>NC_086381.1:28015204-28649787 GCF_036588685.1 Mytilus trossulus
GACATCCAGTTGGCTCGCAGAATCCGTGGAGAACGTGCTTAAACTGACCTTTACTCTATACAATAACGGCCCTTTTAAGGGCCACCAATATTTTCCAAAAAGAGTCTGAATATGTTGTACATCAAAATCAAAAATAGCTGAAACCCCCTCTCCACATCTTTCTTTATTTTTCTTTCTCTCCACATCTCTCTTTATTCTTCTTTCTTATTATCTTTTTTTTTTGCACTTAAGATTAGACAAGTCAGGTTACTGTATTGATAGGAGAAAAATATAGAGAAACTTATTTCAAAACATGCAAAGAAAATAAATAAAAGGATAAATAGAGAGAGAGACATACATATTTTTTATTTATCTAATTCTTCCAAATCCTTCGGGAAAAAACAAGAATGTTATACATTTTCTGGTATACCCTCCTGAAAAAATTAACATACATGTATACATTTAAATAAAAAAAAAAAGGTAAGAAAAAACATACTCCAAGAACAATACAATCCATCTTCTAATTACAGAATTATTAAAATGTATTTCTTTCTAATTTCTGTGGTTATATTTTTCTCTAAATTGCATTTTTCTCGGTCTTATTTTCTCACTTATTTTTTAGATGCTTTTTGTATGTAATTTTTACTCATATTGTGTATTCTACTGTGACAACATGAGAAGATTCAATTATTTTATATTTCTGAAATATATTTTCGGTACGGGTCCAAGTAGTCCACCTTAAATTCTCATTGAAAACTTTGTCTCCATCAATTGTGTGTTACAGAAAGAACTTTTTCTTGAATACCTTTATTTTGTGCTTAAAATGCATCTATTTTGGGTGCTCTATGTGCCTTATAAATGATGTGAACATGTGTGCGGATGAATCTTTTTTTCCCATTGGTGGAGAAAAATAGACAAGGCGCAATAATTCATTCATTCAATGATGTACCAATTGTGGTATTTAAAAAGTGAGGCTGCACTGTGTACATTTCAAAAACCTATGACTACATGTATAAAGTAGCTGCTAAATTTAGAAAGATTCCTAATTAGTTGTTAAAAGATGAGCATTGATTGTATACATGTAATAATAACATGTTTGAAATGTGAATTTCCCGGGACATCTTTATTGAAACTGGTAAAGGTGATTTTGAGAAAAATTATCATGCACACCTGTTTTTATTTACAAGTCTATCTGTCCATGCTTAAATAACTGACTGGTATGCTGTAGATTAGTTTTGCTTTTACTCTCTTAAGTCTGCAGAGCTGCAGTGGACTATCTCTGAAACTGTATCTTTTGAACAAGAAAAATACTGTATAAAAAGATTTTCTTTAAACTAATTGTTTTTATATTGCAATTGCACATTGTTAACTCCTGCTTATGTATGCAGTGTGATATGTTCTTGTATTTTAAGTAAAAGGAAATAAATCTCTTTCACATTGGAAAATATAAGAAGTATTAATTGATGATGGAGATCATTAGTTATTTGGTCCATCTCTTATAATCTTTGTATTTTTATTTGTATACAGTTTGAAATATTTTATTTTCACATATTTTCAGAGAAGTGGATTGAAAGTGTACAGAATTCCTACAGAGTTACCTCCCCGATTTAGACGAAAACAACCAATCAGGTCCAACCTATCAAAAATTCAGTGGTATTTCTTTTAGGGCCGCGTTCATCAGATATATAGCATAATTTGGATATAGTTGTCATTCGTTTTATCGAACTTCAAAAAGCAAACAACATGTCAGGAAGAGGTAAAGGAGGAAAAGGTCTAGGTAAAGGAGGCGCCAAACGTCACAGGAAGGTGTTGCGTGATAATATCCAAGGTATCACCAAACCAGCAATCCGTCGTTTAGCAAGACGAGGTGGTGTCAAACGTATCTCTGGTCTTATCTACGAAGAAACACGTGGTGTCTTGAAAGTCTTTTTGGAAAATGTCATCCGTGATGCTGTCACATACACTGAGCATGCAAAGAGGAAAACTGTCACCGCCATGGATGTTGTCTACGCCCTGAAACGTCAAGGCCGTACCCTTTACGGATTCGGAGGTTAAACAGCCAGCTGAAAAATACAAATACAACGGCCCTTTTCAGGGCCACCAACATTTTTCAAAAAGAATCTGCATTTGTTGTACTTAAAAAGAAAACCATAGCTTTCTCCTGTCCAACTTTCTTTACTTTCCTTTTTCTTTTATTCGTTTATTTTTTTTAATTTCTTTTCACTATTTTTATTTAAGCCTATTAAAAAAAGACCAGCAAGGCTTTGGATACAATATGATTCCTGATTTTTGAATGTAAATAACATTTTTATTCTTTATTTCATATGTATTCTTTTATGTAAAAGATATATTGCTGATTTTTCCTCCATTGTCAAACTCTAGTTATATTGTTTTTATATCCTAAAACAATCCCCCTCCCCCTTTTTTCTCTCTGTCGACGTATGTGTGAATTTAATCTGTTCGTGATATTTTTTTATATAATGTTTCAATACATATTCAAGTATAGTTCGATTCTAGACCCCCTCCCCCCCAAAAAAAGAGGGAAGAAATGTATAACCCGTGAAAAGGTTAAATTCTGGTGTATGTATATTTTTTCAAATCGGCTAATAAAATGAAGAATAAAGAAGAGAAAAGAAGAAAGAAAGAAAGAAAGACAAAAAGACAGAATTCAGATATAAATAAATTTGTCATTTTGGGGTGGGACACAGCTTCATTTAGAAGTTTGTTATGTACAACAATAATAAGACTCTTTTTGAAAAATATTGGTGGCCCTGAAAAGGGCCGTTTGTGAAGTTAAACTTCTCGTTGTTTACTTGCTGCTGGTGTACTTTGTGACGGCTTTGGTACCTTCACTGACAGCGTGCTTGGCCAATTCACCGGGTAGGAGCAGACGAACTGCAGTCTGGATCTCCCGAGATGTGATGGTAGATCTCTTGTTGTAGTGAGCGAGACGGGAAGCTTCTGCAGCGATTCTCTCAAAGATATCGTTGACAAAACTGTTCATGATAGACATAGCCTTTGAGGATACTCCAGTGTCTGGGTGCACCTGTCTCAAGACTTTGTAGATGTAGATGGCATAGGATTCTCTCCTCTTCCTCCTCCTTTTCTTGTCACCGCCGGGTCTGGCAGTCTTTGCCTTTGTTACGGCCTTTTTGGCTCCTTTGGTTCCAACTTTTGGTGGCATTTTTGACAGATGTATACTCTCTGAAATGTAATCAGTGAATGATGGCCGTAAATAAAAATTTCTATTTATACTCGGCAAAACGGATTGAAAGTTTTTACTTAACGCGAACTTCGGAGAGAGCACCTTCTAACATTCAACCTAACTACCTGGAAGAAGCGATGATTTGATTGGTTTAGAACTGAAACATCTTTCAATCCGTTTTGCGGGTATAAATAGTAAAATACCACCTAACGGGGTAATCATTGTTTATACTTGTTCAAGTCAAACAACGTATTAAATCAAAATGTCAGGACGAGGAAAAGGAGGAAAAGCAAAAGCAAAGGCAAAGTCTAGGTCATCCCGTGCCGGACTTCAGTTCCCAGTAGGTCGTATCCACAGACTTTTGAGGAAAGGAAACTACGCCGAGAGAGTTGGTGCCGGAGCACCAGTCTACCTTGCCGCTGTCTTGGAATACTTAGCAGCTGAGGTTTTGGAGTTGGCAGGAAATGCTGCCCGTGACAACAAGAAGAGCAGAATCATCCCCCGTCATCTCCAGTTGGCCATCAGAAACGACGAAGAATTGAACAAACTTCTCTCTGGTGTAACCATTGCACAAGGTGGTGTTTTACCAAACATCCAGGCTGTACTTCTGCCAAAGAAGACACAGAAAGCTGCCAAGTAAAGTCAACACTACAGAAACTTCACTTACAACGGCCCTTTTCAGGGCCACCAACATTTTTCAAAAAGAATCTGACTTTGTTGTGCAATCTCAAACATAGCTCACTCCCTCCATTTCTCTTGTCTTTATCTCTTTATTTTTCCTTTTCTTTATAAACAGCATACAGATGTCTACTTTCTTATTATATATATAACAATATTTGATGTGGAAAAAAAATGAAGAACAGTACGAGTTTCTTTTTTTCCCCTATAAAAGTCCAAGAAAATAAACAACTATATATAAACGTAGATTCGATGAAAATGCGCAAGCACGAGAGGAAGAAAAACTCATAGTTGTTAGTGGTCAATATTGCATATATTTTTGGTGTAAATTTAGTTGCAGTCCTATATATTATACTATATAAGCACACACATTACAATCTATGACCTTATTTTTATATAATATATATTCGTTCGTTCGTTCGTTCGTTCGTTCGTTCGTTCGTTCGTTCGTTCGTTCGTTCGTTGTCTGTCTAACTGTGATCTATGTGAATTCTTTTCTTCCTCTTCTGCTGTCACATTCTCTTAGATATATAATATATATTTTGTATTCCTATACAAAGTACTTATGCGTATGTTTATAGTTGTGTAGATTATTTTTTAGCTCAAATCCTTTGTATTTGCAAAATTCGTATATAAACAATAAAGAATACTTCAACAATGTGCAAGTTTCCCAGTATGCGTGCAGTATACTATATAGAGAATATCATGGCTTTACATGATACAGAGACTAGAGAATACAGACACTGTATAGCTAGAGAGAACACAAAGACTATAGAGAGGATAAAAAGTGTTCTCTTTGTTTTAAGACACTGAGACGAGTGACAATTGTGTACTATAGTAAGCATGTCTATACGAGAAACTGGCTACACACACTAAGAAAACGGCTGCATTTCTATACCACTGGCTATTGATGAAAATGGATGGATGATGTTTTTTTTTCTCTTTTTCTTCTTCTATTTTGCTCTTTAATTTACATTTCCTGTCAATTATTAATTTCGTGTCAGACTGTTGATTAAACAATTATTTATTATTTGAATAAAGATTATTATTAAGTTCTGCATTACTCTTGATTATTATTTTTTTTGGTCTTATGTCAAATTTTCGCTGACACTATCAGAATAGAAACAAATTGTGCCAATTGTTAGCTTGGGGTGAACAATCTTTAGCTTCAGTCCAAAAAGGGATCGAAAGCTGTGAAAGTAACTTCCAGATCAGTCCAATCATAATACAGAGATTTCAACCAATCAACGTGAGTTTTATTACCCCGAAAGGCCAATCAGTGTCGTGTTTGCAAACATTGCGGCTAGCACAAATACACTAACATTCGAAGTTTCAAAGTATTCTGTCGTGTAATCGTAGATTTTCACAGAGAACATATCGCAATGGCTCGTACAAAGCAGACCGCCCGTAAATCCACTGGAGGAAAAGCTCCAAGAAAACAACTTGCCACCAAGGCCGCCCGTAAGAGCGCACCTGCCACTGGTGGAGTAAAGAAGCCACATAGATACAGGCCAGGAACAGTCGCTCTTCGTGAGATCAGAAGATACCAGAAAAGTACTGAACTCCTCATCAGGAAACTCCCCTTCCAGAGATTAGTTCGTGAAATTGCTCAAGACTTCAAGACTGATCTACGTTTCCAGAGCTCTGCCGTTATGGCCCTCCAGGAAGCCAGTGAAGCTTACCTCGTTGGTCTTTTCGAGGACACCAACTTGTGTGCAATCCACGCCAAGAGAGTCACCATCATGCCCAAAGACATCCAGTTGGCTCGCAGAATCCGTGGAGAACGTGCTTAAACTGACCTTTACTCTATACAATAACGGCCCTTTTAAGGGCCACCAATATTTTCCAAAAAGAGTCTGAATATGTTGTACATCAAAATCAAAAATAGCTGAAACCCCCTCTCCACATCTTTCTTTATTTTTCTTTCTCTCCACATCTCTCTTTATTCTTCTTTCTTATTATCTTTTTTTTTTGCACTTAAGATTAGACAAGTCAGGTTACTGTATTGATAGGAGAAAAATATAGAGAAACTTATTTCAAAACATGCAAAGAAAATAAATAAAAGGATAAATAGAGAGAGAGACATACATATTTTTTATTTATCTAATTCTTCCAAATCCTTCGGGAAAAAACAAGAATGTTATACATTTTCTGGTATACCCTCCTGAAAAAATTAACATACATGTATACATTTAAATAAAAAAAAAAAGGTAAGAAAAAACATACTCCAAGAACAATACAATCCATCTTCTAATTACAGAATTATTAAAATGTATTTCTTTCTAATTTCTGTGGTTATATTTTTCTCTAAATTGCATTTTTCTCGGTCTTATTTTCTCACTTATTTTTTAGATGCTTTTTGTATGTAATTTTTACTCATATTGTGTATTCTACTGTGACAACATGAGAAGATTCAATTATTTTATATTTCTGAAATATATTTTCGGTACGGGTCCAAGTAGTCCACCTTAAATTCTCATTGAAAACTTTGTCTCCATCAATTGTGTGTTACAGAAAGAACTTTTTCTTGAATACCTTTATTTTGTGCTTAAAATGCATCTATTTTGGGTGCTCTATGTGCCTTATAAATGATGTGAACATGTGTGCGGATGAATCTTTTTTTCCCATTGGTGGAGAAAAATAGACAAGGCGCAATAATTCATTCATTCAATGATGTACCAATTGTGGTATTTAAAAAGTGAGGCTGCACTGTGTACATTTCAAAAACCTATGACTACATGTATAAAGTAGCTGCTAAATTTAGAAAGATTCCTAATTAGTTGTTAAAAGATGAGCATTGATTGTATACATGTAATAATAACATGTTTGAAATGTGAATTTCCCGGGACATCTTTATTGAAACTGGTAAAGGTGATTTTGAGAAAAATTATCATGCACACCTGTTTTTATTTACAAGTCTATCTGTCCATGCTTAAATAACTGACTGGTATGCTGTAGATTAGTTTTGCTTTTACTCTCTTAAGTCTGCAGAGCTGCAGTGGACTATCTCTGAAACTGTATCTTTTGAACAAGAAAAATACTGTATAAAAAGATTTTCTTTAAACTAATTGTTTTTATATTGCAATTGCACATTGTTAACTCCTGCTTATGTATGCAGTGTGATATGTTCTTGTATTTTAAGTAAAAGGAAATAAATCTCTTTCACATTGGAAAATATAAGAAGTATTAATTGATGATGGAGATCATTAGTTATTTGGTCCATCTCTTATAATCTTTGTATTTTTATTTGTATACAGTTTGAAATATTTTATTTTCACATATTTTCAGAGAAGTGGATTGAAAGTGTACAGAATTCCTACAGAGTTACCTCCCCGATTTAGACGAAAACAACCAATCAGGTCCAACCTATCAAAAATTCAGTGGTATTTCTTTTAGGGCCGCGTTCATCAGATATATAGCATAATTTGGATATAGTTGTCATTCGTTTTATCGAACTTCAAAAAGCAAACAACATGTCAGGAAGAGGTAAAGGAGGAAAAGGTCTAGGTAAAGGAGGCGCCAAACGTCACAGGAAGGTGTTGCGTGATAATATCCAAGGTATCACCAAACCAGCAATCCGTCGTTTAGCAAGACGAGGTGGTGTCAAACGTATCTCTGGTCTTATCTACGAAGAAACACGTGGTGTCTTGAAAGTCTTTTTGGAAAATGTCATCCGTGATGCTGTCACATACACTGAGCATGCAAAGAGGAAAACTGTCACCGCCATGGATGTTGTCTACGCCCTGAAACGTCAAGGCCGTACCCTTTACGGATTCGGAGGTTAAACAGCCAGCTGAAAAATACAAATACAACGGCCCTTTTCAGGGCCACCAACATTTTTCAAAAAGAATCTGCATTTGTTGTACTTAAAAAGAAAACCATAGCTTTCTCCTGTCCAACTTTCTTTACTTTCCTTTTTCTTTTATTCGTTTATTTTTTTTAATTTCTTTTCACTATTTTTATTTAAGCCTATTAAAAAAAGACCAGCAAGGCTTTGGATACAATATGATTCCTGATTTTTGAATGTAAATAACATTTTTATTCTTTATTTCATATGTATTCTTTTATGTAAAAGATATATTGCTGATTTTTCCTCCATTGTCAAACTCTAGTTATATTGTTTTTATATCCTAAAACAATCCCCCTCCCCCTTTTTTCTCTCTGTCGACGTATGTGTGAATTTAATCTGTTCGTGATATTTTTTTATATAATGTTTCAATACATATTCAAGTATAGTTCGATTCTAGACCCCCTCCCCCCCAAAAAAAGAGGGAAGAAATGTATAACCCGTGAAAAGGTTAAATTCTGGTGTATGTATATTTTTTCAAATCGGCTAATAAAATGAAGAATAAAGAAGAGAAAAGAAGAAAGAAAGAAAGAAAGACAAAAAGACAGAATTCAGATATAAATAAATTTGTCATTTTGGGGTGGGACACAGCTTCATTTAGAAGTTTGTTATGTACAACAATAATAAGACTCTTTTTGAAAAATATTGGTGGCCCTGAAAAGGGCCGTTTGTGAAGTTAAACTTCTCGTTGTTTACTTGCTGCTGGTGTACTTTGTGACGGCTTTGGTACCTTCACTGACAGCGTGCTTGGCCAATTCACCGGGTAGGAGCAGA
This sequence comes from Mytilus trossulus, assembly GCF_036588685.1. Taxonomy (NCBI): domain Eukaryota; kingdom Metazoa; phylum Mollusca; class Bivalvia; order Mytilida; family Mytilidae; genus Mytilus; species Mytilus trossulus. Next base: position 28,023,688 of record NC_086381.1, read on the forward strand.
CGAACTGCAGTCTGGATCTCCCGAGATGTGATGGTAGATCTCTTGTTGTAGTGAGCGAGACGGGAAGCTTCTGCAGCGATTCTCTCAAAGATATCGTTGACAAAACTGTTCATGATAGACATAGCCTTTGAGGATACTCCAGTGTCTGGGTGCACCTGTCTCAAGACTTTGTAGATGTAGATGGCATAGGATTCTCTCCTCTTCCTCCTCCTTTTCTTGTCACCGCCGGGTCTGGCAGTCTTTGCCTTTGTTACGGCCTTTTTGGCTCCTTTGGTTCCAACTTTTGGTGGCATTTTTGACAGATGTATACTCTCTGAAATGTAATCAGTGAATGATGGCCGTAAATAAAAATTTCTATTTATACTCGGCAAAACGGATTGAAAGTTTTTACTTAACGCGAACTTCGGAGAGAGCACCTTCTAACATTCAACCTAACTACCTGGAAGAAGCGATGATTTGATTGGTTTAGAACTGAAACATCTTTCAATCCGTTTTGCGGGTATAAATAGTAAAATACCACCTAACGGGGTAATCATTGTTTATACTTGTTCAAGTCAAACAACGTATTAAATCAAAATGTCAGGACGAGGAAAAGGAGGAAAAGCAAAAGCAAAGGCAAAGTCTAGGTCATCCCGTGCCGGACTTCAGTTCCCAGTAGGTCGTATCCACAGACTTTTGAGGAAAGGAAACTACGCCGAGAGAGTTGGTGCCGGAGCACCAGTCTACCTTGCCGCTGTCTTGGAATACTTAGCAGCTGAGGTTTTGGAGTTGGCAGGAAATGCTGCCCGTGACAACAAGAAGAGCAGAATCATCCCCCGTCATCTCCAGTTGGCCATCAGAAACGACGAAGAATTGAACAAACTTCTCTCTGGTGTAACCATTGCACAAGGTGGTGTTTTACCAAACATCCAGGCTGTACTTCTGCCAAAGAAGACACAGAAAGCTGCCAAGTAAAGTCAACACTACAGAAACTTCACTTACAACGGCCCTTTTCAGGGCCACCAACATTTTTCAAAAAGAATCTGACTTTGTTGTGCAATCTCAAACATAGCTCACTCCCTCCATTTCTCTTGTCTTTATCTCTTTATTTTTCCTTTTCTTTATAAACAGCATACAGATGTCTACTTTCTTATTATATATATAACAATATTTGATGTGGAAAAAAAATGAAGAACAGTACGAGTTTCTTTTTTTCCCCTATAAAAGTCCAAGAAAATAAACAACTATATATAAACGTAGATTCGATGAAAATGCGCAAGCACGAGAGGAAGAAAAACTCATAGTTGTTAGTGGTCAATATTGCATATATTTTTGGTGTAAATTTAGTTGCAGTCCTATATATTATACTATATAAGCACACACATTACAATCTATGACCTTATTTTTATATAATATATATTCGTTCGTTCGTTCGTTCGTTCGTTCGTTCGTTCGTTCGTTCGTTCGTTCGTTCGTTGTCTGTCTAACTGTGATCTATGTGAATTCTTTTCTTCCTCTTCTGCTGTCACATTCTCTTAGATATATAATATATATTTTGTATTCCTATACAAAGTACTTATGCGTATGTTTATAGTTGTGTAGATTATTTTTTAGCTCAAATCCTTTGTATTTGCAAAATTCGTATATAAACAATAAAGAATACTTCAACAATGTGCAAGTTTCCCAGTATGCGTGCAGTATACTATATAGAGAATATCATGGCTTTACATGATACAGAGACTAGAGAATACAGACACTGTATAGCTAGAGAGAACACAAAGACTATAGAGAGGATAAAAAGTGTTCTCTTTGTTTTAAGACACTGAGACGAGTGACAATTGTGTACTATAGTAAGCATGTCTATACGAGAAACTGGCTACACACACTAAGAAAACGGCTGCATTTCTATACCACTGGCTATTGATGAAAATGGATGGATGATGTTTTTTTTTCTCTTTTTCTTCTTCTATTTTGCTCTTTAATTTACATTTCCTGTCAATTATTAATTTCGTGTCAGACTGTTGATTAAACAATTATTTATTATTTGAATAAAGATTATTATTAAGTTCTGCATTACTCTTGATTATTATTTTTTTTGGTCTTATGTCAAATTTTCGCTGACACTATCAGAATAGAAACAAATTGTGCCAATTGTTAGCTTGGGGTGAACAATCTTTAGCTTCAGTCCAAAAAGGGATCGAAAGCTGTGAAAGTAACTTCCAGATCAGTCCAATCATAATACAGAGATTTCAACCAATCAACGTGAGTTTTATTACCCCGAAAGGCCAATCAGTGTCGTGTTTGCAAACATTGCGGCTAGCACAAATACACTAACATTCGAAGTTTCAAAGTATTCTGTCGTGTAATCGTAGATTTTCACAGAGAACATATCGCAATGGCTCGTACAAAGCAGACCGCCCGTAAATCCACTGGAGGAAAAGCTCCAAGAAAACAACTTGCCACCAAGGCCGCCCGTAAGAGCGCACCTGCCACTGGTGGAGTAAAGAAGCCACATAGATACAGGCCAGGAACAGTCGCTCTTCGTGAGATCAGAAGATACCAGAAAAGTACTGAACTCCTCATCAGGAAACTCCCCTTCCAGAGATTAGTTCGTGAAATTGCTCAAGACTTCAAGACTGATCTACGTTTCCAGAGCTCTGCCGTTATGGCCCTCCAGGAAGCCAGTGAAGCTTACCTCGTTGGTCTTTTCGAGGACACCAACTTGTGTGCAATCCACGCCAAGAGAGTCACCATCATGCCCAAAGACATCCAGTTGGCTCGCAGAATCCGTGGAGAACGTGCTTAAACTGACCTTTACTCTATACAATAACGGCCCTTTTAAGGGCCACCAATATTTTCCAAAAAGAGTCTGAATATGTTGTACATCAAAATCAAAAATAGCTGAAACCCCCTCTCCACATCTTTCTTTATTTTTCTTTCTCTCCACATCTCTCTTTATTCTTCTTTCTTATTATCTTTTTTTTTTGCACTTAAGATTAGACAAGTCAGGTTACTGTATTGATAGGAGAAAAATATAGAGAAACTTATTTCAAAACATGCAAAGAAAATAAATAAAAGGATAAATAGAGAGAGAGACATACATATTTTTTATTTATCTAATTCTTCCAAATCCTTCGGGAAAAAACAAGAATGTTATACATTTTCTGGTATACCCTCCTGAAAAAATTAACATACATGTATACATTTAAATAAAAAAAAAAAGGTAAGAAAAAACATACTCCAAGAACAATACAATCCATCTTCTAATTACAGAATTATTAAAATGTATTTCTTTCTAATTTCTGTGGTTATATTTTTCTCTAAATTGCATTTTTCTCGGTCTTATTTTCTCACTTATTTTTTAGATGCTTTTTGTATGTAATTTTTACTCATATTGTGTATTCTACTGTGACAACATGAGAAGATTCAATTATTTTATATTTCTGAAATATATTTTCGGTACGGGTCCAAGTAGTCCACCTTAAATTCTCATTGAAAACTTTGTCTCCATCAATTGTGTGTTACAGAAAGAACTTTTTCTTGAATACCTTTATTTTGTGCTTAAAATGCATCTATTTTGGGTGCTCTATGTGCCTTATAAATGATGTGAACATGTGTGCGGATGAATCTTTTTTTCCCATTGGTGGAGAAAAATAGACAAGGCGCAATAATTCATTCATTCAATGATGTACCAATTGTGGTATTTAAAAAGTGAGGCTGCACTGTGTACATTTCAAAAACCTATGACTACATGTATAAAGTAGCTGCTAAATTTAGAAAGATTCCTAATTAGTTGTTAAAAGATGAGCATTGATTGTATACATGTAATAATAACATGTTTGAAATGTGAATTTCCCGGGACATCTTTATTGAAACTGGTAAAGGTGATTTTGAGAAAAATTATCATGCACACCTGTTTTTATTTACAAGTCTATCTGTCCATGCTTAAATAACTGACTGGTATGCTGTAGATTAGTTTTGCTTTTACTCTCTTAAGTCTGCAGAGCTGCAGTGGACTATCTCTGAAACTGTATCTTTTGAACAAGAAAAATACTGTATAAAAAGATTTTCTTTAAACTAATTGTTTTTATATTGCAATTGCACATTGTTAACTCCTGCTTATGTATTGAATCGCAATTTCCCGTCAATATGCACAACTACATAGTATGTCCTTATTATCTGAAAAGGTTTCGTGAAATTCTGTTGTGCGGTTTGAGAGGAGTTGCGATGACACGAAACAGGACTGACGGACGGACGGACTGACGGACGGACAGACGGGTCAAAAACATTATACCCTCCGCAACTCGTTGCGTGGGGTATAATAACTTTGTCAAACTATTTGATATTTCTAAATCAAAATAAACGTATATGTGTAGTGCTGAGTTATCATATTATATTTTTATTGTATCTTTTCAGATGTAAAGTAGCCTTGCTGCAAAGGAAAAAGATTAATTTAGCCTTCATCACACCAAAGACGCTGACCGTGGATGCTTTGAAATGACCTAGTTATTTCATATATCATTAAATTTAAACATAAACAGTTTTTTTGTGATAGTTTCATGATAATGTTAAATTCAAGTGTTATTTACCTTTCACTATCCGTTTGCTTCTGCTTTACTGGTAGGTTGTTTTCTGATTCTGTTGGCCTTTTGGGAGTTTGTCTTTTATGATCTACATGTAGCACATGTGTGATACTCCCAGTAGTATTTCCAAATGGAGGCATAACGGCAGATGCAGCAGTCTCAGCACATGACGTTTTATTGGTGTCTGAAAGCAAAATATGATATTGATCCACTGTCTTGTGAAATAAGAACACGCATAAACTCTTTATTATTGAGATACAAGTATTTCTTTATTTTTATATATATATTATATCAATTACCAAAAATTGAACTTTGTTTCATTTCAACAAAAATTGAATTCTTAGGATTCAAACGCATTTATCTCAGCAATTTCTTCACTGTTGTTCCCTCAATAACTGCATTAAACAGTTTCTAATCATTATTCATTCAAAACCATTTTATTATATCAATGCCTCACACACAACATATTATAGTATACTGTTGTCTATCAGTCCATCATCCACACTTCAGATAATAACTAGAAAAACACTTCCCCCTACTCTCAAGAAACTTTGTTGAAATGTTTATATCTATTGACATTAGCTCCACATCGATTTTATATATTTTAGAATTTTCATTTCCATGTTATGAAGAGAGATTTTATCCTTAAAAAAGAGAGAATTTTCCAATTTTGAACAATAACACAAAAATGCATCCATCACCTTTAATTAAACTTTGGGGAATTGTTTACACTATTGACCTAAGGTCCCTTTTGATTGTAATAAATTTCAGATTATACATTTCTGTGTTATGAATTTTTATATATGCTAAAAAAAAATAAGGGATTTTATAGTTTTTGGACACCTATAAGTGCAGGAGTTTCTGGCCACATTGAAAACCCATTGGAGGCCTTCAGTTGTTGTCTACTCTATGGTTGGGTTGTTGTCACTTTGACACTTTCCTCATTTCTCATCTTAATTATTCACATAAACACTTCCACATCATTTTATAAAACTTGGGTGAATTGTCTATGTCTGTTGACTTCAGCTACATTCCAAAATTTAAAACAAGATTAACAACTATAATACAGGTCCCCAAATAGCCTTCAACAATGACAAAAGCTCATACAGCACAGTCAGCCATAAAAGACCTTAAAATGACAAATATAAAACAAATGAAATGAGAAAACAAATAGACTAATAATTGTACAAAAAAAAATAGTTCAACCTTTAAGCAAGCTTTAAAGGAATCAAGACATATCATGCGCTTAGAGTGCAGCTATTTATTAACAAACTCCATATTCAAACACTCAAACAACTAATTCATAGAGAGGGGTGGAAGTTGAAGCCCCCTTTTTTATCAGTCAATGCATTTGAATGAAGACATGTACACATCAACTCAATTTGTTAATACACATTTCCAGTCTAGCTTTCAATACATTTGTAACGACCTTTAACCCCACTGACAATTTGCGTCTGTGTCCATACTTGTATCAATTATAATATTTTTGATTTGTGATTTACTTTTATATTGCAACCGGATTATACTGGCAGACAGACAGTAAATTCAGATACAAATATGTATATTCAAAACACTGCTTTTAAATTATTTCATTTAAACATAGAATATTCATTCAATGCAGTGTTTGATAATGATGTATAGTTCCAGATTGAAATAACTGCAATCCCGTGATTCACAATATTTGGCCAATGTCCATTAAAAAAAAAATACAGCATCAGATAAAATTTGTTTTACTCAAGTCAAATTTTTTATCAGATTGAAATATTTTTTGCTCTGCATCCTTGGCAGCGTGCTTGGTTTGAATTTAGCTATCTTTCGTAGCAGATAATCTTTCCTTCTCTTCAAAATAAGCTACTTTCGGAAGGCATGCGCGAAATCAACGGACATTGGAGGAACTCTCAGAACAGGGGTTTTCCAACTTTTGGACACATATTACACAAAATCTTGAGAGTGAAACCTTACAAACTGATAATTTTATGAAATAAAAGTTTGTTATGAATGTATTCACACAATATTATACAATGATTGGTTTTATCAGTTGAATGAAGTGAAGTCAAAAGTCTTAGGTGTGCGGATACACCAGACTGTACCGTATTAAAAACTTAAGGAATCATTGAATGATAAACGACTCACTCTCTCTGTAAAAAAAAATAATAATACTATGATGGATAAAATTCATAACTTTACATTATTTCGAAAAGATTTGCATTATAACGGAAGCATAGAAAAAAAACATAAATTTTCAATCTGAAAAAAAACCATACGGTGCGGTCCGGTGTATCCGCGCACCTAAGACTTATGACTTCACTTCATTCAACTGATAAAACCAATAATTGGATAATTTTGTGTGAAAACATTTATAACATACTTTTATTTCATAAAATCTTCTGTTTGTATGGTTTCATCCTTTAGATTTTGTGTAATGTGTGTCCAAAATTAGGAAAACCCCTGTTCTGAGAGTTCCTCCAATGTCCGGTGATTTCGCGCATGCCTTCCAAAAATAGCTTATTTGAAATAAAGGAAAGATTTTATACTACGAAATATAGCTGAGTTTGTACCAAACACACTTCCAAGGATGAAGAGCAAAACATATTTCAATCTGATATTAATTTGACTTAAATAAAACAAAAATAATCCGGTGATGTAATTTTTTTAATGGAAATTGGCCAAATACGGTAAATCACGGGATTGCAGTTATTAATTAATTCTCGAACTTATCAATTTTATTCTTTTTTATCCCTTCGGAAGGCTAAAACAATAACAAGAACGAGTTTGTATGTGTTACTGTGTTGATATGACGAAATCAGCTAATGCGCTGTACCTTCATGGTATCGCAACCGCCTCCTGTTTTCTTCCGCTCATTTGTAATAGATGTAGCCTTCTTTTAAGTCCCTCTCTTGATGTCATCCCATTTCTTTTTTATTTCCTCTATGGTTCTGTTGGTGAAGGATACTGCGTTTACCGCGTTTTGTACTTTTTTCCATGCTTCTTTCTTTCTTGTATTAGAAACAACATCAGAAAACTTGCTAAACAACATGACAGAATTTTCTTTGACATTGTTCACAATGGCATCTATTTCTTTTTCTGTAAATCTTGGCTTCTTTTTTTTCTTCGCTTCCTCCATGGCTGACGTTTCTTTGAAAATGACGTCATATTAATGACGTCATCAGTTCCATTCGATACTGGATGATTGATTAATAGATTGATTGATTGATTAATTGATTGATCGATTGTTCGCTTGAATTTTAAATTAGTGGATGAAATTATGATATGATAGAGTGTTGAAATGTATAAATTGTGTAAGTAATAGACTATATATCTAATAGATTCAAAGTACGGTTTTCTAGGGTTCAGTTTAACAGATAAAAACTGACTTCTAATTGACGTGTGTACATCGCCTCGCTGTTGTGGTAGCGTCTTCACCTCGAGTATGGGAAGTTCTTATATCAAATCGAAGCAAGGTCAAATAAAACACGCCACGGTTAAGATTGACAATTGCAGCTTATCCGCTAAACACGTCATGCTAAGGAGTAGAGCAAAGACTCGTCGGCTTAGAGTAAAATTTATGTGTCCAGAAGACTTTAAAATATTACCTTGTGAACTAAAAAATATTTGCTGGGATTGTCGGTTTAGTACAAAGCAGGGTATATAATCATTTAACATTAATATGTTATCGTTCGGAATAAACTTATCAATTTGCCGCTGGACACTCGACCGTCATCCATCAACCCATATTTTTCATTGACCTACACGTCTTAAATCGACATGAGGAGTATTTTGGAAAACGAAATGTACAGACGACACATGACTCTTTTAAAAATGGTTATATGTTTATATAAATACATGTATATTATATTGTTGGATGCATGTATACTTTACTCTCAACAAACATATTATTATTTATTTGAAAAAGAAGTAATTAAGCTAATGACTTTCGAAGTGATGTTTCAAGTCAACATAGAAAAAAGAAAGATGACTGAAATCGAGGCTCAATATGAAGAACATTTTATTTCTTAGAAAAAGACCAAAGAAAACAACAGCGTAGACTATGATAATCAAATACAAGTTATATGAGACATGTTGATCAAACTTAATTTCATTAGGTTTAGACTTCATTAGTACTGCGCAAACTTTCCGTAAACTACGGTATCTTTACGGATGTTTTGTGAATACGGCGTAAACGTTGCGAATTATATGCGGATTTCTTCCGTAAACCATCCGCGTAAGCTTTCCGCAACTGAAATATTTACGGAACCTTCGTGAATAAGGTCCCTGGTCACTGTCTGATCTCTGTCGGATTACGTTCGGTAGAGTCGGGACGAAGTCGTGACAAAAAGTCATGCTCGGTCGAATTTTACCTGGCGAAAAATACAAATCGGGTTAGAAGCAGCTTCAGAACGGGATTATCGGTACTAATTCGCTTAGAAACGGTTGAATATCGTCGCTTCCTGAACACTATCTGATTGTTGTCGTGATCAAATTTTTTTTTTTTACAAATTTTGATTTAAGTTTGAATTTCCATCCACGATTCACAGGATCTTGATCAGACTTTTGATAAATTTTAATCGGGAATGGTCCTGTCGAGGACGGTAGTAAAAATCGTGAATGTGTGACCCCAGCTTAAAATTGGTCCAAAATATTTGAGATGTTCTTCGAAAAATGTTTGAGATGTTCCCTTCAATAAATGTAGTAAACTGTAGTCATGAATCGACACGGCTAACAATATTGGTGATTTAAACTTAGTGACTGAGTAGACCGTATCACGTGAAACTCTGGTGTTTGTTTTTTATGTCATCTGCAGATTGAGGCAGACCTGAAGAATAGACACGCATATTAAGTAAGTTTTTAATTTTCAGAAATATGAAATGAAAATATTTTTTATCAGGGCGTATAACTACGTAATATACGTCTTTGTTTTGATATATGGCCGTGTCTATTTTTATCAAGGTTGGCAAATACCCCTTAGGGGACGACCATTTGATATTCTGGGGGGGGGGGGGGGGGGGGCAGGAGGATTTTTTTGATCGGTTATTTATTTTTGTAAACTGAGAGGACAGATTATTCATTTTTTGCACTATTGAAGCAAGATTTTTCATTTTCATTTAAGGTTCATCATAACCTTTTGGCTAAAATGGCCGTATTTACACTACAAATTTTACTCTGAGTACAGACTAACCTATACACCTGCAACAGTTTTAAGGGATGGCAGGAACTAGATATATAAATTTTAAATGCATTTTATGTTTCAGAAAATTATAAACTTTTCTAGATTTTGCTATCCATTTTTTTTCGTTCCTGCAGAAGGTGCAAAAATTAACTAAGTAGTGAAAACGATTGAGAAGCTCCCCTCATATAATAAATGTTGTGAGTAGTATTGATTTAAATGGACAATAGATGGACAATAGACACCTGTAAAAAATAGGTGATTTAACAGGTTTAAACTGTGTAGCTGAGTGGACCGTATCAAATGAAACTCGGGTGTTTGTTTATTTTGCTATCTTTTGCAGACTGGAAAAAAATGCACATCAAAATGCAGGTAAGTTTTTAATTTTCTGAAACGTAGACTTCATATAACTTTTATATATCTAGTTCCTGCCATGCCTTAAAACTTTCCTGGATGTACCAGTTTGTCTGTACTCATAGTAATTTTGTGGTGTAAACACGGCCATATTTTTCAATTCCTTATGATGAACCTTAAGCAAGGGACTGATTATTCATTTTTACCACTATATTTAGGATATTCGAAAACATAATTGTTTTTAAATATTTGTTAATTATGAATAATTAGATATAGGAAGATGTAGTGTGAGTGCCAATGAAACAACTCCCCATCCAAATAACAATTTAAGAAAAAAAGGTAAACCATTAAATGATATAAAATACATGTATAGTCAAGTCATTTGTACCATTTAATCATAATAGATCATTATCCGCTGCAGAAATTTTAAGATTCAAGATTTCATCCATAACCTCAGACATATACTTGTGTACAAGAGGACAATATATACAAACATTTTAAGATTATACATAGCGAGACAGGACAAACAAAACACAAATACATAGTAATAAGTATACTATAAAAGACAATTGGTATAATTAGAATAAGTATTTTATAATTTTCTATACCAAAAGAATCTTTATATTCCAAAGCAATATACACGTATTGCATATGTATACATTATAGTATTAAAGTTAATTTATTTAGGTTTTACCTAGCCACTTTCAAAAGTATTGTAAAACATATATTGCCGAGCGGAGCGAGGCAAAATTTTTTTTCTAAGGGTTTTGGAACCGCTGAAGGCCCAAGAAGCTATAGACCTGCTGAGTTATTTATTTTCAATACATTGCAAGTCAGGTAATTTGTTTTCTAACTACCACAGAACAAACCATTTATTTTTAAGATGATCAAGGCTGAGTTATTTATTTTCAAAATCCTCCTAGCCCCCCCCCAGAATATCAAATGGTCGTCCCCTTAAAGGGTAATTGAAAATATTTACATCATTTGATAAGAACGTAGAATGCAAATTTCTTCCCATTTTCGTTTTATTTTCATGCTGTTATTCCTTTTATAATTGGCGTGATCTGATCATTCATTTTATAATTCCTTGATATTATTTGGGAGCTACCATTCGATTTTTATGGGGGGGGCTAGGTTGAAAAATTTTGTCCTGCCTTTTTTTTTAGCTGTAATCTCTGTCCTGCCTTTTTATTTTTTACTCTGTTCGGTCCTGCCTTTTTTTTTTTTTTAGTTTATCCTGACTTTTTTTACCTAAATTGTTGTCACGCCTGACTTTTTTTTTTGCAAGTGTCTCATCCTGCCTTTTTTTTTACTCAAAACTCCTGTCTATTTTTTTCAATTTTCATCCTAGCCCCCCCATAAAAATCAAATGGTAGCTCCCTTATTTGTCCATGATTCCTTTTGATGTTTTATTTGTAAGTTTATTTAAAGGTTTATGTACTCTTCTGTAGCCATCTCGAGGTAGCCATTATTGTACGAATTTTTCAAACCTCAATTGTATCAAACTTGATGAACAGCATTATTTTTTACTGTTTCATTGCATTTGATAGAAAAAGAGGACTTTGTGGCAAATCAATCAAGATTTTTATAGAAAATCCACAGCTTTTAAATACAGAGATTTTTGTTGTAAAATTTGAAACATAAATTATTCCCTTGATTTTCTATGATGTGCTAGTGTTTATTTTTTACAAAAAGTTCTAAGAAACCTGTAAATTCCAAAACACCTCGTGCTGAGTCACTAAAGTCGAGCGCACCCTAAAAGTTGTACTTGATTTTGGCCATATTTATATTTGTTTTAACCAATAACTGCATTTATAAACTTGATTTAAAGTCATAAGAAACCTCAAATCAAAAAAAAATAATGCATATGTTTTTTATAACTCAATGGATAGTTTTCATCATAAAACTTATGTACATATACTTTTTTCTGAAGAAAATTCTTTAATTTATTCATATTTAGAAGAAGTTTACTTTATTTGAATTGCTTCCTTCCAGCAAGCAATTCCCCCAACATATTTTCCGTATGCAAGGTGACCTCAGTGTGACCCATCTCGTAAAAATCCGGTGTCCACAATACGCATGGATGTTCTTAAAATAAACTATGATCTGAATTTAGATATAGGAAGATGTGGTGTGAGTGCCAATGAGACATTACTCTCCATCCAAATAACAATTTAAAAATTAAACCATTATAGGTTAAAGTACGGCCTTCAACACGGAGCCTTGGCTCACACCGAACAACAAGCTATAAAGGGCCCCAAAATTACTAGTGTAAAACCATTCAAACGGGAAAACCAACGGTCTAATCTATATAAACAAAATGAGAAACGAGAAACACGTATATATTACATAAACAAACGACAACTACTGTACATCAGATTCCTGACTTAGGACAGGTGCAAACATTTGCAGCGGGATTAAACGCTACATGTTAAACACTTGCTCAATTTCCATGCTTTTCTGTTTATTGTTCGTCAATTGTTGACAAACAAGTGACAATCGTTAAACTTCGGCTTCAAAACACGAACTTTAATTACCTGCTATATTTTCACAACAACACTGACCGATTGAAAAAAAAATGACGATTATACGAAATTTACACGAAAAAAATGATAAATTCGAGCACAGAAGACTAAGTTTATGATGTTTGTATGCATTGGTTCAAGAATTGGAAGAACATTATTTTTCACCGGTCACTCGTTTCTTATGACTTTAAGGAAATCAATGCTAGCACTGCGTGCAATAATCCTATATTTATCAGTCATCAAATTGCCAAATATGAGAGTACAAGGATAAAGGCTGTGGATTTTCTATAAAAATCTAGATTTATTTGCCACAAAGTCCTCTTTTTCTATTAAATGCAATGGAACAGTAACAAATAATGCATTGCATCAAGTTTTCCCTTGGAATATGTACAAAAAGGCCTATCTCTAATATTATACCCCACACAGCGAGTTGCAGAGGGTATAATGTTTTTGGTCTGTCCGTCCGTCCGTCAGTCCTGTTTCTTGTCATCGCAACTCCTCTCAAACCACACAACAGAATTTCACGAAACCTTTTCAGATAAGGACATACTATGTAGTTGTGCATATCGACGGAAAATTGCGATTCAATTTTTTTTCTAGGAGTTACGCTCCTTTGAACTTATTTACTTTCATGTACTACTGCAACAGTTTGTCATCGCAACTCCTCTCAAACCACACAACAGATTTTCAGGAAACTTTTTCAGATAATAAGGATATACTATGTAGTTGTGCATATCAATGGGAAATTGCGATTCCATTTTTTTTTTAGGAGTTATGCCCCTTTGAACTAATTTGCATCAATGTACTACTACAACAGATTGTCATCGCAACTCCTCTCAAACCACACAACAGAATTTCACGAAACCTTTTCAGATAACAAGAACATACTATGTAGTTGTGCATATCAACGGGAAATTGCGATTCAATTTTTTTTCTAGGAGTAACACCCCTTTGAACTTATTTGCTTCAATGTACTTCTTTAACAGTTTGTCATCTCAACTCCTCTGAAACCGAACAAGAGAATTTCATGAAATTTTGTAGATAATAAGGACATACTATTTAGATGTGCATATTGTAGCTATTCCATTGGTCACTAGGTGGCGCCCTAAAAAAAGTGAAAACTTATAGCTTCCGGTATTTTCATTCCACGATTTTCACAATCTTGTCGGTATTCTATTTCGAAAGGTACGTGCTTTCTACATCAACCATCAGACCAATATTTATATTTGCTGAATGTAATAATTGTTTAAGGTAATGCCTAACTGTTTTTATTCAAATCTTATCAATACACTTGAATTTTCTACTATATTTTGCTTTTGGAAAATAGTCCTGTTAAATGGTGAGGTCGGAAAGACGGACACCTGTTCATTATTATTGCAAATATATTAAACAGCTCCAAGCTTGAGGGATACTTCATATCAAATTATACTCAACAATAGTTTATAATAAGAATATGTTTGGATATATTGAAATAAATTTAGTCGGTCATCAGCGGCTAGGTTTTTACAAAATATACGGGTTTTAGGCAACTTGAGTTACCCCCCTTGTACTATAGACTTTTTTAGATATCATATGATGTGATAGTGCAGTTAGGTGCAGCTTTGATATTTTTTTTATTAAATAAGAAAATATTAAACCATGTGATATAAAAGTAGTGTCTATATTATTTATTTGAACCCTATTGTTGAAAAATGTCTTACTGACAATTGTACAATAATACTTTTGTCAAAAAGTTTCATATAAATGTGGAGGGTCATTGAATATTTAAACAAAGACCTACTTAAATGCTTGATCAATTGTTTGTTATTATAATCCTTGCACAATCAATGGGTCATTACAATAATTAGTACACAATGTACACAGCCAGGAGGCAGGATTACTTTGATCAATGTGTTAATGCGGCGTTTTGCATTTGCGCCGATCTGCATTTCATTTGTGCCCATTTTTTCTTTCATTTGCGCCGATTATTTTTTTCATTTGCGCCGATTTTTTTCACAGGTAAATTACAGGTAAATTACAGGTGAATAGATATAAAAACTCTTATTTTTATTATCATTAAAGACCTTTTTGTCGAGCCTTCGACTTGAGTCGAAAAAGCGAGACTAAGCGATCCTGCATTCCGTGGTCGTCGGTGTCGTCGGCGGCGTCAACAAATATTCACTCTGTGGTTAAAGTTTTTGAAATTTTAATAACTTTCTTAAACTATACTGGATTTCTACCAAACTTGGACAGAAGCTTGTTTATGATCATAAGATAGTATCCAGAAGTAAATTTTGTAAGAATAAAATTCCATTTGTTCCGTATTTTACTTTTAAATGGACTTAGTTTTTTCTGCGGAGAAACATAACATTCACTCTGTGGTTTAAGTTTTAAGAATTTTAGTAACTTTCTTAAACTATCCTGGATTTGTACCAAACTTGGATAGAAGATTGTTTATGATCATAGGATAGTATCTAGAAGTAAATTTTGTAAAAAAATAAATCCATTTTTTCTGTATTTTACTTTTAAATGGACTTAGTTTTTCTGCGGGGATACATTACATTCACTCTGTGGTTAAAGTTTTTAAAATTTTTATAGCTTTCTTAAACTATCCTGGGTTTGTACCAAACTTGGACAGAAGCTTATGTATGATCATAAGATAGTATCCAGAAGTAAATTTTGTAAAAAGATAACTCCATTTTTTCTGAATTTTACTTTTAAATGGACTTTGATTTTCTTCCAGTTAACATTACATACAGTCTGTAGTTAAAGTTTTCAAAACATTTATAAGATTCATTAACTTTCCTAGATTTTTATCAAACTTGGACGGAAGCTTCTTACAATCATAAGATAGTATCAAGAGGAAAATTTTTATTGATTTTTTTCCTCATTTTGTTTGAGCCTGCGATTTACAGCAAAAGTAGGCGAGACACTGGGTTCCGCGGAACCCTTACAAATTTTTTAGTTAGCCAGTTATACAAATGTTATGAATTATCAATCATGACATGGATATAACTTGTTTGAACTCTGAAAAATATCAAAAAGTTCATTTCCATGTGATCAATGATGAATTTTTATAATGATAGAGCATTGATCTGAGTTATTCTCTGTTGATGTAATTTATCACACATATCTCTAGAAATTGTTTCAACCGCATTTAAGAAATTACTGTCGTTTGAAATTTCAGTCTCCAGTCAACAATTAATTGGTTTAATGTTTTCCTAGTTTGAAAATTAGTTTTCGGCTGATTTAATTGGGCATAGAAATGGACATCTAGTGAGTAAATGTTGAAGGTTTTCTTCCTCAAGTTTGCATAGCGGGCAAATTGGGTATGTACCTTCTATATTAAATATAGCTTTAGTTACTTGTAGGTTCACGTTACTAGTATCATATCTTTTAATGTGGCTTTCTTTTTTTTCTTTTCTATATATCCTTATTATTTATTGTTTTCTTTGTATTCTCTGGAATTTACATGTTGAAGTATAACCTGTAACTTACCTGTAAATCCAATTAGGAGTAAATATAAATCGGCGCAAATGAAAAAATGAAATGGGCGCAAATGAAAGAATGAAAATTTTCAAAATCGGTGCAAATGTCATACGCCCGTGTTAATGATATGACACTAGGTCTTTATACTTAATAAGGGTATCACAAGTAATCATCTATGAGTCCTTTAAAAAGTTGATCATCTATCTACTCTCCAACCAAATGGTGATAATTACTTTAATAGTGATTCAACAATGCTCTAATTTGATATTGAATACTAGCCAACACTTGTTTTTTTGTTGTAGGAGTATCTTGTATTATACAGTAGATATTGAGAAAAGAAGACAACCACCTTACTTATTTTGTTTTCAATTTTGGTAAGTAGACTTATAAAGGTGAACTTATATTTCAATGACCATAACTTCCAACCATTAAATTATAAACAAAGTATTAAAATTTATACAATTATTAGAAGAGATGGTAGGATATTCAGTGTGGGATCCAGAACTTTTTATTAGGGGGGGGGGGAGCTGACTGACCTAAGGGGGTCCCGGCTCAGGTCATAGTTCAGCGATTCCCTATATAATCAACCAAATTTTGGTAAGTAGACTTATGAAAGTAATACTTGTATTTAAACTACCATTTAACCTTCAAACCTTTAAATTATAATCAAAGTAGAATTCACACAATTATAAGAAGATACATATGGGATATTAAAGTACATAGAATAAGACAAGCAAACAAACAATTTAGGAAGTGGCACAAATAAAATTATGCACTGCTAAAACATTAACAGTGGCGGATCCAGGGGGAAAGGTTTCTGGGTTGGAACCTTCCTTTTTAAAATGATTGGATCCACCCCTGATTAAAGTGTCTTAAATTGCTCTTAAGGTAAAAAAAAAAAAATGACCACAAAACACATGTCATGTTAACTTTTGGTGTTGTCACTTTTACAAATCTACAGTTATTCCCCTTTACCAATGTAAAATGTGTTAATTTTGCGTTTTTGAAATCTGGAAAAATTGCTTGTACAAGTAAGGAGAATAAATTCTAACTTTGTTTACAACTGTAAAAATTACTTATTTCATTTAATAGGCAAAAAGTAAAAATAACTGATTAATGAATGAACAAGGGCATGATGACAACATGTAAATTATATATAGTGTTCTTTAATTTTTAGGTATAATTGTTCAGATTTATATGGTGCGCATGTAATTAAAGAGCCAGTCTAGAGGAGTTTGCCAGTTTTTTCCTATTGGTATGCAAGTAAATGATAAATTGTTAATAATAAACAAAAATTTTGTCATACAAATAGAAAACTAAATTTCAAATATATAAATATAAAAAAAAAACTCTGACATGTATTTGGTCAAGAAATCATGACCTGATCACAAGACAAAGTGCCATACTGACATAGATATTAGAAGATGTGGTATGAGGGCCAATTGGACAACTCCATCCAAAACCATTCAAACAAAGAAATCAACAATATAAAAAACATCACCCTTTGTCTATACAGAACATTAATAAAACTAAAACAAGTAACAAACGCCCAAAATATTATTTGGAAATCACAAAAAAATATGACTGCAAAGGTAGTAACAGCTGTTGGTCAGACCAAGGAGTAACAACAATTTAGAATAGTTTTAAAATACTCAATGTTATAATAAGAGGGCAGATAACTTACAAGTATAAAAAAAAAACTGATATTTTAAATAAAAATGATGATTATCGTATTACTGTCAATTTTACTTTATACCAATATAAAGAATTATAATAAATGTTGGATTTCTCTGGTTTTTAGATAATAATTTGGTGATAACAAAGGTCTATCGAAGAAAGATTTTGGTGTTTCCATCATTTTGGTATGCTTTATGATAGTATTAGTATTGATAAGTTTAACTGCAAACGATATAAAATGCTTTCTACTTAATTCTTGAAATGGCATGTGCACAAATTTCTTCTCTTTCACTATACATATTCAATGAATGCATGTTTTATCAAAATGTTATAATGTTTTGTTGCACAGTTTATGCACCTCTTGGTCCTTATTCATCCTCTGCTTTATGCTAGTTGGCACTGTAACATGTAAGCATGGTGAAGGGTTATTACACATGTTCCTGTGGACCATTAATCAGGCAATGCAAGTGTTATGTAACCTGAGGGTTCCAGCTAGAACTGTGACATTATTTGTTATTATCAGATTATTACATGGCATTTTATTTGTCATTATTTGTTATTATCAGATTATTACATGGCATTTTATAACGCCATGTGATAACGTCACAGAAAGGCATGTGATAACAATCAAAGCATGTGATAAACTTTTCATATCAGCCCGCTAAGCACCAATTCGAAAAATATGGAATTTACGTTCATTTAATGCTATTATCATACAGTAAAAGTTATATGTTATTTAGTCTAAGTATATGATAAAGGTGTTTATCATATACTTTGACTAAATAACATATATATTTTACCGTATGATAATAGCATTAAATTAAAGTATTTTCCATATTTTTCGAATTGGTGCTTAGCGGGCTGATATGAAAAGTTTATCACATGCTTTGATTGTTATCACATGCCTTTCTGTGACGTTATCACATGGCGTTCCGGTGATACTCGGCAAATTCCGGAAAATACACCTCAATGCTATGTTTTCAGTGAAAAACATTACAAAGTAGTGTACAAAACAATTATTTGAATACTGGAATGTATATTGTGTAAAATAATTAAATTAAATTATTAAAAAAATTAAACTAAATAAATGCATTTTTTATAGTTTTTCTGAAACATGATTTAGAAAGTTACTTTAAAAAAGTTGACTTTTCCATACAATGTTCACTATGTATATTGTTGAATTATTTTGTGATCGATTCGTCCATATAAAAATATGTATTTTTTTCTCTGTTAAGGAATATGATAGAAAGATTTCATATTGAATGTATCAAATTTTGGGTCCGACGTCCGTGAACTCTTTACTCTTTAAACTTCTTTTCGGGAACCTTGTAAAAGGATCAATATATGAATCTGTTATTTTTCTCTACTGTTTAAGCATATGATAAAAAGATCATAACATGTCATTTTTCATATCACATGTATTATCAGCCCTTGGTCAATATCAGCCCTCGAGCCATGCGGCTCTTGGGCTGATATTGAACCTAGGGCTGATAATATATGCGATATGAAAAATGACATGTAATAATCTGATATTATTAAACAACATTGCTGTATTATTAACCAATTAACAAATACAATTTCAACTTGGAAAGGTAGCTAGCTGGATAATGATAAAACATTAGTAGTTCCAACTCGATCCTCAAGATATCAAACAAACAAGTATAACAAAGAATGAAAAGACACCAAGGTAATACAAATAATAACACATTTAATACATAATAATTATAACAGTCCATGTCAATATTTAAAAAGGGGAGATAATAATTCAATACATGGATTATTTCCCTTTTTTAAATGTGTAATGAGCAATATTTTTTTTTTTTTTTTAAAGAAAACATAATCAACAAAGCAATCACATTAAAGACATTTTATCAAACCTTAGACTTGTCAAATCAATAATGACAATATATGCAAATGTATAAAAATCATTCATTTTTTACAGATTATAGTGGGAGTTTAATTGAGCAAGATAATCATTTTTGAAGTTTTAACATACAGCTATTTGACAGACATGTAAGTTTTAAACCAAATATTTAAAAGTTCATATATACTACTGCTTGATTTGCATGGTTTGTTTTTTTGAATTTATTGATTTTAAAGATAATAACAATTGAGGTTTGTTGTGAAAGTAGAAAAATATCTCAAATATAGACTTACATGTAGATAGTTTGTGAAAATAATAGAAAAACTGTTTTTTTGCACATTACAGAAATGGCAACTTAAGTGATAGCTTGACCCTGGGTGGTAATTGGCAGACATTTTACAGTTTTTATAATTTTCGTTATGCAATTAGGTATAGATACATTACTGGAAATTATTGTGAAATACTGCCAGACAGCACTATTTCCAATACTCTAGCAGATCATGTTCCCTATCTAGGTGAAGCATGCACCTGCTGTGTATGTAGAAGATACTCTAGTATAATTGTTACAGCAAGTTCATGTGCAAATGATTTGACTGAATATTCTGTTATAATGTGCATGACTAGGTCAGATAAATTAGAAAGTGTGAATGACGTCACAACATCTGAACAAACATCTGACATGACTTTTGAAAATAACCCTGATGAAATAGAATTACCCAGGTTTCTGTTGTTTCACATTCATTTAGTGATGATGAAACACAGATGCCCTCTTTCTCTAGGACAGATATGTACCTGCTAGCTGAGAAGTCATTTCAATCTATTGAGTTTGATGACTTTGACAGTCAGTTGCTATTTGAGCCTGAGGGAGCAGATGGTATTAGTTTCAGTGATGCTGAAACACAGTGTCCAACTAATTTAAGCCATGCACATGCATCAGCTGAATTAATTAACACTACCAACAGCAAAACGGAAATTGAAATACCACCTGAAGTGCAGGAGACATCTATTTTCATAGGTTTCAAAAGGAAACCGAATGAAGAGTCGAGCGATTCTGACACTGGCTCTCCTCATTCTGAAAGACTTCTTAAACGTATGAAATAATATGTGAGATACTACAATTTTTTTAAAACTTTGTTGGAGTTATTGAATAAGCAGGGTGGATAATATGACCATTGCTGCTTAAAATTTATACATACTGGTTTAATTATTAAAAAAAAATGATTTTTATATTTTGAGTTTATATCAAAAGGATATCCTAATACATGGAATGTAAACAAAATGAATGCATATATTAATTACGTGCCAGTCTCTCTAAGAATTTAGAAGATGTGAAAACATGAAAAACATGATACCACCCAGGTTTCCTTGTTTTACAATATAATTTCAAAATAAATAATGATGCAGGAATATAAGATGCATTTCTTTTTCCTGTTCTGATATATGTAATTAAAGATATAAATTTGTTGAAAATGCACAAGAAATTATTATTTAAGGGGAACCAACTCTGTAATTTGCTATTATTCTAACCAAAAGTAATAAGGATTTCAAGAATTATCAGACACAAATCAAAGACCTATCACTTCTATCTAAGAATGAAGATGATATTAACAAAAGTATGGGAGGTCATTTTTTTTCTTTAAAAATTATTTTAAATTGGCTGATTCTTACAGAGACTGATTCTTTCCAAGACTGGTACTTATATTCCAGTTAGTTACTTTGTATATTTTTAGGTCTATCTGTATTTCTAATTTACACGCTCTTTTAATTATCTCATTGTTACATTTTTATTTTTGGAAGAAAATAAAAAGGATTTAAAACAATTTGTATAATATTCAAATATAGAGACAATTTAAACATAAAAAATACAACTTTTATTTTCTTCTGAAAATACCAATATCAGTATACACAGTTTTTATGATTTGGTGCTTGAAATGTATTGATGAGAATTAGATACATAATATGCTTAATGCTTATATAATCTGCTTTAACTGCTAGTCACATTCATGCTTTGATAACATTTTTTATGTAAGCCCTGCAAGAATAAAAGTTATTTACAATTTTACTATCATTCATCTGCTTAGCTTTTACGTCCTTTCAATATATTAACAGGCAAGACACACTTCAGCTAGTTGCACATGTTTTTTTAAACTCATTTAGCAAAATTTAGAAGAGACTGAATAATGACTGAGTATAGATTCTTTTAAATTTTTACTGAACATTTGCTTGAATATTCCTCTGTTTTGTTGAATATTCAAGATAGAAATGCTGAAATTTTTTTTGAATGTTTACCTAGAGAGTCTTAGTTGATTTTTGTTTGAAAAAAAATGGTGTTTTAAATATTCAGCAAGGTGTTAGGAAAAATTCAGAATTACTGATAAATTATTTCTGAAAATTTGCTGAAAACTTGGTGGAATGTGCCAAATTCAGCCACTTTTAAGCAAAAGGTTTTATAATAGGGTCTTAATGTTCATCAAAGTGTTCAGAAAATTCATAAGTAATGCTGAATTATTTTTGAATATTGCTGAATATTAACTGAAAATTTCTCTGTGAATTGCTGAAAACTTGCTCAAATGTGCCAAATCCAGTCATTTTTAAGCAAAAGGTTTTATAATAGGTTCTGAAATTTTCTTCAAGGTGTTCTAACAGTTCAGAAAAATTCAGCATTAATGCTGAATACTTACTGAAAATGTACTGCTTAATTTTTACTGAAAATTGGCTGAAATCTTGCTGGAATGTGCCAAATTTATTCATTAAAAAAAAGGTTTATTATTAAAGCTGTTCAGTAAGATACCAGCATAGGGTTCTTAGTTCTTGCATTATTGTTTTAGTAATGCCTTCTACGTTCATCATTAACATTGAAATCAATTTGGTGATGTAGAAACATTTTGTTTGGTAAGAGTTAGAAAATAATAGTAGTATGCAAACATTAACATTGTTAAATTCAGAGCCATTAACAATCTATATTAAATGTGAATTACTGCTATACAACAATTTTTTTATGCAAATTTATGCAGATTGTTATATACAGATTTTTGTTGTTTTTTAAACGCTATAAATACACTATAGATAGAATATCTATGGAATAAAACTTTCAGTCCTTAGACTGGTTTGAAAGGCTGTAACAGAAAAACTTGATTGCATATTTCAAGGCAGTAACTATCATTGAGGCAACAGAGGCAATGTCTCACTTAAATTTCAACACTGATTGTTTTTATTAGATATATAAATATAAAAGTCATTTGTTGTTCTGTCTGAACCTCAATTTCTATAACTAATTGTTATCAATCTCCTTTTAAATTATTCTTCCTGAATGTGACTTCATTAGAACTAATCCAAAAACTATAAGTAGACTGGACATCGCAAGGGGGCAGTTCTATCTGTGTATTCATTTCTCTGTTTTACCATTTTTGTCGAGCCTTCGACTTTAGTCGAAAAAGCAAGACTAAGCGATTCTACATTCCGTCGTCGTCGGCGGCGTCAACAAATATTCACTCTGTGGTTAAAGTTTTTGAAATTTTAATAACTTTCTTAAACTTTACTGGATTTCTACCAAACTTTGACAGAAGCTTTTTTATGATCATAAGATAGTATCCAGAAGTAAATTTTGTAAAAATAAAATTCCATTTTTTCCGTATTTTACTATAAATGGACTTAGTTTTTTTCTGCGGGGAAACAAAACATTCACTCTGTGGTTAAAGTTTTTAGAATTTTAATAACTTTCTCAAACTATCCTGGGTTTGTACCAAACTTGGACAGAAGCTTGTTTATGATCATAAAATAGTATCCAGAAGTAAATTTTGTAAAAATAAAATTCCATTTTTTCTGTATTTTACTATAAATGGACTTAGTTTTTTCTGAGGGGAAACATTACATTCACTCTGTGGTTAAAGTTTTTAGAATTTTAATAACTTTCTCAAACTATCCTGGGTTTGTACCAAACTTTGACAGAAGCTTTTTTATGATCATAAGATAGTATCCAGAAGTAAATTTTGTAAAAATAAAATTCCATTTTTTCTGTATTTTACTATAAATGGACTTAGTTTTTTCTGCGGGGAAACATTACATTCACTCTGTGGTTAAAGTTTTTAGAATTTTAATAACTTTCTTAAACTATCCTGGGTTTGTACCAAACTTGAACAGAAGCTTGTTTATGATCATAAGATAGTATCCAGAAGTAAATTTTGTAAATAAATAAATCCATTTTTTCCATATTTTACTTTTAAATGGACTTAGTTTTTCTGCGGGGAACCATTACATTCACTTTGTGGTTAAAGTTTTTAAAATTTTAATAACTTTCTTAAACTATCCTGGGTTTGTACCAAACTTGGACAGAAGCTTGTTTATGATCATAAGATTGTATCCAGAAGTAAAGTTTGTAAAAAGATTACTCCCTTTTTTCTGAAATTTACTTTTAAATGGACTTAGATTTTCTTACAATGATAAAATAGTAACAAGAGGAATATTTTTATTGATTTTTTTCCTCATTGTTGTTGAGCCTGCGATTTACAGCAAAAATAGTCGAGACACTGGGTTCCGGCGGAACCCTTATAAATTTTTTGACAAATCAAGTACTGGGCATCGCAAGGCGACAGTCCTGTCTGTGTATTCATTTCACGAACTTTTATCTTTCTCTAAATTTACAGATAAATAAATTATAAATAATATAAAAATGCATGGATAAGTTTTTATCCATGTTTCTTAAACCTTAAAAAAGTGAAAAACCATCCCATATTCTAATTGGACAATATTGAGGAACAAAATAGGACCTTTAAAACAGGATAATTTGTCTTTACTTATTCGGGACTATGGAATTTAGGGTCTTTATATTCGGGGTTTCGGAATTGGACACCCCAACCTCCAATCCCTAAATCTATAGATTCTGGAACTTAAATGCCACCAACTATTTTCAGAAATAATTTGAAATTACAGACCTACATGTGAACTTTGAAAACTCCAATCCAATCGATCCCCCAGTACCCATATCATATATACTTACTCTAGATATAATCATTTATCCCCGGCTTAGTATATATCTAGGATTTTGATTGGTTAAAGCACGTCGTTACAAAACCCATAGCCCCTGGGTGTAGCTAACCCATATCTCCGGACGTTGCTAACCATAATCCCAGGGAACTTCATGCAAGTTTTTCTTAGTTCCATGATTGCTCCTTGTGAAATATTGAATTCTGTAGATTATCCATGATATTTGTAATTCAATATTTAATTCATTTACGTTTTTGTCCTATTATGCTGATCATTTACACTCATTTCATTAAACGCATCACTTGACTGCCACATTTTCAAGCAATCGGACTACTGGCCTCGCTATGCAAATGACCCCTGTTGAAATCCACCATCTGTGATGTAACATTGAGCACCAAAGAAGTAGGTCCAGTAAGACCCTTTTTTGGCCCCAAAATATAGCAGTTTTACAAAATTGTTAAAATGTAAACTTTTAGTTATCTATTAGACAGTAAAATGCTTCTGCTACATACATATGGGCTGTTTTTGACTATACAATACACATATATCAAGTATTACCACTATTAAGTCATGCTAAATTACTCAAATCTTCACAATTCTAGCATTTTAGTTAAAATTTTATACGGTTTTGTGAAAAACAAAAGTTGCCGCATTCGTGTTCATCCATAATATTGAAATGTAGGTTGTATTTTATGATAATACATTACAGATATAAAGGTTGAAGATGAACACAGATGCGGCCACTTTTGTTTTTGACAAAAACCATCTGAAAAGTGACATTTTTCGGCATATTTGATAGATTTTTGTCGAGCCTGCAACTTTTGTTGCAGAAAGCTCGACATAGTGATAGTGATACGGCGGCGGCGGCGGCGGTGTTAGCTAATTTCTTAAAAGCTTTATATTTTAGAAGGTAGAAGACCTGGATGCTTCATACTTTGTATATAGATGCCTCATGTTACGAACTTTCCGTCAGTCACATGTCCAATGTCCTTGACCTCATTTTCATGGTTCAGTGACTACTTGAAAAAAAAGTTAAGTTTTTTGTAATGTTAAATTCTCTCTTATTATAAGTAATTGGTTAACTATATTTGGTATGTGCGTACCTTGCAAGGTCCTCATGCCTGTCAGACAGTTTTCACTTGACCTCGACCTCATTTCATGGATCAGTGAACAAGGTTAGGTTTTCGTGGTCAAGTCCATATCTCAGATACTATAAGCATTAGGTCTAGTATATTTGGTGTATGGAAGGACTAAGGTGTACATGTCCAACTGGCAGGTGTCATCTGACCTTGACCTCATTTTCATGGTTCGGTGGTTATAGTTAAGTTTTTGTGTTTTGTTCTGTTTTTCTTATACTATATGCAATAGGTCTACTATAATTGATGTATGGAATGATTGTAAGGTGTACATGTCTAGTTGACAGGTGTCATCTGACCTTGACCTCAATTTCATGGTTCAGTGGTTATAGTTAAGTTTTTGTGTTTTGGTGTGTTTTTCTTATACTATATGCAATAGGTCTACTATAATTGGTGTATGGAATGATTGTAAGGTGTACATGTCTAGCTGACAGGTGTCATCTGACCTTGACCTCATTTTTTATGGTTCAGTGGTCAAAGTTAAGATTTTCATTTTTGGTCTATTTTTCTAATACTTTATGCATTAGGTCAACTATATTTGGTGTATGGACATATTTTATGATCTTTATGTCGGTTACGCTGGTTTTATTTGACTTTGACCTCATTTTCACGGTCCATTGCTAAGTTTTAAGTGTTTGTGTGGTTTGGTCTGTTTTTTTTTTATTTATAAGCAATAAGTCAACTATATGTGTTGTATTGAAGAATTGTTAGCTGTACATGTCTGCCTGGCATGGTTCATCTGACCTTTACCTCACTTTCATGGTTGATTGATCAATGTTTCTTTTTCTTGGTTAATGTTGAGTTTATGTGACAGTTGTAATAAAGCTTTATATTTAGGTCTATCAAGATAGTATCAAGGATTAGTAAAGAAGGCGAGACATTTCAGTGTGTGCACTCTTGTTCATATTTCAGCTTGAATCGGTGCGTTTTTTATGACTTAATGAGTTTAAATCTTTCATATAAACTAATGGATTCTAATAAAATAAACACTTAAGTGTTTAAAAAGTGGTCAAAATCTTTCGTCAGATGAACATGAAATTTGAGGCCAAAATCGTCCCTTACCGGAACTACTCCTTTTGACTCAATCCAGTTTCTCTGTCTCCCTATTAAAAACGTCTTATAGTTGACTACCTGTAGGGTTCTACCAAAGGTAGTACCCTACAACCCGTAAAAAGTATGTAAAATTTCGAAATTTCAATAAAACTTTTTTAGATAATGAAAAAAACGTTGTTTTCACGTTACACTTTATATCCGAATTTCCATAAAACTCACCCGATTTGCACTAAGACTGGGGATACATTTCTTATCTACGTTCATATCTGTAGATGTGGATGTTTTAACACCCTTCAGTACCCTGAACACCCTTTGGCTACGCCTAATGACCTACTGGGGTACTTTAGGGTGTTAAAATATCCATATCTACGGATATGAACGTAGATAACTTATATTACATGTATCTCATCTCATTCTATCCCTAGTGGCGAAAACTACAGTCCAATCCCCTTGTACTCATAATACTAGTTAACTTACTCTAGATAGAATCATGTACATGTATCTTATTCCATTGTATCCCTAGTTTACTATTTAGTAACTGCGACTGTGATTGTGCTTACAGAAAAGCTGAATTCCCTTTGCAAACAAAACTGCTACTAAAGATAGTGCTACCAGATTGCTGAGGGAGAAGGAATCAGAAGATTATGTCTATCATTGTATTGATGATAGCGTGCTACCTTTGAAACACGGAATGCTCTGAAACGACTGAAAACTTGGAAAAGTTCATGCATGATTGAGTGGGGAGAGATTGTGCGGTCTTGCCATGCTCCATCTTCATCGCGATAAGGATATCAGCAGACCAAATATTCTGAAACCACCATAGAAAACATTGGCAAAGTCTACTGAATCTATGTTTGTTCTATGTTCTGGCGACAGACTCAAATCGAGATTTGGATGATTATCTTACATATAAATTTAGATAAAGTATGAAAAATTGATATAAAAAGTGTCCAAATTTAAAAACATTATCAAACTCTCTGGAACTACCTAGAATGCAGGATTTTGCACCATTCATTTCATACCCTCAAAAAAAATAATTTCGCCTTGCCTAGCTCGGCTCAATTATTTTGCCTCACTAAATTATGCCTATTTACAGCCTTGTATTTTGAATAGTTTAATTTAATTTAAGTCGATGTTTTTTTAATAGCAACCTTTGAAGATAAGAGGAAATTAAATTTGACTAGGGCCAGGCTGAGATTGAGTTGATGATTTGATTTCGAGCATTAGAGGTTCAGAAAGAGATTGAAAGACACGGACAGATGTTGACGAACAATCATTTTGATTTTCATTTCTATATAGGTTACATTTCAAGCATGAGTTATGCTGCGAAGAGAGATGGTTGCCATATTTATGTTTTTCACATCTTTGTCTAGATGTTTTATGAATAGTTGGTCTGTTGTTATTATGACATGTTTCTTTAGATTTGTTTTGTGACTATTTATTTCACAAATTGTTTAGCAATAGTCAAAACACTGAGTATATGTATGTTATTCTTGTCAGTTAACCGTTTGAGAAATTTATTGAATAACTGAGTTGATGATTTGATTTCGAGCAGAAGAGGTTCAGAAGGAGATTGAAAGACATGAAGGGGATATATCAAATAACAGATACATTACATTCCCTATGATAAAAAAAAAATGGACAGGATTTTATTAATTAAAAGATTAAACAAAAGTTATTTAAATTTCAAATTTGAAGACAAATTTCATTTTTTACCAACACTTTTGGAAATGACATGTACTGACGGAATTGGACAGGAGTACGCCTATAGACATGGACAGATGTTGACGAACAATCACAGCATTTAAAATGATGCATCAAAAATATAAGGGGGCTTTTCATACTTTCATGTCTTTTGATTTCTGTTTCATTTTGAGTTATGCTGCGAAGAGAGATGGTTGCCATATTTATGTTTTTCACATCTTTGTCTAGATGTTTTATGAATAGTTGGTCTGTTGTTATTATGACATGTTTCTTTAGATTTGTTTTGTGACTATTTATTTCACAAATTGTGAAGCAATAGTAAATACACTGAGTATATGTATGTTATTCTTGTCAGTTAACGGTTTGAGAAATTTATTGAATAACTGAGTTGATGATTTGATTTCGAGCAGTAGAGGTTCAGAAAGAGATTGAAAGACATGAAGGGGATAAATCAAATAACAGATACAAACATTCCCTATGAAAAAAAAATGGACAGGATTTTATTAATTTAAAGATTAAACAAGTTATTTAAATTTAAAATTTGAAGACAAATTTCCTTTTTTACCAACACTTTTCGAAATGACATGTACTGACGGAATTGGACAGGAGTACGCCTATAGACATGGACAGATGTTGACGAACAATCACAGCATTTAAAATGATGCATCAAAAATATAAGGGGGCTTTTCATACTTTCATGTCTTTTGATTTCTGTTTCATTTTGAGTTATGCTGCGAAGAGAGATAGTTGCCATATTTAAGTTTTTCACATCTTTGTCTGGATGTTTTATGAATAGTTGGTCTGTTGTTATTATGACATGTTTCTTTAGATTTGTTTTGTGACTATTTATTTCACAAATTGTGAAGCAATAGTCAAAACACTGAGTATATGTATGTTATTCTTGTCAGTTAACCGTTTGAGAAATTTATTGAATAACTGAGTTGATGATTTGATTTCGAGCAGAAGAGGTTCAGAAGGAGATTGAAAGACATGAAGGGGATATATCAAATAACAGATACATTACATTCCCTATGATAAAAAAAAATGGACAGGATTTTATTAATTAAAAGATTAAACAAAAGTTATTTAAATTTCAAATTTGAAGACAAATTTCATTTTTTACCAACACTTTTGGAAATGACATGTACTGACGGAATTGGACAGGAGTACGCCTATAGACATGGACAGATGTTGACGAACAATCACATCATTTAAAATGATGCATCAAAAATATAAGGGGGCTTTTCATACTTTCATGTCTTGATTACTGTTTCATTTTGATTTTCATTTGTATATAGGTTACATTTCAAGCATGAGTTATGCTGCGAAGAGAGATAGTTGCCATATTTATGTTTTTCACATCTTTGTCTGGATGTTTTATGAATAGTTGGTCTGTTGTTATTATGACATGTTTCTTTAGATTTGTTTTGAGACTATTTATTTCACAAATTGTGAAGCAATAGTCAATACACTGAGTATATGTATGTTATTATTGTCAGTTAACGGTTTGAGAAATTTATTGAATAACTGAGTTGATGATTTGATTTCGAGCAGTAGAGGTTCAGAAAGAGATTGAATGACATGAAGGGGATATATCAAATAACAGATACATTACATTCCCTATGATAAAAAAAAATGGACAGGATTTTATTAATTAAAAGATTAAACAAAAGTTATTTAAATTTCAAATTTGAAGACAAATTTCCTTTTTTACCAACACTTTTCGAAATGACATGTACTGACGGAATTGGACAGGAGTACGCCTATAGACATGGACAGATGTTGACGAACAATCACAGCATTTAAAATGATGCATCAAAAATATAAGGGGGCTTTTCATACTTTCATGTCTTTTGATTTCTGTTTCATTTTGATTTTCATTTGTATATAGGTTACATTTCAAGCATGAGTTATGCTGCGAAGAGAGATAGTTGCCATATTTAAGTTTTTCACATCTTTGTCTGGATGTTTTATGAATAGTTGGTCTGTTGTTATTATGACATGTTTCTTTAGATTTGTTTTGAGACTATTTATTTCACAAATTGTGAAGCAATAGTCAATACACTGAGTATATGTATGTTATTATTGTCAGTTAACGGTTTGAGAAATTTATTGAATAACTGAGTTGATGATTTGATTTCGAGCAGTAGAGGTTCAGAAAGAGATTGAAAGACATGGAGGGGATAAATCAAATAACAAGTACAAACATTGCCTATGGTAAAAAAAATGGACAGGATTTTATTAATTGAAAGATTAAACAAGTTATTTAAATTTCAAATTTGAAGACAAATTTCCTTTTTTACCAACACTTTTCGAAATGACATGTACTGACGGAATTGGACAGGAGTACGCCTATAGACATGGACAGATGTTGACGATCAATCACAGCATTTAAAATGATGCATCAAAAATATAAGGGGGCTTTTCATACTTTCATGTCTTTTAATTTCTGTTTCATTTTGATTTTCATTTGTATATAGGTTACATTTCAAGCATGAGTTATGCTGCGAAGAGAGATAGTTGCCATATTTAAGTTTTTCACATCTTTGTCTGGATGTTTTATGAATAGTTGGTCTGTTGTTATTATGACATGTTTCTTTAGATTTGTTTTGAGACTATTTATTTCACAAATTGTGAAGCAATAGTCAATACACTGAGTATATGTATGTTATTCTTGTCAGTTAACGGTTTGAGAAATTTATTGAATAACTGAGTTGATGATTTGATTTCGAGCAGTAGAGGTTCAGATAGAGATTGAAAGACATAAAGGGGATATATCAAATAACAGATACAAACATTCCCTATGATAAAAAAAATGGACAGGATTTTATTTATTAAAATATTAAACAAGTTATTTATATTTCAAATTTGAAGACAAATTTCCTTTTTTACCAACACTTTTCGAAATGACATGTACTGACGGAATTGGACAGGAGTACGCCTATAGACATGGACAGATGTTGACGAACAATCACAGCATTTAAAATGATGCATCAAAAATATAAGGGGGCTTTTCATACTTTCATGTCTTTTGATTTCTGTTTCATTTTGAGTTATGCTGCGAAGAGAGATGGTTGCCATATTTATGTTTTTCACATCTTTGTCTAGATGTTTTATGAATAGTTGGTCTGTTGTTATTATGACATGTTTCTTTAGATTTGTTTTGTGACTATTGATTTCACAAATTGTGAAGCAATAGTAAATACACTGAGTATATGTATGTTATTCTTGTCAGTTAACGGTTTGAGAAATTTATTGAATAACTGAGTTGATGATTTGATTTCGAGCAGTAGAGGTTCAGAAAGAGATTGATAGACATGAAGGGGATAAATCAAATAACAGATACAAACATTCCCTATGAAAAAAAAATGGACAGGATTTTATTAATTTAAAGATTAAACAAGTTATTTAAATTTCAAATTTGAAGACAAATTTCCTTTTTTACCAACACTTTTCGAAATGACATGTACTGACGGAATTGGACAGGAGTACGCCTATAGACATGGACAGATGTTGACGAACAATCACAGCATTTAAAATGATGCATCAACAATATAAGGGGGCTTTTCATACTTTTATGTCTTTTGATTTCTGTTTCATTTTGATTTTCATTTGTATATAGGTTACATTTCAAGCATGAGTTATGCTGCGAAGAGAGATGGTTGCCATATTTATGTTTTTCACATCTTTGTCTGGATGTTTTATGCATAGTTGGTCTGTTGTTATTATGACATGTTTCTTTAGAATTGTTTTGTGACTATTTATTTCAAAAATTGTGAAGCAATAGTCAATACACTGAGTATATGTATGTTATTCTTGTCAGTTAACGGTTTGAGAAATTTATTGAATAACTGAGTTGATGATTTGATTTCGAGCAGTAGAGGTTCAGATAGAGATTGAAAGACATCAAGGGGATATATCAAATAACATATACAAACATTCCCCATGATAAAAAAAATGGACAGGATTTTATTTATTAAATTATTAAACAAGTTATTTATATTTCAAATTTGAAGACAAATTTCCTTTTTTACTGTTTCATTTTGATTTTCATTTGTATATAGGTTACATTTCAAGCATGAGTTATGCTGCGAAGAGAGATGGTTGCCATATTTATGTTTTTCACATCTTTGTCTGGATGTTTTATGAATAGTTGGTCTGTTGTTATTATGACATGTTTCTTTAGATTTGTTTTGTGATTATTTATTTCAAAAATTGTGAAGCAATAGTCAATACACTGAGTATATGTATGTTATTCTTGTCAGTTAACCGTTTGAGAAATTTATTGAATAACTGAGTTGATGATTTGATTTCGAGCAGTAGAGGTTCAGAAAGAGATTGAAAGACATGAAGGGGATATATCAAATAACAGATACAAACATTCCCTATGAAAAAAAATGGACAGGATTCTATTTATTAAAAGATTAAACAAGTTATTTAAATTTCAAATTTGAAGACAAATTTCCTTTTTTACCAACACTTTTCGAAATGACATGTACTGACGGAATTGGACAGGAGTACGCCTATAGACATGGACAGATGTTGACGAACAATCACAGCATTTAAAATGATGTATCAAAAATATAAGGGGGCTTTTCATACTTTCATGTCTTTTGATTTCTGTTTCATTTTGATTTTCATTTGTATATAGGTTACATTTCAAGCATGAGTTATGCTGCGAAGAGAGATGGTTGCCATATTAAGGTTTTTCACATCTTTGTCTAGATGTTTTATGAAAAGTTGGTCTGTTGTTATTATGACATGTTTCTTTAGATTTGTTTTGTGACTATTTATTTCAAAAATTGTGAAGCAATAGTCAATACACTGAGTATATGTATGTTATTCTTGTCAGTTAACGGTTTGAGAAATTTATTGAATAACTGAGTTGATGATTTGATTTCGAGCAGTAGAGGTTCAGAAAGAGATTGAAAGACATGAAGGGGATATATCAAATAACAGATACAAACATTCCCTATGAAAAAAAAAATGGACAGGATTTTATTAATTAAAAGATTAAACAAGTTATTTAAATTTCAAATTTGAAGACAAATTTCCTTTTTTACCAACACTTTTCGAAATGACATGTACTGACGGAATTGGACAGGAGTACGCCTATAGACATGGACAGATGTTGACGAACAATCACAGCATTTAAAATGATGCATCAAAAATATAAGGGGGCTTTTCATACTTTCATGTCTTTTGATTTCTGTTTCATGTTGATTTTCATTTGTATATAGGTCACATTTCAAGCATGAGTTATGCTGCGAAGAGAGATGGTTGCCATATTTAGGTTTTTCACATCTTTGTCTAGATGTTTTATGAATAGTTGGTCTGTTGTTATTATGACATGTTTCTTTATATTTGTTTTGTGACTATTTATTTCACAAATTGTGAAGCAATAGTCCATACACTTAGTATATGTATGTTATTCTTGTCAGTTAACGGTTTGAGAAATTTATTCAATAACTGAGTTGATGATTTGATTTCGAGCATTAGAGGTTCAGAAAGAGATTGAAAGACATGAAGCGGATATGTCAAATAACAGATACAAACATTCCCTATGATAAAAAAAATGGACAAGATTTTATTAATTAAAAGATTAAACAAGTTATTTAAATTTCAAATTTGAAGACAAATTTCCTTTTTTACCAACACTTTTCGAAATGACATGTACTGACGGAATTGGACAGGAGTACGCCTATAGACATGGACAGATGTTGACGAACAATCACAGCATTTAAAATGATGCATCAAAAATATAAGGGGGCTTTTCATACTTTCATGTCTTTTGAATGTGTTTCATTTTGATTTTCATTTGTATATATGTTACATTTCAAGCATGAGTTATGCTGCGAAGAGAGATGGTTGCCATATTTATGTTTTTCACATCTTTGTCTAGATGTTTTATGAATAGTTGGTCTGTTGTTATTATGACATGTTTCTTTAGATTTGTTTTGTGACTATTTATTTCACAAATTGTGAAGCAATAGTCCATACACTTAGTATATGTATGTTATTCTTGTCAGTTAACGGTTTGAGAAATTTATTCAATAACTGAGTTGATGATTTGATTTCGAGCATTAGAGGTTCAGAAAGAGATTGAAAGACATGAAGCGGATATATCAAATAACAGATACAAACATTCCCTATGATAAAAAAAATGGACAAGATTTTATTAATTAAAAGATTAAACAAGTTATTTAAATTTCAAATTTGAAGACAAATTTCCTTTTTTACCAACACTTTTCGAAATGACATGTACTGACGGAATTGGACAGGAGTACGCCTATAGACATGGACAGATGTTGACGAACAATCACAGCATTTAAAATGATGCATCAAAAATATAAGGGGGCTTTTCATACTTTCATGTCTTTTGAATGTGTTTCATTTTGATTTTCATTTGTATATAGGTTACATTTCAAGCATGAGTTATGCTGCGAAGAGAGATGGTTGCCATATTTATGTTTTTCACATCTTTGTCTAGATGTTTTATGAATAGTTGGTCTGTTGTTATTATGACATGTTTCTTTAGATTTGTTTTGTGACTATTTATTTCAAAAATTGTGAAGCAATAGTCAATACACTGAGTATATGTATGTTATTCTTGTCAGTTAACCGTTTGAGAAATTTATTGAATAACTGAGTTGATGATTTGATTTCGAATAGTAGAGGTTCAGAAAGAGATTGAAAGACATGAAGGGGATATATCAAATAACAGATACAAACATTCCCTATGATAAAAAAAAATGGACAAGATTTTATTAATTAAAAGATTAAACAAGTTATTTAAATTTCAAATTTGAAGACAAATTTCCTTTTTTACCAACACTTTTTGAAATGACATGTACTGACGGAATTGGACAGGAGTACGCCTATAGACATGGACAGATGTTGACGAACAATCACAGCATTTAAAATGATGCATCAAAAATATAAGGGGGCTTTTCATACTTTCATGTCTTTTGATTTCTGTTTCATTTTGATTTTCATTTGTATATAGGTTACATTTCAAGCATGAGTTATGCTGCGAAGAGAGATGGTTGCCATATTTATGTTTTTCACATCTTTGTCTAGATGTTTTATGAATAGTTGGTCTGTTGTTATGATGACATGTTTCTTTATATTTGTTTTGTGACTATTTATTTCACAAATTGTGAAGCAATAGTCCATACACTTAGTATATGTATGTTATTCTTGTCAGTTAACGGTTTGAGAAATTTATTCAATAACTGAGTTGATGATTTGATTTCGAGCATTAGAGGTTCAGAAAGAGATTGAAAGACATGAAGCGGATATATCAAATAACAGATACAAACATTCCCTATGATAAAAAAAATGGACAAGATTTTATTAATTAAAAGATTAAACAAGTTATTTAAATTTCAAATTTGAAGACAAATTTCCTTTTTTACCAACACTTTTCGAAATGACATGTACTGACGGAATTGGACAGGAGTACGCCTATAGACATGGACAGATGTTGACGAACAATCACAGCATTTAAAATGATGCATCAAAAATATAAGGGGGCTTTTCATACTTTCATGTCTTTTGAATGTGTTTCATTTTGATTTTCATTTGTATATAGGTTACATTTCAAGCATGAGTTATGCTGCAAAGAGAGATGGTTGCCATATTTATGTTTTTCACATCTTTGTCTGGATGTTTTATGAATAGTTGGTCTGTTGTTATTATGACATGTTTAGATTTGTTATGTGATATATTTCACAAATTGTGAAGCAATAGTCAATACACTGAGTATATGTATGTTATTCTTGTCAGTTAACGGTTTGAGAAATTTATTGAATAACTGAGGTGATGATTTGATTTCGAGCAGTAGAGGATCAGAAAGAGATTGAAAGACATGAAGGGGATATATCAAATAACAGATACAAACATTCCCTATGATAAAAAAAAATGGACAGGATTTTATTAATTAAAAGATTAAGCAAGTTATTTAAATTTCAAATTTGAAGACAAATTTCCTTTTTTACCAACACTTTTCGAAATGACATGTACTGACGGAATTGGACAGGAGTACGCCTATAGACATGGACAGATGTTGACGAACAATCACAGCATTTAAAATGATGCATCAAAAATATAAGGGGGCTTTTCATACTTTCATGTCTTTTGATTTTCATTTGTATATAGGTTACATTTCAAGCATGAGTTATGCTGCGAAGAGAGATGGTTGCCATATTTATGTTTTTCACATCTTTGTCTAGATGTTTTATGAATAGTTTGTCTGTTGTTATTATGACATGTTTCTTTAGATTTGTTTTGTGACTATTTATTTCAAAAAATGTGAAGCAATAGTCAATACACTGAGTATATGTATGTTATTCTTGTCAGTTAACGGTTTGAGAAATTTATTGAATAACTGAGGTGATGATTTGATTTCGAGCAGTAGAGGTTCAGAAAGAGATTGAAAGACATGAAGGGGGTATATCAAATAACAGATACAAACATTCCCTATGATAAAAAAAATGGACAAGATTTTATTCATTAAAAGATTAAACAAGTTATTTAAATTTCAAATTTGAAGACAAATTTCCTTTTTTACCAACACTTTTGGAAGTGACATGTACTGACGGAATTGGACAGGAGTACGCCTATAGACATGGACAGATGTTGACGAACAATCACAGCATTTAAAATGATGCATCAAAAATATAAGGGGGCTTTTGATACTTTCATGTCTTTTGATTTCTGTTTCATTTTGATTTTCATTTGTATATAGGTTACATTTCAAGCATGAGTTATGCTGCGAAGAGAGATAGTTGCCATATTTATGTTTTTCACATCTTTGTCTAGATGTTTTATGAATAGTTGGTCTGTTGTTATTATGACATGTTTCTTTAGATTTGTTTTGTGACTATTTATTTCAAAAATTGTGAAGCAATAGTCAATACACTGAGTATATGTATGTTATTCTTGTCAGTTAACGGTTTGAGAAATTTATTGAATAACTGAGGTGATGATTTGATTTCGAGCAGTAGAGGTTCAGAAAGAGATTGAAAGACATGAAGGGGATATATCAAATAACAGATACAAACATTCCCTATGATAAAACAAAAATGGACAGGATTTTATTAATTAAAAGATTAAACAAGTTAATCAACTTTCAAATTTGAAGACAAATTTCCTTTTTTACCAACACTTTTCGAAATGACATGTACTGACGGAATTGGACAGGAGTACGCCTATAGACATGGACAGATGTTGACGAACAATCACAGCATTTAAAATGATGCATCAAAAATATAAGGGGGCTTTTCATACTTTCATGTCTTTTGATTTCTGTTTCATTTTGATTTTCATTTGTATATAGGTTACATTTCAAGCATGAGTTATGCTGCGAAGAGAGATGGTTGCCATATTTATGTTTTTCACATCTTTGTCTAGATGTTTTATGAATAGTTTGTCTGTTGTTATTATGACATGTTTCTTTAGATTTGTTTTGTGACTATTTATTTCAAAAAATGTGAAGCAATAGTCAATACACTGAGTATATGTATGTTATTCTTGTCAGTTAACGGTTTGAGAAATTTATTGAATAACTGAGGTGATGATTTGATTTCGAGCAGTAGAGGTTCAGAAAGAGATTGAAAGACATGAAGGGGGTATATCAAATAACAGATACAAACATTCCCTATGATAAAAAAAAATGGACAGGATTTTATTAATTAAAAGATTAAGCAAGTTATTTAAATTTCAAATTTGAAGACAAATTTCCTTTTTTACCAACACTTTTGGAAGTGACATGTACTGACGGAATTGGACAGGAGTACGCCTATAGACATGGACAGATGTTGACGAACAATCACAGCATTTAAAATGATGCATCAAAAATATAAGGGGGCTTTTGATACTTTCATGTCTTTTGATTTCTGTTTCATTTTGATTTTCATTTGTATATAGGTTACATTTCAAGCATGAGTTATGCTGCGAAGAGAGATAGTTGCCATATTTATGTTTTTCACATCTTTGTCTAGATGTTTTATGAATAGTTGGTCTGTTGTTATTATGACATGTTTCTTTAGATTTGTTTTGTGACTATTTATTTCAAAAATTGTGAAGCAATAGTCAATACACTGAGTATATGTATGTTATTCTTGTCAGTTAACGGTTTGAGAAATTTATTGAATAACTGAGGTGATGATTTGATTTCGAGCAGTAGAGGTTCAGAAAGAGATTGAAAGACATGAAGGGGATATATCAAATAACAGATACAAACATTCCCTATGATAAAACAAAAATGGACAGGATTTTATTAATTAAAAGATTAAACAAGTTAATCAACTTTCAAATTTGAAGACAAATTTCCTTTTTTACCAACACTTTTCGAAATGACATGTACTGACGGAATTGGACAGGAGTACGCCTATAGACATGGACAGATGTTGACGAACAATCACAGCATTTAAAATGATGCATCAAAAATATAAGGGGGCTTTTGATACTTTCATGTCTTTTGATTTCTGTTTCATTTTGATTTTCATTTGTATATAGGTTACATTTCAAGCATGAGTTATGCTGCGAAGAGAGATGGTTGCCATATTTATGTTTTTCACATCTTTGTCTAGATGTTTTATGAATAGTTGGTCTGTTGTTATTATGAAATGTTTCTTTAGATTTGTTTTGTGACTATTTATTTCAAAAATAGTGAAGCAATAGTCAATACACTGAGTATATGTATGTTATTCTTGTCAGTTAACGGTTTGAGAAATTTATTGAATAACTGGGGTGATGATTTGATTTCGAGCAGTAGAGGTTCAGAAAGAGATTGAAAGACATGAAGGGGATATATCAAATAACAGATACAAACATTCCCTATGATAAAAAAAAATGGACAGGATTTTATTAATTAAAAGATTAAACAAGTTATTTAAATTTCAAATTTGAAGACAAATTTCCTTTTTTACCAACACTTTTGGAAATGACATGTACTGACGGAATTGGACAGGAGTACGCCTATAGACATGGACAGATGTTGACGAACAATCACAGCATTTAAAATGATGCATCAAAAATGTAAGGGGGCTTTTCATACTTTCATGTCTTTTGATTTCTGTTTCATTTTGATTTTCATTTGTATATAGGTTACATTTCAAGCATGAGTTATGCTGCGAAGAGAGATGGTTGCCATATTTATGTTTTTCACATCTTTGTCTAGATGTTTTATGAATAGTTGGTCTGTTGTTATTATGACATGTTTCTTTAGATTTGTTTTGTGACTATTTATTTCAAAAATTGTGAAGCAATAGTCAATACACTGAGTATATGTATGTTATTCTTGTCAGTTAACGGTTTGAGAAATTTATTGAATAACTGAGGTGATGATTTGATTTCGAGCAGTAGAGGTTCAGAAAGAGATTGAAAGACATGAAGGGGATATATCAAATAACAGATACAAACATTCCCTATGATAAAACAAAAATGGACAGGATTTTATTAATTAAAAGATTAAACAAGTTATTTAAATTTCAAATTTGAAGACAAATTTCCTTTTTTACCAACACTTTTTGAAATGACATGTACTGACGGAATTGGACAGGAGTACGCCTATAGACATGGACAGATGTTGACGAACAATCACAGCATTTAAAATGATGCATCAAAAATATAAGGGGGCTTTTCATACTTTCATGTCTTTTGATTTCTGTTTCATTTTGATTTTCATTTGTATATAGGTTACATTTCAAGCATGAGTTATGCTGCGAAGAGAGATGGTTGCCATATTTATGTTTTTCACATCTTTGTCTAGATGTTTTATGAATATTTGGTCTCTTGTCATTATGAAATGTTTCTTTAGATTTGTTTTGTGACTATTTATTTCAAAAATTGTGAAGCAATAGTCAATACACTGAGTATATGTATGTTATTCTTGTCAGTTAACGGTTTGAGAAATTTATTGAATAACTGAGGTGATGATTTGATTTCGAGCAGTAGAGGTTCAGAAAGAGATTGAAAGACATGAAGGGGATATATCAAATAACAGATACAAACATTCCCTATGATAAAACAAAAATGGACAGGATTTTATTAATTAAAAGATTAAACAAGTTATTTAAATTTCAAATTTGAAGACAAATTTCCTTTTTTACCAACACTTTTGGAAATGACATGTACTGACGGAATTGGACAGGAGTACGCCTATAGACATGGACAGATGTTGACGAACAATCACAGCATTTAAAATGATGCATCAAAAATATAAGGGGGCTTTTGATACTTTCATGTCTTTTGATTTCTGTTTCATTTTGATTTTCATTTGTATATAGGTTACATTTCAAGCATGAGTTATGCTGCGAAGAGAGATGGTTGCCATATTTATGTTTTTCACATCTTTGTCTAGATGTTTTATGAATAGTTGGTCTGTTGTAATTATGACATGTTTCTTTAGATTTGTTTTGTGACTATTTATTTCACAAATTGTGAAGCAATAGTCAATACACTGAGTATATGTATGTTATTCTTGTCAGTTAACGGTTTGAGAAATTTATTGAATAACTGTGTTGATGATTTGATTTCGAGCAGTAGAGGTTCAGAAAGAGATTGAAAGACATGAAGGGGATATATCAAATAACAGATAAAAACATTCCCTATGATAAAAAAAAATGGACAGGATTTTATTAATTAAAAGATTAAACAAGTTATTTAAATTTCAAATTTGAAGACAAATTTCCTTTTTTACCAACACTTTTCGAAATGACATGTACTGACGGAATTGGACAGGAGTACGCCTATAGACATGGACAGATGTTGACGAACAATCACAGCATTTAAATGATGCATCAAAAATATAAGGGGGCTTTTCATACTTTCATGTCTTTTGATTTCTGTTTCATTTTGATTTTCATTTGTATATAGGTTACATTTCAAGCATGAGTTATGCTGCGAAGAGAGATGGTTGCCATATTTATGTTTTTCACATCTTTGTCTAGATGTTTTATGAATAGTTGGTCTGTTGTTATTATGACATGTTTAGATTTGTTATGTGACTATTTATTTCACAAATTGTGAAGCAATAGTCAATACACTGAGTATATGTATGTTATTCTTGTCAGTTAACGGTTTGAGAAATTTATTGAATAACTGAGTTGATGATTTGATTTCGAGCAGTAGAGGTTCAGAAAGAGATTGAAAGACATGAAGGGGATATATCAAATAACAGATACAAACATTCCCTATGATAAAAAAAATGGACAGGATTTTATTAATTAAAAGATTAAACAAGTTATTTAAATTTCAAATTTGAAGACAAATTTCCTTTTTTACCAACACTTTTCGAAATGACATGTACTGACGGAATTGGACAGGAGTACGCCTATAGACATTGACAGATGTTGACGAACAATCACAGCATTTAAAATGATGCATCAAAAATATAAGGGGGCTTTTCATACTTTCATGTCTTTTGATTTCTGTTTCATTTTGATTTTCATTTGTATATAGGTTACATTTCAAGCATGAGTTATGCTGCGAAGAGAGATGGTTGCCATATTTATGTTTTTCACATCTTTGTTTAGATGTTTTATGAATAGTTGGTCTGTTGTTATTATGACATGTTCCTTTAGATTTGTTTTGTGATTATTTATTTCACAAATTGTGAAGCAATAGTCAATACACTGAGTATATGTATGTTATTCTTGTCAGTTAACGGTTTGAGAAATTTATTGAATAACTGAGTTGATGATTTGATTTCGAGCAGTAGAGGTTCAGAAAGAGATTGAAAGACATGAAGGGGATATATCAAATAACAGATACAAACATTCCCTATGATTAAAACAATGGACAGGACTTAATTAATTAAAAGATTAAACAAGTTATTTAAATTTCAAATTTGATGACAAATTTCCTTTTTTACCAACACTTTTCGAAATGACATGTACTGACGGAATTGGACAGGAGTACGCCTATAGACATGGACAGATGTTGACGAAAAATCACAGCATTTAAAATGATGTATTAAAAATATAAGGGGGCTTTTCATACTTTCATGTCTTTTGATTTCTGTTTCATTTTGATTTTCATTTGTATATAGGTTACATTTCAAGCATGAGTTATGTTGCGAAGAGAGATGGTTGCCATATTTATGTTTTTCACATCTTTGTCTAGATGTTTTATGAATAGTTGGTCTGTTGTTATTATGACATTTTCCTTTAGATTTGTTTTGTGATTATTTATTTCACAAATTGTGAAGCAATAGTCAATACACTGAGTATATGTATGTTATTCTTGTCAGTTAACGGTTGGAGAAATTTATTGAATATCTGAGTTCATGATTTGATTTCGAGCAGTAGAGGTTCAGAAAGAGATTGAAAGACATGAAGGGGATATATCAAATAACAGATACAAACATTCCCTATGATAAAAAAAAAATGGACAGGTTTTTATTAATTAAAAGATTAAACAAGTTATTTAAATTTCAAATTTGAAGACAAATTTCCTTTTTTACCAACACTTTTCGAAATGACATGTACTGACGGAATTAGATAGGAGTACGCCTATAGACATGGACAGATGTTGACGAACAATCACAGCATTTAAAATGATGCATCAAAAATATAAGGGGGCTTTTTATACTTTCATGTCTTTTGATTTCTGTTTCATTTTGATTTTCATTTGTATATAGGTTACATTTCAAGCATGAGTTATGCTGCGAAGAGAGATGGTTGCCATATTTATGTTTTTCACATCTTTGTTTAGATGTTTTATGAATAGTTGGTCTGTTGTTATTATGACATGTTTCTTAAGATTTGTTTTGTGACTATTTATTTCACAAATTATGAAGC
The DNA here is from genome assembly GCF_036588685.1 of Mytilus trossulus. Lineage (NCBI taxonomy): Eukaryota > Metazoa > Mollusca > Bivalvia > Mytilida > Mytilidae > Mytilus > Mytilus trossulus. Next base: position 28,066,985 of record NC_086381.1, read on the forward strand.
AATAGTCCATACACTTAGTATATGTATTTTATTCTTGTCAGTTAACGGTTTGAGAAATTTATTGAATAACTGAGTTGATGATTTGATTTCGAGCAGTAGAGGTTCAGAGAGAGATTGAAAGACATGAAGGGGATATATCAAATAACAGATACAAACATTCCCTATGATAAAAAAAATGGACAGGATTTTATTAATTAAAAGATTAAACAAGTTATTTAGATTTCAAATTTGAAGACAAATTTCCTTTTTTACCAACACTTTTTGAAATGACATGTACTGACGGAATTGGACAGGAGTTATCCTATAGACATGGACAGATGTTGACGAACAATCACAGCATTTAAAATGATGCATCAAAAATATAAGAGGGCTTTTCATACTTTCATGTCTTTTGATTTCTGTTTCATTTTGATTTTCATTTGTATATAGGTTACATTTCAAGCATGAGTTATGTTGCGAAGAGAGATGGTTGCCATATTTATGTTTTTCACATCTTTGTCTAGATGTTTTATGAATAGTTGGTCTGTTGTTATTATGACATGTTTCTTTAGATTTGTTTTGTGATTATTTATTTCACAAATTGTGAAGCAATAGTCAATACACTGAGTATATGTATGTTATTCTTGTCAGTTAACGGTTTGAGAAATTTATTGAATGACTGAGTTGATGATTTGATTTCGAGCAGCAGAGGTTCAGAAAGAGATTGAAAGACATGAAGGGGATATATCAAATAACAGATACAAACATTCCCTATGATAAAAAAAAAATGGACAGGATTTTATTAATTAAAAGATTAAACAAGTTATTTAAATTTCAAATTTGAAGACAAATATCCTTTTTTACCAACACTTTTCGAAATGACATGTACTGACGGAATTGGACAGGAGTACGCCTATAGATATGGACAGATGTTGACGAACAATCACAGCATTTAAAATGATGCATTAAAAATATAAGGGGCTTTTGATACTTTCATGTCTTTTGATTTCTGTTTCATTTTGATTTTCATTTGTATATAGGTTACATTTCAAGCATGAGTTATGCTGCGAAGAGAGATGGTTGCCATATTTATGTTTTTCACATCTTTGTCTAGATGTTTTATGAATAGTTGGTCTGTTGTTATTATGACATGTTTCTTTAGATTTGTTTTGTGATTATTTTTTTCACAAATTGTGAAGCAATAGTCAATACACTGAGTATATGTATGTTATTCTTGTCAGTTAACGGTTTGAGAAATTTATTGAATAACTGAGTTGATGATTTGATTTCGAGCAGTAGAGGTTCAGAAAGAGATTGAAAGACATGAAGGTGATATATCAAATAACAGATACAAACATTCCCTATGAAAAAAAAATGGACAGGATTTTATTAATTAAAAGATTCAACAAGTTATTTAAATTTCAAATTTGAAGACAAATTTCCTTTTTTACCAACACTTTTCGAAATGACATGTACTGACGGAATTGGACAGGAGTTCGCCTATAGACATGGACAGATGTTGACGAACAATCACAGCATTTAAAATGATGCATTAAAAATATAAGGGGGCTTTTCATACTTTCATGTCTTTTGATTTCTGTTTCATTTTGATTTTCATTTGTATATAGGTTACATTTCAAGCATGAGTTATGTTGCGAAGAGAGATGGTTGCCATATTTATGTTTTTCACATCTTTGTCTAGATGTTTTATGAATAGTTGGTCTGTTGTTATTATGACATGTTTCTTTAGATTTGTTTTGTGATTATTTTTTTCACAAATTGTGAAGCAATAGTCAATACACTGAGTATATGTATGTTATTCTTGTCAGTTAACGGTTTGAGAAATTTATTGAATAACTGAGTTGATGATTTGATTTCGAGCAGTAGAGGTTCAGAAAGAGATTGAAAGACATGAAGGTGATATATCAAATAACAGATACAAACATTCCCTATAAAAAAAAAAATGGACAGGATTTTATTAATTAAAAGATTAAACAAGTTATTTAAATTTCAAATTTGATGACAAATTTCCTTTTTTACCAACACTTTTCGAAATGACATGTACTGACGGAATTGGACAGGAGTACGCCTATAGACATGGACAGATGTTGACGAACAATCACAGCATTTAAAATGATGTATTAAAAATCTAAGGGGGCTTTTCATACTTTCATGTCTTTTGATTTCTGTTGCATTTTGATTTTCATTTGTATATAGGTTACATTTCAAGCATGAGTTATGTTGCGAAGAGAGATGGTTGCCATATTTATGTTTTTCACATCTTTGTCTAGATGTTTTATGAATAGTTGGTCTGTTGTTATTATGACATGTTCCTTTAGATTTGTTTTATGATTATTTATTTCACAAATTGTGAAGCAATAGTCAATACACTGAGTATATGTATGTTATTCTTGTCAGTTAACGGTTTGAGAAATTTATTGAATAACTGAGTTGATGATTTGATTTCGAGCAGTAGAGGTTCAGAAAGAGATTGAAAGACATGAAGGGGATATATCAAATAACAGATACAAACATTCCCTATGATAAAAAAAAAATGGACAGGTTTTTATTAATTAAAAGATTAAACAAGTTATTTAAATTTCAAATTTGAAGACAAATTTCCTTTTTTACCAACACTTTTCGAAATGACATGTACTGACGGAATTGGACAGGAGTACGCCTATAGACATGGACAGATGTTGACGAACAATCACAGCATTTAAAATGATGCATTAAAAATATAAGGGGCTTTTCATACTTTCATGTCTTTTGATTTCTGTTTCATTTTGATTTTCATTTGTATATAGGTTACATTTCAAGCATGAGTTATGCTGCGAAGAGAGATGGTTGCCATATTTATGTTTTTCACATCTTTGTCTAGATGTTTTATGAATAGTTGGTCTGTTGTTATTATGACATGTTTCTTTAGATTTGTTTTGTGACTATTTATTTCACAAATTGTGAAGCAATAGTCAATACACTGAGTATATGTATGTTATTCTTGTCAGTTAACGGTTTGAGAAATTTATTGAAGAACTGAGTTGATGATTTGATTTCGAGCAGTAGAGGTTCAGAAAGAGATTGAAAGACATGAAGGGGATATATCAAATAACAGATACAAACATTCCCTATGAAAAAAAAATGGACAGGATTTTATTAATTAAAAGATTAAACAAGTTATTTAAATTTCAAATTTGAAGACAAATTTCCTTTTTTACCAACACTTTTCGAAATCACATGTACGGACGGAATTGGACAGGAGTACGCCTATATACATGGACAGATGTTGACGAACAATCACAGCATTTAAAATGATGCATCAAAAATATAAGGGGGCTTTTCATACTTTCATGTCTTTTGATTTCTGTTTCATTTTGATTTTCATTTGTATATAGGTTACATTTCATGCATGAGTTATGCTGCGAAGAGAGATGGTTGCCATATTTATGTTTTTCACATCTTTGTCTGGATGTTTTATGAATAGTTGGTCTGTTGTTATTACATTTGTTTTGTGACTATTTATTTCACAAATTGTGAAGCAATAGTCAATACACTGAGTATATGTTTGTTATTCTTGTCAGTTAAAGGTTTGAGAAATTCATTGAATAACTGAGTTGATGATTTATTTCGAGCAGTAGAGGTTCAGAAAGAGATTGAAAGACATGAAGGGGATATATCAAGTAACAGATACAAACATTCCCTATGATAAAAAAAAATAAACAGGATTTTATTAATTAAAAGATAAAACAAGTTACATTATTTAAATTTCAAATTTGAAGACAAATTTCCTTTTTTACCAACACTTTTCGAAATGACATGTACTGACGGAATTGGACAGGAGTACGCCTATAGACATGGACAGATGTTGACGAACAATCACAGCATTTAAAATGATGCATCAAAAATATAAGGGGGCTTTTGATACTTTCATGTCTTTTGATTTCTGTTTCATTTTGATTTTCATTTGTATATAGGTTACATTTCAAGCATGAGTTATGCTGCGAAGAGAGATGGTTGCCATATTTATGTTTTTCACATCTTTGTCTGGATGTTTTATGAATAGTTGGTCTGTTGTTATTATGACATGTTTCTTTAGATTTGTTTTGTGATTATTTATTTCACAAATTGTGAAGCAATAGTCAATACACTGAGTATATGTATGTTATTCTTGTCAGTTAACGGTTTGAGAAATTTATTGAATAACTGAGTTGATGATTTCATTTCGAGCAGTAGAGGTTCAGAAAGAGATTGAAAGACATGAAGGGGATATATCAAATAACAGATACAAACATTCCCTATGATAAAAAAAAATGGACAGGATTTTATTAATTAAAAGATTAAACAAGTTATTTAAATTTCAAATTTGAAGACAAATTTCCTTTTTTACCAACACTTTTCGAAATGACATGTACTGACGGAATTGGACAGGAGTACGCCTATAGACATGGACAGATGTTGACGAACAATCACAGCATTTAAAATGATGCATTAAAAATATAAGGGGCTTTTCATACTTTCATGTCTTTTGATTTCTGTTTCATTTTGATTTTCATTTGTATAAAGGTTACATTTCAAGCATGAGTTATGCTGCGAAGAGAGATGGTTGCCATATTTATGTTTTTCACATCTTTGTCTGGATGTTTTATGAATAGTTGGTCTGTTGTTATTATGACATGTTTCTTTAGATATGTTTTGTGACTATTTATTTCACAAATTGTGAAGCAATAGTCAATACACTGAGTATATGTTTGTTATTCTTGTCAGTTAAAGGTTTGAGAAATTCATTGAATAACTGAGTTGATGATTTATTTCGAGCAGTAGAGGTTCAGAAAGAGATTCAAAGACATGAAGGGGATATATCAAGTAACAGATACAAACATTCCCTATGATAAAAAAAAATGGACAGGATTTTATTAATTAAAAGATTAAACAAGTTACATTATTTAAATTTCAAATTTGAAGACAAATTTCCTTTTTTACCAACACTTTTCGAAATGACATGTACTGACGGAATTGGACAGGAGTACGCCTATAGACATGGACAGATGTTGACGAACAATCACAGCATTTAAAATGATGCATCAAAAATATAAGGGGGCTTTTCATACTTTCATGTCTTTTGATTTCTGTTTCATTTTGATTTTCATTTGTATATAGGTTACATTTCAAGCATGAGTTATGCTGCGAAGAGAGATGGTTGCCATATTTATGTTTTTCACATCTTTGTCTGGATGTTTTATGAATAGTTGGTCTGTTGTTATTATGACATGTTTCTTTAGATTTGTTTTGTGATTATTTATTTCACAAATTGTGAAGCAATAGTCAATACACTGAGTATATGTATGTTATTCTTGTCAGTTAACGGTTTGAGAAATTTATTGAATAACTGAGTTGATGATTTCATTTCGAGCAGTAGAGGTTCAGAAAGAGATTGAAAGACATGAAGGGGATATATCAAATAACAGATACAAACATTCCCTATGATAAAAAAAAATGGACAGGATTTTATTAATTAAAAGATTAAACAAGTTATTTAAATTTCAAATTTGAAGACAAATTTCCTTTTTTACCAACACTTTTCGAAATGACATGTACTGACGGAATTGGACAGGAGTACGCCTATAGACATGGACAGATGTTGACGAACAATCACAGCATTTAAAATGATGCATTACAAATATAAGGGGCTTTTCATACTTTCATGTCTTTTGATTTCTGTTTCATTTTGATTTTCATTTGTATAAAGGTTACATTTCAAGCATGAGTTATGCTGCGAAGAGAGATGGTTGCCATATTTATGTTTTTCACATCTTTGTCTGGATGTTTTATGAATAGTTGGTCTGTTGTTATTATGACATGTTTCTTTAGATATGTTTTGTGACTATTTATTTCACAAATTGTGAAGCAATAGTCAATACACTGAGTATATGTTTGTTATTCTTGTCAGTTAAAGGTTTGAGAAATTCATTGAATAACTGAGTTGATGATTTATTTCGAGCAGTAGAGGTTCAGAAAGAGATTCAAAGACATGAAGGGGATATATCAAGTAACAGATACAAACATTCCCTATGATAAAAAAAAATGGACAGGATTTTATTAATTAAAAGATTAAACAAGTTACATTATTTAAATTTCAAATTTGAAGACAAATTTCCTTTTTTACCAACACTTTTCGAAATGACATGTACTGACGGAATTGGACAGGAGTACGCCTATAGACATGGACAGATGTTGACGAACAATCACAGCATTTAAAATGATGCATCAAAAATATAAGGGGGCTTTTCATACTTTCATGTCTTTTGATTTCTGTTTCATTTTGATTTTCATTTGTATATAGGTTACATTTCAAGCATGAGTTATGCTGCGAAGAGAGATGGTTGCCATATTTATGTTTTTCACATCTTTGTCTAGATGTTTTATGAATAGTTGGTCTGTTGTTATTATGACATGTTTCTTTAGATTTGTTTTGTGATTATTTATTTCACAAATTGTGAAGCAATAGTCAATACACTGAGTATATGTATGTTATTCTTGTCAGTTAACGGTTTGATAAATTTATTGAATAACTGAGTTGATGATTTGATTTCGAGCAGTAGAGGTTCAGAAAGAGATTGAAAGACATGAAGGGGATATATCAAATAACAGATACAAACATTCCCTATGATAAAAAAAAATGGACAGGATTTTATTAATTAAAAGATTAAACAAGTTATTTAAATTTCAAATTTGAAGACAAATTTCCTTTTTTACCAACACTTTTCGAAATGACATGTACTGACGGAATTGGACAGGAGTACGCCTATAGACATGGACAGATGTTGACGAACAATCACAGCATTTAAAATGATGCATTAAAAATATAAGGGGCTTTTCATACTTTCATGTCTTTTGATTTCTGTTTCATTTTGATTTTCATTTGTATATAGGTTACATTTCAAGCATGAGTTATGCTGCAAAGAGAGATGGTTGCCATATTTATGTTTTTCACATCTTTGTCTGGATGTTTTATGAATAGTTGGTCTGTTGTTATTATGACATGTTTCTTTAGATATGTTTTGTGACTATTTATTTCACAAATTGTGAAGCAATAGTAAATACACTGAGTATATGTATGTTATTCTTGTCAGTTAACGGTTTGAGAAATTTATTGAATAACTGAGTTGATGATTTGATTTCGAGCAGTAGAGGTTCAGAAAGAGATTGAAAGACATGAAGGGGATATATCAAATAACAGATACAAACATTCCCTATGATAAAAAAAATGGACAGGATTTTATTTATTAAAAGATTAAACAAGTTATTTAAATTTAAAATTTGAAGACAAATTTCCTTTTTTACCAACACTTTTCGAAATTACATGTACGGACGGAATTGGACAGGAGTACGCCTATAGACATGGACAGATGTTGACGAACAATCACAGCATTTAAAATGATGCATCCAAAATATAAGGGGGCTTTTCATACTTTCATGTTTTTTGATTTCTGTTTCATTTTGATTTTCATTTGTATATAGGTTACATTTCAAGCATGAGTTATGCTGCGAAGAGAGATGGTTGCCATATTTATGTTTTTCACATCTTTGTCTAGATGTTTTATGAATAGTTGGTCTGTTGTTATTATGACATGTTGCTTTAGATTTGTTTTGTGACTATTTATTTCACAAATTGTGAAGCAATAGTCCATACACTTAGTATATGTATGTTATTCTTGTCAGTTAACGGTTTGATAAATTTATTGAATAACTGAGTTGATGATTTGATTTCGAGCAGTAGAGGTTCAGAAAGAGATTGAAAGACATGAAGGGGATATATCAAATAACAGATACAAACATTCCCTATGATAAAAAAAAATGGACAGTATTTTATTAATTAAAAGATTAAACATGTTATTTAAATTTCAAATTTGAAGACAAATTTCCTTTTTTACCAACACTTTTCGAAATGACATGTACTGACGGAATTGGACAGGAGTACGCCTATAGACATGGACAGATGTTGACGAACAATCACAGCATTTAAAATGATGCATCAAAAATATAAGGGGGCTTTTCATACTTTCATGTCTTTTGATTTGTGTTTCATTTTGATTTTCATTTGTAAATAGGTTACATTTCAAGCATGAGTTATGCAGCGAAGAAAGATAGTTGCCATATTTAAGTTTTTCACATCTTTGTCTGGATGTTTTATGAATAGTTGGTCTGTTGTTATTACATTTGTTTTGTGACTATTTATTTCACAAATTGTGAAGCAATAGTCAATACACTGAGTATATGTTTGTTATTCTTGTCAGTTAAAGGTTTGAGAAATTCATTGAATAACTGAGTTGATGATTTATTTCGAGCAGTAGAGGTTCAGAAAGAGATTGAAAGACATGAAGGGGATATATCAAGTAACAGATACAAACATTTCCTATGATAAAAAAAATGGACATGATTTTATTTATTAAAAGATTAAACAAGTTATTTAAATTTCAAATTTGAAGACAAATTTCCTTTTTTACCAACACTTTTCGAAATGACATGTACTGACGGAATTGGACAGGAGTACGCCTATAGACATGGACAGATGTTGACGAACAATCACAGCATTTAAAATGATGCATCAAAAATATAAGGGGGCTTTTCATACTTTCATGACTTTTGATTTCTGTTTCATTTTGATTTTCATTTGTATATAGGTTACATTTCAAGCATGAGTTATGCTGCGAAGAGAGATAGTTGCCATATTTAAGTTTTTCACATCTTTGTCTGTATGTTTTATGAATAGTTGGTCTGTTGTTGTTATGACATGTTTCTTTAGATTTGTTTTGTGACTATTTATTTCACAAATTGTGAAGCAATAGTCAATACACTGAGTATATATATGTTATTCTTGTCAGTTAACGGTTTGATAAATTTATTGAATAACTGAGTTGATGATTTGATTTCGAGCAGTAGAGGTTCAGAAAGAGATTGAAAGACATGAAAGGGATATATCAAATAACAGATACAAACATTCCCTATGATAAAAAAAATGGACAGGATTTTATTTATTAAAATATTAAACAAGTAATTTATATTTCAAATTTGAAGACAAATTTCCTTTTTTACCAACACTTTTCGAAATGACATGTACTGACGGAATTGGACAGGAGTACGCCTATAGATATGGACAGATGTTGACGAACAATCACAGCATTTAAAATGATGCATCAAAAATATAAGGGGGCTTTTCATACTTTCATGTCTTTTGATTTCTGTTTCATTTTGATTTTCATTTGTATATAGGTTACATTTCAAGCATGAGTTATGCTGCGAAGAGAGATGGTTGCCATATTTATGTTTTTCACATCTTTGTGTGGATGTTTTATGAATAGTTGGTCTGTTGTTATTATGACATGTTTCTTTAGATATGTTTTGTGACTATTTATTTCACAAATTGTGAAGCAATAGTCAATACACTGAGTATATGTATGTTATTCTTGTCAGTTAACGGTTTGAGAAATTTATTGAATAACTGAGTTGATGATTTGATTTCGAGCAGTAGAGGTTCAGAAAGAGATTGAAAGACATGAAGGGATATATCAAATAACAGATACAAACATTCCCTATGATAAAAAAAAATGGACAGGATTTTATTAATTAAAAGATTAAACAAGTTATTTAAATTTCAAATTTGAAGACAAATTTCCTTTTTTACCAACACTTTTCGAAATGACATGTACTGACGGAATTGGACAGGAGTACGCCTATAGACATGGACAGATGTTGACGAACAATCACAGCATTTAAAATGATGCATCAAAAATATAAGGGGGCTTTTCATACTTTCATGTCTTTTGATTTCTGTTTCATTTTGATTTTCATTTGTAAATAGGTTTTATTTCAAGCATGAGTTATGCTGCGAAGAGAGATAGTTGCCATATTTAAGTTTTTCACATCTTTGTCTGGATGTTTTATGAATAGTTGGTCTGTTGTTATTATATTTGTTTTGTGACTATTTATTTCACAAATTGTGAAGCAATAGTCAATACACTGAGTATATGTTTGTTATTCTTGTCAGTTAAAGGTTTGAGAAATTCATTGAATAACTGAGTTGATGATTTATTTCGAGCAGTAGAGGTTCAGAAAGAGATTGAAAGACATGAAAGGGATATATCAAGTAACAGATACAAACATTCCCTATGATAATAAAAAATGGACAGGATTTTATTAATTAAAAGATTAAACAAGTTATTTAAATTTCAAATTTGAAGACAAATTTCCTTTTTTACCAACACTTTTCGAAATGACATGTACTGACGGAATTGGACAGGAGTACGCCTATAGACATGGACAGATGTTGACGAACAATCACAGCATTTAAAATGATGCATCAAAAATATAAGGGGGCTTTTCATACTTTCATGTCTTTTGATTTCTGTTTCATTTTGATTTTCATTGGTATATAGGTTACATTTCAAGCATGAGTTATGCTGCGAAGAGAGATAGTTGCCATATTTAAGTTTTTCACATCTTTGTCTGGATGTTTTATGAATAGTTGGTCTGTTGTTATTATGACATGTTTCTTTAGATTTGTTTTGTGACTATTTATTTCAAAAATTGTGAAGCAATAGTCAATACAGTGAGTATATGTATGTTATTCTTGTCAGTTAACGGTTTGAGAAATTTATTGAATAACTGAGGTGATGATTTGATTTCGAGCAGTAGAGGTTCAGAAAGAGATTGAAAGACATGAAGGGGATATATCAAATAACAGATACAAACATTCCCTATGATAAAAAAAAATGGACAGGATTTTATTACTTAAAAGATTAAACAAGTTATTTAAATTTCAAATTTTAAGACAAATTTCCTTTTTTACCAACACTTTTCGAAATGACATGTACTGACGGAATTGGACAGGAGTACGCCTATAGACATGGACAGATGTTGACGAACAATCACAGCATTTAAAATGATGCATCAAAAATATAAGGGGGCTTTTCATACTTTCATGTCTTTTGATTTCTGTTTCATTTTGATTTTCATTTGTATATAGGTTACATTTCAAGCATGAGTTATGCTGCGAAGAGAGATAGTTGCCATATTTATGTTTTTCACATCTTTGTCTAAATGTTTTATGAATAGTTGGTCTGTTGTTATTATGACATGTTTCTTTAGATTTGTTTTGTGACTATTTATTTCACATATTGTGAAGCAATAGTCCATACACTGAGTATATGTATGTTATTCTTGTCAGTTAACGGTTTGAGAAATTTATTGAATAACTGAGTTGATGATTTGATTTCGAGCAGTAGAGGTTCAGAAAGAGATTGAAAGACATGAAGGGGATATATCAAATAACAGATACAAACAATTCCTATGAAAAAAAAAATGGACAGGATTTTATTAATTAAAAGATTAAACAAGTTATTTAAATTTCAAATTTGAAGACAAATTTCCTTTTTTACCAACACTTTTCGAAATCACATGTACAGACGGAATTGGACAGGAGTACGCCTATAGACATGGACAGATGTTGACGAACAATCACAGCATTTAAAATGATGCATCAAAAATATAAGGGGGCTTTTCATACTTTCATGTCTTTTGATTTCCGTTTCATTTTGATTTTCATTTGTATATAGGTTACATTTCAAGCATGAGTTATGCTGCGAAGAGAGATGGTTGCCATATTTATGTTTTTCACATCTTTGTCTAGATGTTTTACGAATAGTTGGTCTGTTGTTATTATGACATGTTGCTTTAGATTTGTTTTGTGACTATTTATTTCACAAATTGTGAAGCAATAGTCCATACACTTAGTATATGTATGTTATTCTTGTCAGTTAACGCTTTGAGAAATTTATTGAATAACTGAGTTGATGATTTGATTTCGAGCAGTAGAGGTTCAGAAAGAGATTGAAAGACATGAAGGGGATATATCAAATAACAGATACAAACATTCCCTATGATAAAAAAAATGGACAGGATTTTATTAATTAAAAGATTAAACAAGTTATTTAAATTTCAAATTTGAAGACAAATTTCCTTTTTTACCAACACCTTTCGAAATGACATGTACTGACGGAATTGGACAGGAGTACGCCTATAGACATGGACAGATGTTGACGAACAATCACAGCATTTAAAATGATGCATCAAAAATATAAGGGGGCTTTTCATACTTTCATGTCTTTTGATTTCTGTTTCATTTTGATTTTCATTTGTATATAGGTTACATTTCAAGCATGAGTTATGCTGCGAAGAGAGATAGTTGCCATATTTAAGTTTTTCACATCTTTGTCTGGATGTTTTATGAATAGTTGGTCTGTTGTTATTACATTTGTTTTGTGACTATTTATTTCACAAATTGTGAAGCAATAGTCAATACACTGAGTATATGTTTGTTATTCTTGTCAGTTAAAGGTTTGAGAAATTCATTGAATAACTGAGTTGATGATTTATTTCGAGCAGTAGAGGTTCAGAAAGAGATTGAAAGACATGAAGGGGATATATCAAGTAACAGATACAAACATTCCCTATGATAAAAAAAAATGGACAGGATTTTATTAATTAAAAGATTAAACAAGTTACATTATTTAAATTTCAAATTTGAAGACAAATTTCCTTTTTTACCACACTTTTCGAAATGACATGTACTGACGGAATTGGACAGGAGTACGCCTATAGACATGGACAGATGTTGACGAACAATCACAGCATTTAAAATGATGCATCAAAAATATAAGGGGGCTTTTCATACTTTCATGTCTTTTGATTTCTGTTTCATATTGATTTTCATTTGTATATAGGTTACATTTCAAGCATGAGTTATGCTGCGAAGAGAGATAGTTGCCATATTTAAGTTTTTCACATCTTTGTCTGTATGTTTTATGAATAGTTGGTCTGTTGTTATTATGACATGTTTCTTTAGATTTGTTTTGTGACTATTTATTTCACAAATTGTGAAGCAATAGTCAATACACTGAGTATATGTATGTTATTCTTGTCAGTTAACGGTTTGAGAAATTTATTGAATAACTGAGTTGATGATTTGATTTCGAGCAGTAGAGGTTCAGAAAGAGATTGAAAGACATGAAGGGGATATATCAAATAACAGATACAAACATTCCCTATGATAAAAAAAAATGGACAGGATTTTATTAATTAAAAGATTAAACAAGTTATTTAAATTTCAAATTTGAAGACAAATTTCCTTTTATACCAACACTTTTCGAAATGACATGTACTGACGGAATTGGACAGGAGTACGCCTATAGACATGGACAGATGTTGACGAACAATCACAGCATTTAAAATGATGCATCAAAAATATAAGGGGGCTTTTCATACTTTCATGTCTTTTGATTTCTGTTTCATTTTGATTTTCATTTGTATATAGGTTACATTTCAAGCATGAGTTATGCTGCGAAGAGAGATGGTTGCCATATTTATGTTTTTCACATCTTTGTCTAGATGTTTTATGAATAGTTGGTCTGTTGTTATTATGACATGTTTCTTTAGATTTGTTTTGTGACTATTTATTTCAAAAATTGTGAAGCAATAGTCAATACACTGAGTATATGTATGCTATTCTTGTCAGTTAACGGTTTGAGAAATTTATTGAATAACTGAGTTGATGATTTGATTTCGAGCAGTAGAGGTTCAGAAAGAGATTGAAAGACATGAAGGGGATATATCAAATAACAGATACAAACATTCCCTATGATAAAAAAAAATGGACAGGATTTTATTAATTATAAGATTAAACAAGTTATTTAAATTTCAAATTTGAAGACAAATTTCCTTTTTTACCAACACTTTTCGAAATGACATGTACTGACGGATTGGACAGGAGTACGCCTATAGACATGGACAGATGTTGACGAACAATCACAGCATTTAAAATGATGCATCAAAAATATAAGGGGGCTTTTCATACTTTCATGTCTTTTGATTTCTGTTTCATTTTGATTTTCATTTGTATATAGGTTACATTTCAAGCATGAGTTATGCTGCGAAGAGAGATGGTTGCCATATTTATGTTTTTCACATCTTTGTCTAGATGTTTTATGAATAGTTGGTCTGTTGTTATTATGACATGTTTCTTTAGATTTGTTTTGTGACTATTTATTTCACAAATTGTGAAGCAATAGTCCATACACTTAGTATATGTATGTTATTCTTGTCAGTTAACGGTTTGATAAATTTATTGGATAACTGAGTTGATGATTTGATTTCGAGCAGTAGAGGTTCAGAAAGAGATTGAAAGACATGAAGGGGATATATCAAATAACAGATACAAACATTCCCTATGATAAAACAAAGTGGACAGGATTTTATTAATTAAAAGATTAAACAAGTTATTTAAATTTCAAATTTGAAGACAAATTTCCTTTTTTACCAACACATTTCGAAATGACATGTACTGACGGAATTGGACAGGAGTACGCCTATAGACATGGACAGATGTTGACGAACAATCACAGCATTTAAAATGATGCATCAAAAATATAAGGGGGCTTTTCATACTTTCATGTCTTTTGATTTCTGTTTCATTTTGATTTTCATTTGTATATAGGTTACATTTCAAGCATGAGTTATGCTGCGAAGAGAGATGGTTGCCATATTTATGTTTTTCACATCTTTGTCTAGATGTTTTATGAATAGTTGGTCTGTTGTTATTATGACATGTTTCTTTAGATTTGTTTTGTGACTATTTATTTCAAAAATTGTGAAGCAATAGTCAATACACTGAGTATATGTATGCTATTCTTGTCAGTTAACGGTTTGAGAAATTTATTGAATAACTGAGTTGATGATTTGATTTCGAGCAGTAGAGGTTCAGAAAGAGATTGAAAGACATGAAGGGGATATATCAAATAACAGATACAAACATTCCCTATGATAAAAAAAAATGGACAGGATTTTATTAATTATAAGATTAAACAAGTTATTTAAATTTCAAATTTGAAGACAAATTTCCTTTTTTACCAACACTTTTCGAAATGACATGTACTGACGGATTGGACAGGAGTACGCCTATAGACATGGACAGATGTTGACGAACAATCACAGCATTTAAAATGATGCATCAAAAATATAAGGGGGCTTTTCATACTTTCATGTCTTTTGATTTCTGTTTCATTTTGATTTTCATTTGTATATAGGTTACATTTCAAGCATGAGTTATGCTGCGAAGAGAGATGGTTGCCATATTTATGTCTTTCACATCTTTGTCTAGATGTTTTATGAATAGTTGGTCTGTTGTTATTATGACATGTTTCTTTAGATTTGTTTTGTGACTATTTATTTCACAAATTGTGAAGCAATAGTCCATACACTTAGTATATGTATGTTATTCTTGTCAGTTAACGGTTTGATAAATTTATTGGATAACTGAGTTGATGATTTGATTTCGAGCAGTAGAGGTTCAGAAAGAGATTGAAAGACATGAAGGGGATATATCAAATAACAGATACAAACATTCCCTATGATAAAACAAAATGGACAGGATTTTATTAATTAAAAGATTAAACAAGTTATTTAAATTTCAAATTTGAAGACAAATTTCCTTTTTTACCAACACATTTCGAAATGACATGTACTGACGGAATTGGACAGGAGTACGCCTATAGACATGGACAGATGTTGACGAACAATCACAGCATTTAAAATGATGCATCAAAAATATAAGGGGGCTTTTCATACTTTCATGTCTTTTGATTTCTGTTTCATTTTGATTTTCATTTGTAAATAGGTTGCATTTCAAGCATGAGTTATGCTGCGAAGAGAGATAGTTGCCATATTTAAGTTTTTCACATCTTTGTCTAGATGTTTTATGAATAGTTGGTCTGTTGTTATTACATTTGTTTTGTGACTATTTATTTCACAAATTGTGAAGCAATAGTCAATACACTGAGTATATGTATGTTATTCTTGTCAGTTAACGGTTTGAGAAATTTATTGAATAACTGAGTTGATGATTTGATTTCGAGCAGTAGAGGTTCAAAAAGAGATTGAAAGACATGAAGGGGATATATCAAATAACAGATACAAACATTCCCTATGATAAAAAAAAATGGACAGGATTTTATTTATTAAAATATTAAACAAGTAATTTATATTTCAAATTTGAAGACAAATTTCCTTTTTTACCAACACTTTTTGAAATGACATGTACTCACGGAATTGGACAGGAGTACGCCTATAGACATGGACAGATGTTGACGAACAATCACAGCATTTAAAATGATGCATCAAAAATATAAGGGGGCTTTTCATACTTTCATGTCTTTTGATTTCTGTTTCATTTTGATTTTCATTTGTATATAGGTTACATTTCAAGCATGAGTTATGCTGCGAAGAGAGATGGTTGCCATATTTATGTTTTTCACATCTTTGTCTGGATGTTTTATGAATAGTTGGTCTGTTGTTATTATGACATGTTTCTTTAGATATGTTTTGTGACTATTTATTTCACAAATTGTGAAGCAATAGTCAATACACTGAGTATATGTATGTTATTCTTGTCAGTTAACGGTTTGAGAAATTTATTGAATAACTGAGTTGATGATTTGATTTCGAGCAGTAGAGGTTCAGAAAGAGATTGAAAGACATGAAGGGGATATATCAAATAACAGATACAAACATTCCCTATGATAAAAAAAATGGACAGGATTTTATTAATTAAAAGATTAAACAAGTTATTTAAATTTCAAATTTGAAGACAAATTTCCTTTTTGACCAACACTTTTCGGAATTACATGTACGGACGGAATTGGACAGGAGTACGCCTATAGACATGGACAGATGTTGACGAACAATCACAGCATTTAAAATGATGCATCAAAAATATAAGGGGGCTTTTCATACTTTCATGTTTTTTGATTTCTGTTTCATTTTGATTTTCATTTGTATATAGGTTACATTTCAAGCATGAGTTATGCTGCGAAGAGAGATGGTTGCCATATTTATGTCTTTCACATCTTTGTCTAGATGTTTTATGAATAGTTGTTCTGTTGTTATTACATTTGTTTTGTGACTATTTATTTCACAAATTGTGAAGCAATAGTCAATACACTGAGTATATGTTTGTTATTCTTGTCAGTTTAAGGTTTGAGAAATTCATTGAATAACTGAGTTGATGATTTGATTTCGAGCAGTAGAGGTTCAGAAAGAGATTGAAAGACATGAAGGGGATATATCAAGTAACAGATACAAACATTCCCTATGATAAAAAAAAATTGACAGGATTTTATTAATTAAAAGATTAAACAAGTTATTTAAATTTCAAATTTGAAGACAAATTTCCTTTTTTACCAACACTTTTCGAAATGACATGTACTCACGGAATTGGACAGGAGTACGCCTATAGACATGGACAGATGTTGACGAACAATCACAGCATTTAAAATGATGCATCAAAAATATAAGGGGGCTTTTCATACTTTCATGTCTTTTGATTTCTGTTTCATTTTGATTTTCATTTGTATATAGGTTACATTTCAAGCATGAGTTATGCTGCGAAGAGAGATGGTTGCCATATTTATGTTTTTCACATCTTTGTCTGGATGTTTTATGAATAGTTGGTCTGTTGTTATTATGACATGTTTCTTTAGATATGTTTTGTGACTATTTATTTCACAAATTGTGAAGCAATAGTCAATACACTGAGTATATGTATGTTATTCTTGTCAGTTAACGGTTTGAGAAATTTATTGAATAACTGAGTTGATGATTTGATTTCGAGCAGTAGAGGTTCAGAAAGAGATTGAAAGACATGAAGGGGATATATCAAATAACAGATACAAACATTCCCTATGATAAAAAAAATGGACAGGATTTTATTAATTAAAAGATTAAACAAGTTATTTAAATTTCAAATTTGAAGACAAATTTCCTTTTTGACCAACACTTTTCGGAATTACATGTACGGACGGAATTGGACAGGAGTACGCCTATAGACATGGACAGATGTTGACGAACAATCACAGCATTTAAAATGATGCATCAAAAATATAAGGGGGCTTTTCATACTTTCATGTTTTTTGATTTCTGTTTCATTTTGATTTTCATTTGTATATAGGTTACATTTCAAGCATGAGTTATGCTGCGAAGAGAGATGGTTGCCATATTTATGTTTTTCACATCTTTGTCTGGATGTTTTATGAATAGTTGGTCTGTTGTTATTATGACATGTTTCTTTAGATATGTTTTGTGACTATTTATTTCACAAATTGTGAAGCAATAGTCAATACACTGAGTATATGTTTGTTATTCTTGTCAGTTTAAGGTTTGAGAAATTCATTGAATAACTGAGTTGATGATTTGATTTCGAGCAGTAGAGGTTCAGAAAGAGATTGAAAGACATGAAGGGGATATATCAAGTAACAGATACAAACATTCCCTATGATAAAAAAAAATTGACAGGATTTTATTAATTAAAAGATTAAACAAGTTATTTAAATTTCAAATTTGAAGACAAATTTCCTTTTTTACCAACACTTTTCGAAATGACATGTACTGACGGAATTGGACAGGAGTACGCCTATAGACATGGACAGATGTTGACGAACAATCACAGCATTTAAAATGATGCATCAAAAATATAAGGGGGCTTTTCATACTTTCATGTCTTTTGATTTCTGTTTCATTCTGATTTTCATTTGTATATAGGTTACATTTCAAGCATGAGTTATGCTGCGAAGAGAGATGGTTGCCATATTTATGTTTTTCACATCTTTGTCTAGATGTTTTATGAATAGTTGGTCTGTTGTTATTATGACATGTTTCTTTAGATTTGTTTTGTGACTATTTATTTAAAAAATTGTGAAGCAATAGTCAATACACTGAGTATATGTATGTTATTCTTGTCAGTTAACGGTTTGAGAAATTTATTGAATAACTGAGTTGATGATTTGATTTCGAGCAGTAGAGGTTCAGAAAGAGATTGAAAGACATGAAGGGGATATATCAAATAACAGATACAAACATTCCCTATGATAAAAAAAATGGACAGGGTTTTATTAATTAAAAGATTAAACAAGTTATTTAAATTTCAAATTTGAAGACAAATTTCCTTTTTTACCAACACTTTTCGAAATGACATGTACTGACGGAATTGGACAGGAGTACGCCTATAGACATGGACAGATGTTGACGAACAATCACAGCATTTAAAATGATGCATCAAAAATATAAGGGGGCTTTTCAAACTTTCATGTCTTTTGATTTCTGTTTGATTTTGATTTTCATTTGTATATAGGTTACATTTCAAGCATGAGTTATGCTGCGAAGAGAGATGGTTGCCATATTAATGTTTTTCACATCTTTGTCTAGATGTTTTATGAATAGTTGGTCTGTTGTTATTATGACATGTTTCTTTAGATTTGTTTTGTGACTATTTATTTCAAAAATTGTGAAGCAATAGTCAATAGACTGAGTATATGTATGTTATTCTTGTCAGTTAACGGTTTGAGAAATTTATTGAATAACTGAGTTGATGATTTGATTTCGAGCAGTAGAGGTTCAGAAAGAGATTGAAAGACATGAAGGGGATATATCAAATAACAGATACAAACATTCCCTATGATAAAAAAAATGGACAGGATTTTATTAATTAAAAGATTAAACAAGTTATTTAAATTTCAAATTTGAAGACAAATTTCCTTTTTTACCAACACTTTTCGAAATGACATGTACTGACGGAATTGGACAGGAGTACGCCTATAGACATGGACAGATGTTGACGAACAATCACAGCATTTAAAATGATGCATCAAAAATATAAGGGGGCTTTTCATACTTTCATGTCTTTTGATTTCTGTTTGATTTTGATTTTCATTTGTATATAGGTTACATTTCAAGCATGAGTTATGCTGCGAAGAGAGATGGTTGCCATATTTATGTTTTTCACATCTTTGTCTAGATGTTTTATGAATAGTTGGTCTGTTGTTATTATGACATGTTTCTTTAGATTTGTTTTGTGACTATTTATTTCAAAAATTGTGAAGCAATAGTCAATACACTGAGTATATGTATGTTATTCTTGTCAGTTAACGGTTTGAAAAATTTATTGAATAACTGCGTTGATGATTTGATTTCGAGCAGTAGAGGTTCAGAAAGAGATTGAAAGACATGAAGGGGATATATCCAATAACAGATACAAACATTCCCTATGATAAAAAAAATGGACAGGATTTTATTAATTAAAAAATTAAACAAGTGATTTAAATTTCAAATTTGAAGACAAATTTCCTTTTTTACCAACACTTTTCGAAATTACATGTACTGACGGAATTGGACAGGAGTACGCCTATAGACATGGACAGATGTTGACGAACAATCACAGCATTTAAAATGATGCATCAAAAATATAAGGGTGCTTTTCATACTTTCATGTCTTTTAATTTCTGTTTCATTCTGATTTTCATTTGTATATAGGTTACATTTCAAGCATGAGTTATGCTGCGAAGAGAGATGGTTGCCATATTTATGTTTTTTTCACATCTTTGTCTAGATGTTTTATGAATAGTTGGTCTGTTGTTATTATGACATGTTTCTTTAGATTTGTTTTGTGACTATTTATTTCAAAAATTGTGAAGCAATAGTCTATACACTGAGTATATGTATGTTATTCTTGTCAGTTAACGGTTTGAGAAATTTATTGAATAACTGAGTTGATGATTTGATTTCGAGCAGTAGAGGTTCAGAAAGAGATTGAAAGACATGAAGGGGATATATCAAATAACAGATACAAACATTCCCTATGATAAAAAAAAATGGACAGGATTTTATTAATTAAAAGATTAAACAAGTTATTTAAATTTCAAATTTGAAGACAAATTTCCTTTTTTACCAACACTTTTCGAAATGACATGTACTGACGGAATTGGACAGGAGTACGCCTATAGACATGGACAGATGTTGACGAACAATCACAGCATTTAAAATGATGCATCAAAAATATAAGGGGGCTTTTCATACTTTCATGTCTTTTGATTTCTGTTTCATTCTGATTTCCATTTGTATATAGGTTACATTTCAAGCATGAGTTATGCTGCGAAGAGAGATGGTTGCCATATTTATGTTTTTCACATCTTTGTCTAGATGTTTTATGAATAGTTGATCTGTTGTTATTATGACATGTTTCTTTAGATTTGTTTTGTGACTATTTATTTCAAAAATTGTGAAGCAATAATCAATACACTGAGTATATGTATGTTATTCTTGTCAGTTAACGGTTTGAGAAATTTATTGAATAACTGAGTTGATGATTTGATTTCGAGCAGTAGAGGTTCAGAAAGAGATTGAAAGACATGAAGGGGATATATCAAATAACAGATACAAACATTCCCTATGATAAAAAAAAATGGACAGGATTTTATTAATTAAAAAATTAAACAAGTTATTTAAATTTCAAATTTGAAGACAAATTTCCTTTTTTACCAACACTTTTCGAAATGACATGTACTGACGGAATTGGACAGGAGTACGCCTATAGACATGGACAGATGTTGACGAACAATCACAGCATTTAAAATGATGCATCAAAAATATAAGGGGGCTTTTCATTCTTTCATGTCTTTTGATTTCTGTTTGATTTTGATTTTCATTTGTATATAGGTTACATTTCAAGCATGAGTTATGCTTCGAAGAGAGATGGTTGCCATATTTATGTTTTTCACATCTTTGTCTAGATGTTTTATGAATAGTTGGTCTGTTGTTATTATGACATGTTTCTTTAGATTTGTTTTGTGACTATTTATTTCAAAAATTGTGAAGCAATAGTCAATACACTGAGTATATGTATGTTATTCTTGTCAGTTAAAGGTTTGAGAAATTTATTGAATAACTGAGTTGATGATTTGATTTCGAGCAGTAGAGGTTCAGAAAGAGATTGAAAGACATGAAGGGGATATATCAAATAACAGATACAAACATTCCCTATGATAAAAAAAATGGACAGGATTTTATTAATTAAAAGATTAAACAAGTTATTTAAATTTCAAATTTGAAGACAAATTTCCTTTTTTACCAACACTTTTCGAAATGACATGTACTGACGGAATTGGACAGGAGTACGCCTATAGACATGGACAGATGTTGACGAACAATCACAGCATTTAAAATGATGCATCAAAAATATAAGGGGGCTTTTCATACTTTCATGTCTTTTGATTTCTGTTTCATTCTGATTTTCATTTGTATATAGGTTACATTTCAAGCATGAGTTATGCTGCGAAGAGAGATGGTTGCCATATTTATGTTTTTCACATCTTTGTCTAGATGTTTTATGAATAGTTGGTCTGTTGTTAGTATGGCATGTTTCTTTAGATTTGTTTTGTGACTATTTATTTCAAAAATTGTGAAGCAATAGTCAATACACTGAGTATATGTATGTTATTCTTGTCAGTTAACGGTTTGAGAAATTTATTGAATAACTGAGTTGATGATTTGATTTCGAGCAGTAGAGGTTCAGAAAAAGATTGAAAGACATGCAGGGGATATATCAAATAACAGATACAAACATTCCCTATGATAAAAAAAATGGACAGGATTTTATTAGTTAAAAGATTAAACAAGTTATTTAAATTTCAAATTTGAAGACAAATTTCCTTTTTTACCAACACTTTTCGAAATGACATGTACTGACGGAATTGGACAGGAGTACGCCTATAGACATGGACAGATGTTGACGAACAATCACAGCATTTAAAATGATGCATCAAAAATATAAGGGGGCTTTTCATACTTTCATGTCTTTTGATTTCTGTTTCATTTTGATTTTCATTTGTATATAGGTTACATTTCAAGCATGAGTTATGCTGCGAAGAGAGATGGTTGCCATATTTATGTTTTTCACATCTTTGTCTAGATGTTTTATGAATAGTTGGTCTGTTGTTATTATGACATGTTGCTTTAGATTTGTTTTGTGACTATTTATTTCACAAATTGTGAAGCAATAGTCCATACACTGAGTATATGTATGTTATTCTTGTCAGTTAACGGTTTGAGAAATTTATTGAATAACTGAGTTGATGATTTGATTTCGAGCAGTAGAGGTTCAGAAAGAGATTGAAAGACATGAAGGGGATATATCAAATAACAGATACAAACATTCCCTATGAAAAAAAAATGGACAGGATTTTATTAATTAAAAGATTAAACAAGTTATTTAAATTTCAAATTTGAAGACAAATTTCCTTTTTTACCAACACTTTTCGAAATGACATGTACTGACGGAATTGGACAGGAGTACGCCTATAGACATGGACAGATGTTGACGAACAATCACAGCATTTAAAATGATGCATCAAAAATATAAGGGGGCTTTTCATACTTTCATGTCTTTTGATTTCTGTTTCATTTTGATTTTCATTTGTATATAGGTTACATTTCAAGCATGAGTTATGCTGCGAAGAGAGATGGTTGCCATATTTATGTTTTTCACATCTTTGTCTGGATGTTTTATGAATAGTTGGTCTGTTTTTATTACATTTGTTTTGTGACTATTTATTTCACAAATTGTGGAGCAATAGTCAATACACTGAGTATATGTTTGTTATTCTTGTCAGTTAAAGGTTTGAGAAATTCATTGAATAACTCAGTTGAAGATTTGATTTCGAGCAGTAGAGGTTCAGAAAGAGATTCAAAGACATGAAGGGGATATATCAAGTAACAAATACAAACATTCCCTATGATAAAAAAAATGGACAGGATTTTATTAATTAAAAGATTAAACAAGTTATTTAAATTTCAAATTTGAAGACAAATTTCCTTTTTTACCAACACTTTTCGAAATGACATGTACTGACGGAATTGGACAGGAGTACGCCTATAGACATGGGCAGATGTTGACGAACAATCACAGCATTTAAATTGATGCATCAAAAATATAAGGGGGCTTTTCATACTTTCATGTCTTTTGATTTCTGTTTCATTTTGATTTTCATTTGTATATAGGTTACATTTCAAGCATGAGTTATGCTGCGAAGAGAGATGGTTGCCATATTTATGTTTTTTCACATCTTTGTCTAGATGTTTTATGAATAGTTGGTCTGTTGTTATTATGACATGTTTCTTTAGATTTGTTTTTTGACTATTTATTTCACAAATTGTGAAGCAATAGTCAATACACTGAGTATATGTATGTTATTCTTGTCAGTTAACGGTTTGAGAAATTTATTGAATAACTGAGTTGATGATTTGATTTCGAGCAGTAGAGGTTCAGAAAGAGATTGAAAGACATGAAGGGGATATATCAAATAACAGATACAAACATTCCCTATGAAAAAAAAATGGACAGGATTTTATTAATTAAAAGATTAAACAAGTTATTTAAATTTCAAATTTGAAGACAAATTTCCTTTTTTACCAACACTTTTCGAAATGACATGTACTGACGGAATTGGACAGGAGTACGCCTATAGACATGGACAGATGTTGACGAACAATCACAGCATTTAAAATGATGCATCAAAAATATAAGGGGGCTTTTCATACTTTCATGTCTTTTGATGTCTGTTTCATTCTGATTTTCATTTGTATATAGGTTACATTTCAAGCATGAGTTATGCTGCGAAGAGAGATGGTTGCCATATTTATGTTTTTCACATCTTTGTCTAGATGTTTTATGAATAGTTGGTCTGTTGTTAGTATGGCATGTTTCTTTAGATTTGTTTTGTGACTATTTATTTCAAAAATTGTGAAGCAATAGTCAATACACTGAGTATATGTATGTTATTCTTGTCAGTTAACGGTTTGAGAAATTTATTGAATAACTGAGTTGATGATTTGATTTCGAGCAGTAGAGGTTCAGAAAAAGATTGAAAGACATGCAGGGGATATATCAAATAACAGATACAAACATTCCCTATGATAAAAAAAATGGACAGGATTTTATTAGTTAAAAGATTAAACAAGTTATTTAAATTTCAAATTTGAAGACAAATTTCCTTTTTTACCAACACTTTTCGAAATGACATGTACTGACGGAATTGGACAGGAGTACGCCTATAGACATGGACAGATGTTGACGAACAATCACAGCATTTAAAATGATGCATCAAAAATATAAGGGGGCTTTTCATACTTTCATGTCTTTTGATTTCTGTTTCATTTTGATTTTCATTTGTATATAGGTTACATTTCAAGCATGAGTTATGCTGCGAAGAGAGATGGTTGCCATATTTATGTTTTTCACATCTTTGTCTAGATGTTTTATGAATAGTTGGTCTGTTGTTATTATGACATGTTGCTTTAGATTTGTTTTGTGACTATTTATTTCACAAATTGTGAAGCAATAGTCCATACACTGAGTATATGTATGTTATTCTTGTCAGTTAACGGTTTGAGAAATTTATTGAATAACTGAGTTGATGATTTGATTTCGAGCAGTAGAGGTTCAGAAAGAGATTGAAAGACATGAAGGGGATATATCAAATAACAGATACAAACATTCCCTATGAAAAAAAAATGGACAGGATTTTATTAATTAAAAGATTAAACAAGTTATTTAAATTTCAAATTTGAAGACAAATTTCCTTTTTTACCAACACTTTTCGAAATGACATGTACTGACGGAATTGGACAGGAGTACGCCTATAGACATGGACAGATGTTGACGAACAATCACAGCATTTAAAATGATGCATCAAAAATATAAGGGGGCTTTTCATACTTTCATGTCTTTTGATTTCTGTTTCATTTTGATTTTCATTTGTATATAGGTTACATTTCAAGCATGAGTTATGCTGCGAAGAGAGATGGTTGCCATATTTATGTTTTTCACATCTTTGTCTGGATGTTTTATGAATAGTTGGTCTGTTTTTATTACATTTGTTTTGTGACTATTTATTTCACAAATTGTGGAGCAATAGTCAATACACTGAGTATATGTTTGTTATTCTTGTCAGTTAAAGGTTTGAGAAATTCATTGAATAACTCAGTTGAAGATTTGATTTCGAGCAGTAGAGGTTCAGAAAGAGATTCAAAGACATGAAGGGGATATATCAAGTAACAAATACAAACATTCCCTATGATAAAAAAAAATGGACAGGATTTTATTAATTAAAAGATTAAACAAGTTATTTAAATTTCAAATTTGAAGACAAATTTCCTTTTTTACCAACACTTTTCGAAATGACATGTACTGACGGAATTGGACAGGAGTACGCCTATAGACATGGGCAGATGTTGACGAACAATCACAGCATTTAAATTGATGCATCAAAAATATAAGGGGGCTTTTCATACTTTCATGTCTTTTGATTTCTGTTTCATTTTGATTTTCATTTGTATATAGGTTACATTTCAAGCATGAGTTATGCTGCGAAGAGAGATGGTTGCCATATTTATGTTTTTTCACATCTTTGTCTAGATGTTTTATGAATAGTTGGTCTGTTGTTATTATGACATGTTTCTTTAGATTTGTTTTTTGACTATTTATTTCACAAATTGTGAAGCAATAGTCAATACACTGAGTATATGTATGTTATTCTTGTCAGTTAACGGTTTGAGAAATTTATTGAATAACTGAGTTGATGATTTGATTTCGAGCAGTAGAGGTTCAGAAAGAGATTGAAAGACATGAAGGGGATATATCAAATAACAGATACAAACATTCCCTATGAAAAAAAAATGGACAGGATTTTATTAATTAAAAGATTAAACAAGTTATTTAAATTTCAAATTTGAAGACAAATTTCCTTTTTTACCAACACTTTTCGAAATGACATGTACTGACGGAATTGGACAGGAGTACGCCTATAGACATGGACAGATGTTGACGAACAATCACAGCATTTAAAATGATGCATCAAAAATATAAGGGGGCTTTTCATACTTTCATGTCTTTTGATTTCTGTTTCATTTTGATTTTCATTTGTATATAGGTTACATTTCAAGCATGAGTTATGCTGCGAAGAGAGATGGTTGCCATATTTATGTTTTTCACATCTTTGTCTGGATGTTTTATGAATAGTTGGTCTGTTGTTATTATGATATGTTTCTTTAGATTTGTTTTGTGACTATTTATTTTACAAATTGTGAAGCAATAGTCAATACACTGAGTATATGTATGTTATTCTTGTCAGTTAACGGTTTGAGAAATGTATTGAATAACTGAGGCCGTGTTCACATTGACCTAAACTGGGTGTTATGTTAGTGTAACTCACACATAAACTAAACATAAATACGTTCCCATTGATAAAACTCAATGTTTACATGTAGTTTACATCATGTTTTGCCTACATGCAGTCGATAGTCGATGTAGGCCTTGTGTAGGTTCAGTGTACACAAAACTAGGCATTCCGAACTGTAATGTTTCCATTTATACGTAAAAAAGAAACGATTTTTATATAAAATTGATACTTATAACACTTATTAATAATTCTAAAAGTTCTTTACAGAAATATTTGTCTAAACTTGATATATTTATTTGTTATAAAACACTTTACGTAGCCTTATTAGCCCCTTATCAAGACTCATCCATCATCTTTGCCGAACACATAAAATATTAGAAAAGGTCTTCCCATATCGACTGGACGTACACACTTGACAGAAATATTTGCCACTGGTATTTATTCAAACAACGATTCACTACTAAAAAAGGGTGAGGTTACTTGCTTGTTTGTGTAGAATCTCAGATCCGTTAAAATACAATTAGAAATTAAAAAAAAATATCACCGTCTTCTTTTGCCAAAGAAAAACTTGTAGAAAAAAATATCATTTCAAACAAACAGAAAAGATAGAAATGTACTGATCCTTAAAATCACAATTCTTTTTCTCTGTCTATAAGCAAGCTGATGCAGCCTTTTTTAATGCGTAGTCGAGACATCTTTAAACTACTACAAATCATCCAAAATTACTTTCTTAAAGGAGCAACCACTTTACTTTTAAAAACAAGGGGGGGGGGGGGGGGGGGAGTCTGAGTCCGAATTTTTTCTCGCGCGAAAGTTAATATTTATTTCGAGGATAGCAATTCAATATTTAACACTATAATGTATGGGGAAACTTTGGATTCAGAAATTTTTTTCATTCTAATCATCTGTTTGACCCGATTTTTTTAATCAAATTGTTGAAAAATCCATCCCCCCTTTTTTTTAAAGTCAAATGGTCGTTCCCTTACTGCTAGAAAAGTTGTTTGAAAGTTTGAATTCGGTTTCTACGTAGTCAACATTTAAATGACATATAGTTTACAAGTGTGAACAAATTTTATGTACAGGTAACTAAACAAGGTGTATAGATGTGGACAAATCTTATGTGAAACTAGTGTACAGTTCATTAAACCAAATGTAAACATGTTTACTGTACACGGCGTTTGGTGTGAACACGGCCTGAGTTGATGATTTGATTTCGAGCAGTAGAGGTTCAGAAAGAGATTGAAAGACATGAAGGGGATATATCAAATAACAGATACAAACATTCCCTATGATAAAAAAAAATGGACAGGATTTTATTAATTAAAAGATTAAACAAGTTATTTAAATTTCAAATTTGAAGACAAATTTCCTTTTTTACCAACACTTTTCGAAATGACATGTACTGACGGAATTGGACAGGAGTACGCCTATAGACATGGACAGATGTTGACGAACAATCACAGCATTTAAAATGATGCATCAAAAATATAAGGGGGCTTTTCATACTTTCATGTCTTTTGATTTCTGTTTCATTTTGATTTTCATTTGTATATAGGTTACATTTCAAGCATGAGTTATGCTGCAAAGAGAGATAGTTGCCATATTTAAGTTTTTCACATCTTTGTCTGGATGTTTTATGAATAGTTGGTCTGTTGTTATTACATTTGTTTTGTGACTATTCATTTCACAAATTGTGGAGCAATAGTCAATACACTGAGTATATGTTTGTTATTCTTGTCAGTTAAAGGTTTGAGAAATTCATTGAATAACTGAGTTGAAGATTTGATTTCGAGCAGTAGAGGTTCAGAAAGAGATTGAAAGACATGAAGGGGATATATCAAGTAACAGATACAAACATTCCCTATGATAAAAAAAAATGGACAGGATTTTATTAATTAAAAGATTAAACAAGTTATTTAAATTTCAAATTTGAAGACAAATTTCCTTTTTCACCAACACTTTTCGAAATGACATGTACTGACGGAATTGGACAGGAGTAGCCTATAGACATGGGCAGATGTTGACGAACAATCACAGCATTTGAATTGATGCATCAAAAATATAAGGGGGCTTTTCATACTTTCTTGTCTTTTGATTTCTGTTTCATTTTGATTTTCATTTGTATATAGGTTACATTTCAAGCATGAGTTATACTGCGAAGAGAGATGGTTGCCATATTTATGTTTTTCACATCTTTGTCTAGATGTTTTATGAATAGTTGGTCTGTTGTTATTATGACATGTTTCTTTAGATTTGTTTTGTGACTATTTGTTTCACAAATTGTGAAGCAATAGTCAATACACTGAGTATATGTATGTTATTCTTGTCAGTTAACGGTTTGAGAAATTTATTGAATAACTGAGTTGATGATTTGATTTCGAGCAGTAGAGGTTCAGAAAGAGATTGAAAGACATGAAGGGGATATATCAAATAACAGATGCAAACATTCCCTATGATAAAAAAAATGGACAGGATTTTATTAATTGAAAGATTAAACAAGTTATTTAAATTTCAAATTTGAAGACAAATTTCCTTTTTTACCAACACTTTTCGAAATGACATGTACTGACGGAATTGGACAGGAGTACGCCTATAGACATAGACAGATGTTGACAAACAATCACAGCATTTAAAATGATGCATTAAAAATATAAGGGGGCTTTTCATACTTTCATGTCTTTTGATTTCTGTTTCATTTTGATTTTCATTTGTATATAGGTTACATTTCAAGCATGAGTTATGCTGCGAAGAGAGATGGTTGCCATATTTATGTTTTTCACATCTTTGTCTAGATGTTTTATGAATAGTTGGTCTGTTGTTGTTATGACATGTTTCTTTAGATTTGTTTTGTGACTATTTATTTCACAAATTATGAAGCAATAGTCAATACACTGAGTATATGTATGTTATTCTTGTCAGTTAACGGTTTGAGAAATTTATTGAATAACTGAGTTGATGATTTGATTTCGAGCAGTAGAGGTTCAGAAAGAGATTGAAAGACATGAAGGGGATATATCAAATAACAGATACAAACATTCCCTATGATAAAAAAAAATGGACAGGATTTTATTTATTAAAATATTAAACAAGTTATTTATATTTCAAATTTGAGTACAAATTTCCTTTTTTACCAACACTTTTCGAAATGACATGTACTGACGGAATTGGACAGGAGTACGCCTATAGACATGGAAAGATGTTGACGAACAATCACAGCATTTAAAATGATGCATCAAAAATATAAGGGGGCTTTTCATACTTTCATGTCTTTTGATTTCTGTTTCATTTTGATTTTCATTTGTATATAGGTTACATTTCAAGCATGAGTTATGCTGCGAAGAGAGATGGTTGCCATATTTATGTTTTTCACATCTTTGTCTGGATGTTTTATGAATAGTTGGTCTGTTGTTATTATGATATGTTTCTTTAGATTTGATTTTTGACTATTTATTTCAAAAATTGTGAAGCAATAGTCAATACACTGAGTATATATATGTTATTCTTGTCAGTTAACGGTTTGGGAAATTTATTGAATAACTGAGTTGATGATTTGATTTCGAGCAGTAGAGGTTCAGAAAGAGATTGAAAGACATGAAGGGGATATATCAAATAACAGATACAAACATTCCCTATGGAAAAAAAATGGACAGGATTTTATTAATTAAAAGATTAAACAAGTTATTTAAATTTCAAATTTGAAGACCAATATCCTTTTTTACCAACACTTTTCGAAATGACATGTACTGACGGAATTGGACAGGAGTACGCCTATAGACATGGACAGATGTTGACGAACAATCACAGCATTTAAAATGATGCATCAAAAATATAAGGGGGCTTTTCATACTTTCATGTCTTTTGATTTCTGTTTCATTTTTATTTTCATTTGTATATAGGTTACATTTCAAGCATGAGTTATGCTGCGAAGAGAGATGGTTGCCATATTTATGTTTTTCACATCTTTGTCTAGATGTTTTATGAATAGTTGGTCTGTTGTTATTATGACATGTTTCTTTAGATTTGTTTTGTGACTATTTATTTCAAAAATTGTGAAGCAATAGTCAATACACTGAGTATATATATGTTATTCTTGTCAGTTAACGGTTTGAGAAATTTATTGAATAACTGAGTTGATGATTTGATTTCGAGCAGTAGAGGTTCAGAAAGAGATTGAAAGACATGAAGGGGATATATCAAATAACAGATACAAACATTCCCTATGATAAAATAAAAATGGACAGGATTTTATTAATTAAAAGATTAAACAAGTTATCTAAATTTCAAATTTGAAGACAAATTTCCTTTTTTACCAACACTTTTCGAAATGACATGTACTGACGGAATTGGACAGGAGAACGCCTATAGACATGGACAGATGTTGACGAACAATCACAGCATTTAAAATGATGCATCAAAAATATAAGGGGGCTTTTCATACTTTCATGTCTTTTGATTTCTGTTTCATTTTGATTTTCATTTGTATATAGGTTACATTTCAAGCATGAGTTATGCTGCGAAGAGAGATGGTTGCCATATTTATGTTTTTCACATCTTTGTCTGGATGTTTTATGAATAGTTGGTCTGTTGTTATTACCTTTGTTTTGTGACTATTTATTTCACAAATTGTGAAGCAATAGTCAATACACTGAGTATATGTTTGTTATTCTTGTCAGTTA
Source organism: Mytilus trossulus (assembly GCF_036588685.1). Classification (NCBI taxonomy): domain Eukaryota; kingdom Metazoa; phylum Mollusca; class Bivalvia; order Mytilida; family Mytilidae; genus Mytilus; species Mytilus trossulus. The sequence continues at coordinate 28,098,753 of NC_086381.1, forward strand.
ACGGTTTGAGAAATTTATTGAATAACTGAGTTGATGATTTGATTTCGAGCAGTAGAGGTTCAGAAAGAGATTGAAAGACATGAACGGGATATATCAAGTACCAGATACACACATTCCCTATGATAAAAAAAAAATGGATAGGATTTTATTAATTAAAAGATTAAACAAGTTATTTAAATTTCAAATTTGATGACAAATTTCCTTTTTTACCAACACTTTTCGAAATGACATGTTCTGACGGAATTGGACAGGAGTACGCCTATAGACATGGACAAATGTTGACGAACAATCACAGCATTTAAAATGATGCATCAAAAATATAAGGGGGCTTTTCATACTTTCATGTCTTTTGATTTCTGTTTCATTTTGATTTTCATTTGTATATAGGTTACATTTCAAACATGAGTTATGCTGCGAAGAGAGATGGTTGCCATATTTTTGTTTTTCGCATCCTTGTCTAGATGTTTTATGAATAGTTGGTCTGTTGTTATTATGACATGTTTCTTTAGATTTGTTTTGTGACTATTTATTTCAAAAATTGTGAAGCAATAGTCAATACACTGAGTATATGTATGTTATTCTTGTCAGTTAACGGTTTGAGAAATTTATTGAATAACTGAGTTGATGATTTGATTTCGAGCAGTAGAGGTTCAGAAAGAGATTGAAAGACATGAAGGGGATATATCAAATAACAGATACAAACATTCCCTATGATAAAAAAATGGACAGGGTTTTATTAATTAAAAGATTAAACAAGTTATTTAAATTTCAAATTTGAAGACAAATTTCCTTTTTTACCAACACTTTTCGAAATGACATGTACTGACGGAATTGGACAGGAGTACGCCTATAGACATGGACAGATGTTGACGAACAATCACAGCATTTAAAATGATGCATCAAAAATATAAGGGGGCTTTTCAAACTTTCATGTCTTTTGATTTCTGTTTGATTTTGATTTTCATTTGTATATAGGTTACATTTCAAGCATGAGTTATGCTGCGAAGAGAGATGGTTGCCATATTTTTGTTTTTCGCATCCTTGTCTAGATGTTTTATGAATAGTTGGTCTGTTGTTATTATGACATGTTTCTTTAGATTTGTTTTGTGACTATTTATTTCACAAATTGTGAAGCAATAGTCCATACACTGAGTATATGTATGTTATTCTTGTCAGTTAACGGTTTGAGAAATTTATTGAATAACTGAGTTGATGATTTGATTTCGAGCAGTAGAGGTTCAGAAAGAGATTGAAAGACATGAAGGGGATATATCAAATAACAGATACAATCATTCCCTATGATAAAAAAAAAATGGACAGGATTTTATTAATTAAAAGATTAAACAAGTTATTTAAATTTCAAATTTGAAGACAAATTTCCTTTTTTACCAACACTTTTCGAAATGACATGTACTGACGGAATTGGACAGGAGTACGCCTATAGACATGGACAGATGTTGACGAACAATCACAGCATTTAAAATGATGCATCAAAAATATAAGGGGGCTTTTCATACTTTCATGTCTTTTGATTTCTGTTTGATTTTGATTTTCATTTGTATACAGGTTACATTTCAAGCATGAGTTATGCTGCGAAGAGAGATGGTTGCCATATTTATGTTTTTCACATCTTTGTCTAGATGTTTTATGAATAGTTGGTCTGTTGTTATTATAACATGTTGCTTTAGATTTGTTTTGTGACTATTTATTTCACAAATTGTGAAGCAATAGTCCATACACTTAGTATATGTATGTTATTCTTGTCAGTTAACGGTTTGAGAAATTCATTGAATAACTGAGTTGATGATTTGATTTCGAGCAGTAGAGGTTCAGAAAGAGATTGAAAGACATGAAGGGGATATATCAAATAACAGATACAAACATTCCCTATGATAACAAAAACGGACAGGATTTTATTAATTAAAAGATTAAACAAGTTATTTAAATTTCAAATTTGAAGACAAATTTCCTTTTTTACCAACACTTTTCGAAATGACTTGTACTGACGGAATTGGACAGGAGTACGCCTATAGACATGGACAGATGTTGACGAACAATCACAGCATTTAAAATGATGCATCAAAAATATAAGGGGGCTTTTCATACTTTCATGTCTTTTGATTTCTGTTTCATTTTTATTTTCATTTGTATATAGGTTACATTTCAAGCATGAGTTATGCTGCGAAGAGAGATGGTTGCCATATTTATGTTTTTCACATCTTTGTCTAGATGTTTTATGAATAGTTGGTCTGCTGTTATTATGACATGTTGCTTTAGATTTGTTTTGTGACTATTTATTTCACAAATTGTGAAGCAATAGTCCACACACTTAGTATATGTATGTTATTCTTGTCAGTTAACGGTTTGAGAAATTTATTGAATAACTGAGTTGATGATTTCATTTCGAGCAGTAGAGGTTCAGAAAGAGATTGAAAGACATGAAGGGGATATATCAAATAACAGATACAAACATTCCTTATGATAAAAAAAACGGACAGGATTTTATTAATTAAAAGATTAAACAAGTTATTTAAATTTCAAATTTGAAGACAAATTTCCTTTTTTACCAACACTTTTCGAAATGACTTGTACTGACGGAATTGGACAGGAGTACGCCTATAGACATGGACAGATGTTAACGAACAATCACAGCATTTAAAATGATGCATCAAAAATATAAGGGGGCTTTTCATACTTTCATGTCTTTTGATTTCTGTTTCATTTTTATTTTCATTTGTATATAGGTTACATTTCAAGCATGAGTTATGCTGCGAAGAGAGATGGTTGCCATATTTATGTTTTTCACATCTTTGTCTAGATGTTTTATGGATAGTTGGTCTGTTGTTATTATGACATGTTTCTTTAGATTTGTTTTGTGACTATTTATTTCAAAAATTGTGAAGCAATAGTCAATACACTGAGTATATGTATGTTATTCTTGTCAGTTAACCGTTTGAGAAATTTATTAAATAACTGAGTTGATGATTTGATTTCGAGCAGTAGAGGTTCAGAAAGAGATTGAAAGACATGAAGGGGATATATCAAATAATAGATACAAACATTCCTTATGATAAAAAAAAACGGACAGGATTTTATTAATTAAAAGATTAAACAAGTTATTTAAATTTCAAATTTGAAGACAAATTTCCTTTTTTACCAACACTTTTCGAAATGACTTGTACTCTTGTACTGACGGAATTGGACAGGAGTACGCCTATAGACATGGACAGATGTTAACGAACAATCACAGCATTTAAAATGATGCATCAAAAATATAAGGGGGCTTTTCATACTTTCATGTCTTTTGATTTCTGTTTCATTTTGATTTTCATTTGTATATAGGTTACATTTCAAGCATGAGTTATGCTGCGAAGAGAGATGGTTGCCATATTTATGTTTTTCACATCTTTGTCTAGATGTTTTATGGATAGTTGGTCTGTTGTTATTATGACATGTTTCTTTAGATTTGTTTTGTGACTATTTATTTCAAAAATTGTGAAGCAATAGTCAATACACTGAGTATATGTATGTTATTCTTGTCAGTTAACGGTTTGAGAAATTTATTGAATAACTGAGTTGATGATTTGATTTCGAGCAGTAGAGGTTCAGAAAGAGATTGAAAGACATGAAGGGGATATATCAAATAACAGATACAAACATTCCCTATGCAAACAAAAAATGGACAGGATTTTATTAATTAAAATATTAAACAAGTTATTTAAATTTCAAATTTGAAGACAAATTTCCTTCATTACCAACACTTTTCGAAATGACATGTACTGACGGAATTGGACAGGAGTACGCCTATAGACATGGACAGATGTTGACGAACAATCACAGCATTTAAAATGATGCATCAAAAATATAAGGGGGCTTTTCATACTTTCATGTCTTTTGATTTCTGTTTGATTTTGATTTTCATTTGTATACAGGTTACATTTCAAGCATGAGTTATGCTGCGAAGAGAGATGGTTGCCATATTTATGTTTTTCACATCTTTGTCTAGATGTTTTATGAATAGTTGGTCTGTTGTTATTATAACATGTTGCTTTAGATTTGTTTTGTGACTATTTATTTCACAAATTGTGAAGCAATAGTCCATACACTTAGTATATGTATGTTATTCTTGTCAGTTAACGGTTTGAGAAATTCATTGAATAACTGAGTTGATGATTTGATTTCGAGCAGTAGAGGTTCAGAAAGAGATTGAAAGACATGAAGGGGATATATCAAATAACAGATACAAACATTCCCTATGATAACAAAAACGGACAGGATTTTATTAATTAAAAGATTAAACAAGTTATTTAAATTTCAAATTTGAAGACAAATTTCCTTTTTTACCAACACTTTTCGAAATGACTTGTACTGACGGAATTGGACAGGAGTACGCCTATAGACATGGACAGATGTTGACGAACAATCACAGCATTTAAAATGATGCATCAAAAATATAAGGGGGCTTTTCATACTTTCATGTCTTTTGATTTCTGTTTCATTTTTATTTTCATTTGTATATAGGTTACATTTCAAGCATGAGTTATGCTGCGAAGAGAGATGGTTGCCATATTTATGTTTTTCACATCTTTGTCTAGATGTTTTATGAATAGTTGGTCTGCTGTTATTATGACATGTTGCTTTAGATTTGTTTTGTGACTATTTATTTCACAAATTGTGAAGCAATAGTCCACACACTTAGTATATGTATGTTATTCTTGTCAGTTAACGGTTTGAGAAATTTATTGAATAACTGAGTTGATGATTTCATTTCGAGCAGTAGAGGTTCAGAAAGAGATTGAAAGACATGAAGGGGATATATCAAATAACAGATACAAACATTCCTTATGATAAAAAAAACGGACAGGATTTTATTAATTAAAAGATTAAACAAGTTATTTAAATTTCAAATTTGAAGACAAATTTCCTTTTTTACCAACACTTTTCGAAATGACTTGTACTGACGGAATTGGACAGGAGTACGCCTATAGACATGGACAGATGTTAACGAACAATCACAGCATTTAAAATGATGCATCAAAAATATAAGGGGGCTTTTCATACTTTCATGTCTTTTGATTTCTGTTTCATTTTTATTTTCATTTGTATATAGGTTACATTTCAAGCATGAGTTATGCTGCGAAGAGAGATGGTTGCCATATTTATGTTTTTCACATCTTTGTCTAGATGTTTTATGGATAGTTGGTCTGTTGTTATTATGACATGTTTCTTTAGATTTGTTTTGTGACTATTTATTTCAAAAATTGTGAAGCAATAGTCAATACACTGAGTATATGTATGTTATTCTTGTCAGTTAACCGTTTGAGAAATTTATTAAATAACTGAGTTGATGATTTGATTTCGAGCAGTAGAGGTTCAGAAAGAGATTGAAAGACATGAAGGGGATATATCAAATAATAGATACAAACATTCCTTATGATAAAAAAAAACGGACAGGATTTTATTAATTAAAAGATTAAACAAGTTATTTAAATTTCAAATTTGAAGACAAATTTCCTTTTTTACCAACACTTTTCGAAATGACTTGTACTCTTGTACTGACGGAATTGGACAGGAGTACGCCTATAGACATGGACAGATGTTAACGAACAATCACAGCATTTAAAATGATGCATCAAAAATATAAGGGGGCTTTTCATACTTTCATGTCTTTTGATTTCTGTTTCATTTTGATTTTCATTTGTATATAGGTTACATTTCAAGCATGAGTTATGCTGCGAAGAGAGATGGTTGCCATATTTATGTTTTTCACATCTTTGTCTAGATGTTTTATGGATAGTTGGTCTGTTGTTATTATGACATGTTTCTTTAGATTTGTTTTGTGACTATTTATTTCAAAAATTGTGAAGCAATAGTCAATACACTGAGTATATGTATGTTATTCTTGTCAGTTAACGGTTTGAGAAATTTATTGAATAACTGAGTTGATGATTTGATTTCGAGCAGTAGAGGTTCAGAAAGAGATTGAAAGACATGAAGGGGATATATCAAATAACAGATACAAACATTCCCTATGCAAACAAAAAATGGACAGGATTTTATTAATTAAAATATTAAACAAGTTATTTAAATTTCAAATTTGAAGACAAATTTCCTTCATTACCAACACTTTTCGAAATGACATGTACTGACGGAATTGGACAGGAGTACGCCTATAGACATGGACAGATGTTAACGAACAATCACAGCATTTAAAATGATGCATCAAAAATATAAGGGGGCTTTTCATACTTTCATGTCTTTTGATTTCTGTTTGATTTTGATTTTCATTTGTATATAGGTTACATTTCAAGCATGAGTTATGCTGCGAAGAGAGATGGTTGCCATATTTATGTTTTTCACATCTTTGTCTAGATGTTTTATGAATAGTTGGTCTGTTGTTATTATGACATGTTGCTTTAGATTTGTTTTGTGACTATTTATTTCACAAATTGTGAAGCAATAGTCCATACACTTAGTATATGTATGTTATTCTTGTCAGTTAACGGTTTGAGAAATTCATTGAATAACTGAGTTGATGATTTGATTTCGAGCAGTAGAGGTTCAGAAAGAGATTGAAAGACATGAAGGGGATATATCAAATAACAGATACAAACATTCCCTATGATAAAAAAAAACGGACAGGATTTTATTAATTAAAAGATTAAACAAGTTATTTAAATTTCAAATTTGAAGACAAATTTCCTTTTTTACCAACACTTTTCGAAATGACTTGTACTGACGGAATTGGACAGGAGTACGCCTATAGACATGGACAGATGTTGACGAACAATCACAGCATTTAAAATGATGCATCAAAAATATAAGGGGGCTTTTCATACTTTCATGTCTTTTGATTTCTGTTTCATTTTTATTTTCATTTGTATATAGGTTACATTTCAAGCATGAGTTATGCTGCGAAGAGAGATGGTTGCCATAATTATGTTTTTCACATCTTTGTCTAGATGTTTTATGAATAGTTGGTCTGCTGTTATTATGACATGTTGCTTTAGATTTGTTTTGTGACTATTTATTTCACAAATTGTGAAGCAATAGTCCACACACTTAGTATATGTATGTTATTCTTGTCAGTTAACGGTTTGAGAAATTTATTGAATAACTGAGTTGATGATTTGATTTCGAGCAGTAGAGGTTCAGAAAGAGATTGAAAGACATGAAGGGGATATATCAAATAACAGATACAAACATTCCTTATGATAAAAAAAACGGACAGGATTTTATTAATTAAAAGATTAAACAAGTTATTTAAATTTCAAATTTGAAGACAAATTTCCTTTTTTACCAACACTTTTCGAAATGACTTGTACTGACGGAATTGGACAGGAGTACGCCTATAGACATGGACAGATGTTGACGAACAATCACAGCATTTAAAATGATGCATCAAAAATATAAGGGGGCTTTTTATACTTTCATGTCTTTTGATTTCTGTTTCATTTTGATTTTCATTTGTATATAGGTTACATTTCAAGCATGAGTTATGCTGCGAAGAGAGATGGTTGCCATATTTATGTTTTTCACATCTTCGTCTAGATGTTTTATGAATAGCTGGTCTGCTGTTATTATGACATGTTTCTTTTGATTTGTTTTTTGACTATTTATTTCACAAATTGTGAAGCAATAGTCCATACACTGAGTATATGTATGTTATTCTTGTCAGTTAACGGTTTGAGAAATTTATTGAATAACTGAGTTGATGATTTGATTTCGAGCAGTAGAGGTTCAGAAAGAAATTGAAAGACATGAAGGGGATATATCAAATAACAGATACAAACATTCCCTATTGTTAAAAAAAAATGGACAGGATTTTATTAATTAAAAGATTAAACAAGTTATTTAAATTTCAAATTTGAAGACCAATATCCTTTTTTACCAACACTTTTCGAAATGACATGTACTGACGGAATTGGACAGGAGTACGCCTATAGACATGGACAGATGTTGACGAACAATCACGGCATTTAAAATGATGCATCAAAAATATAAGGGGGCTTTTCATACTTTCATGTCTTTTGATTTCTGTTTCATTTTGATTTTCATTTGTATATAGGTTACATTTCAAGCATGAGTTATGCTGCGAAGAGAGATGGTTGCCATATTTATGTTTTTCACATCTTTGTCTAGATGTTTTATGAATAGTTGGTCTGTTGTTATTATGACATGTTTCTTTAGATTTGTTTTGTGACTATTTATTTCACAAATTGTGAAGCAATAGTCAATACACTGAGTATATGTATGTTATTCTTGTCAGTTAACGGTTTGAGAAATTTATTGAATAACTGAGTTGATGATTTGATTTCGAGCAGTAGAGGTTCAGAAAGAGATTGAAACACATAAAGGGGATATATCAAATAACAGATACAAACATTCCCTATGATAAAAAAAAATGGACAGGATTGTATTAATTAAAAGATTAAACAAGTTATTTAAATTTCAAATTTGAAGACAAATTTCCTTTTTTACCAACAATTTTCGAAATGACATGTACTGACGGAATTGGACAGGAGTACGCCTATAGACATGGACAGATGTTGACGAACAATCACAGCATTTAAAATGATGCATCAAAAATATAAGGGGGCTTTTCATACTTTCATGTCTTTTGATTTCTGTTTCATTTTGATTTTCATTTGTATATAGGTTACATTTCAAGCATGAGTTATGCTGCGAAGAGAGATAGTTGCCATATTTAAGTTTTTCACATCTTTGTCTGGATGTTTTATGAATAGTTCGTCTGTTGTTATCACATTTGTTTTGTGACTATTTATTACACAAATTGTGAAGCAATAGTCAATACACTTGAGTATATGTTTGTTATTCTTGTCATTTAAAGGTTTGAGAAATTCATTGAATAACTGAGTTGATGATTTGATTTCGATCAGTAGAGGTTCAGAAAGAGATTGAAAGACATGAAGGGGATATATCAAGTAACAGATATAAACATTCCCTATGATAAAAAAAAATGGACAGGATTTTATTAATTAAAAGATTAAACAAGTTATTTCAATTTCAAATTTGAAGACAAATTTCCTTTTTTACCAACACTTTTCGAAATGACATGTACTGACGGAATTGGACAGGAGTACGCCTATAGACATGGACAGATGTTGACGAACAATCACATCATTTAAAATGATGCATCAAAAATATAAGGGGGCTTTTCATACTTTCATGTCTTTTGATTTCTGTTTCATTTTGATTTTCATTTGTATATAGGTTACATTTCAAGCATGAGTTATGCTGCGAAGAGAGATAGTTGCCATATTTAAGTTTTTCACATCTTTGTCTGGATGATTTATGAATAGTTGGTCTGTTGTTATTATGACATGTTTCTTTAGATTTGTTTTGAGACTATTTATTTCACAAATTGTGAAGCAATAGTCAATACACTGAGTATATGTATGTTATTATTGTCAGTTAACGGTTTGAGAAATTTATTGAATAACTGAGTTGATGATTTGATTTCGAGCAGTAGAGGTTCAGAAAGAGATTGAAGACATGAAGGGGATTTATTAAATAACAAGTACAAACATTGCCTATGATAAAAAAAAATGGACAGGATTTTATTAATTTAAAGATTAAACAAGTTATTTAAATTTCAAATTTGAAGACAAATTTCCTTTTTTACCAACACTTTTCGAAATGACATGTCCTGACGGAATTGGACAGGAGTACGCCTATAGACATGGACAGATGTTGACGAACAATCACAGCATTTAAAATGATGCATCAAAAATATAAGGGGGCTTTTTATACTTTCATGTCTTTCAATTCCTGTTTCATTTTGATTTTCATTTGTATACAGGTTACATTTCAAGCATGAGTTATGCTGCGAAGAGAGATGGTTGCCATATTTATGTTTTTTACATCTTTGTCTGGATGTTTTATGAATAGTTGGTCTGTTGTTATTATGACATGTTTCTTTAGATTTGTTTTGTGACTATTTATTTCACAAATTGTGAAGCAATAGTCAATACACTGAGTATATGTATGTTATTCTTGTCAGTTAACGGTTTGAGAAATTTATTGAATAACTGAGTTGATGATTTGATTTCGAGCAGTAGAGGTTCAGAAAGAGATTGAAAGACATGAAGGGGATATATCAAATAACAGATACAAACATTCCCTATGATAAAAAAAAAATGGACAGGATTGTATTAATTAAAAGATTAAACAAGTTATTTAAATTTCAAATTTGAAGACAAATTTCCTTTTTTACCAACAATTTTCGAAATGACATGTACTGACGGAATTGGACAGGAGTACGCCTATAGACATGGACAGATGTTGACGAACAATTACAGCATTTAAATTGATGCATCAAAAATATAAGGGGGCTTTTCATACTTTCATGTCTTTTGATTTCTGTTTCATTTTGATTTTCATTTGTATATAGGTTACATTTCAAGCATGAGTTATGCTGCGAAGAGAGATAGTTGCCATATTTAAGTTTTTCACATCTTTGTCTGGATGTTTTATGAATAGTTCGTCTGTTGTTATTACATTTGTTTTGTGACTATTTATTACACAAATTGTGAAGCAATAGTCAATACACTTGAGTATATGTTTGTTATTCTTGTCAGTTAAAGGTTTGAGAAATTCATTGAATAACTGAGTTGATGATTTGATTTCGAGCAGTAGAGGTTCAGAAAGAGATTGAAAGACATGAAGGGGATATATCAAGTAACATATATAAACATTCCCTATGATAAAAAAAAAATGGACAGGATTTTATTAATTAAAAGATTAAACAAGTTATTTAAATTTCAAATTTGAAGACAAATTTCCTTTTTTACCAACACTTTTCGAAATGACATGTACTGACGGAATTGGACAGGAGTACGCCTATAGACATGGACAGATGTTGACGAACAATCACAGCATTTAAAATGATGCATCAAAAATATAAGGGGGCTTTTCATACTTTCATGTCTTTTGATTTCTGTTTCATTTTGATTTTCATTTGTATATAGGTTACATTTCAAGCATGAGTTATGCTGCGAAGAGAGATGGTTGCCATATTTATGTTTTTCACATCTTTGTCTAGATGTTTTATGAATAGTTGGTCTGTTGTTATTATGACATGTTTCTTTAGATTTGTTTTGAGACTATTTATTTCACAAATTGCGAAGCAATAGTCAATACACTGAGTATATGTATGTTATTAATGTCAGTTAACGGTTTGAGAAATTTATTGAATAACTGAGTTGATGATTTGATTTCGAGCAGTAGAGGTTCAGAAAGAGATTGAAGACATGAAGGGGATTTCTTAAATAACAAGTACAAACATTGCCTATGATAAAAAAAAATGGACAGGATTTTATTAATTGAAAGATTAAACTAGTTATTTAAATTTCAAATTTGAAGACAAATTTCCTTTTTTACCAACACTTTTCGAAATGACATGTCCTGACGGAATTGGACAGGAGTACGCCTATAGACATGGACAGATGTTGACGAACAATCACAGCATTTAAAATGATGCATCAAAAATATAAGGGGGCTTTTTATACTTTCATGTCTTTCAATTCCTGTTTCATTTTGATTTTCATTTGTATATAGGTTACATTTCAAGCATGAGTTATGCTGCGAAGAGAGATGGTTGCCATATTTATGTTTTTTACATCTTTGTCTGGATGTTTTATGAATAGTTGGTCTGTTGTTATTATGACATGTTTCTTTAGATTTGTTTTGTGACTATTTATTTCACAAATTGTGAAGCAATAGTCAATACACTGAGTATATGTATGTTATTCTTGTCAGTTAACGGTTTGAGAAATTTATTGAATAACTGAGTTGATGATTTGATTTCGAGCAGTAGAGGTTCAGAAAGAGATTGAAAGACATGAAGGGGATATATCAAATAACAGATACAAACATTCCCTATGATAAAAAAAAATGGACAGGATTTTATTTATTAAAATATTAAACAAGTTATTTATATTTCAAATTTGAAGACCAATTTTCTTTTTTACCAACACTTTTCGAAATGACATGTACTGACGGAATTGGACAGGAGTACGCCTATAGACATGGACAGATGTTGACGAACAATCACAGCATTTAAAATGATGCATCAAAAATATAAGGGGGCTTTTCATACTTTCATGTCTTTTGATTTCTGTTTCATTTTGATTTTCATTTGTATATAGGTTACATTTCAAGCATGAGTTATGCTGCGAAGAGAGATAGTTGCCATATTTAAGTTTTTCACATCTTTGTCTGGATGTTTTATGAATAGTTGGTCTGTTGTTATTATGACATGTTTCTTTAGATTTGTTTTGTGACTATTTATTTCAAAAATTGTGAAGCAATAGTCAATACACTGAGTATATGTATGTTATTGTTGTCAGTTAACGGTTTGAGAAATTTATTGGATAACTGAGTTGATGATTTGATTTCGAGCAGTAGAGGTTCAGAAAGAGATTGAAAGACATGAAGGGGATTTATTAAATAACAAGTACAAACATTGCCTATGATAAAAAAAAAATGGACAGGATTTTATTAATTTAAAGATTAAACAAGTTATTTAAATTTCAAATTTGAAGACAAATTTCCTTTTTTACCAACACTTTTCGAAATGACATGTCCTGACGGAATTGGACAGGAGTACGCATATAGACATGGACAGATGTTGACGAACAATCACAGCATTTAAAATGATGCATCAAAAATATAAGGGGGCTTTTTATACTTTCATGTCTTTCAATTCCTGTTTCATTTTGATTTTCATTTGTATATAGGTTACATTTCAAGCATGAGTTATGCTGCGAAGAGAGATGGTTGCCATATTTATGTTTTTTACATCTTTGTCTGGATGTTTTATGAATAGTTGGTCTGTTGTTATTATGACATGTTTCTTTAGATTTGTTTTGTGACTATTTATTTCACAAATTGTGAAGCAATAGTCAATACACTGAGTATATGTATGTTATTCTTGTCAGTTAACGGTTTGAGAAATTTATTGAATAACTGAGTTGATGATTTGATTTCGAGCAGTAGAGGTTCAGAAAGAGATTGAAAGACATGAAGGGGATATATCAAATAACAGATACAAACATTCCCTATGATAAAAAAAAAATGGACAGGATTTTATTTATTAAAATATTAAACAAGTTATTTAAATTTCAAATTTGAAGACAAATTTCCTTTTTTACCAACACTTTTCGAAATGACATGTCCTGACGGAATTGGACAGCAGTACGCCTATAGACATGGACAGATGTTGACGAACAATCACAGGATTTAAAATGATGCATCAAAAATATAAGGGGGCTTTTTATACTTTCATGTCTTTCGATTTCTGTTTCATTTTGATTTTCATTTGTATATAGGTTACATTTCAAGAATGAGTTATGCTGCGAAGAGAGATGGTTGCCATATTTATGTTTTTTACATCTTTGTCTGGATGTTTTATGAAGAGTTGGTCTGTTGTTATTATGAAATGTTTCTTTAGATTTGTTTTGTGACTATTTATTTCACAAATTGTGAAGCAATAGTCAATACACTGAGTATATGTTTGTTATTCTTGTCAGTTAACGGTTTGAGAAATTTATTGAATAACTGAGTTGATGATTTGATTTCGAGCAGTAGAGGTTCAGAAAGAGATTGAAAGACATGAAGGGGATATATCAAATAACAGATACAAACATTCCCTATGATAAAAAAAAATGGACAGGATTTTATTTATTAAAATATTAAACAAGTTATTTATATTTCAAATTTGAAGACCAATTTTCCTTTTTTACCAACACTTTTCGAAATGACATGTACTGACGGAATTGGACAGGAGTACGCCTATAGACATGGACAGATGTTGACGAACAATCACAGCATTTAAAATGATGCATCAAAAATATAAGGGGGCTTTTCATACTTTCATGTCTTTTGATTTCTGTTTCATTTTGATTTTCATTTGTATATAGGTTACATTTCAAGCATGAGTTATGCTGCGAAGAGAGATGGTTGCCATATTTATGTTTTTCACATCTTTGTCTGGATGTTTTATGAAGAGTTGGTCTGTTGTTATTATGACATGTTTCTTTAGATTTGTTTTGTGACTATTTATTTCACAAATTGTGAAGCAATAGTCAATACACTGAGTATATGTATGTTATTCTTGTCAGTTAACGGTTTGAGAAATTTATTGAATAACTGAGTTGATGATTTGATTTCGAGCAGTAGAGGTTCAGAAAGAGATTGAAAGACATGAAGGGGATATATCAAATAACAGATACAAACATTCCCTATGATAAAAAAAAATGGACAGGATTTTATTAATTAAAAGATTAAACAAGTTATTTAAATTTCAAATTTGAAGACAAATTTCCTTTTTTACCAACACTTTTCGAAATGACATGTACTGACGGAATTGGACAGGAGTACGCCTATAGACATGGACAGATGTTGACGAACAATCACAGCATTTAAAATGATGCATCAAAAATATAAGGGGGCTTTTTATACTTTCATGTCTTTCGATTTCTGTTTCATTTTGATTTTCATTTGTATATAGGTTACATTTCAAGCATGAGTTATGCTGCGAAGAGAGATGGTTGCCATATTTATGTTTTTTACATCTTTGTCTGGATGTTTTATGAATAGTTGGTCTGTTGTTATTATGACATGTTTCTTTAGATTTGTTTTGTGACTATTTATTTCACAAATTGTGAAGCAATAGTCAATACACTGAGTATATGTATGTTATTCTTGTCAGTTAACGGTTTGAGAAATTTATTGAATAACTGAGTTGATGATTTGATTTCGAGCAGTAGAGGTTCAGAAAGAGATTGAAAGACATGAAGGGGATATATCAAATAACAGATACAAACATTCCCTATGATAAAAAAAATGAACAGGATTTTATTAATTAAAAGATTAAACAAGTTATCTAAATTTCAAATTTGAAGACAAATTTCCTTTTTTACCAACACTTTTCGAAATGACATGTACTGACGGAATTGGACAGGAGTACGCCTATAGACATGGACAGATGTTGACGAACAATCACAGCATTTAAAATGATGCATCAAAAATATAAGGGGGCTTTTCATTCTTTCATGTCTTTTGATTTCTGTTTTATTTTGATTTTCATTTGTATATAGGTTACATTTCAAGCATGAGTTATGCTGCGAAGAGAGATGGTTGCCATATTTATGTTTTTTACATCTTTGTCTGGATGTTTTATGAAGAGTTGGTCTGTTGTTATTATGACATGTTTCTTTAGATTTGTTTTGTGACTATTTATTTCACAAATTGTGAAGCAATAGTCAATACACTGAGTATATGTATGTTATTCTTGTCAGTTAACGGTTTGAGAAATTTATTGGATAACTGAGTTGATGATTTGATTTCGAGCAGTAGAGGTTCAGAAAGAGATTGAAAGACATGAAGGGGATTTATTAAATAACAAGTACAAACATTGCCTATGATAAAAAAAAATGGACAGGATTTTATTAATTTAAAGATTAAACAAGTTATTTAAATTTCAAATTTGAAGACAAATTTCCTTTTTTACCAACACTTTTCGAAATGACATGTCCTGACGGAATTGGACAGGAGTACGCCTATAGACATGGACAGATGTTGACGAACAATCACAGCATTTAAAATGATGCATCAAAAATATAAGGGGGCTTTTCATTCTTTCATGTCTTTTGATTTCTGTTTTATTTTGATTTTCATTTGTATATAGGTTACATTTCAAGCATGAGTTATGCTGCGAAGAGAGATGGTTGCCATATTTATGTTTTTTACATCTTTGTCTGGATGTTTTATGAAGAGTTGGTCTGTTGTTATTATGACATGTTTCTTTAGATTTGTTTTGTGACTATTTATTTCACAAATTGTGAAGCAATAGTCAATACACTGAGTATATGTATGTTATTCTTGTCAGTTAACGGTTTGAGAAATTTATTGGATAACTGAGTTGATGATTTGATTTCGAGCAGTAGAGGTTCAGAAAGAGATTGAAAGACATGAAGGGGATTTATTAAATAACAAGTACAAACATTGCCTATGATAAAAAAAAATGGACAGGATTTTATTAATTTAAAGATTAAACAAGTTATTTAAATTTCAAATTTGAAGACAAATTTCCTTTTTTACCAACACTTTTCGAAATGACATGTCCTGACGGAATTGGACAGGAGTACGCCTATAGACATGGACAGATGTTGACGAACAATCACAGCATTTAAAATGATGCATCTTAAATATAAGGGGGCATTTTATACTTTAATGTCTTTCGATTTCTGTTTCATTTTGATTTTCATTTGTATATAGGTTACATTTCAAGCATGAGTTATGCTGCGAAGAGAGATGGTTGCCATATTTATGTTTTTTACATCTTTGTCTGGATGTTTTATGAATAGTTGGTCTGTTGTTATTATGACATGTTTCTTTAGATTTGTTTTGTGACTATTTATTTCACAAATTGTGAAGCAATAGTCAATACACTGAGTATATGTATGTTATTCTTGTCAGTTAACGGTTTGAGAAATTTATTGAATAACTGAGTTGATGATTTGATTTCGAGCAGTAGAGGTTCAGAAAGAGATTGAAAGACATGAAGGGGATATATCAAATAACAGATACAAACATTCCCTATGATAAAAAAAAATGGACAGGATTTTATTTATTAAAATATTATACAAGTTATTTAAATTTCAAATTTGAAGACAAATTTCCTTTTTTACCAACACTTTTCGAAATGACATGTCCTGACGGAATTGGACAGGAGTACGCCTATAGACATGGACAGATGTTGACGAACAATCACAGCATTTAAAATGATGCATCAAAAATATAAGGGGGCTTTTTATACTTTCATGTCTTTCGATTTCTGTTTCATTTTGATTTTCATTTGTATATAGGTTACATTTCAAGCATGAGTTATGCTGCGAAGAGAGATGGTTGCCATATTTATGTTTTTTACATCTTTGTCTGGATGTTTTATGAAGAGTTGGTCTGTTGTTATTATGACATGTTTCTTTAGATTTGTTTTGTGACTATTTATTTCACATATTGTGAAGCAATAGTCAATACACTGAGTATATGTATGTTATTCTTGTCAGTTAACGGTTTGAGAAATTTATTGAATAACTGAGTTGATGATTTGATTTCGAGCAGTAGAGGTTCAGAAAGAGATTGAAAGACATGAAGGGGATATATCAAATAACAGATACAAACATTCCCTATGATAAAAAAAAAATGGACAGGATTTTATTTATTAAAATATTAAACAAGTTATTTATATTTCAAATTTGAAGACCAATTTTCTTTTTTACCAACACTTTTCGAAATGACATGTACTGACGGAATTGGACAGGAGTACGCCTATAGACATGGACAGATGTTGACGAACAATCACAGCATTTAAAATGATGCATCAAAAATATAAGGGGGCTTTTCATACATTCATGTCTTTTGATTTCTGTTTCATTTTGATTTTCATTTGTATATAGGTTACATTTCAAGCATGAGTTATGCTGCGAAGAGAGATGGTTGCCATATTTATGTTTTTCACATCTTTGTCTGGATGTTTTATGAAGAGTTGGTCTGTTGTTATTATGACATGTTTCTTAAGATTTGTTTTGTGACTATTTATTTCACAAATTGTGAAGCAATAGTCAATACACTGAGTATATGTATGTTATTCTTGTCAGTGAACGGTTTGAGAAATTTATTGAATAACTGAGTTGATGATTTGATTTCGAGCAGTAGAGGTTCAGAAAGAGATTGAAAGACATGAAGGGGATATATCAAATAACAGATACAAACATTCCCTATGATAAAAAAAATGGACAGGATTTTATTAATTAAAAGATTAAACAAGTTATCTAAATTTCAAATTTGAAGACAAATTTCCTTTTTTACCAACACTTTTCGAAATGACATGTACTGACGGAATTGGACAGGAGTACGCCTATAGACATGGACAGATGTTGACGAACAATCACAGCATTTAAAATGATGCATCAAAAATATAAGGGGGCTTTTCATACTTTCATGTCTTTTGATTTCTGTTTCATTTTGATTTTAATTTGTATATAGGTTACATTTCAAGCATGAGTTATGCTGCGAAGAGAGATAGTTGCCATATTTAAGTTTTTCACATCTTTGTCTGGATGTTTTATGAATAGTTGGTCTGTTGTTATTATGACATGTTTCTTTAGATTTGTTTTGAGACTATTTATTTCACAAATTGTGAAGCAATAGTCAATACACTGAGTATATGTATGTTATTATTGTCAGTTAACGGTTTGCGAAATTTATTGGATAACTGAGTTGATGATTTGATTTCGAGCAGTAGAGGTTCAGAAAGAGATTGAAAGACATGAAGGGGATTTATCAAATAACAAGTACAAACATTGCCTATGATAAAAAAAAATGGACAGGATTTTATTAATTTAAAGATTAAACAAGTTATTTAAATTTCAAATTTGAAGACAAATTTCCTTCATTACCAACACTTTTCGAAATGACATGTACTGACGGAATTGGACAGGAGTACGCCTATAGACATGGACAGATGTTGACGAACAATCACAGCATTTAAAATGATGCATCAAAAATATAAGGGGGCTTTTTATACTTTCATGTCTTTTGATTTCTGTTTCATTTTGATTTTCATTTGTATATAGGTTACATTTCAAGCATGAGTTATGCTGCGAAGAGAGATGGTTGCCATATTTATGTTTTTTACATCTTTGTCTGGATGTTTTATGAATAGTTGGTCTGTTGTTATCATGACATGTTTCTTTAGATTTGTTTTGTGACTATTTATTTCACAAATTGTGAAGCAATAGTCAATACACTGAGTATATGTATGTTATTCTTGTCAGTTAACGGTTTGAGAAATTTATTGAATAACTGAGTTGATGATTTGATTTCGAGCAGTAGAGGTTCAGAAGGAGATTGAAAGACATGAAGGGGATATATCAAATAACAGATACAAACATTCCCTATGATAAAAAAAAATGGACAGGATTGTATTAATTAAAAGATTAAACAAGTTATTTATATTTCAAATTTGAAGACAAATTTCCTTTTTTACCAACACTTTTCGATTATGACATGTACTGACGGAATTGGACAGGAGTACGCCTATAGACATGGACAGATGTTGACTAACAATCACAGCATTTAAAATGATGCATCAAAAATATAAGGGGGCTTTTCATACTTTCATGTATTTGATTTCTGTTTCATTTTGATTTTCATTTGTATATAGGTTACATTTCAAGCATGAGTTATGCTGCGAAGAGAGATGGTTGCCATATTTATGTTTTTCACATCTTTGTCTAGATGTTTTATGAATAGTTGGTCTGTTGTTATTATGACATGTTTCTTTAGATTTGTTTTGTGACTATTTATTTCACAAATTGTGAAGCAATAGTCAATACACTGAGTATATGTATGTTATTCTTGTCAGTTAACGGTTTGAGAAATTTATTGAAGAACTGAGTTGATGATTTGATTTCGAGCAGAAGAGGTTCAGAAAGAGATTGAAAGACATGAAGGGGATATATCAAATAACAGATACAAACATTCCCTATGATAAAAAAATGGACAGGAATCTATTTATTAAAAGATTAAACAAGTAATTTATATTTCAAATTTGAAGACAAATTTCCTTTTTTACCAACACTTTTCGAAATGACATGTACTGACGGAATTGGACAGGAGTACGCCTATAGACATGGACAGATGTTGACGAACAATCACAGCATTTAAAATGATGCATCAAAAATATAAGGGGGCTTTTCATACTTTCATGTCTTTTCATTTCTGTTTCATTTTGATTTTCATTTGTATATAGGTTCCATTTCAAGCATTAGTTATGCTGCGAATAGAGATGGTTGCCATATTTAGGTTTTTCACATCTTTGTCTAGATGTTTTATGAATAGTTGGTCTGTTGTTATTATGACATGTTTCTTTAGATTTGTTTTGTGACTATTTATTTTACAAATTATGAAGCAATAGTCCATACACTGAGTATATGTATGTTATTCTTGTCAGTTAACGGTTTGAGAAATTTATTGAATAACTGAGTTGATGATTTGATTTCGAGCAGTAGAGGTTCAGAAAGAGATTGAAAGACATGAAGGGGATATATCAAAGAACAGATACAAACATTCCCTATGAAAAAAAAATGGACAGGATTTTATTAATTAAAAGATTAAACAAGTTATTTAAATTTCAAATTTGAAGACAAATTTCCTTTTTTACCAACACTTTTCGAAATGATATGTACTGACGGAATTGGACAGGAGTACGCCTATAAACATGGACAGATGTTGACGAACAATCACAGCATTTAAAATGATGCATCAAAAATATAAGGGGGCTTTTCATACTTTCATGTCTTTTGATTTCTGTTTCATTTTGATTTTCATTTGTATATAGGTTACATTTCAAGCATGAGGTATGCTGCGAAGAGAGATGGTTGCCATATTTATGTTTTTCACATCTTTGTCTAAATGTTTTATGAATAGTTGGTCTGTTGTTATTATGACATGTTGCTTTAGATTTGTTTTGTGACTATTTATTTCACAAATTGTGAAGCAATAGTCCATACACTGAGTATATGTATGTTATTCTTGTCAGTTAACCGTTTGAGAAATTTATTG
Source organism: Mytilus trossulus (assembly GCF_036588685.1). Classification (NCBI taxonomy): domain Eukaryota; kingdom Metazoa; phylum Mollusca; class Bivalvia; order Mytilida; family Mytilidae; genus Mytilus; species Mytilus trossulus. Next base: position 28,119,405 of record NC_086381.1, read on the forward strand.
AATAACTGAGTTGATGATTCGATATCGAGCAGTAGAGGTTCAGAAAGAGATTGAAAGACATGAAGGGGATATATCAAATAACAGATACAAACATTCCCTATGAAAAAAAAATGGACAGGATTTTATTAATTAAAAGATTAAACAAGTTATTTAAATTTTAAATTTGAAGACAAATTTCCTTTTTTACCAACACTTTTCGAAATGACATGTACTGACGGAATTGGACAGGAGTACGCCTATAGACATGGACAGATGTTGACGAACAATCACAGCATTTAAAATGATGCATCAAAAATATAAGGGGGCTTTTCATACTTTCATGTCTTTTGATTTCTGTTTCATTTTGATTTTCATTTGTATATAGGTTACATTTCAAGCATGAGTTATGCTGCGAAGAGAGATGGTTGCCATATTTATGTTTTTCACATCTTTGTCTAGATGTTTTATGAATAGTTGGTCTGTTGTAATTATGACATGTTTCTTTAGATTTGTTTTGTGACTATTTATTTCAAAAATTGTGAAGCAATAGTCAATACACTGAGTATATGTATGTTATTCTTGTCAGTTAACCGTTTGAGAAATTTATTGAATAACTGAGTTGATGATTTGATTTCGAGCAGTAGAGGTTCAGAAGGAGATTGAAAGACATGAAGGGGATATATCAAATAACAGATACAAACATTCCCTATGATAAAAAAAAATGGACAGGATTCTATTTATTAAAAGATTAAACAAGTTATTTATATTTCAAATTTGAAGACAAATTTCCTTTTTTACCAACACTTTTCGAAATGACATGTACTGTCGGAATTGGACAGGAGTACGCCTATAGACATGGACAGATGTTGACGAACAATCACAGCATTTAAAATGATGCATCAAAAATATAAGGGGGCTTTTCATACTTTCATGTCTTTTGATTTCTGTTTCATTTTGATTTTCATTTGTATATAGGTTACATTTCAAGCATGAGTTATGCTGCGAAGAGAGATGGTTGCCATATTTATGTTTTTCACATCTTTGTCTAGATGTTTTATGAAAAGTTGGTCTGTTGTAATTATGACATGTTTCTTTAGATTTGTTTTGTGACTATTTCTTTCAAAAATTGTGAAGCAATAGTCAATACACTGAGTATATGTATGTTATTCTTGTCAGTTAACCGTTTGAGAAATTTATTGAATAACTGAGTTGATGATTTGATTTCGAGCAGTAGAGGTTCAGAAGGAGATTGAAAAACATGAAGGGGATATATCAAATAACTGATACAAACATTCCCTATGATAAAAAAATGGACAGGATTCTATTTATTAAAAGATTAAACAAGTTATTTATATTTCAAATTTGAAGACAAATTTCCTTTTTTACCAACACTTTTCGAAATGACATGTACTGACGGAATTGGACAGGAGTACGCCTATAGACATGGACAGATGTTGACGAACAATCACAGCATTTAAAATGATGCATCAAAAATATAAGGGGGCTTTTCATACTTTCATGTCTTTTCATTTCTGTTTCATTTTGATTTTCATTTGTATATAGGTTACATTTCAAGCATGAGTTATGCTGCGAAGAGAGATGGTTGCCATATTTATGTTTTTCACATCTTTGTCTAGATGTTTTATGAAAAGTTGGTCTGTTGTAATTATGACATGTTTCTTTAGATTTGTTTTGTGACTATTTCTTTCAAAAATTGTGAAGCAATAGTCAATACACTGAGTATATGTATGTTATTCTTGTCAGTTAACCGTTTGAGAAATTTATTGAATAACTGAGTTGATGATTTGATTTCGAGCAGTAGAGGTTCAGAAGGAGATTGAAAAACATGAAGGGGATATATCAAATAACTGATACAAACATTCCCTATGATAAAAAAAATGGACAGGATTCTATTTATTAAAAGATTAAACAAGTTATTTATATTTCAAATTTGAAGACAAATTTCCTTTTTTACCAACACTTTTCGAAATGACATGTACTGACGGAATTGGACAGGAGTACGCCTATAGACATGGGTTATGCTGCGAAGAGAGATGGTTGCCATATTTATGTTTTTCACATCTTTGTCTAGATGTTTTATGAATAGTTGGTCTGTTGTTATTATGACATGTTTCTTTAGATTTGTTTTGTGACTATTTATTTCACAAATTGTGAAGCAATAGTCAATACACTGAGTATATGTATGTTATTCTTGTCAGTTAACGGTTTGAGAAATTTATTGAATAACTGAGTTGATGATTTGATTTCGAGCAGTAGAGGTTCAGAAGGAGATTGAAAGACATGAAGGGGATATATCAAATAACAGATACAAACGTTCCCTATGAAAAAAAAATGGACAGGATTCTATTTATTAAAAGATTAAACAAGTTATTTAAATTTCAAATTTGAAGACAAATTTCCTTTTTTACCAACACTTTTCGAAATGACATGTACTGACGGAATTGGACAGGAGTACGCCTATAGACATGGACAGATGTTGACGAACAATCACAGCATTTAAAATGATGCATCAAAAATATAAGGGGGCTTTTCATACTTTCATGTCTTTTCATTTCTGTTTCATTTTGATTTTCATTTGTATATAGGTTACATTTCAAGCATGAGTTATGCTGCGAATAGAGATGGTTGCCATATTTATGTTTTTCACATCTTTGTCTAGATGTTTTATGAATAGTTGGTCTGTTGTTATTATGACATGTTGCTTTAGATTTGTTTTGTGACTATTTATTTCACAAATTGTGAAGCAATAGTCCATACACTTAGTATATGTATGTTATTCTTGTCAGTTAACGGTTTGAGAAATTTATTGAATAACTGAGTTGATGATTTTATTTCGAGCAGTAGAGGTTCAGGAGGAGATTGAAAGACATGAAGGGGATATATCAAATAACAGATACAAACGTTCCCTATGATAAAAAAAATGGACAGGATTCTATTTATTAATTATTAAACAAGTTATTTATATTTCAAATTTGAAGACAAATTTCCTTTTTTACCAACACTTTTCGAAATGACATGTACTGACGGAATTGGACAGGAGTACGCCTATAGACATGGACAGATGTTGACGAACAATCACAGCATTTAAAATGATGCATCAAAAATATAAGGGGGCTTTTTATACTTTCATGTCTTTTGATTTCTGTTTCATTTTGATTTTCATTTGTATATAGGTTACATTTCACGCATGAGTTATGCTGCGAAGAGAGATGGTTGCCATATTTATGTTTTTTACAACATTGTCTGGATGTTTTATGAATAGTTGGTCTGTTGTTATTATGACATGTTTCTTTAGATTTGTTTTGTGACTATTTATTTCACAAATTGTGAAGCAATAGTCAATACACTGAGTATATGTATGTTATTTTTGTCAGTTAACCGTTTGAGAAATTTATTGAATAACTGAGTTGATGATATGATTTCGAGCAGTAGAGGTTCAGAAAGAGATTGAAAGACATGAAGGGGATATATCAAATAACAGCTACAAACATTCCCTATAATAAGAAAAAATGGACAGGATTTTATTAATTAAAAGATTAAACAAGTTATTTAAATTTCAAATTTGAAGACAAATTTCCTTTTTTACCAACACTTTTCGAAATGACATGTACTGACGGAATTGGACAAAAGTACGCCTATAGACATGGCCAGATGTTGACAAACAATCACAGCATTTAAAATGATGCATCAAAAATATAAGGGGGCTTTTCATACTTTCATGTCTTTTGATTTCTGTTTCATTTTGATTTTCATTTGTATATAGGTTACATTTCAAGCATGAGTTATGCTGCGAAGAGAGATGGTTGCCATATTTATGTTTTTCACATCTTTGTCTAGATGTTTTATGAATAGTTGGTCTGTTGTTATTATGACATGTTGCTTTAGATTTGTTTTGTGACTATTTATTTCACAAATTGTAAAGCAATAGTCCATACACTTAGTATATGTATGTTATTCTTGTCAGTTAACGGTTTGAGAAATTTATTGAATAACTGAGTTGATGATTTTATTTCGAGCAGTAGAGGTTCAGGAGGAGATTGAAAGACATGAAGGGGATATATCAAATAACAGATACAAACGTTCCCTATGATAAAAAAAATTGACAGGATTTTATTAATTAAAAGATTAAACAAGTTATTTAAATTTCAAATTTGAAGACAAATTTCCTTTTTTACCAACACTTTTCGAAATGACATGTACTGACGGAATTTGACAGGAGTACGGCTATAGACATGGACAGATGTTGACGAACAATCACAGCATTTAAAATGATGCATCAAAAATATAAGGGGGCTTTTCATACTTTCATGTCTTTTGATTTCTGTTTCATTTTGATTTTCATTTGTATATAGGTTACATTTCAAGCATGAGTTATGCTGCGAAGAGAGATGGTTGCCATATTTATGTTTTTCACATCTTTGTCTAGATGTTTTATGAATAGTTGGTCTGTTGTTATTATGACATGTTGCTTTAGATTTGTTTTGTGACTATTTATTTCACAAATTGTGAAGCAATAGTCCATACACTTAGTATATGTATGTTATTCTTGTCAGTTAACGATTTGAGAAATTTATTGAATAACTGAGTTGATGATTTGATTTCGAGCAGTAGAGGTTCAGAACGAGATTGAAAGACATGAAGGGGATCTATCAAAAAACAGATACAAACATTCCCTATGATAAAAAAAAAAATGGACAGGATTTTATTAATTAAAAGATTAAACAAGTTATTTAAATTTCAAATTTGAAGACAAATTTCCTTTTTTACCAACACTTTTCGAAATGACATGTACTGACGGAATTGGACAGGAGTACGCCTATAGACATGGACAGATGTTGACGAACAATCACAGCATTTAAAATGATGCATCAAAAATATAAGGGGGCTTTTCATACTTTCATGTATTTGATTTCTGTTTCATTTTGATTTTCATTTGTATATAGGTTACATTTCAAGCATGAGTTATGCTGCGAAGAGAGATGGTTGCCATATTTATGTTTTTCACATCTTTGTCTGGATGTTTTATGAATAGTTGGTCTGTTGTTATTATGACATGTTTCTTTAGATTTGTTTTGTAACTATTTATTTCACAAATTTTGAAGCAATAGTTAATACACTGAGTATATGTATGTTATTCTTGTCAGTTAACGGTTTGAGAAATTTATTGAATAACTGAGTTGATGATTTGATTTCGAGCAGTAGAGGTTCAGAAGGAGATTGAAAGACATGAAGGGGATATATCAAATAAGAGATACAAACATTCCCTATGATAAAAAAAATGGACAGGATACTATTTATTAAAAGATTAAACAAGTTATTTATATTTCAAATTTGAAGACAAATTTCCTTTTTTACCAACACTTTTCGAAATGACATGTACTGACGGAGTTGGACAGGAGTACGCATATAGACATGGACAGATGTTGACGAACAATCACAGCATTTAAAATGATGCATCAAAAATATAAGGGGGCTTTTCATACTTTCATGTCTTTTGATTTCTGTTTCATTTTGATTTTCATTTGTATATAGGTTACATTTCAAGCATGAGTTATGCTGCGAAGAGAGATGATTGCCCTATTTATGTTTTTCACATCTTTGTCTAGATGTTTTATGAATAGTTGGTCTGTTGTTATTATGACATGTTTCTTTAGATTTGTTTTGTGACTATTTATTCCACAAATTGTGAAGCAATAGTCAATACACTGAGTATATGTATGTTATTCTTGTCAGTTAACGGTTTGAGAAATTTATTGAATAACTGAGTTGATGATTTGATTTCGAGCAGTAGAGGTTCAGAACGAGTTTGAAAGACATGAAGGGGATATATCAAATAACAGATACAAACATTCCCTATGATAAAAAAAAATTGACAGGATTTTATTAATTAAAAGATTAAACAAGTTATTTAAATTTCAAATTTGAAGACAAATTTCCTTTTTTACCAACACTTTTCGAAATGACATGTACTGACGGAATTGGACAGGAGTACGCCTATAGACATGGACAGATGTTGACGAACAATCACAGCATTTAAAATGATGCATCAAAAATATAAGGGGGCTTTTCATACTTTCATGTCTTTTGATTTCTGTTTCATTTTGATTTTCATTTGTATATAGGTTACATTTCAAGCATGAGTTATGCTGCGAAGAGAGATGGTTGCCATATTTATGTTTTTCACATCTTTGTCTGGATGTTTTATGAATAGTTGGTCTGTTGTTATTATGACATGTTTCTTTAGATTTGTTTTGTGACTATTTATTTCACAAATTTTGAAGCAATAGTTAATACACTGAGTATATGTATGTTATTCTTGTCAGTTAACGGTTTGAGAAATTTATTGAATAACTGAGTTGATGATTTGATTTCGAGCAGTAGAGGTTCAGAAAGAGATTGAAAGACATGAAGGGGATATATCAAATAACAGATACAAACATTCCCTATGATAAAAAAAAAAATGGACAGGATTTTATTTATTAAAATATTAAACAAGTTATTTATATTTCAAATTTGAAGACAAATTTCCTTTTTTACCAACACTTTTCGAAATGACATGTACTGACGGAATTTGACAGGAGTACGCCTATAGACATGGACAGATGTTGACGAACAATCACAGCATTTAAAATGATGCATCAAAAATATAAGGGGGCTTTTCATACTTTCATGTCTTTTGATTTCTGTTTCATTTTGATTTTCATTTGTATATAGGTTACATTTCAAGCATGAGTTATGCTGCGAAGAGAGATGGTTGCCATATTTATGTTTTTCACATCTTTGTCTAGATGTTTTATGAATAGTTGGTCTGTTGTTATTATGACATGTTTCTTTAGATTTGTTTTGTGACTATTTATTTCACAATTTGTGAAGCAATAGTCAATACACTGAGTATATGTATGTTATTCTTGTCAGTTAACGGTTTGAGAAATTTATTGAATAACTGAGTTGATGATTTGATTTCGAGCAGTAGAGGTTCAGAAAGAGATTGAAAGACATGAAGGGGATATATCAAATAACAGATACAAACATTCCCTATGATAAAACAAAATGGACAGGATTTTATTAATTAAAAGATTATACAAGTTATTTGAATTTCAAATTTGAAGACAAATTTCCTTTTTTACCAACACTTTTCGAAATGACATGTACTGACGGAATTGGACAGGAGTACGCCTATAGACATGGACAGATGTTGACGAACAATCACAGCATTTAAAATGATGCATCAAAAATATAAGGGGGCTTTTCATACTTTCATGTCTTTTGATTTCTGTTTCATTTTGATTTTCATTTGTATATAGGTTACATTTCAAGCATGAGTTATGCTGCGAAGAGAGATGGTTGCCATATTTATGTTTTTCACATCTTTGTCTAGATGTTTTATGAATAGTTGGTCTGTTGTAATTATGACATGTTTCTTTAGATTTGTTTTGTGACTATTTATTTCAAAAATTGTGAAGCAATAGTCAATACACTGAGTATATGTATGTTATTCTTGTCAGTTAACCGTTTGAGAAATTTATTGAATAACTGAGTTGATGATTTGATTTCGAGCAGTAGAGGTTCAGAAGGAGATTGAAAGACATGAAGGGGATTTATCAAATAACAGATACAAACATTCCCTATGATAAAAAAATGGACAGGATTATATTTATTAAAAGATTAAACAAGTTATTTATATTTCAAATTTGAAGACAAATTTCCTTTTTTACCAACACTTTTCGAAATGACATGTACTGACGGAATTGGACAGGAGTACGCCTATAGACATGGGTTATGCTGCGAAGAGAGATGGTTGCCATATTTATGTTTTTCACATCTGTGTCTAGATGTTTTATGAATAGTTGGTCTGTTGTTATTATGACATGTTTCTTTAGATTAGTTTTGTGACTATTTATTTCACAAATTGTCAAGCAATAGTCAATACACTGAGTATATGTATGTTATTCTTGTCAGTTAACGGTTTGAGAAATTTATTGAATAACTGAGTTGATGATTTGATTTCGAGCAGTAGATGTTCAGAAAGAGATTGAAAGACATGAAGGGGATATATCAAATAACAGATACAAACATTCCCTATGATAAAAAAAAAATGGACAGGATTTTATTAATTAAAAGATTAAACAAGTTATTTAAATTTCACATTTGAAGACAAATTTCCTTTTTTACCAACACTTTTCGAAATGACATGTACTGACGGAATTGGACAGGAGTACGCCTATAGACATGGACAGATGTTGACGAACAATAACAGCATTTAAAATGATGCATCAAAAATATAAGGGGGCTTTTCATACTTTCATGTCTTTTGATTTCTGTTTCATTTTGATTTTCATTTGTATATAGGTTACATTTCAAGCATGAGTTATGCTGCGAAGAGAGATGGTTGCCATATTAATGTTTTTCACATCTTTGTCTAGATGTTTTATGAATAGTTGGTCTGTTGTTATTATGACAAGTTTCTTTAGATTTGTTTTGTGACTATTTATTTCAAAAATTGTGAAGCAATAGTCAATACACTGAGTATATGTATGTTATTCTTGTCAGTTAACGGTTTGAGAAATTTATTGAATAACTGAGTTGATGATTTGATTTCGAGCAGTAGAGGTTCAGAAAGAGATTGAAAGACATGAAGGGGATATATCAAATAACAGATACAAACATTCCCTATGATAAAAAAAAATGGACAGGATTTTATTAATTAAAAGATTAAACAAGTTATTTAAATTTCAAATTTGAAGACAAATTTCCTTTTTTACCAACACTTTTCGAAATGACATGTACTGACGGAATTGGACAGAAGTACGCCTATAGACATGGACAGATGTTGACGAACAATCACAGCATTTAAAATGATGCATCAAAAATATAAGGGGGCTTTTCATACTTTCATGTCTTTTGATTTCTGTTTCATTTTGATTTTCATTTGTATATAGGTTACATTTCAAGCATGAGTTATGCTGCGAAGAGAGATGGTTGTCATATTTATGTTTTTCACATCTTTGTCTAGATGTTTTATGAATAGTTGGTCTGTTGTTATTATGACATGTTTCTTTAGATTTGTTTTGTGACTATTTATTTCACAAATTGTGAAGCAATAGTCAATACACTGAGTATATGTATGTTATTCTTGTCAGTTAACGGTTTGAGAAATTTATTGAATAACTGAGTTGATGATTTGATTTCGAGCAGTAGAGGTTCAGAAGGAGATTGAAAGACATGAAGGGGATATATCAAATAACAGATACAAACATTCCCTATGATAAAAAAAAATGGACAGGATTTTATTAATTAAAAGATTAAACAAGTTATTTAAATTTCAAATTTGAAGACAAATTTCCTTTTTTACCAACACTTTTCGAAATGACATGTACTGACGGAATTGGACAGGAGTACGCCTATAGACATGGACAGATGTTGACGAACAATCACAGCATTTAAAATGATGCATCAAAAATATAAGGGGGCTTTTCATACTTTCATGTCTTTTGATTTCTGTTTCATTTTGAATTTTATTTGTATAAAGGTTACATTTCAAGCATGAGTTATGCTGCGAAGAGAGATAGTTGCCATATTTAAGTTTTTCACATCTTTGTCTGGATGTTTTATGAATAGTTGGTCTGTTGTTATTATGACATGTTTCTTTAGATTTGTTTTGAGACTATTTATTTCACAAATTGTGAAGCAATAGTCAATACACTGAGTATATGTATGTTATTATTGTCAGTTAACGGTTTGAGAAAATTATTGAATAACTGAGTTGATGATTTGATTTCGAGCAGTAGAGGTTCAGAAAGAGATTGAAAGACATGAAGGGGATTTATTTAATAACAAGTACAAACATTGCCTATGATAAAAAAAAATGGACAGGATTATATTAATTGAAAGATTAAACAAGTTATTTAAATTTCAAATTTGAAGACAAATTTCCTTTTTTACCAACACTTTTCGAAATGACATGTACTGACGGAATTGGACAGGAGTACGCCTATAGTCATGGACAGATGTTGACGAACAATCACAGAATTTAAAATGATGCATCAAAAATATAAGGGAGCTTTTCATACTTTCATGTCTTTTGATTTCTGTTTCATTTTGATTTTCATTTGTATATAGGTTACATTTCAAGCATGAGTTATGCTGCGAAGAGAGATGGTTGCCATATTTATGTTTTTCACATCTTTGTCTGGATGATTGGGAACTGCAACACCGTATGGCTGCAATGACAAAATTGATGGTATAGGTATTCTATCTAGTCCTTCGTGTAACTCGGTGAATGTGATGAATATTTTCAACTCGACTCCTCGACGTAGACGTAGTCATGGTCATCGTCATTATACATCACCCTCTCTGCATGATGTCTCTATTAATGACTTGCTGCCATGCATACTAAAACCGTTAGGTATTCATCACATTCGCACGAAACTTTATTCATTACCCCTTTCAAAACTTCATTCTCTGTTCAATTTATGTTTGGAATCCACTGTAACAAACCCTCATTCAAACCAATACAAACTACAAGCTATAATTTCGGATATTGCTAGTCACAGACTTTTCAAGCCAGTTCGCATTGGAAAAGATGAAAAAGAGAAAAGATCTTTTCTAAATCTTTCCTTTGCCAACAAAGGTCTCGATGGCGTCAACCTAGGCAATATCCTTCATCATAAATTAGTTCAATCGAAAATACCTCCTTATTTCAAAGACCAGTCTGTACCAATAATTTCTCAAACCTATACCAAACCTATTGCAACTAAAATTTTCAATTACAAACGCGTTTTGCAGGATCTCGATATTGACAACTTCAAGTCTAAACCTCCTGATTGCACTTGTGCTAGTTCCCAATTCACATATAATCCTGCTGGCCACGTTATTACCGGTGACCTTAACATTGTTAATAACACTTATCTACGAAACGTGTTATCGAAAGGTCCGAAATATCGTGAGCCTAAATCCATCAATTGGAAAAACAACTTTAAATTTTTATGGATTCAGTCGAGGATTATGCCAGGCAATGGGCTAAGCGCGAGAAGGAAGACGTAGACACTCTATCCGAATGGATTAAGGCAGTGAGGTCGTTAATACAAATCAGAATTAAGAAACTGAATGGGTCCATCAATGCCCATGCTACGTCAATCTTCAAAGATCCAAATGTTGCTAAACACCTATCTGACCTCCATGATGAATATGTTGTTGTCCCCGCAGACAAAGCCCCAAATAACATCGTTTTTATCTGTAAAAGTCATTACATTAATTGCTTGATAAACGAATTAGGTATAGACAATTCACTTGGAAACCCAACAGTTACCCTCACGACACTTACCAAAGAGGAAATCCTGGATAATCATAGGTCTGTTCTTTGTTCCTTTGGTATTTCAACCAAAGATGAAGAACTGGATCTTCCATCACTGTTTTGGATACCTAAACTACATAAGTGTCCTTACAAACAACGGTATATTGCTGGGTCTTCCAAGTGCTCCACGAAACCCATTTCTAAATTATTAACATCCATTTTATCAGCAATCAAAGACGGGCTTCAAAGTTATTGTGAAACTGCCTATTCTAGAGGTGGCGTGAATCAGATGTGGATACTTAAAAATTCCAAAGATCTTTTAGAGTACATACAATCTAACTCTCTTTCATCTTGTAACAGTATTAAAACATTTGACTTTTCTACTCTTTACACAAGTATTCCACATTCCAAACTAAAAGACAAATTAAAAGAGTTGGTATTACTTTGCTTCATAAAAAAGAATGGCCAACGTAGATACAAGTATCTTGTCTTAGGGAGGGATAAATCATACTTTGTAAAGAACCATTCTGATTCAAACAAATAATTCTCTGAAACCGATATTATCAAGATGCTTGATTTCTTGATTGACAACATATTTGTTACGTTCGGAAGACGTGTTTTTCAACAGACTGTCGGCATCCCAATGGGAACAAACTGTGCCCCTCTACTTGCTGACTTGTTTCTTTATTATTATAAGGCTGACTTCATGCAGGAACTTCTTAGGAAGAAAGATAAGAAGTTAGCAATATCCTTTAACTCTATTTTCCGCTATATAGATGACGTTCTTTCACTAAACAATTCAAAATTTGGTGACTATGTGGATCGCATCTATCCCATCGAATTGGAGATAAAGGATACTACAGATACAGTTAAGTCGGCTTCATATCTTGACTTACATCTAGAAATTGACAATGAGGGTCGGTTGAAGACAAAACTTTACGACAAAAGAGATGATTTCAGCTTTCCAATTGTGAACTTTCCATTTCTAAGTAGCAACATTCCAGCAGCACCTGCATACGGGGTATATGTCTCCCAATTGATACGATATTCCCGTGCTTGCATTTCCTATCATAATTTTCTTGATAGAGGGTTTCTGCTCACAAGGAAGCTATTAAACCAAGAGTTCCAAATGGTGAAGTTGAAATCATCCCTTCGTAAATTTTACGGACGCCATCACGAGTTGGTTGACCGTTATGGAATAACCGTTTCACAAATGATATCGGATATGTTCCTTACGTCGTAACTACAATCCCCTTCTCTTTCATGAATTTGACCTACCGAATTAGACTATTTACCGGATTTGTAATCACAAAAGCAACACGACGGGTGCCGCATGTGGAGCAGGATCTGCTTACCCTTCCGGAGCACCTGAGATCACCCTTAGTTATTGGTGGGGTTCGTGTTGTTTATTCTTTAGTTTTCTATGTTGTGTCATGTGTACTATTGTTTTTCTGTTTGTCTTTTTCATTTTTAGCCATGGCGTTGTCAGTTTGTTTTAGATTTACAAGTTTGACTGTCCCTTTGGTGTCTTTCGTCCCTCTTTTATGAATAGTTGGTTTGTTGTTATTATGACATGTTTCTTTAGATTTGTTTTGTGACTATTTATTTCACAAATTGTGAAGCAATAGTCCATACACTGAGTATATGTATGTTATTCTTGTCAGTTAACGGTTTGAGAAATTTATTGAATAACTAAGTTGATGATTTGATTTCGAGCAGTAGAGGTTCAGAAAGAGATTGAAAGACATGAAGGAGATATATCAAATAACAGATACAAACATTCCCTATGATAGATAAAAAATGGACAGGATTTTATTAATTAAAAGATTAAACAAGTTATTTAAATTTCAAATTTGAAGACAAATTTCCTTTTTTACCAACACTTTTCGAAATGACATGTACTGACGGAATTGGACAGGAGTACGCCTATAGATATGGACAGATGTTGACGAACAATCACAGCATTTAAAATGATGCATTAAAAATATAAGGGGGCTTTTCATACTTTCATGTCTTTTGATTTTTGTTTCATTTTGATTTTCATTTGTATATAGGTTACATTTCAAGCATGAGTTATGCTGCGAAGAGAGATGGTTGCCATATTTATGTTTTTCACATCTTTGTCTAGATGTTTTATGAATAGTTGGTCTGTTGTTATTATGACATGTTTCTGTAGATTTGTTTTGTGACTATTTATTTCACAAATTGTGAAGCAATAGTCAATACACTGAGTATATGTATGTTATTCTTGTCAGTTAACGGTTTGAGAAATTTATTGAATAACTGAGTTGATGATTTGATTTCGAGCAGTAGAGGTTCAGAAAGAGATTGAAACACATGAAGGGGATATGTCAAATAACAGATACAAACATTCCCTATGATAAAAAAAATGGACAGGATTCTATTTATTAAAAGATTAAACAAGTTAATTTTTTTTTTCAAATTTGAAGACAAATTTCCTTTTTTACCAACACTTTTCAAAATGACATGTACTGACGGAATTGGACAGGAGTACGCCTATAGACATAGACAGATGTTGACGAACAATCACAGCATTTAAAATGATGCATCAAAAAAATAAGGGGGCTTTTTATACTTTCATGTCTTTTGATTTCTGTTTCATTTTGATTTTCATTTGTATATAGGTTACATTTCAAGCATGAGTTATGCTGCGAAGAGAGATGGTTGCCATATTTATGTTTTTCACATCTTTGTCTAGATGTTTTATGAATAGTTGGTCTTTTGTTATTATGACATGTTTCTTTAGATTTGTTTTGTGACTATTTATTTCACAAATTGTGAAGCAATAGTTAATACACTGAGTATATGTATGTTATTCTTGTCAGTTAACGGTTTGAGAAATGTATTGAATAACTGAGTTGATGATTTGATTTCGAGCAGTAGAGGTTCAGAAAGAGATTGAAAGACATGAAGGGGATATATCAAATAACAGATACAAACATTCCCTATGATAAAAAAAAATGGACAGGATTTTATTTATTAAAATATTAAACAAGTTATTTATATTTCAAATTTGAAGACAAATTTCCTTTTTTACCAACACTTTTCGAAATGACATGTACTGACGGAATTGGACAGGAGTACGCCTATAGACATGGACAGATGTTGACGAACAATCACAGCATTTAAAATGATGCATTAAAAATATAAGGGGGCTTTTCATACTTTCATGTCTTTTGATTTCTGTTTCATTTTGATTTTCATTTGTATATAGGTTACATTTCAAGCATGAGTTATGCTGCGAAGAGAGATGGTTGCCATATTTATGTTTTTCACATCTTTGTCTAGATGTTTTATGAATAGTTGGTCTGTTGTTATTATGACATGTTTCTGTAGATTTGTTTTGTGACTATTTATTTCACAAATTGTGAAGCAATAGTCAATACACTGAGTATATGTATGTTATTCTTGTCAGTTAACGGTTTAAGAAATTTATTGAATAACTGAGTTGATGATTTGATTTCGAGCAGTAGAGGTTCAGAAAGAGATTGAAAGACATGAAGGGGATATATCAAATAACAGATACAAACATTCCCTATGAAAAAAAAATGGACAGGATTTTATTAATTAAAAGATTAATCAAGTTATTTAAATTTCAAATTTGAAGACAAATTCCCTTTTTTACCAACACTTTTCGAAATGACATGTACTGACGGAATTTGACAGGAGTACGGCTATAGACATGGACAGATGTTGACGAACAATCACAGCATTTAAAATGATGCATCAAAAATATAAGGGGGCTTTTCATACTTTCATGTCTTTTGATTTCTGTTTCATTTTGATTTTCATTTGTATATAGGTTACATTTCAAGCATGAGTTATGCTGCGAAGAGAGATGGTTGCCATATTTATGTTTTTCACATCTTTGTGTAGATGTTTTATGAATAGTTGGTCTGTTGTTATTATGACATGTTTCTTTAGATTTGTTTTGTGACTATTTATTTCAAAAAATTGTGAAGCAATAGTCAATACACTGAGTATATGTATGTTATTCTTGTCAGTTGACAGTTTGAGAAATTTATTGAATAACTGAGTTGATGATTTAAATTCGAGCAGTAGAGGTTCAGAAGGAGATTGAAAGACATGAAGGGGATATATCAAATAACAGATACAAACATTCCCTATGATAAAAAAATGGACAGGATTCTATTTATTAAAAGATTAAACAAGTTATTTATATTTCAAATTTGAAGACAAATTTCCTTTTTTACCAACACTTTTCGAAATGACATGTACTGACGGAATTGGACAGGAGTACGCCTATAGACATGGACAGATGTTGACGAACAATCACAGCATTTAAAATGATGCATCAAAAATATAAGGGGGCTTTTCATACTTTCATGTCTTTTGATTTCTGTTTCATTTTGATTTTCATTTGTATATAGGTTACATGTCAAGCATGAGCTATGCTGCGAAGAGAGATGGTTGCCATATTTATGTTTTTCACATCTTTGTCTAGATGTTTTATGAAAAGTTGGTCTGTTGTTATTATGACATGTTGCTTTAGATTTGTTTTGTGACTATTTATTTCACAAATTGTGAAGCAATAGTTAATACACTGAGTATATATATATGTATGTTATTCTTGTCAGTTAACGGTTTGAGAAATTTATTGAATAACTGAGTTGATGATTTGATATCGAGCAGTAGAGGTTCAGAAAGAGATTGAAAGACATGAAGGGGATATATCAAATAACAGATACAAACATTCCCTATGATAAAAAAAATGGACAGGATTTTATTAATTAAAAGATTAAACAAGTTATTTAAATTTCAAATTTGAAGACAAATTTCCTTTTTTACCAACACTTTTCGAAATGACATGTACTGACGGAATTGGACAGGAGTACGCCTATAGACATGGACAGATGTTGACGAACAATCACAGCATTTAAAATGATGCATCAAAAATATAAGGGGGCTTTTCATACTTTCATGTCTTTTGATTTCTGTTTCATTTTGATTTTCATTTGTATATAGGTTACATTTCAAGCATGAGTTATGCTGCGGAGAGAGATAGTTGCCATATTTAAGTTTTTCACATCTTTGTCTGGATGTTTTATGAATAGTTGGTCTGTTGTTATTATGACATGTTGCTTTAGATTTGTTTTGTGACTATTTATTTCACAAATTGTGAAGCAATAGTCCATATACTTAGTATATGTATGTTATTCTTGTCAGTTAACGGTTTGAGAAATTTATTAAATAACTGAGTTGATGATTTGATTTCGAGCAGTAGAGGTTCAGAAAGAGATTGAAAGACATGAAGGGGATATATCAAATTACAGATACAAACATTCCCTATGAAAAAAAATGGACAAGATTTTATTAATTAAAAGATTAAACAAGTTATTTATATTTCAAATTTGAAGAGAAATTTCCTTTTTTACCAACACTTTTCGAAATGACATGTACTGACGGAATTGGACAGGAGTACGCCTATAGACATGGACAGATGTTGACGAACAATCACAGCATTTAAAATGATGCATCAAAAATATAAGGGGGCTTTTCATACTTTCATGTCTTTTGATTTCTGTTTCATATTGATTTTCGTTTGTATATAGGTTACATTTCAAGCATGAGTTATGCTGCGAAGAGAGATGGTTGCCATATTTATGTTTTTCACATCTTTTTCTGGATGTTTAATGAATAGTTGGTCTGTTGTTATTATGACATGTTTCTTTAGATTTGTTTTGTGACTATTTATTTCACAAATTGTGAAGCAATAGTCAATACACTGAGTATATGTATTTTATTCTTGTCAGTTAACGGTTTGAGAAATTTATTGAATAACTGAGTTGATTGATTGATTGTTGGTTGCTTTACGCCGCATTCGAGCAGTAGAGGTTCAGACACTTTTCGAAATGACATGTACTGACGGAATTGGAGAGGAGAACGCCTATAGACATAGACAGATGTTGACGAACACTCACAGCATTTGAAATGATGCATCAAAAATATAAGGGGGCTATAAGGAATCACTGAAGCATGACTGGAGTGACCCCCCTCTTTAGCAGTCAGTAGGCCCCCACTTATGAAAATTTCTTGATCCGCCACTGAATAACTTTGATTGAGTGTAGGGATAATTGCTCCAAGTATGGGTTCATAAAGTGTTTTACTGAACTACTGGTAGTACACATTTTTTTAGGGGTTCATATTTTTTCAAAATGTTTCAAGTTTCAAATTTTTGAAAAGATTCAAGGAGAAAGAAGAAACCTTTAATTGCACAGTATTGTGCAATACATTTGTAAGATCTTTGACCACATTTATTTTTGTGTGTAAGAAACCTATCTTTAATATGTCATAATCCAAATTCAGACCGTATCAAGCTTGAATATTGTGTCCAAATTTGCTCCAACTGTTCAGGGTTCGACCTCTGCTGTCGTATCAGGCTGTACATAGTGAAGCAATGTATTGGTTATTAACCTGAATATTATTGAAGATAAAGATAAACTGTAAACAGCCAAAATGTCAGAAGAATTGTTGAGCTATATGTCCTTGCCACTGGTCTAAGAGCATGTTTTAAACGTGGTTTGCCCCTACAGCTTGCATGGACATGCTATATATTGACGTACAGACAAATGGTCTTGGATGTTTACTGAAAGTAAGTAATTCTGATTTATACAAAAAATCTCAAATGTCTAAACACTTTGAATGAAGTGAGCTTATCTTTCTATCCATCACAAATATTTCCATCTTTGATTTAAGAACAGCCCTGAATTTTAATGACTTATCATCATCATTGGAATGAGTGTTCTAACAAAAACCTAATCTTTAGGTCAAAATTCAGTATTAAGAAAATCAAACCAGAGAAAGCAATTCTAAAAGCTAAAAGTCAATAATAAATTTCAATATGTAATTGATGAGCACTAGCTCACTTGTTGTGTTCAAACCATTTACAGCACATTTCAGTCAGTATGTTATTGTTATGTAAGGTAAACTTCCCTCCTTTAATAGTAGCTTAGTCCTACAGAAAGAGATATTTTTTATCTGTTGGGCTAGTCTACTATTAAAAGAGGGTAGTTTACCTTACCTAACAATGACTTCACGGTTCAGCTAACAAGCAAGCTAACCAAAGATATTACCATTAGCTACATACTGACTGAAATGTGCTGTAAGACCTCAGCAACACTCACATAAACAATTTGCTAGAACGATATGCATATTGGCGAGCATTAAATATACCAAATACATGTACTACTAAAAAAAAGAGGCTTTCTAATCTTTAATGGTATAATGTAAATTAATTTCCTATGTGAAACTGGAAAAGACAATTTGATATGCATGCATGTTCATATATACCTAATTATGAAGCATTTATATATTAGAAAAAAAGGATTTTGATATGACATGCTTCAAACGCTTTGATTACCAACTGATGTGTAAACTACGGTATTAAATTATTTACACCCCATTTTCCATAAAAAAAAAAAGTAACATAATAAAATGGGGAGAGAGAGAGTAATGACTTCTAATTTTGATGACATTTGACTATTTGTCTATTGATAAAATCGATCTTAATTTTTTATTTTTTCAGGTACAGTGTTATAATACTAGTTGCATGCATGTAAACAGTGTTCCTACTGTAAAGCGTCATGACAGAGTATGGGATGTCAACAGTAAACTTGCAACAGGTACATGGACATGTATGCACAATATTATCTAGTTGTGTAAACATACATTCAATTTAGTCTAGGCAAAATTTGGTCACTATCACCTACATTTCAGGATTCACTTTGTTGGTTAAAGTTTGTCATACTTTACTATATCTGAGTCATTATATTTCTTTGGTCATATAAACTTGCTAGCACTTTCACGAGATATCAAAAGTTGGGTTGCGAGTTACAAAAGTCAAGTTGCGAGCAACAAAAGTTGAGTTTCGAGTTACAAAAGTCGAGTTGCGAGTTAAGAAAGTAGAGTTTGGAGTTACAAAAGTAGAGTTGCAGGTTACCAAAGTCCAGTTGCAAGTTTGGAAAGTCCAGTTGTGAGTTACAAAAGTCTTAGTGTGTAAAAATGTTGAAACAAAACTATTTTAATTATTTGGTGTAATTGTTTAACATTTTGGAGTGATGATTGCTTAAATAATTTCATACAATACTGTTGATTATTTTTGTTGTTTGGACTTCATCTGAGTCTCTTGTAAAAATCAAAATGGATTGCTTACATAATCACTAGGTATAGTATTTTCTGAAGAAGCAGATAGCCTTTTGAAATACAGCGAATGACTTGCAGTTTAATTACCGGTATTATAAAATTTCATAGCTATGCAATGTAAAGGTAGATAGCAACCAAACTATAGTACCTATATGTAAAGACCCTTTCTGCAGATTTTGTTTAAAGTGTGCTTTTTGGGGCAGCTGCAGAGCTAGAAAATATTCTTTTGGGACCCTTTTACTGCAATATTTATTCTTTGTCTGTGACACTGAAAATTGTGGACATTAAAGTTATATATGTCTACATTGGCTAGAGATGAAGGGAAAATGATGGGCGTGCATACAACTTGTTTAAACCTGCATTTTTTTGTGTCTGACCTAAGTCAGGAACCTTTAGCCTTTGGTTCATCTTTATATTTAGGAGCATAGAATTGCATCTATATATTTTTGATCTAATGAACATTGTGTTTCAGTTCTGCTCAGAGCTCCCTCTAGGTGTGTGATTTCCCGCTGTGTTGAATACCCAATATCCTTTGGTTTAATTGTATATTTTGGTTGGGTTGCTGTCTCTGTGACTCATTCCCTGTTTTTATTTTTAGTCTATACATGTACATCTTAGTTTATCTTTTACAAAAATCTTCTCCTCTGAAACTACTGGGCCAAGTTAATTATAGATAGAGGTAATTGTAAGCAGCATAAATGTTCAGTAATATAAGATGTACAAACACATCCCCATCACCAAAACAACATTTTGTCATAAATCCATGTGTCCTTTGTTTAATATTCTCATAGACCAAGGTGAGCGATACAGGCTCTTTTGAGCTCCTAGTTCATGTTTGGGACGTTTATAGCAGACTACAAGAATGGATTTTGAAGGCCATACGAAGTCTATGGTGGGTGTTGCTTAACGGCGGAAACAGAAAAAAGAAAAAACATCTTTTCATTTTGGTTATTCTATGGGCATGTTAACGAAGTATAACACATGTTTACATGAAAGAAAAACAGAAGAATACATTTAAAATAAAAAATTTAAAGCATTAATATTAAAAAAAAAAGAAGATATGGTTTGATTGCCAACGAGACAACTCTTCACAAGAGACCAAATGAAACAGACATTAATAATTATAGGTCACTGTACGTACTCCCTTAAACAATAAGCAAAGCCTAAACCGCATAGTCAGCTATAAAAGGCCCCGAAATGACTATGTAAAACAATCAAATGAGAAAACTAATGGCGTAATTTGTGTAACAATTGAACGCTTTTTGGGGGGATTTAAAGGTTGTTTAGAACTTTTTGAAAACAATAAACACTAGCACATCATTAAAAACTAAGTGAGTAATCTATGTTAAAAATTTTATAACAAAAAAATGTATAATGATCTATAATGGCTGTAGATTTTCTATAAAAATGTGGGTTCATTTGCCTTATTCTATTCTATTTTTATTTCTATATTTAGGTTAGGCCACACTAATTTTCTTGTTCGACGGACCCGCCCGCACCTATTGCTTTCAAAACAGATTTAAAAAAAATAAAAAAATTCTATATTCCCGCTTACTGCATCGGGAAATGTAATCATTAGATATAGGAAGATGTGGTGTGAGTGCCAATGAGACAACTCTCCATCCAAATAACAATTTAAAAGGTAAACCATTATAGGTTAAAGTACGGCCTTCAACACGGAGCCTTGGCTCACACCGAACAACAAGCTATAAAGGGCCCCAAAATTACTAGAAGTGTAAAACCATTCAAACGGGAAAACCAACGGTCTAATCTATATAAATGTCCATTTCCCGCACCGGTTTTTTTTGTAAATATTATAAAAAGATATCAACATTTGTTTTTAAAATCACAGTCTATCCTGTATATAACAACTTTAAACATAAGAGCACCCCACCACACTGTGTAAATATCTGTGAGAATATTTGTTCCAGCATGAAACCGATTTATCAAAAGTGGGACACAGTGGAAATACCTGTAAAGAACAAACAATTGGTTTCTTTCCCCCTTACTTATATTCCAAATTAAAACATGTTCGTTGTCAGAATAAAGTACAAAGAACTTTTGAAGGATTTGCCCTCAACTGCAATTATATTGTATGCTGGCGAAACAAAACTATCCATAGCCGCTGCATGCATGTTTATGCACCTGTCCTGAGTTATAGTTTGTTGGTGTTCCGATGATTGGTATTTTCCTGTTTGGATATATAAATTAGATCGTTGGTTTTCCTGTTCGAATTGTGTGCGCTAATAATTTTGGGGTCCTTTATAACTTACTGTTTGGTCTGTAGCAAAGCTCTGTGTAAAAGGCCGTACTTTGACTTGTGTTTGTTATTGTCAGGTTGAGACATCCCCCTTTTTTCAGACAAGGAGTCATTTTACTGATATAGAAAAGAAAATAGAAATACCAAGGATTAATTTTGTATAGTTCTTCTGTACAAAACCTTTGAAAACTTAGAACTTTGTACTCAAAAAGAGGAGAGTTACATCATACAGTGTATTTTAGACAACTTTTTCTAAAAGAGGGGTCCACTTATTTTGAATAATATTAAACTGTAACATTTGTAAAGTAAATGTGTTAATTTCACATGGTTAAAGTCCAGGAATATTACAAAATTCTTGGACATGTTTTGAACATTTAATACCAGATCTATAGATATATAGTTCTTTGAGAAAATATGAGCCCTTTTGTACAAACAAATATATTATTTACAACTTATATTGATCCCTCATAAAACTTGTAAAAGGGATATTTATAACATTAAGGGGTTGCCCCAAAAATGATTATGACTTGAATGAGAAATTGTCTCATTGTCAGTCACACATACATAGACCAGATTTAATTATTTCTTGGTGAACATGGAAAAAATACTTAAAAAATTAAAGAAATGTCAAAGTACAAGTGATAAATCAAGTTTTAATATTATCAAAACTTCCTATTTTATGTTTACAAAAAAATATTATAATCGCTCGCCTTTACTTTTCAAGCTTCGCCTCAAAAATTTACAAATTAAATATTTTTTCATTAAAATTTTCAAATCGCTCGCTCACCCCAAATTTTGGAGTCCAAAAATCCGTAGAACAAGAAATTAAATTAAATTGGTGTGGCCTTAATATCAGTTTTATCTTGAATAAGTTATCACATGGTATATTGGTATCAAGTTGTAGTCAGCGGTTTCGTCGTCGTCCAACGACATGGTTTCCAGATAATAATTTTAGTATAAGTAAAAAGAAATCAATTGCAACACAATGTTTATAACCACAAAAGGAAGCTTTGGATTGGTTTTGGGGGTTATGGTCTCTAATGTTTAGGAATGAGGGGCCCAAAACATGCATTTTTGTAGTTTCAAGACAATAAATTTTAGTTCTCTTTCGTTGTCCAGAATGGTTGTTGAAACACCTAAAACCAGTGCACTATGAGATATTCTTTGAAAATTGGAGTTATCTTTTTTTGTCCAGGATAGTAGTTAAATCAATGCTATATACAATATACAATGCAATATTCACTTTTAGCTGTAGCTATTTACAAACAAAACCAAGAACAGTTTGAGAGAAAATGGAATAGCTGGCACTTTCTGTGTTTATACTGAGAACAATCACACAAATCATGAGACTTTTGTTTTTTTAAATTTGCTAGTTTAACCTATAAATCTCATCTGGCTCTTTACTTTCCATCTTTCTTGAATCAGATAGTATATAATTGCATTGATATATATACATGGAAAAAAGAATTGCAACACCTTGATTTTTTAAAACTTAAAAGTCAGCCTCTTTTTTGGGATGAAATATTACTGGGGTAAAGCGGATGACGGTAACTGCATTCACGGTCATCCCAAGATGTCGGACGAAAAATTAGGTCAGTATTTTTATTGACTGTTAAGTTGTTTCTACATCATTTTCTTTACAAAGCATACATTGGTACGATGTAAATTTATAAAAGATTCACACGGAAGTCACAAATCTCTACCGAGGAACGTGTATAGAACTGGAAATTGGATTTGAAAAATTCGCTAAGATGACCGTAAATCATCTTTAAAATATTTTCAAGATGACCGTAACATATAATAAGGATGACCGTGATTGGTAAAATGATGACCGTAATTTATAAAGAATGACCGTACCTTTCATAGTATAACCGTCATTTCTAAGAAATATCCGTATAATATTCAGGATTCAGAAACAAGCAATTTGCCTATTAAAAATCTGTCTCCTTTACAAAAATGATACACTTATTGAGCAATACATAATATAAGTACTGGCATGCTCTGTAATAAATATATGAATATGAAAAAGGTGAAAGAAAAGAAGAAGAAAAAATTTTATGAGAAAAAAATAAAAAAAATAAACATGAATTGTTGTAATCTGAGACTACTATGTGTTATAGTAGTCTCAGTTGTAATGTATACAGTGTGAAATGCTTTGGTTCCTATTGAGAGATGAAGCATCAAGGGTTAAAACGTTTACTTTTAATAATATATTTCTGCACCAAACTAAATAAAAGACTATTTTGCTCATCTGAGAGTACCGTTGATCCAAAAAGCAAAGTCTTTGTGTTAACCTGGACAGGAAGAACTGAAACTTTATCCAATAGTTCTTGTCTTAAGGAGGCTCGAGGGTATAAAAATTTCAGAAAAAATTTAACATTTGTTTTCATTACAAATTTTATTTGTTACCTTTTGTAGTTATTACTTTATCATATGGTACAAAAATCATTCAAAACAATCAATTCGTGTTGGCCCCAGATGAATTTTAAAATGTATACATCATTGAAAAAGTTCCAAATGATCTCCCTTTGGTGGAAAAATGCCATTTTTTGGCTTTAAAATTGAAATATCTTTTAAACTCATCGGTGACCTATATTTTTTTAATATAATTTCCATATAAGCTGTACTTAAACTAAATTATTGTAAAATTTGGGCGATTTCTGTTATAAATTTCTTTTTTTATTTCGATATTAACTTAATTTCTCCTATTACTTCAACAGAAAAAAAACCACTTTTACAAAAATGTATGCTTCTTTCGAAGACAGATTGTGAGCGCAAATGAACGGTGACCCCACTTTTTTATTTTATTTTTCTATTAACTTTCCTTTAAGATAAAGTTCATTTATAGAAAAATATAGAGAAACCCTATATAAATGATTTAGAGCCGCGAACCCCCTTAAATTAGTATATATATATAGGACAAGATAACAGGAAGTGAGAATTTGTTTCTACATCACCACAACGACAATTTGGAGAGTCTACTAAGTTACGAAGGAAAAGGTGAGAATTCAATGAGCTTGAATCCACTCTTAAGCGAGCATGAAGAATTTGACCAAAGCAATGTCCTATATAATAATACGCTGGGATCTTACTATTTTGTGTACTAATTTTTTTTGAATAATGTTAAAGTACTATAAATACCATGGTTTTTACGAGTTAACATATTTAAACAAACGAATCCGAATGTTAATGAGTAAGACACATGGTATATAAAATTTGTAATATAAATAAAATGATTGACAGCTTCAAGACCTCAACTTATATTGGAAATTGATCACGTTACAGTTTTATCAAATGAAATGGAAGCTCGCGCAGGTCACTTTTGCGCCTCGTGTATGATCTTTTGTGTATTTCATGTAATAGAACCCCTGAATTTGCAAAAAGGAAAGGGAATGTCAGATTTTCCCGATTTTTATTTAGTTTTGCGCCCCGTGTATGGTTGTTTGCGCAAGTAACTTCATAATGTCATCAGACTAAGGTAAACAAAAATATCGGATTCCAGCGTCGGACAAGGATTAAATAATTATTCTAATGGCGGTAAGATTTTTTTTGTTTTTGTTTTCAAGTATCATACAAATTTATCATATTTTATCATCTCATTGAAAAATGCATATTTGTACATTTCTAGTTTTCGTACAAACTGCTTTCTTCCGTTATTTTATTAATTCGATTATTAGATTATCAATTTTATTAAAACACAATTTTAATGATAAAACACTGTATTTAAACAGTAGCGGATCCAGGGATCGTAGATAGTGTACGTTCCCCTAATTGATCGCAAAAAAATCATGTTTTTTCACAGATATTTGTAGCCGATATTTATTCCTTTTTCTATAGGTACCCTTTTTTAAATCGAAATTTAATTGGATCTTCGCAAAGGAAATGATAGTTTCACATTTCATTTTTTTCACAACTTAAAGAAGAAACATTTAGTAATTGTTTCAAAAAATAGGGGAGTTCGTAACAATCCTATATAGTTTGAAAAAGGTTTCTTAAGGTTTGGGTACTCATTATTTATTGCTTTTTGTTATGAAATGAAAACAAATGAAGATCTTGACCTTTTAGTACGTTTATCAGTTTTCTAAATATTTAAGAGGCGGATACATTTAAAACTGAAAAGGTGGAGCTTCAGCCAAGGAATAACATGAACATGAATATGTTATACCATGGCTGAAGCTCCGCCTTTTTTCCTTTGAATTCTAGTTGAGTTGCATATTTAATTAGCAAAGTATGGTACAACATTAATTTGCATATAATATACCATGGTTTTCCCTCACCACACTTTTTAAGCAAATTATTTCATAAAAACATCAAAGGAAAAAATCTAATGTATGTTACAAGTTAAGAGTGTTCCATAGTTTTGTTGTTGCAGGGATGAAATATTCAGCATATAAACGGGTCCGTGTGTTGACTTGTGAAATATTATTTCTCTGTCTTGTGTTATGATCATACCCACTGCATCAGGCAATAAGTCTCTTAAATACTCTGGAGTTTTATTATTCCAAATTTTGTGATAATGAGTTAGTCTGTGATTTCATCGTCTTTCAGATAATTTTTCCCATCGAGTTTCAACATATAAATTGTTTATACTGGTAAGTTTAGTACCCCCCGTGACGATACGCGCTGCGTCAAGCTGAATACTTTCAAGTTTAGCAATCAAATTCTGATTTTGAGAATCCCAAACGACATCGGCATATTCAAGAATTGGGCGAACAAATGATATGTAAATTTTTTTAAGTCAAAATCTATCAAGAACATTTTTCATTTTTCTCATTATATTTATTCTTTTGTAAGATTTAGAAACTATATATTCAATATGGTCGTTCCAGGATCCGTTGTTAGAACAAAAGACACCCAGATGTTTGTGTTTACTAACTGTTTGTAGCTCTTGGTGTTCATATTCAATGGAGGATGAAAGGGTCTATTTATTTTTTTTGAAATTATCATACTTTCAGTTTTTTGGGCATTAAAATTAACAAACCATTTTTTTGACCAATATTATGACAAATCTTATCTAGATCGTCATAAAAATTTTTGCTGTTTCTGTTGGATTGTCAACCATAATATATAATGAAGTGTCATCTGCGAATAGCTTAATTTGAGCTTGAATGTCTTCTACAATATAATTTATAAATATAAAAAAGGAAAGGGTCTAGAATGGACCCTTGTGGGACGCCTGCATTTACAGGTAACCATTCGGAACTTGAACCGTTAATAACAAACCGCTGGACTCTATTTGTAAGATAATTTTCAAACCACCTTAGTAAAGAACCCGGCATGCCTGCTTGTTGAAGTTTAAATAGCAGTCCCTTATGCCAGACTCGATCAAACGCTTTACTTATATCACAGAATACTACCCTTATTTCTTTACCGCTATCTAAAGCCTTCCCAAAATCATTCGAAATGTTAATTAATTGATTAACTGCTGAATCCCCCCGTGTAAAGCCCGACTGATTTTTCGTAAAAATATTATTGCGCATAAAGTGATTGTAAACATGTTTATACACATCGTTCCATACACTTTAATATTACACTCAAGGACATAGGTCTAGGTATGGTGGAGAAAGGGTATTGCATTTTCAAAAGGAGAAATCTCTGATAGTCTTAGCAATCTTTTTTGGAAGGATGTATTTTTTAGCTTTCATGTAGCAAGGCCTGCTACCAATATTTCTGTTCAAGATATTGTGTCATTAGATATTTTAAATTTTGCACCTCTAGTAGATTTTCCGTATTTTATTCAGTGGCATAGGAGGGGAGTGCAGTCTTTGTTTGACCTTATCAACTTAGAGACTAAGGACTTTTGTAATTTTGATCAGATGGGACCAAGACTTCAAACAAATAATTTTTTAAAGTATTATGTCCTCATTGCTAACATTCGAAAGTATATGAGAGAATATATTAAAGAAAAGATTGCTCATGTAAATTTTGAAACTTTTAACTGTATTGATATTTTTTTTGAAAGATTACTGTGTAACAAAAAGGCAAAGTTTGTATACAAAGATCTTGTTGACAGAAATGTGCAACTGCCAACAGAAAAGTTCTTACAATGGGAGGAATCACTAGTAGGCGAGTGACATTTCCAGAAAAGACGCTTAGTTAGTGACTTTAATGCACCCACCTAACACACAGCTAAATTTTTTATATGTTATAGTATAATATCTGAACTTCCATTTTTGGTCGGTCGTAAAAAAATCGTACGGTGCAAGTTTTGTAAAAATTGAATTAAAATCGAGAAATAATTCCAAATTGAAAAATGACCAACAGTGTTGAAGCATGAAAAAAATAACATGTAGCTTTATTTTCTGTTGTCACAATGCAAAAAATTATGTACGTTTAACATGTCAACGTATAAAAAAATACTTTTCAAAAATAAAAGAAGTAATCTTTATGAAAAAAAAAAGGATTTTTGTAACAATTTTGGATTTTTTTATAAAAATGGTGCCAATTTTTTTATTTTTTTTCATTTCTTAGATATTTTCGGCTCGAAATCAAAATTTATGATGTTCGTATTATTCAAGAGTTCATTAATTGTTTAAAACATATCATTATCACTGTATTATTGTGGAATTTATACATTTTTTACACACTCCCCCTTTTCAATCAAATTTCCGAAATCGCTTTCTCTGTTAATTTCTCGCAAGTTTATGGACCTAACCGCTTCGAAAAAGAGTATGAATAACTACAAAGTCATTTTTTAGGTACTTATATTACGCAAAGTATAAAAAAATTAAATTAAAAGGACCATAGAAGCTGAAATGTCAACGTTTTTTTCTTGGTAGAAAACCAATATCTTACTGTTCTTAGTCAATTTGCATTTACAAAAAGCAGAGATTATGAATAACTATTGAAAAATACTTCTTTCTCAATTGGATTAATGCACATTTTAATTTTGCAACTAAATGTACGCAAAAATGTGTCAAATCTGATATTTTTACCATGATCTTGAACGTGAGCTATGTCAACCTTTTAAAATTCCTACCGTTTTAACTATCGCATACGGTAGACTTATCGATGGTGCAAATTTGGTCAGTATTTTAGAGGAAACATAGCGTATGTGCTAGGGCCACGTCAAGAACCTGTATCTTGACATGCTATAAATACTTCTATTCATTCAGTTGACAATTTTGAATTCTTCGTAGATAATTGAAATACAATAAATGTTCTACCTCAGGGGGTATATATTACTTAAGCTGTATTTTACATAAGCCTTATTACGTGTTTTTAAATATTCTTCGAAGTTTTACTTGGTTCGAGCGTCACTGATGAGTCTTATGTCGAAGAAACACGTGTCTAACGTAAACAAGCGATCATATGCCTAATATCTTTCAAATTGATTTGTTATTCAGTATGGTTGTCGTTAGTTGCTTTTTATGATTTTTGCTTTTGTTTGTAGTTTTGAGCATGAATCAAGCTTTTGGGTATCTAATTAAAATTGTTTTAGAACCTTTATAGCTTATACGGTGTTGGCTATTGCTTCTTGTTTTAGGTTTTTACGATAAGCTATAGTTGTTAACCTCAAAGCATTAGGCTCTGGTATACAGTGATCATAGTGTCCTTTTAATCATAGTCAGCAAAGGTATGATATCATCAGGCTTCTAATTCTAAATACGGATTAACAATTTAAGAGGAGTAATGTCAGAGGGTCGACAATGATCTGACACTTCGTTGTATTGTAGACATGGGACAATTGTGTGCTGTTTACGAGTTATATAACCAGTGTGAACTATGGTTGGCGATGAACCATGTTTATTATGCATGTATAGTTTCTTTTATTAAATATATGTACCTTTAACAGCAGTTCATGCTCTTACAAGTTATATAGCTCATTTTCTATCTGTGTTTCTAATAACACTCTCTTTTAACGCTTTCGAAATCATCAATAGATAGCGGGTCTATCACAAGTTAAACAAAATTCATATTGACATGTAGATCGGTGCTGAAAGAAAACTCTTAAGTGTCCGAAACCAAAAATACGTATGTATAAGTCTAATCAAGACGATTTTAGCAAGCTACATAATATCAGACTTCAAACCAAAAAGATTGCCATAGTGTCACGCCTACCACCAAGTGCATCATCATTCAAACGACATGTGTTCTGAAAGCTGGCAAAATAAGACATGGCGTCATAACAAACTAATACGGCAGTAGGTTTACCTAAGTATGAGTACGGATGACAAAAATGGTCTTATACGTCATACTTTCTTCAGGATTTAATCAATTTGTTCTTGTGAAGGAAGAAAATATGCATTAGGGAACTTGCACATGTACTGAAATGCTTGCATTTTTAACTGCAAAACTTTTGACTGCACAAACGTGAGTGAAAATAAATGCAGTCGTAATAAAAAAATAACACGTTAAGAAATTAAAGTGTTTGTAAAGTATATAATCCCAAGTGTTAAAACAAGGGTCATCTTGAGACCGCAGTTTAATTGTAAATCACCGCATTCTAATTTTGCATCTGGGGTCAGTTTCACAACAAATCTTACGACTTAAGCTGGTCGCAAGTCATGAATAGTTCAGTTAACTTGCGATAAATCTTCTGTATCTGAAGTTTGGTAAATATAAAAAAAGAAGATGTGGTATGATTGCCAATGAGACAGCTGTCAATTAGAGACCAAAATGACACAGACATTTACAACTGTAGGTCACCGTATGGCCTTCAACAATGAGCAAAACCCATACCGCATAGTCGGCTATAAAAGGCCCTTGACAATGTAAAAACCTAAGTTTTGCAGCTATATATGTCGCGGACAGGACTCCATTATGATTGAATCCATATCATAATGACCTGATTTTAGTTTATAACCATCCCCTATTTTATGATGTATATGCATACTTAGTTTGGAAAACCCGGGTTCAAAGGTTCAAAATATATGGACCGGACACAAACCAGACAAGAACGAATCAAACAATCATTATTATGTTTGAAAAATTGACGGCTCAAATGTCAATGCCACGGTTAAAATGGACTGATTTAATTTATGAAGAACCACTTGCCATCCCATAATACATCTCTGAACTAAGGGTGTTTAACATCAGTTCTATAGTTCAAGGCAATGCATTTTATATTTGAAATCATTGGTTTTTGGATCAACTGTATATCTGTATACATGTTTAAGTTACCTGATTTAATTTGACACGGGCCGCAAACAAGTGTGGCCTGACGTACGGACAGACTTAATATGTGATTCATATATCCTTTTAAACTTTGCTTGTGGTTGTATTAAACATGTAAGATAGTGATTTCCGATCTTGACACGGTTTGTAGGCTGTTAACAAACAAGAGACTATTGTCACTATTGATGTGACAAAGATGTCTACTTTTTACTCTCTTTATTACGTTGTTTTCATTCCCTTTAACTCGTCCAACTTACAAATATTTCATCATATTTTTTTATTTTGCATGGCACACCATCAATTATAGCAAATATTTACACATGTAAGGTCCAATATTTGTTATTATACGTCGTTTTTGTAGAAAGTACCGTTTTACCTATAGCGGAGTGAAAACGTCAAAATGACGTCAATTATCGCCAAACCATGAACGATATGCAACTAAGAATCAGAGAGACGTTATCATAGTATCGTATAAAGTAAAATTTGAATTGCCTATATTACCAGCTGCTTTAAATAAAACAACAATACTACAAAAGTGTTTTTCTTTCAATTTTTTATGAATGACCTTTGACCCCAATTTAAAAAAAATTGCACATTATTTCATTTTTACGACCGGGAAAAATGGAATCTATACATTTTTCCTTTCGAATGATATATAATATAGCTGTGTGTTAGATAGGTGCATTAAAAATATTTTTTAGGTCTGTATGTCACTCGCCTATAGGTATTGAAATTGCAGATTGGTCAGAATATTATGTTATTTTAAGAAAATCATGTAAAGCTTTGTACTTTTTGTAAGGTTTCTGATGAAACCATGGAGCATTTATTCTATGAATGTCCAATAACACATTTTATATGGCAAACTTTCTCACAAAAACTGAAAAGATATTTTGTGAACTTTACATTATCTAAGAAGCACATTTTTCTTGGTCTTCAAAATGAGAGTTTACTGTTGAATTTGATTATCATTATTGCAAAGAACTATATATACAAATGTAAATTGTATGAAAAGAAACCAAGTATTATAGAGTTATTAGCAAAAATAAGAAAATATCAGGAAAATGAACATTATATAGCAAAGAAAAATGGTACCACACCTTATTTTCAAAAATTCTGGGCCCCATTGGATTACATTTTTACTGATTAGTCACCATTACTTTTGATTCAAATCATATAAAATAAAAAATGAAACTTACAGATCATAAAGAGCAGATCTTTACAAAGATAACATTTTTCTTTGCAATACACAAGTTGATTTATGTTATGTTAATGCAAGTGCGAGAGTGTGTGTATGTGTGTGTGATTGTTTCTTTTCCACTTTTTATTATAATGTTAATATTTAAATAATATATATTCACATTAGAAGAAAAAAATGTAGTCAATTTTTTGTTGTATATATATATATCAAACCTCTTAACACCATAGTCAGGTGGTGATGTAAAGGGATTGTAAAAGCCTGACTACTGAAAAAAAAAAAAAAAAAAAAAAAAGGACATAGGTCTATAGTTTTTAACGTCATTCGGTTTACTATTTTTATAAACTGGGGTAACATTTGCTCTTTTCCATTGATCTGGAAAAGTAGACGTACCTAACCTTGTTAACGATAAGTTTAATAGTTTACAAAACAGAAGATGCTTCTTTTAATATCTTTTAACAGTTTGTGACTAATGAGGTTTGAGCCAGAAGCTTTTGTGGGATTAACAATTTTCAATATATCTTAAACTTCAGTAACAGTATAAGTTCTATATAACTAATGTCATCACTAATATTATGAAGTTCTTCAGGTAACACAGCACTTGGATCATCAATATTTGACTGGGAAGAAAAAAATCGATTAAATTCATTTGCCTTTTCGATTACATCAAATATTAAGTTGTTATTAACCATTAATGGGGTACACTTGCGTCGTTTGTTTTTAATCTGGATATTTGTTTAACCGTTTTCCACCAGTTAGTAGTGGACGGGTTACTGTTCATGATTTTTTGAATTAAATTGTTGTTATAATCATCCTTCGATTTTCTTATTAAACTAGTAACTTCATTTCGTATTTTCTTAAATTTTTACCACTCCGATGTTATATTATAGCCTTTCTGTGGATTCTATTTTTTTCCCTTATCTTTTTTTTTAACATTATTTGTTAGCCATGGAGGTTTATTTTTGCGAACATTTATTATTTTATTTGGAATACATTTTTCAGCAGCTTCTATGATAGTTTTTGTTATTTCGGTTGTAAATTGTTCAACGTTATTTAAGTTAAATACGGAATTCCATTTTTTCCCCCAGATAAAATGTTACGATATCTGTCATAGTCTCCTCGATCATATAGCCAAATTTTCCGCTTAAAAATTTTTTGACGACATTTTGGAAAGTTCAAAAGACTGATTATAGGACAGTGAAAACGTATTTGGTCTAATAAAGATGGCCCGACTCCACAGTAATTTATTTTGCGAGCATCATTTGTTATAAAAAGGTCTAACAATGATGACGACGATTCAGTAAAATGAGTAGGTTCATCTATCATTTGAATAAGACTAAATTGGCTTAACAAAGGTGGTTTTTTTTAAGACAACACTATCCTAAAGGTAGACAAAAATAAGACGTGCTTCAAGTACATGGTTCGTCATATGTAGCATCCAACTACAAGCCAAATGGTTGAAAAGAACTAACCGAGCCCCTATTGCGACAAACTCAACAAAAAACAATGCATACACGTATGGATAGTTCTTTCAATTGACAAGTCATCCTTTTAAATTTAGTCATTCTTTATAAATTACGGTCATCCTTAACAATTTACGGTCATCTTTTAACCAATTACGGTCAGCCTTGTTATGAATCGCTAATTCTGTTACGGTCATCTCGATTTCGATTTACGGTCATCCTCGCGAATTTTTCAAATCCAAATTCCCGTTTTATACACGTTCCTCGGTAGAGATTTGTGACTTCCGTGTGAATCTTCTATATATTTACATCGTATCAAAGTATGCTTTGTAAAGAAAATGATGTAGAAACACCTTAACAGGCAATAAAAATACTGACCTAATTTTTCATCCGATATCTTGGGATGACCGTGAATGCAGTTACGGTCATCAGCTTTACCCCAGTGAAATATAATCAAATATGTGTATAAAATTATTGAAACATAATTTATGATAACATTGGCATTGAAACGAACAAAAAATGTTTGGAAAAAAAATGATTTATACAACCACAATTTTAATAACCAAATGAAGTGTTTTTTGTACAAAAAAATGCATTTTACAACTTTTACTGTAGTCGAACTTTATAATGTCAGACATTTCAAAATTAATCTTCAGATGACTGTTCACATCATGGTTGATCGTTTATACGCCAAAGAATTAGTACTTTGTGCGCAGCCTCCATTCAAACTGATAACCACAGTTTAACGTCTTCTGATTCCTGCCATTAATCGACTAATGTGTTGATAAGGTAGCAGCAACCATTTCTGATGAAGGGCATTGTTTATTTCATGATGTGTTTGAACTGGGTGTCCTTTCGCACACTTTCCGCCCAATAGTGTCCCAATATTATTCAAAGCCGGGCTACGATCGGGCCAAGGAAGATCAACCAAATTTCATTTGAACATTGGATCTTCCTCCACGATGCTAATTTCCAACTTTGGCGAACTCTGCACTGCATTGGATACGGCAAACTGTGTGTCTGTTCGTTAGCAAAGGTCTCCGAAATGGTCTTATCGCACGATAACCAGTAGCGATGAGTTGATCCCGAACAGTTCTTGTGAAAAGGCTCCTGACTATGACCACCATTCTCTTTTTATGCCCCACCTACTATAGTAGAGGGGCATTATGTTTTATGGTCTGTGGCTCCGTTCGTTCATCCGTTATTCTGTCTGTGCGTCCGTTCGTTCAGGTTAAAGTTTTTGGTCAAGGTAGTTTTTTGATGAAGCTGAAATCCAATCAACTTGAAACTTTATACACTTGTTGCTTATGATATGATCTTTATAATTTTAAAGCCAAATTAGACTTTTGACCCCAATTTCAGGGTCCACTGAACATAGAAAATGAAAGTGGGAATTTCAGGTTAAAGTTTTTGGTCAAAGTTGTTTTTGATAAAATTGAAGTCCAATCAACTTGAAATCAGAGACATATATACACATATTGTGTATATATGTCTCTGTTGAAACTTAGTGCATATGTTCCCTATAGTATGATCTTTCTTATTTTAAGCCAAATTAGATTATTACCAAATTTCACGGTCCATGGAACATGGAAAAGGATAGTACGAGTGAGGCATCCGTGTACTTTGGACACATTCTTGTTAGTATTGTCTTGTATGCAATGAGTTTCCTTCTGACCAACCTTCATTATGCTTGATTTTCTCTAGCAAATGGTATAGGGTGTCTTCATTATCTCGGAAGGTCTTCAACAGCGTTTATTGCCTGATTTTTATTCTCAAAACAACTATAGTGGAATGGTGATTACCAACAATGCGTGCAGTTGTTACAGCGACATCCCTGTTTCTCTTATGCTTATAATCTGCCATCTTGCTGCAGTTAAGAGTTGTCAAGGACTCGTTACAAGGTGTCAATTTTAAAAAACTTGGTTATTTAAAGTGTTGAAAACAATGAGGATGAAAACATCTGTTTTGCTGTTTACGGGTACAGTAGCTGCATGTGCAGATAAAAACTTATCGAGTCGATATTTATTGATTAAACTCGGGTGATACTTAAATAATGTTTTTAAACTAGTTCTATTTTACCAAATTATATCACAAAAAATAAAGAGTGTTTTTTTTATTTCAATTTCAATTTGGTGTTGCAATACTTTTTTCCAGGTTTATATAAAGCAAACTGCAGGTGACCATTTTTTTTTTCTGAAAATTTCAAACTTTCATTTGGTTTTTTGTTGTTCACTTGTTTTTGGTTTTTTTTTAAATTTCTTTTATTTTTCTCTATCAATTTTTTTTCTTTTTCATAATTTTACTATAGAAATAAAAAAAAACATAGACAAATAAGTTAACAGCAGAAAACTCAAACTGTTCTTAAGAATTAGTTATCTTAAGAATTGTTAAAACTAACTGAATTATAATTATCTGACATTGAATTATCTGCATTGTAAAGAATAATTTATATACCTTTGTATATTATCATGATTATGCATTATGTGTTTTGATAAAATAAAATAAATTAAAAAAAATATTCACTTTTACTACCAACTAATAATTTAAAACAATCTTTACCATTCAGTGATTACAAGAACTTTGATTAGCATTCTCAGGTTATGCCCCTTTACAAGTAGAGAAATTAAAGATTTTTTTCATTTCTGTTCTTGTAAATTAAGTTTGTCTCAACTAAATTTAATGAAATGTGTATATAATGCTTATTACCTCTAAACTCAGTTCAAGTTCATTTTTTTGCAGCTTCACTTATGCAGTTCTTGAGTTATGTCCCTTTATAATGTTACAAAAAATGTATATGCATCATCTGTGTCCCTTTGGACACATTCCTCATTTCACTTTTTCTCATTTCAGATTTCAGAAATAAAGAGAAAATTTCTTCAAACATTTTTTTTGAGAGGGTTAATATTCAACAGCAAAGTGAATTGCATAAAATACAAAAAGTTTTTTTAAGTTCATTAGACTACATTCATTCTGTGTCCGAAACCTATGCTGTCTCAACTATTTAATCACAATCCAAATTTAGAGCTGAATCCAGCATAAATGTTGTGTCCATACTTGCCACAACCATTAAGGGTTCAGCCTCTGTGGTCGTATAAAAATGCGCCCTGCAGAGCATCTGGTTTTAAAGAGCTATGCCCCTTGGAAATACAAAATGCATGTACTTATGCTTAAATTAGCTGGTATAATCTTAAAACTATAAAATATGATTTATAAAGGTTTATCAGTATTGCGAGATAAAAATTCTGCAAATATTCATCAAAATTGTACTGCATCATGATCTAGATCATTCTATCTTTGTTTTTGTTTATTACAGCCCTTGTTTACTCTTGACTTGGAGAAAGACAAGCTTATAGTTTCCTATTAGAGCTAAATATTCCAGCGTTTAGTTATAAACTAGTTAGTACAAAACTGAGATAAGTAGGGAATGTTGTTGAAGAGGTAGCCACGGAATCAAAAAATGAAGCACTGGAGAAAGAATTGGCAGCTGTAGAAGAGTATGTACCTAAAAATAATATAAATTAAACATTAAACTAAACTCAAGTTCATCAATGGAATATACTTAAAATTTAAATTATAATGAGCATTGATTGAATTTCAGTTTTCCATGCACTGTAAACAATTAGAAACACGTTATTGTCATTTCATTAACTGAGACCTTCAGTTTCCATTATTCAATTTCAATATTTTATTGGAAAGAGCACATTATAGAGACGTGATCCAAATACAGACAATTAAAATATTAAAACAACATATAAATGAAATAAAGATTAATGTAAGATAAGATAATGTAGCAAGAGTCATGAGCCAATTCTATGTATACACATACATTAAAAACTGATATTGATACCATAAACTTATATATCAGTATTATTCTAGATTTTCATATATTTACTTAAAACACACAATATTAGATATATATATATATATATATATACACGAACTACTGTAAAAGATTATTATCTGATGAAACGGTATGGTTGTCTCTAAAATCAAGAGCTTCTTCAATATACATTATATCATACAAATAGATTTTTATTCCTTTTCAGACATAGGATTTAACATTTTGGTAAAATTTTCATCCAAATTATTTAAATTAATATCATTAATTTTATATTTGGATCTAATTTTGTTATACTGCGGCCATTCAATCAAGAAATGAATCTCATTTTCAATTTTTCCTGTGCAAAATTTACAAAATCTCTCATTAGAGGGTATTTTTGGTCTTGCATACCTACCAGTTTCTATTGCTAATGATTGGCACTTATTCTTAATTTAGTGAGTTTTTTTCACCGGGCTGAAGTACGTCCATTATTCATAGTTCATTATTTATTATTCAATAATGAATAATGAAATAGTTCATTATTCACTATTCAATATTGAAAAATGAATAATGAATAATGAAATGGTTTATGTTTCATTATTCAAATTGAACCGGTGAATAGTGAAAAAAATATAAAAAAAAATTGACCGTGACACTATAGCTACATTTTGATTTGCAATGACCATAAGAGGGTTTACGGACGACCTAAATGCAACAATATGCATAAAAATGAGGAAATATAAAAAAGAAGATGTGGTATTATTGTCAATGAGACAAACATCCACAAAAGACCAATATGACACAGACATCAACAACTATAGCTCACCGTACAGCCTACAACAATGAGCAAAGCCCATACCGCATAGTCAGCTATAAAAGGCCCCAATAAGACAATGTAAACAACTAACGGCCTTATCTATTTTACAAAATGAACGGAAAACTAATATGTAACACATAGACAAATGACAACCACTAAATTACAGACTCCTGAATTGGGACAAACACATACATAAATAATTCAGCGGGGTTAAACATGTTAGCCAATTTTGAATAATAAAATGGATATTTTGAATAATGGAATGGACTGCTGCGACCCTTTAACCCCTAATTATAGATAAACCTTATACCTCATTCGAAAGCTTATAACGAGAGGAACACAATGTATATAGTCAACATGTTCCGCAACGCATATTAGACGACATAAATGACGAAATACGCGTGAAAGTTAAGAAATAGCCAATTTTGAATAATGAAATGGATATTTTGAATAATGGAATGGACTGCTGCGACCCTTTAGCCCATAATTATAGATAAACTTTATACCTCATTCCAAAGCTTATAACAAGAGGAACAAAATGTATATAGTCAAAATGTTCCGCAACGCATATTAGAGGACTTAAATGTCGAAATACGCGTGAAAGTTAAGAAATAGCCAATTTTGAATAATGAAATGGATATTTTGAATAATGGAATGGACTGCTGTTACCCTTAAGCCCCTAATTATAGATAAAATTTAAACCTAATTCAAAAGCTTATAACGAGAGGAACAAAATGTATATAGTCAACATATTCCGTAACGCATATTAGAGGACTTTAATGTCGAAATACGCGTGAAAGTTAAGAAATAGCCAATTTTGAATAATGAAATGGATATTTTGAATAATGGAATGGACTGCTGCGACCCTTCAATCCCAAATTATAGATAAAACTTATACCTCATTCGAAAGCTTATAACGAGAGGAACAAAATGTATATAGTCAACATGTTCCGCAACGCATATTACAGGACTTAAATGTCGAAATACACGTGAAAGTTAAGAAATAGCCAATTTTCAATAATGAAATGCATATTTTGAATAATGGAATGGACTGCTGCGACCCTTAAGCCCCTCATTATAGATAAAATTTATACCTAATTCAAAAGCTTATAAAGAGAGGAACAAAATGTATATAGTCAACCTATTCCGTAAAGCATATTAGAGGACTTAAATGTCGAAATACGCGTGAAAGTTAAGAAATAGCCAATTTTGAATAATGAAATGGATATTTTGAATAATAGAATGGACTGCTGCGACCCTTAAGCCCCTAATTATAGATAAAATTTATACCTAATTCGAACGCTTATAACGAGAGAATAAAATGTATATAGTCAACATATTCCGCAACGCATATTAGAGGACTTAAATGTCGAAATACGCGTGAAAGTTAAGAAATAGCCAATTTTGAATAATGAAATGGATATTTTGAATAATGGAATGGACTGCTGCGACCCTTTAGCCCCTTATTATAGATAAACTTTATACCTCATTCGAAAGCTTATAACGAGAGTAACAAAATGTATATAGTCAACATGTTCCGCAACGCATATTAGAGGACTTAAATGTCGAAATACGCGTGAAAGTTAAGAAATAGCCAATTTTGAATAATGAAATGGATATTTTGAATAATGGAATGGACTGCTGCGACGCTTAAGCCCCTAATTATAGATAAAATTTATACCTAATTCGAAAGCTTATAACGAGAGGAACAAAATGTATATAGTCAACATGTTCCGCCACGCATATTAGAGGACCTAAATGTCGAAATACGCGTGAAAATTAGGAAATAGCCAATTTTGAATAATGAAATGGATATTTTGAATAATGAAATGGACTGCTGCAATCCTTTAGCCCCTAATTATAGATAAACTTCATACTATGGAACGCCACGACTGCCTTATGTTAATAATCAGCATTATACGCAGTGTTCACAGCATTATATGAAGTGATCACAGCATTATATGTAGTGCTCACAACATTATATGAAGTGATCACAGCATTATATGCATTGCTCACAGCATTATATGCAGTGTTCACAACATTATATGAAGTGCTCACAACATTATATTAAGTGCTCACAACATTATATTAAGTGTTCACAACATTATATTAAGTGTTCACAACATTATATTAAGTGTTCACAACATTATACGGTTTTTGTTGTATGATGAGATTGATGTATGATGAGATTTATGAATGATGAGATCATTCGGTAAACTTCGTTTTTTAGCGGAAATTACCGAATCCATAATTGGTAAATTACGGTAATGCCCAGCAAACAAATTTAAAAAGTTATTAAAATCATTTTATTTTAAGGTAGCATACAATATTTAAAACTGATTGAAATAAATAAGAAAAAGATGAAACTGAGAGGTGAATGATTGAAGTAGTTCTGTTCGTCGTAAGAAATACGAATGGCAAAATGTAAGTTAAATAATAAAAAGTTTATTTAATGAAATATCGTAGGAAAATTTGTATGATATATTCTCGAGTTCATTTCCTACTGAAGAAATTTAGCAAGGTGCCACTTTATAGTCCGTACTCAGTTTTAAAAAGCTTAATTACCTTTTAAATAAAACAGTCAGTTTTCTAAAACACATAGGTGCCATATTACGCTAGCTTATATATGTCATGATAGAGTCATTTTTGGCATCGATTTTCAGAATTTGGCATTTTTACATGAATAAGTATCTAACAGATATGGAAAATGCAGTTTAAAGCATTTCACTGTAGGTGTTAAACATAACTTTACATCAATTATTCCATTTTTACAAGCTTTTTAGCACGGCGAGTACTAAGATTGTCTTCTAAATATGATCAGCAGTCTTACATAGAAATTTAAACTTTCATAGAAAAATTTACCCTTTCAAGACCCTGTTTAACATTTTCATTTAAAGTTATCATCTTTTATGAAAATTGAGTTTGTGGGGATGAATAATACGTTTACTACGTTTGTTCGTCAGTTTGCACGGTACATACATGTATATATATAAAAGTGGTATGCTTGCCAATGAAACAACTTTCCACAAGAGACAAAATGACATCACAGAAATTTTAAACAGCTAAACGGCCACAGTACGACCTTCAACAATGAGGAAAGCCCATACCGGATAGTCAGCTATAGAAGGCCCCGAAATGATAAACGAAATATATTCCTAATTTATGTACAAACAAACGATCGAAAAACTAACATGTATATAACACATTAATTAACAAACGACAACCACTGAAATAAAGGCTCCTCCTGACTTGGGACGGCCACATATATGCAAAATGTGGCGGGTTTTAACATGTTAGCGGGATGTTGGTATCCTCCCTCTAACCTGGGACAGTGGCGTAACAGAAAAACATAAGAACGAACTATGAAAATCAGTTGTAAAAGGCTTGTTAGTTTTCTCGTTTGAATTGTTTTACATGGTCGTATCGGGGCCTTTTATAGCTGACTATGCAGTATGGGCTTTGCTCATTGTTGAAGGCCGTACAGTGACCTATAGTTGTTAATGTTTGTGTCATTTTGGTATTTTGTGGATAGTTGGCAATCATACCACATCTTCTTTTTTATATTAACTCATTAGATGGGTACAAATATAAATACATATGATCTAACAAGAAAATAGAATGAACGTGCATGTGGGCGGGTACTTGTATATCCCAACAATAAAAAGACACTATAAGTACTGATCTGAGAGTATATATAACTAATATAGTACCATGCTGTTGATTAAAAATAACATCACTCCAGACCCTTTTGTTTTCCACATAATTAATATTGCCAATAATTAAGAAGTTCCGGGTCGAATCGATACCAATAATATATTCACCTGTTAACTATTACATTATCTGTACGTTCCGCATCTGACAGGAGTACCACGAAACGCTGTATTTAAGATTTTGCTATATACACGGGTCGTAATCACAGGGTTGAAACTACTTAATTCAATCATTGTCACATTGTTCCCGATTGTAGTACTTTAATCAGTATGACTTTCTAAGATGACAATACGAATAATAAAAATCTGGACTTGAAATAAGGCGTATAGGTACAGCATGTACAGTTTTCAATTTGTTAGACGTAAAACAGCGAATCAAAGATTCAATTTTATTCATAACTCATAAAGGACAAAACTGTTGATTAAAAAATACTCCTTTCCAGAGACTTTTGTTTTCCAAACAAAATCAATAATACCAATATTAAATTGACAAGTTCCAGGTCGATGGGTTCAAACAGAAAGATGTTAAAAGCAGAGAAAACTTCATCTTATAATCGGCAAGACTTTATCAGATGACAATACCAATACTAAAATAAGGCTTACGCATAGTTATATTCTTTAATTCAGTCACAGACCCGCGATATCACGGATGTGTTCTAGTAAATATATATACATATTAAGTTGTGAATATGGTGAAACTAATCCTCAAAATAAGTTTAAAATGCCCTGGTGTGGAATAAACTTGGGTTAAATTGATCATACTTCTTAATTTACTTATTTCAATCCGTTTTAAATATTGTATACTGCCTTAATGATCACATATATAATAATAACTGTTTAAATTTGTTTGCTGGGCATTAATTTACCGTAATTTACCAATTATGGATTCGGTAATTTCCGCTAAAAAACGAAGTTTACCGAATGATCTCATCATTCATAAATCTCATCATACATCAATCTCATCATACAACAAAAAACGTATAATGTTGTGAACACTTAATATAATGTTGTGAGCACTTAATATAATGTTGTGAGCACTTAATATAATGTTGTGAGCACTTAATATAATGTTGTGAGCACTTCATATAATGTTGTGAACACTGCATATAATGCTGTGAGCACTGCATATAATGCTGTGATCACTTCATATAATGTTGTGAGCACTACATATAATGCTGTGATCACTTCATATAATGCTGTGAACACTGCGTATAATGCTGATTATTAACATAAGGCAGTCGTGGCGTTCCATATCATACCTCATTCGAAAGCTTATAACGAGCAGGGATCTCCATGGATGAAAATTGAACCATGGAGGAACTTTCACCATTACAAACCGTGTCTACGCTGTACAGTGTAGCGCGATCGGAAGTATTTTATCACTCCGTACAAGGAATGGTGAACATGCTAATTCATTGCTTATTTAAATTATATTTATTTGAATTTTCGTTATAGAATTAAAGTATCAATATGTTCATTTATTGGCGTTTTTAACCATTCAAATGCCAAGTCTTCATGGTCCCCCCTTAGTCTAGAATGACCAAAGCTGTCATGAAGGTCCCCATGTAGATTTCTTGTATTTTTGGTAATTGTTATGGGGGTTAAAAATCATATGATGTGGAGCTTATTTTTCGTGGACACTGTCAAATTAAGAACTCATTACCGGTATGGCTGATTTGCAGCAACAACAAAACGATTCGTACGGGTTATGTAAAAGGTTAAAGAGATTTGTAAAGCAAATGAAAAGGTTTTTAATGACTTTATCTGACAATTTGATGCTGTGCAACATGCATCTTTCGAGTCTGAATAGAAACCGGAAACGCGGATGTATCAATTTGATTGTAATATACGAAATGAATTCGGAATTACGATACGATATTTCTTTACAGGAAATATTTATAAGTTTTTACTTTTAAACTTTTAAAGTCATTCTAAATTATTGTTACAGCAGTACTCGAGTTATTTGTGATGAAATAATATTTACTGTTTTGCGTCTTATTTTGTACTTCTTAAAAAAGGGGGATGCTGATTGCGTAAGTCAAAATAAAGCACGTGTTCGACTTGTTAAACTATTTTCTTTGTAACTGGATTATTAATTTATTTATTTAATCTAAATTATCATAATCATTTGCTGAACTTAGTTGATTAATTCGACAAATGGATCGTCTATCCTCAGATAGTATTCTCCTGTCTGGTTTGTTGATCTACCTGTGCAAGCTCAGGTACAAGTGATTAGCGATCTTAATCCGGATATCCCTCAGGCGTTAGAACTGTGTTGGATTATAACATAAAAAGTCTAAGGGTTATGCAATTACATGCATTTGATTATAATTGATAAAAAAAATGGCGTCGGGCTACAAAAATGATGAAGTTTTGAACGATGGCGGAAGACAATTTAACGATGGCGCAAGACAATTTAACGATGGGGCGAGTCATTTGACGATGGCGCAAGACATTTGAACGATGGCGGGG
The DNA here is from genome assembly GCF_036588685.1 of Mytilus trossulus. Classification (NCBI taxonomy): domain Eukaryota; kingdom Metazoa; phylum Mollusca; class Bivalvia; order Mytilida; family Mytilidae; genus Mytilus; species Mytilus trossulus. Next base: position 28,163,736 of record NC_086381.1, read on the forward strand.
TGCCATCGTTAAACAGGCCATGGAGATCCCTGAACGAGAGGAACAAAATGTATATGGTCAACATGTTCCGCAACGTATATTAGAGGACTTAAATGTCGAAATACGCGTGAAAGTTAAGAAAAAGCCAATTTTGAATAATGAAATGGATATTTTGAATAATGGAATGGACTGCTGCGACGCTTAAGCCCCTAATTATAGATAAAATTTATACCTCTTTCGAAAGCTTATAACGAGAGGAACAAAATGTATATAGTCAACATGTTCCGCCACGCATATTAGAGGATTTAAATGTCGAAATACGCGTGAAAGTTAAGAAAAAGCCAATTTTGAATAATGAAATGGATATTTTTAATAATGGAATGGACTGCTGTTACCCTTAAGCCCCTAATTATAGATAAAATTTATACCTAATTCAAAAGCTTATAACGAGAGGAACAAAATGTATATAGTCAACATATTCCGTAACGCATATTAGAGGACTTAAATGTCGTAATACGCATGAAAATTAAGAAATAGTCAATTTTGAATAATGAAATGGATATTTTGAATAATGGAATGGACTGCTGCGACGCTTAAGCCCCTAATTATAGATAAAATTTATACCTCATTCGAAAGCTTATAAAGAGAGGAACAAAATGTATATAGTCAACATGTTCCGCCACGCATATTAGCGGACTTAAATGTTGAAATACGCGTGAAAGTTAAGAAATAGCCAATTTTGAATAATGAAATGGATATTTTGAATAATGGAATGGACTGCTGCGACCTTAAGCCCCTAATTATAGATGAAATTTATACCTAATTCGAAAGCTTATAACGAGAGGAACAAAATGTATATAGTCAACATATTCCGCAACGCACATTAGACGACATAAATGACGAAATACGCGTGAAAGTTAAGAAATAGCCAATTTTGAATAATGAAATGGATATTTTGAATAATGGAATGGACTGCTGCGACCCTTTAGCCCATAATTATAGATAAACTTTATACCTCATTCCAAAGCTTATAACAAGAGGAACAAAATGTATATAGTCAACATGTTCCGCAACGCATATTAGAGGACTTAAATGTCGAAATACGCGTGAAAGTTAAGAAATAGCCAATTTTGAATAATGAAATGGATATTTTGAATAATGGAATGGACTGCTGTTACCCTTAAGCCCCTAATTATAGATAACATTTAAACCTAATTCAAAAGCTTATAACGAGAGGAACAAAATGTATATAGTCAACATATTCCGTAACGCATATTAGAGGACTTTAATGTCGAAATACGCGTGAAAGTTAAGAAATAGCCAATTTTGAATAATGAAATGGATATTTTGAATAATGGAATGGACTGCTGCGACCCTTCAATCCCAAATTATAGATAAAACTTATACCTCATTCGAAAGCTTATAACGAGAGGAACAAAATGTATATAGTCAACATGTTCCGCAACGCATATTACAGGACTTAAATGTCGAAATACACGTGAAAGTTAAGAAATAGCCAATTTTCAATAATGAAATGCATATTTGAATAATGGAATGGACTGCTGCGACCCTTAAGCCCCTCATTATAGATAAAATTTATACCTAATTCAAAAGCTTATAATAAGAGGAACAAAATGTATATAGTCAACCTATTCCGTAAAGCATATTAGAGGACTTAAATGTCGAAATACGCGTGAAAGTTAAGAAATAGCCAATTTTGAATAATGAAATGGATATTTTGAATAATGGAATGGACTGCTGCGACCCTTAAGCCCCTAATTATAGATAAAATTTATACCTAATTCGAACGCTTATAACGAGAGAATAAAAATGTATATAGTCAACATATTCCGCAACGCATATTAGAGGACTTAAATGTCGAAATACGCGTGAAAGTTAAGAAATAGCCAATTTTGAATAATGAAATGGATATTTTGAATAATGGAATGGACTGCTGCGACCCTTTAGCCCCTTATTATAGATAAACTTTATACCTCATTCGAAAGCTTATAACGAGAGTAACAAAATGTATATAGTCAACATGTTCCGCAACGCATATTAGAGGACTTAAATGTCGAAATACGCGTGAAAGTTAAGAAATAGCCAATTTTGAATAATGAAATGGATATTTTGAATAATGGAATGGACTGCTGCGACCCTTTAGCCTCTAATTATAGATAAACTTTAAACCTTGTTCGAAAGCTTATAACGAGAGGAACAAAATGTATATAGTCAACATGGTCCGCAAATCATATTAGAGGACCTAAATGTCGAAATACGCGTGAAAATTAAGAAATAGCCAATTTTGAATAATGAAATGGATATTTTGAATAATGGAATGGACTGCTGCGACCCTTTAGCCCCTAATTATAGATAAACTTTATACCTCATTCGAAAGCTTATAACGAGAGGAACAAAATGTATATAGTCAACATGTTCCGCAACGCATATTACAGGACTTAAATGTCGAAATACGCGTGGAAATTAAGAAACAGCCAATTTTGAATAATGAAATGGATATTTTGAATAATGGTATGGACTGCTGCAACCCTTTAGCCTCTAATTATAGATAGACTTCGTATCTCATTCGAAAGCATATTTCGAGAGGAACAAAATGTTTATAGTCCGCAACGCATATTAGAGAAGTAACGAACGACCTAAATATCGAAATACGCTTGAACATTAAGAAATAGCTTATTTTGATAAATGGAATGGACTACTACAGCCCTTCAGTCCCTAACAAAGGCAAATTTTATTCACCAAATTAAAGCGTATTGATAGAGGAATAACTTGAGTATAAATGATATGTGCCGCAATGACCATTAGAGGGGTTACGGAGGACCTAAATGCCAAAATATGCATGAAAATAAAAAAATAGTCAATTTTGAATAATGAAATGGATATTTTGAATAATGGAATGGACTGCTGCGACGCTTAAGCCCCTAATTATAGATAAAATTTATACCTCATTCGAAAGCTTATAAAGAGAGGAACAAAATGTATATAGTCAACATGTTCCGCCACGCATATTAGAGGACTTAAATGTTGAAATACGCGTGAAAGTTAAGAAATAGCCAATTTTGAATAATGAAATGGATATTTTGAATAATGGAATGGACTGCTGCGACCTTAAGCCCCTAATTATAGATGAAATTTATACCTAATTCGAAAGCTTATAACGAGAGGAACAAAATGTATATAGTCAACATATTCCGCAACGCACATTAGACGACATAAATGACGAAATACGCGTGAAAGTTAAGAAATAGCCAATTTTGAATAATGAAATGGATATTTTGAATAATGGAATGGACTGCTGCGACCCTTTAGCCCATAATTATAGATAAACTTTATACCTCATTCCAAAGCTTATAACAAGAGGAACAAAATGTATATAGTCAACATGTTCCGCAACGCATATTAGAGGACTTAAATGTCGAAATACGCGTGAAAGTTAAGAAATAGCCAATTTTGAATAATGAAATGGATATTTTGAATAATGGAATGGACTGCTGTTACCCTTAAGCCCCTAATTATAGATAACATTTAAACCTAATTCAAAAGCTTATAACGAGAGGAACAAAATGTATATAGTCAACATATTCCGTAACGCATATTAGAGGACTTTAATGTCGAAATACGCGTGAAAGTTAAGAAATAGCCAATTTTGAATAATGAAATGGATATTTTGAATAATGGAATGGACTGCTGCGACCCTTCAATCCCAAATTATAGATAAAACTTATACCTCATTCGAAAGCTTATAACGAGAGGAACAAAATGTATATAGTCAACATGTTCCGCAACGCATATTACAGGACTTAAATGTCGAAATACACGTGAAAGTTAAGAAATAGCCAATTTTCAATAATGAAATGCATATTTTGAATAATGGAATGGACTGCTGCGACCCTTAAGCCCCTCATTATAGATAAAATTTATACCTAATTCGAACGCTTATAACGAGAGAATAAAAATGTATATAGTCAACATATTCCGCAACGCATATTAGAGGACTTAAATGTCGAAATACGCGTGAAAGTTAAGAAATAGCCAATTTTGAATAATGAAATGGATATTTTGAATAATGGAATGGACTGCTGCGACCCTTTATCCCCTAATTATAGATAAACTTTATACCTCATTCGAAAGCTTATAACGAGAGTAACAAAATGTATATAGTCAACATGTTCCGCAACGCATATTAGAGGACTTAAATGTCGAAATACGCGTGAAAGTTAAGAAATAGCCAATTTTGAATAATGAAATGGATATTTTGAATAATGGAATGGACTGCTGCGACCCTTTAGCCTCTAATTATAGATAAACTTTAAACCTTGTTCGAAAGCTTATAACGAGAGGAACAAAATGTATATAGTCAACATGGTCCGCAAATCATATTAGAGGACCTAAATGTCGAAATACGCGTGAAAATTAAGAAATAGCCAATTTTGAATAATGAAATGGATATTTTGAATAATGGAATGGACTGCTGCGACCCTTTAGCCCCTAATTATAGATAAACTTTATACCTCATTCGAAAGCTTATAACGAGAGGAACAAAATGTATATAGTCAACATGTTCCGCAACGCATATTACAGGACTTAAATGTCGAAATACGCGTGGAAATTAAGAAACAGCCAATTTTGAATAATGAAATGGATATTTTGAATAATGGTATGGACTGCTGCAACCCTTTAGCCTCTAATTATAGATAGACTTCGTATCTCATTCGAAAGCATATTTCGAGAGGAACAAAATGTTTATAGTCCGCAACGCATATTAGAGAAGTAACGAACGACCTAAATATCGAAATACGCTTGAACATTAAGAAATAGCTTATTTTGATAAATGGAATGGACTACTACAGCCCTTCAGTCCCTAACAAAGGCAAATTTTATTCACCAAATTAAAGCGTATTGATAGAGGAATAACTTGAGTATAAATGATATGTGCCGCAATGACCATTAGAGGGGTTACGGAGGACCTAAATGCCAAAATATGCATGAAAATAAAAAAATAGCCAATTTTGAATAATGAAATGCATATTTTGAATTACAGAACACTTGTCTTACAGAATGGACTGTTGTGAGCCGTTGACCCCAGACCCTTATTACATTATACCTCAATTGAAGGCTTATTAGGAGATGAACAGTAGCATGATTATGAGAGTTCTGCCACACACCCATTTTTATGTTGGAGTCGAGGGAAACGTTTTCTTTGTGGATGAAATAAACACACACACACAAAAATAGAAATTCACAGATATAATAAACACAATGGACTTTAAGATTACAAATATGTCTGGTCAGAGATAGTATACGGCACAAGAGGTAGAAATTCTGAAAAAAAAATGGCCGCTGTAAATGCCAATCGAGAACAGCGCTGCAATGATGAGGAAATTATCAAATTGCGAACAGTAGGACAGGACTCAACCTTGATTGTCAAAGACATTAAATACTTCGACACGAAGTAAAGGCCTGCAAAATTATAACCTTGTGCTGGAAAGCGGAAACTATTCGCACATGGGGATATGAGAGATTAAATAAGCAACTGACTACCGTCTTGGCAAAGAGAGAACCGATGGAGCTGTGCAAATTGTGAGCTATGGGATGAAAAATCATGACGCACCGCGTACGTTTCTCGACTTACTTATTTTTTATAAGGATTGTAGGATCGAATGTGTTCGAATATATATGTTTTGTAGGCCCGAAAACTGGGTCTAAAAACAGTAAATTGGGAATGGTGGTTTTGGGGTGACCTAAATTGATTTTTTTGTTATGATGAAGACATTGATCCAATTGAACATGGAGTTAGTAGTTGAAAACGTCAAATATAGCCAAAATGAACCACCTTCGAGGGTAATCCCGGTTCAGAAAATATCAGTTGGTTGAGAGTTGATAGAAACGAAGACAAATCTTAAAATTCATCGTCGTCTCAAACCCTACACGAGGAGGTTGTCACCCAGGCAAAACAACTTGGGTCGAAAAGGGTTAGCAGGCTGATCGACTGCTAAAGAAGGTTCAGGAACAGATTTTAGAAGAAAGGAAAGCCATTGCGGATAAAATTGAGGTACATTCGCCGAAAAAAAACGTTTAAAGATTTATTTACTACCTGGAATATGACCCCGCTTATTGGCATGGACGTGCATACCACCCTTAGGGTCTCTCTGATGTCACGGATGTAAGTTAAAGGCGATTGGTCGTTTTAAGGGCAAAACAATGTAATCATGCACTGTATGTACCTTTGTAAATATTAATCCAACAGGTAATGCGGATGATGAGAACGGGGGATACTTTCACTCGGGAAACTAGATTTTCACCGCGGCCACGGACTTTGTTGAAACTCTTGAGGGGATGGATAAAAAGATCGTAGGAGGCCGATTGGACATATGACAAAACTAGGTAAATGGTGAATACTTCCTCGGTCCAGCGGGGTGTATCCCTTCTCGAAAGTACCTTTCTGTTTCGGAAATTCGCGGTGTTTGAATGGGAGGGAAAGGTTCCAATACAAATTGTTTTTATGCTCCTTATGACTTACGACAACAGGGGCCATCTTGATAGCGGTGTTTGTTGGTATTGTACTGGCGAACAAGATCGTCCAGGACATCGATATAGGTGCGTGTGGAGTTGGCTGAAAAGTTTTGAACGTTTGACAATACTCGAATTGTCTTCGTTCCCGCTGGAGTAGATATCGATACCTTGCTTTTACGTGTTTGTTGTAAAATTTTTGCCTTTGTCTGTCGATAGCTTCTTGGGCACACCGCTTGGAATGCATTCCGCAATGTCACCCTTCTTTTTCTTGAGTGGTATAATCCAGCCATATTTGGAAAATACATCGATAATGCTCAGGATAAATTCATTTCCCTTGTCCCTGGAAAAGTCACTCATATCAAATAGGTCGCCCGCCCAGGTCTCATCCACACCACCCACCGCTACACAGCGTTTATGAAACTAGCGTCGAACTGGTTTGTGAACCCCTCAGCTAGCTCATCGGTCCAGCGAACATTTTTTTTTAACACCCAGAACGAATCCAACTTTGGTACTGATGATGGGTCCGACGATGCTGCAGTCCAAGTGTTAAGCGAGGCTACATTGTAGCATAGCTTCGTGAACGATGGAGTTGTGTGAGGATGAATCATTGTACTGGGCATAGCAAAGATCGTGGTGATATGCTGCCTCGTCAACTTGATTAATGGGTTTTGACCAATGCTTCAGGGTGTCGTCGGGAAGTTGTCGCTTTCTAAGTTAAGTCCCTGGCCTGGTGAAGTTGTGTCCGGGTAGATGCATTTTCATGGGTAATCGGTTGATTAGATTGTTCATGAACCATGTACCGGTTGTAGAAACAAACTTAGACATCTTGGCATCGCACACCTTGTAGTTGCCAACCTTTCACCGTCGCCCGTTGCTGGTCATTACCTCGCTGGTGTTACCTGTGTCCATCTTCCTACGACTTTTACACAGAAAATCATCGCTATTTTATTTTAACAAATGAACATTAAGGACATTTCATAGAGTGATAACGCTCACACGAGGAGTAATCACTACCTCCTACTTCAATGATCGATAAGACGGTCGATCATTGGGACTGTGGTAAGACGACGCAGCTAAACAACCTATTCCTGTGCGATGGATGGCTCCGATTACAACCAATTGTTCGTCTTCGGATAATCCATTCACCAACCTATCTACCAGCTGTTGGAGCAAGCGCTGGAATAAAGCTTCCCCAAAGAAGTTATCCGAGACCTCCTACAGTGCAGGGTAAGTCACCCTTCTCTTTGATCGATGTGGTCAACACCTTACTACCACCACGAGACCCGAGTATCGACTAAAGACATCTTATCAGTTTAAATAAAACTTTTAAACTTTACTTTATTACTTCTTTATTGATCATTGCACAAATCTAGTACTTCATCTGCTAGTTTTGCAAAGGAGTGCAATTTTGGGTTCTCAATGCTCTTCAACTTTGTATTTGTTTGGCTTTTTAACTATTTTGATCTGAGCGTCACTGATGAGTCTTATGTAGACGAAACGCGCGTCTGGCGTATAAAATTATAATCCTGGTACTTTTGATAACTATTTACACCACTGGGTCGATGCCACTGCTGGTGGACGTTTCGTCCCCGAGGGTATCACCAGCCCAGTAGTCAGCACTTCGGTGTTGACATGAATATCAATTATATATTCATTTTTATAAATTTTCTGTTTACAAAAATTTGAATTATTCGAAAAACTAAGGTTTTTCTTACCCCAGGAGTAGATTACCTTAGCCGTATTTGGCACAACTTTTTGGAATTTTGGGTCCTCAATGCTCTTCAACTTTGTATTTGTTTGGCTTTTTAACTATTTTGATCTGAGCGTCACTGATGAGTCTTATGTAGACGAAACGCGCGTCTGGCGTATAAAATTATAATCCTGGTACTTTTGATAACTATTTTCTTCGAGCAAGGAAGTGATGTACTAGACCCCCGAGTACTTGATCACAGCCGCAAGAACCTCATGGTGAACCTCATGGTGTTCTACGATGTTGAGAAAACAGAACACGTGTGAAGACAATGACGACTGTTTCTTCCTGTACCAGAACTACTTCACACTGCCCATCCAGTCGATCCCGGATAATGCCTACTTCTCCTGCATCTCCCAGCAGAACGCTGAGAAAATCGACCACATCCGACGCAATCACTGCAACGATCTCACCAAGAAACAGTTTGACGTTCTGTGTAAGCATTTCTGGTCCAAGGCAAATGGAAAATATCGATGCAAACTAAATGAGTGCTATGCGGTATAAGATAAAGAATGGATCAGCTCGAATATTTCTTTAGGTATAAAGAATATCTGGACACAGTTCGAATGGCCCTGCAAATACAATTTTGAGTGGATTCCAGTCGATATGAGGAGCATATGTTGAAAATGCGGTTGCGTGATTCTTCACCCGATCTAAAGCGGTGGAGGTGATTTCAACGCAAGGGCTCCCACCATTATGGTAAGGTGGAGCAATTTTCTTAATACCAATGCCCTGCCAAGACGATTTGAGGCCATTAGTTCACATACCCATGACACGTGAATCTATCGAAGAAAAGGGATCCGTATCAGCTGTGTAATACCTTCATGTGCAACTCATAAATTAGGGCGTTCACACAAACGCTTAGGGTCGTGCAACAGCATTCGATCTACTAGTATTAGATAAATGACGTAAGATGCAAGACACCAAACGGAAGATTCAACCCAGTTATATACAGCATCGTCTCGACAAGTCTGAACTTAGCTGGGACCTTTAAAAGGTGATCACGCCTGTGGTTGAGGCTCAGCGAGAGGCAGCTTCACAGATCATCGAAAATATGGCAGACCTTCCTGCAACAGTGCCAGCCAGCCATCCCTTCACCACCGCCATAGTTTGCCGACCCACTACTCATTACACGACATACAGACACCGTCCTCTGAGCTCGAGCACAGCAGCATTTGCAGCTCAGTATGCCGACGTTGGTATCTTCATCGGAAGCTCACTAGTTACTTTTGACGGCGATAATGTTTTTATGGACAGAGTGAAGTAAAAAGGAACCCTTGGCTTCTGGGAAGTCATGGTAAAAAAGAAACCATAATCGTTCGAGCTCGACGACCCTGACGACTATGCAGAGATCCTTAAAAGTTCCGGTACTATGTATAAAGGAAATTCCATCCTTGCAAGAACCCCGAAGGCGAATAAGAAGTAAATGTGGAAGGGAATCGTGTCCCACATCTACCAGAAGTACCGTATAGCGGGTTATTTTCGCGGGGTGTAAATTTTCGCTTATTTTCGCGGATAGAACAAAATCGCCAAAATAAATTCCGCCACTTTAAAAGTGTTCATGCAAAGGTATTGATAAAAGTTTCGAAACCGCCAAAATAATAACCGCAAAAATATTTCGTATACCCTTATTCAATGAAAATCGCGAAATTTTACACCCGCGAAAATAACCCGCTATACGGTATTAGTTTGGCATTGAGCTGCAAACCATGCTTTTTTTCCACTTCAAGCAACTTCTCGATCGCTTGGAACTGTGTGCTGCAGCTAACTGAGCAGGAAATAATGGTGTGCGCAACGAAATTGTATCGATTTTCCATGCTATGAAAAAAGGTAGACATATCATGAAGAATATATGGCGCTTCATCATAGCATCCTATAAGTAAAGGTTGCAAATCAAGAAAGGTTACGCCTGAAAGTACGCATACGGTGGTAGATGTCTGTTTGAAACAATCGCCAGTTTGGCTGCACACATGTTTACTTCATCTGCCACCAAAACCACAGGAAGTAAGGCCGTGAGTGCAAACACCAATGCAGCATTTAAAGGTGTTGCAAAAGGGGCACCAAAGCCGTCGACTACGTGGTTGATAAAGTTACCCGCCCCCGAAACCGCAGAATGTCCACTCCTCAACAGTCCAGTGTTCAACGCAGCAAACCGCAGCAAACCAAGTTGAACAACCTGATCTCCGGTTCTGGCATTGGTACCATCCACGACTTCGTGCAGCGCTTTAAATAAATACATAATGTCCAACATCCTTATAACCACCGAAGGGTTGGTCTTCGACGAAAGTCTCCAAGAATATCAGGTTCACGAATACGAACCTCAAGCTGGTGCCAACCTGAATAATCTAGTTGAGATCCGAATCAACATCGAAACCCAAGACTTGTTCCTCCATCCCGCTGGAAATGATCTCTTGGTAGAGGGGTGACTGATCAATAACGACGGTAGTGCATCTGCTTATGCAGATCTAGTGCCTCTCATTCTTAATGGGATCATGTATCTCTTTTAGACCATCAGATACAATAAATGCAAGCTCTCAAGCTAGCTGATCGAACATCCCAGTCGTTGCCATCATATCATGCTGGGAATGTTGATTTATCCCAACAATTTCTCGAAATTCCAAGGATTCAACTAGCTGTGGTACAAAGAACCATCTACCGAAGCCGAGGCCGAAAACATAGGGTTTGCAGTAGGACATGGGTATATTATCAACTAGCCCGCAAACAAAGGATCGTTTTCATTCACCATACATCCGAGACACATTTTCGGCTTTGCAGACGATTACAACAAGATTGTGCATGGATCAAGCACGAATTGTCACTCGTACGCGACTCGGACGACAATGCTATCCTGCTACTGCCGTCAACGACGTGGCGAAAATCAACCTGTGGACGTGGCGAAAATCAACCTGAGTCAGATCTCTTGGTTTGTTCTCATGTCCTTCCTTCCTTCCGATTAAAACAAAACTGCGGTTGTACAAGACCATCCAGAGAAAGAGTAAGATCGATTGTGGTTTCCGAATACGACAATGTGATTCTACAAGTGTTACCCCAAACTTACAGTTCCACTGGTGTTTGTCTGCCAAGAGCGGTCGGGAAAAACCGAGATACATCATCGTAGTACGATCAGACTCAAAATGCAATCGTGTTCGACCACTGCCAGTTGCGAACTATCTACGTCACTCTCATCGCAGAACGCTACCCGGCGCTAGACTTCAATGCGAGTTTCACCCTAATAGCAACGATGACTCTCGCCAGACTCTATCAACGTTGTCAATAGCATCAACACATCTTGGGATTCAAAGGGCAGATTTACACGTTAGGTTTGATCACAAACGGCTATACAAGACGGGGAGCTCATTGTAAATATCATCAGAATCAACAGCATTCTTGGGAATAGTGATATTAGTGCGGCGGCTACACATATATTTGAGACGATTTGTACACATCCTGCTGCAAGCATGACATTTGGCATAGACCTTCCTCAACTATTACTCTTTCATTTCAGAAACAGAGACATCTGCAAAAAATGTCTCACTTCCGGTAAAATCAAAAATTAGGGTTATCATACTTAAATCCGCCCTTTATCGAAGGCTAATATGTGAAAAGGTATTATTATCATGCTACTAACATAATATTAGGTACCAATCTTTGTTATCTACTACCTTTGGCTATATGATAGAGATTAATTATCTTCAAAAACCCTACTTCTGGTATAGTCCAACATGGCGCTTATACTACTAGAATAAGCTTATTTTTAGGGAGGGTAAATAAAATGTGTTTTAATGTATTGCTACTATCATTACATTGTGCAGCAAACCTTTCTTTTGTGTCTCTCGTGGATACAATGTATAAGACATATCTCTTTAAAAACATTACTTCCGGTAATATCCAAAATTGCGGACATAGAAATATCTATTTTCTATTTCAACATTCTACTTTTTTCAAAATAAAAAGAAAACGCTCTTGTTGTGGGTTTTGTTGCTTGTCATTAAACTTTGTTTTCTAGTTTTCCACTAAATTATTCTGATCTAAATTTTTAAATAACACTTCCGGTAAAAAAAAACATATGGCGTAGATTTAAGAAATGAGTCCCCAAACCACATCTTTGATTTAAAGTTTTAGATAGATTGATTGAAACTTAAATTACTATAACACTAAAAAAAATCAAGTTACTACTTTTTGGCTAAAAAAACCATATTCATTCATTGTCACCACCACATGAAAACAAAGCAGTGCAGGGGAGACCCGATTTTTCACATTAACAACGACCGCGATATCCTCTGTATTTGTATCAGTATATAAAATTGAGAATTGAAATGGAGAATGTGTCAAAGAGACAACAAACCGACCGAAAAAACAACAGCAGAAGGTCACCAACAAGTCTCCAATGTAGCGAGAAATTCCCGCACCCGGAGGCGTCCTTCAGCTGGCCCCTAAACTAGTACTAGTTCAGTGATCATTAACGCCATACTCATTTCCAAATTGTACACAAGAAACTAAAATTGAAATAATACAAGCCTAACAAAGGCCAGAGGCTCCTGCCTTGGGACAAGCGCAAAAATGCGGCTGGGTTAAATATGTTTGTGAGATCCCAACCCTCCACCTATACCTCGAGCTAATGTAGAAAAGTAAACGCATAACAATACGCACATTTAAAATCAGTTCAAGAGAAATTCGAGTCTGATATCAGAAGATATACCAAAGAAAATGAACAAAATGACAATAATACATAAATAACAACAGACTACTAGCAGTTAACTGACATGCCAGCTCCAGACTTCAATTAAACTGACTGAAAGATTATGATTTCATAGTATGAACATCAGGCACAATCCTTCCCGTTAGGGTTTTAGTATCATACCATCATAAAATAAATGAGAAGAACATAACCCGTGTCATGCCAACAACTGTTTTTTGATAAATGTGTTCAGTTCCGATGCAAAGACCCTACAAGTGAATCAATATTAACGCCAAAATATGCAATCTTTAATGACCTGACAACAGTATCGTAACTATATCCCTTCTTAATAAGTCTAAGGGTTTTGTTTGTTTTGAGGTGAATACTGACACCTTTGCTTTATAAAGAATATTTCCATAAAAAATGAATACATTGTCGATACCAATTCTGGATTTAATATAACGGTTTGAATTTTTCGAAAAACTAAGGATTTTCTTACCCCAGGAGTAGATTACCTTAGCCGTATTTGGCACAACTTTTTGGAATTTTGGATCCTCAATGCTCTTCAACTTAATTTGAATTTATTTGGCTTTTTAACTATTTTGATCTGAGCGTCACTGATGAGTCTTATGTAGACGAAACGCGCGTCTGGCGTATAAAATTATAATCCTGGTACTTTTGATAACTATTTGAGAGAGCGCGCAGATATATTGACGAGCAATAAGAGCAGATTTGACGCTCTCTACGCTTGATGCAAACACTTAGTCTACAGTGTTGTGTAGCTGATTCGACGCGATCACTGTCTTTTCAAAGAGTGGGTTTGAGTATTGTGGTGTTTTGCTTAGTGGAATGTCAAAACACTTAGAGTGATTCTAACTTGTTTTCCACAATATTTGTTGCGTGGTAATCTTCGAACTTATTGGCAGTTATGTTTTCTTAGGACGTGCTTTTGTATAAATTCGTCTGGTTCAATAACGGGAATCAGCCCCTGAACCACTTTGTCATAAACATCAACTTCTAACTTGTTCGTCTTGCAATTGTAAAGAGGTCTTGTAGTTCCAGTTTGGCAATCATATTGGAGACACAACCGTCCTCTCTTGACTTGTAATAGATGGTGACGAATCTTGCCGCTTGCCGTTGTATCCTTTCTAGCTTATTTGTGTTTGTTACCGTGTATGGGTCCCATACTATGGCTCCATATTCCATCGTTGATCTGACGAGCGAAATGTTTAATTTGTGGGTGGTCCATTTGAGGTCTTCCGAAATATTTAGGACTAGGAACGGGTCATGCTTGACTTGTTGAAGTATGTGTCCACTTAAACTGTAGATTGTATTGCTTTTGTTTCTGATGCTTAGGATGTAGAATCTTTTGCATTGAACCGCATTTCCCAGTACATCTACAATGTACAAGCTTCTGCCAAAATGATGAGGCATTAGAAAGAGTTATTAATAAGTGATCATATTTGTCCCTTCGCCATCCATTAGCGCCTGAACTGGGTAGCATAATAGCCAATTCCAAGCTCGTCCCCTCTAAACACCTGCCTTAGTATATTGCACGTTTTACATGCTGGAAAAGTCTAGACCAAGTTGAGGGAATACCCTCAATAAGTCTTCCCTATTGCGTAAATAGTTAGTTTCTTGAATCGTTAACCATGTTTGTGTGATCTTACAGTTAAACCTCGATGATTTATACTGATCAATCATCATTCTTTACCTTAAATTCACATCTTCAAATTGCCATCAATGTAGCCCACATTTTTTTCCTTTTCAAGCAATCAGAAAACTATATCACAACCGGTAAATACATGGATCACAATAAGTGTTTGTAATCACTCATTGCCAGGTGCATTTGAAAGGTAATTGATATACTAGTATATTTATAAAAAACTTTTTGCCCTCCAAACCACAACCCATAGTCCGTCTACCCTTGTCACAGAATAGCGAAACAGTAATGACAGCATCATCAGTAACGACTATTCGAATCATGACTCGTGCAAGTTCGTGTTTCATTACATTAGACACATGCAACATGATTCAATCGCAGCCTCTTAATGTGAGCATGGTTATTAACTTGAAATACATCACGAGGTAGATAAGATATAATATCAGGAGCATTTTTATAAGAAGCAAGAGCTACATTTAGGGAAAGGGGAATACACAGACGAACCCAGAGTCCAAACAAAATCCTCAAAATTGGCAAAGTGTTCTGAAAGATGACGACAATAAGTAAAAACTTTTAAGTTTTCATTCGCAACAGATTGCTCAAACTATTTTGAGGAAAAGGTAGTTGTAGCAACACTTACTCATGATGTTTTGTGTTATCCACCACATGATGATGTCTCAAGCTTAGCACCATGTTCACACGAAGAGGCTGACACTTGAATCAAGATGCATGTGTCTGATGCAGTGAAACACAGACTTCAACTGAGTCATGGCTCGAAAGGTCGATACTGATGTTGCTGTCATTGATGTCTGGCTATTCAGTGAAATAGGGGCAGACGAATTTTGGCTTGAATTTGGAAGTGAGAAAGCCAAAAATTTAGTGACCAGCTAAAAAAACATTTTCTTTACATTGGGAAAAAAGTTAAATATTAAAATGAAATACAATATTTCTATGTCCATATTGGATATATCCGGAAGTATGGTTTTAAAGAAATATGTCTTATACATTGTATCCATGACAAGCAGCAAAGAAAGGTTCCTGCTCAATATATTGAAAGTAGCAATAGTTTAAAATACATTTCAATTACCCTCCCTAAAAGTAAGCTTATTTTAGTACAATGTCCACCATGTCGGCTTTTACGGGAAGTAGGGTTTTTGAAGACGTCTAATCTATAGCATATATCTAAAGGAGTACATAACAAAGGTTTGTACCAAATTTCATGATAGTAGCATGTTCATAACGTCTATTCACATACTAGCCTTCGGTATTGGGCTAATTAAAGAATGATGTCCGCCATTTTGAATTTTACCGGAAATGAGACATTTTTTTCAAATGCCTCACTATCTGAAATAAAAGAGAAATAGTTTAGGAAGGTCTGTGCCAAACTTCATGTTTGTAGCAGGATGTGCCCAATTTTTCACAAAGCCGCCATACTATATCAACCATATAAGTTATGTAAATGGTATTACAGCAGTCTTCCATCTACAGCTTTTTTCCCCGCAAACGGTCCTGGTATAAGAATCATTCAAAAACCCAAAAAACTAGTATACTTACCAGTGATCTTGCAAACCAGCAATCGCATGCAAACATATCTCAACGACTAAGACGGTAGGCAAATCGATCGAGATGTAAGAATAAATGACTTATCACGAATCAGAATTAAGAAACCGAATGGGTCCATCAATGCCCATGCTACGTCAATCTTCAAAGACCCAAATGTTGCTAAACACCTATCCGACCTCCATGATAAATATGTTGTTGTCCCCGCAGACAAAGCCCCAAATAACATCGTTTTTGTCTGTAAAAGTCATTACATTTAATGCTTGATAAACGAATTAGGTATAGACAATTCACTTGGAAACTCAACATATACCCTCACGACACTTTCCAAAGAGGAAATCCTGGATAATCATAGGTATGTTCTTTGTTCCTTTAGTATTTCAACCAAAGATGAAGAACTGGATCTTCCATCACTGTATTGGATACCTAAACTACATAAGTGTCCTTACAAACAACGGTATATTGCTGGGTCTTCCATGTGCTCCACGAAACCCCTTTCTAAATTATTTTAAAACATCTATTTTATCAGCAGTCAAATACGGGCTTCAAAGTTATTGTGAAACTGCCTATTCTAGAGGTGGCGTGAATCAGATGTCGATACTTTAAAATTCTAAAGATCTTTTAGAGTACATACAATCTAACCCTCTTTCATCTTGTAACAGTATTAAAATATTTGACCTTTCTACTCTTTACACAAGTATTCCACACGCCAAACTAAAAGACAAATGAAAAGAGTTGGTATTACTTTGCTTCATAAAAAAAGAATGGCCAACGTAGATACAAGTATCTTGTCTTAGGGAGGGATAAATCCTACTTTGTAAAGAATCACTCTGATTCAAACAAAAAATTCTCCGAAACCGATATTATCAAGATGCTTGATTTTTTTATTGACAACATATTTGTTACGTTCGGAGGACGTGTTTTTCAACAGACTGTCGGCATCCCAATGGGAACAAACTGTGCCCCTCTGCTTGCTGACTTGTTTCTTTATTATTATGAGGGTGACTTCATGCAGGAACTTCTTAGGAAGAAAGATAAGAAGTTAGCAATATCCTTTAACTCTACTTTTCTCTATATAGATGACGTTCTTTCACTAAACAATTCAAAATTTGGTGACTATGTGGAACGCATCTATCCTATCGAATTGGAGATAAAGGATACTACAGATACAGTTGAGTCGGCTTCATATCTTGACTTACATCTGGAAATTGTCAATGAGGGTCGGTTGAAGACAAAACTTTACGACAAAAGAGATGATTTCAGCTTTCCAATTGTGAAGTTTCCATTTCTAAGTAGCAACATTTCAGAAGCACTTGCATACGGGGTATATATCTCCCAATTGATACGATATTCCCGTGCTTGCATTTCCTATTATGATTTTCTTGATAGAGGGTTACTGCTCACAAGGAAGCTATTAAACCAAGAGTTCCAAATGGTGAAGTTGAAATCATCCCTTCGAAAATTTTACGGACGTCATCACGAGTTGATTGACCGTTATGGAATAACCGTTTCACAAATGATATCGGATATGTTCCTTACGTCATAACTACAATCCCCTTCCCTTTCATGAATTTAATCTACCGAATTAGACTATTTACCGGATTTGTTATCACATAAGCAACACGACGGGTGCCGCATGTGGAGCACGATCTGCTTACCCTTCCGGAGCACCTGAGATCACCCCTGGTTTTTAGTGGGGTTCGTGTTGTTTATTCTTTAGTTTTCTATGTTGTGTCATGTGTACTATTGTTTTTCTGTTTGTCTTTTTCATTTTTAGCCATGGCGTTGTCAGTTTGTTCTAGATTTATGAGTTTGACTGTCCCTTTGGTATCTTTCGTCCCTCTTTTCTTCTACAACGGACTGTCAAGTCCGCATTCGTTTGTCCCATGCAAAGCTGGCTCACCTCTCTAAAGGTTCAAAAGATTACCAAGCCTCTCCCCAAAAGGTACTGGTGGAATGAATCAGAAGCTGAGTATCACCCAAATGAAGGTAAACGCAACAAGTAGGTGGATATCTACCCATGCTGGCAGGGCTGGGAATAAGGGCACTCCCCATGATAGCAAAAGACCATTCTACCAGCCTTGGGTGTTGGAGCCTTGAGCGGTTTGGGTGGTGAAGCCGTCAAGAAGGCCTTAAGGTCTGGATTGTACCTGTAGCGTGGTGGATGCGTTTGCGCAGTGAAACCAAGTGTCAACGGTCTCTACCTCAAATCCGCAAACGCCCGGATTACCTATGGGACTGGACTTTACTTGAAGCGTGGTCAGCAATTCCACGACGGAGCTGGTCTGATCTTATATTTGGATGCTAACAGCCTCTTTAAAAACATTCCCCTCCTCGGTATGCTCCTATAAAATAGATGAACGATTTAGATTCTGGGTACCGGCGACTACAGTCGAATGTGTGTAGAATCAACTCGATACAAAAATGGAAGGTATCAAACTACATTTAACGCCTATGTACGTCTGGACAAAGCTGTATCTGTAACACTGTGTGCTTGTTCTGTGGGTAGTTTGGTGATAACCAGCAGTAACCTGGGTTCAGCTTTGACCGGCACAGGTGTTAAAGCCACCCTTCCTCTGGGATTTCTATCTTGCTTAAATGCTATCACTGTAATGGATCTCACACTATTTTCTAGGCATGTAACCAAAAAGAAAAAGAAACACCACGATACTTTGCGATTGGCCCAGTCCAAAAAGTCCTTGGTTGAACAATGTGTCAGATCGGCTTTAACTGATGATGACCAGATCGATGATGAAGAGTTTGACTCAAAAACTACTACGACCTTAAAGATCAGATGCAGCAACCCATGTCAAGTTTCAGCGAGGATCTGTCAAAATGCTTCTTTTAGGTTTTTCCTACCCAATTCAATGGTTTGAACCCCATTTTCAGGCCTAAACAACATATTCTCACACTTCCAATCATACCATTTTTATTAAAAATATAAAAGTCGTGGTAGTCATACCCTGTGCGCCTGTTGTTAGCTCACCTGAGTGAGCTTTTCTCACCATTTCGCGTCCGTCGTCGTCGTTAACATTTAACATTTTGAACTTCTTCTGGAGAACCACTAAATGGAATAAAACAAAACATGGCATGAATGTTCCTTGTGAGGTTTTGACCAAGTGATGTTACTTTGTAGCCGATTCATCATTCAAGATGGCCGCCATCGGGGGACTTAGTTTAACATAGGACCCTATGGGAAATGCATACAAATGACTTCTTTTAGAGAACGACTGAATGGAATAAAATCAAACATGGGATGAATGTTCCTTATGAGGTGCTGACCAAGTGTTGTTACTTTGTAACTGATCCATCATCCAAGATGGCCGTCAGCGGGGGGCTTAGTTTAACATAGGACCCTATGGGAAATGCATACACATTACTTCTTTTAGAGAACCACTGAATGGAATGAAACCTAACATGGCATGAATGTTCCTTATGAGGTGATGACCAAGACAATTAGTGTTGTTACTTTGTAGCCGGTCCATTATCCAAGATGGCCCCCAGTGGGAGACTTGGTTAAACATAGGACCCTACGGGAAATGCATACAAATGACTTCTTTTAGTGAATCACTGAATGGACTGAAACCAAACAAGGCACTCCTTATTAGGTGCTGACCAAGTGTTGTTACTTTGTAGCCGATCCATTAATATATAAGATGGCCGCCAGCGGGGGACTTAGTTTAACATAGGACCCTATGGGAAATGCATACAAATGACTTATTTTAAAGAAAATGACTTCTTTTAGAGAACTACTGAATGGAATGAAACCAAACAAGGCATGAATGTTCTTTATGAGGTGCTGACCAAGTGTTGTTACTCTGTAGCCGATCCATCATCCAAGATGGCCACCAGTGGGGGACTTGGTTAAACATAGGACCCTATGAGAAATGCATACAACTGACTTCTTTTAGAGAACCACTGAATGGACTGAAACCAAACATGGCACAAATTTTCCTTATGAGATGCTGACCAAGTGTTATTACTTTGTAGCCGATCCATCATCCAAGATGGCCGCCAGTGGGGAAATTAGTTTAACATAGGACCCTATGTGAAATGCATACACAAGTCTTCTTCTAGAGAACCACCGAATTGAATGAATCAAATATAGCCTGAATGTTCCTTTCCTTATGAGGTTGTGTTGTTAGTTTTAGCCAAATTTTATATTTGTTTATATGATTTCAAAAACCAAGGTAGAATCAGGTGAGAGATACAGGCTCTTGAGAGCATCTAGTTTTTCATCTCATAGCTCACGATTTGCACAGCTCCATCGGTGTCTCTCTTTGTCAAAACGGTGTTCAGCTGCTTGTTAAGTCTTTCACATCCCCAAGTGCGGATATTTTTCTCTTTCCAGCACAAGGTTATAACTTTTGCGAACCAACACTTCATGTCAATATTTTAAATGTCTTTGACAGTCCAGGGTGATTCCTAACCTACTTCTCGCCATTTGAGGGTTTCCTCATCAGTATTTTCCAAAATTTCTACCCTTTGCGCCATTAACTCTCTGATCAGACATATTTGTAATCTTACAATCCATTGTGTTTATCCTATCTGTGGATTTGTTTTGGTGTATTTTCTTTTTTCCACAAAATTACATTTTCCCACAACCCCAACACCCACTTTTCCCCTTCAAGCCCAATCAACAACGTTTTGCCCTCTTAACCTCGTCAAAGAGCGTGCAAGATTTTCGGATTTTTAGGTGCAGTCCAAGCAGAAATTCCCCTCAAAATGTTCAAGCGTATTTCGATTTTTAGTCCCTTGTTACTGCGCAGAATAAATTGACTATATACCATTTGTTCCTCTTTTTATAAGCTTCCGAATGAGGTAAAAGGTAGGTCTGTAATTAAGGGCTGAAGGGTCCCAGCAGTACATTCCATTATTAAAAATATCCATTTCATTATTCAAAATAGACTGTTTCTTATTTTTCACGCGTATTTTGGCATTTACGTCCCCAATAATCCCTCTAATGGTCATTGCAGAACATATCGTTTATACTCAGTCTATTTCTCTATAAATAAGCTTTTATTTGGTGTATCAATTTTGCCTTTATTAGGGACTGTACGGTTGCAGAAGTCCATCCTATTATTCAACATAAGCTATTTCTTATTGTTCAAGCGTATTTCGATATTTAGGTCGTTCGTTACTTGTCTTATATGCGTTGCGGAACTTGTTGACTATATACATTGTGTTTCTCTCGTAAAAAGTTTTATCATTTAATTTATTACTTGAAGCAAGCAAATTTTTATAATGAATCTCCCATTCTTTGGCAGAAATAGCAGGCTCACAATTATTATTCTTTTTTTTGTAATTATTAATGCTTCCCCAAAATTCGTTGGTGTTCTTTGGGTTTATCTCATTTATTTGTTTTATCAAGGAATGAAAACAATCCTTTTTCAATTTATTTTTCAATTTATAGTACTCTCTTTTACAGTTGCAATAAGTCAATCTTAATGCATTACTATTGGGGGCTTTAGCTAATCTATTTCCAAGGGAACACACTTCTTTTCTAAGGAGTAAGCAATCATTTGACATCCATACTTTTTTAGGTTTTTTTTTTTTTTGTGTGTCTAATTTTGCATTATGGATTTTTTGCTTCTAAATAGATTTCATTAGTTTCGGTCACTAAGAAGTCAATATCATTAAAATTATTATCATCAATTAGTTTGTTTAAAGATAGAATGTCTTCTACACTCTTTTCTTCTAATAAAGCATCAATATAAATGTCCTTACTTTGATCCGCCCATTTAAATGTACCAGGAAGGGACCATAGTTCTTCCTTATCTATTTCTTTAGAATTTTTTAAGGTTCATGTGGACCCTATGGCTAAAATGGCCGTATTTTCACTTCAAAATTTACTCTGAGTACAGACAAACCTGCGCATCTGTAAAAGATTTCAGGCATAGGCATGAAGTTTTGATGACGTCGCATGGTGACGTTTTCGTACATTTTGCTTTTTCAGTAAACAGTCCATCTGTTGATAAAAACTATGAACGTTTTGTGTAGGCCTATATCTAAATATGTTTACCTATGTTGAAAGATGTGCATAGTATCAAATCATAAAAATACAAATTGTTTAGTCTCAAGGAAATCTTGTAAGATTTTTGTTGCTATTTTTTTCTAAATAGGTGCAATTTGGGTACTCGGTACAATTTGGGTACCCTTACGTTATATACCAAAACTTGGGGGTAGGTGGTAAGCTGCAGGTCAATTAGACTTTTTATTAGATGCGACATATCTTCAAAAATTAATACAGTAGAAAAAAAATTGGAAGGCGGAGGGGAAGTTAAAGATTTAAAAGTGAAGCGTTTTTTTCTGTTTACTTAATATTTTTTTCTATTCAGGAACATCGGCACAGGCAGATCCCTCATGAACCATAATTTCTGAATATAAGCTGAATGTGGCTGAAATTTTCTGAATTTAGGCTGAAATGTGTCTTAGAACAAATGAGGTGTCTGAATCCTGTCTGACCTGTTTATTGATGGTGTCTGAATATTGTCTTATAGTTCTGAATTTTGTCTGAATACTTCTTATTTAGTCAGAAAAGTTTCAGACACTATTCAGAATTTCTGAATACTGTCTTATTTGTCTGAATTGTTTAAAAGAAACACCAGTAAGATCAATTCAGAAACCAAAAATTAATAAAATACACCCCTAAATATCTGAATATTGTCTGAATCATTCTTAATCATTCAGATATTATGTCAGACAAAATTCAGAAAATTGGAAATAAGTAAATTCTGATATATAGATCTGAATATTGTCAGATTTTTTTTAAATCATTCAGAAGTTACGTCAGACAAAAGTCAGAAAACTGGAAATAAGTAAATTATAATCTCATAGATCTGAATATTGTCTGAATTTTTCCAAATCATTCAGAAGTTAGACAAAATTCAGAAAACTAGAAATAAGTCATAGATCTGGATTAAATGTCTGAATTACACTGAGTTATTTAATTTTAACACATAAATGGAAACATAAAAAATAATTCTTCAAAAGTCTGAATATTATGTGAATAAGTTTCACCAACAAAACTACATAAAATGAAATATTTTGAAAATGTACAAATAACAGCAAGAATTAATTTCTCTGATTACAAAAATTTTGAAATCCTTCATCTGGCTCATCAACATAAAAGTGCAAGAATCTTACAGTGTTTTCCCAAGGCAATATAGCTACTGACCTTATTTTTGAGATGGGACAGGAGGGGTCTTATCCCGAAATCCCGGACTTAAAAAACGAAATCCCATAATCCCGACGTCCCGAAATCCGAAAAAAAGAATTCCCTGATCCTGAAAGAGTGAATCCCGAAATCCTGAGCTTAAAAACACACGATCCCGGAGTCCTGATAAAGGTCCTTAATAATAATCCCCCCTATTTTTCATCTATCATTTTGGGATGACCGTGAATGCAGTTACAGTCATCAGTTTAAACCCATTGGTATATAACTATGAAATACTTTGGAAAACCAAGTGTACATAATAAAAAAACTCATGAGTAGTTTATATATATATATTTTATTTAGAAAACTACCCCTTTACATCGGGGACACCAGTCATCAGGGTAGAAGTGATGGTGCGTTTATACTATATTATTTACAATTATATACATTATAGTTAATGGTTTCATTCTAAAATGTCTTTGAAACAATAACATACATGGCACATTAATAAGACAAAAATAGAGATTTCTAAAATACATAATCCTAATAAAAAAAGACAATTTATAGAATGTTAAAATATACATGTAATTTAAAACACTCATAGACAAATATGACCATGCAGCATGTATAACGCATAAAAACTAAGATCAATATATAATAGTACATACGAGTAAGTAACTCAAAGGTTATTTTGGTTCAACCATAGTTTGACGTAATCTAAATAATTCTAAGAGATACATTCTTCCATAAACATCATAAAATGAACCAATTTCATCGTTAAAAGCATAACCAATATCGCCAACTAAAAATAATACTTGTGCACGTGGCGACAGTTCCAGAAAACTTACATTTCTATTATTAAAAGAGGCAAATAAGGTGAAAAATTAAGACCTGGTTTGTTCAAGAGATGTACACCCGAGCAGAAAATGTTCTAAATCTTCTGACTCCCCTGAATCACAAATAGGACATAGGTTGTCTTCGGACATATGCATTCTAAAAAGAAACTGCTTTAATGGCAAATAATTTGTTCTTGCGAGCAGTTTAAGACGAGATGAATTAAAATCGCTTATGTCCTCTAAGTATAACTGGCTACCTGTCTTAATATAGCAGTACTGATACAAATCAAGGCTACTTTTAGTAACATCAATAATTAAAATTTCTCTTATGGCATTACCATACTGACAGTTGAAATTATCAGACCCAATACTTTCCGTGTAGGTGTTCATCTCTTGAACATATTTCCAGACACTAAGGCTTTCGTTTAATTGAACCATTTCACTAAAGACTCGCTTGCACAGTCTATCGTCTGGTAGGTTAGTGAACCTTTTAAAGTACGCAACTTTTTGGCGGGTGATAAATGCAGATACGGGTTCCCATCCAAGCTCGAGAAGGAGAGCGGAACGGGGAATATTCATTTTAGTGTTCATAATGATCTTAGCTGCGCGGTATTGCCAACTGTCGATGATCGATATATTTGTACCTGCAGTGGCATCCAGACGGCGCATGCGCGTGATAAAGAAGGCCGGAGCACTGAGTTCCAAAGGGCGTCTCCAAATTTTACACGGTTAAAACTTCCATGCTCACCGAGAACACGTAACAAATAGTTCAGCATATTATCCATCTTATCTTTCAAATAGTTATTAACATGGAAATTTGACTTTAGTGATCTATTTATGTAGTAACCGAGGTATGTATATTCGTTCACTTCCTCGATCTTCACATCACCAAGAGACCAGACTCGTTCCGGATGATTTAACCGCTTCCCAACCACTAGAACTTTAGATTTCTTATGATTAAATTTCAAGTTTCATTTAGTTGCGAAATCGTGTGAAATCCGAAGTAACGTCTGTAAGTCTTCTGGCGATTTGTGCTGCAAATGGTAGTATTCCCGTCAAGATGTTAATTGCCGGATCTGGTGTATTAGTTGGAAGTGACATCAGTTGTTTGAGCATTTTCTTTTGAAATTTCTCATATTTCTCTAGATCCAGAGATTGTGGTGTTAAGATATCCATTCCATGTAATAACACCGGCAAGATATAGATTTTAACCAGGTGTATTATAGTTTCCATATCCAGTCCATTTTCACCATGGAATCCACTGCCAAGTAGAGCATAAGCACTTCTTCTTGATTTTGTTATATTCTCCTCATTATTGGCTATGATATTTTGCTTCAAAGAGTCCGTTCGGATTATTCCTAAATGCATATCTGAGTCAACTCTCGGCATAATAGCTTCATTTGATGTATATTCTTCTAGTAGCGTTTCTTTCTTTGATGGCTTAGGTTTGATGTTAATAGCGCCGCTTTTTTTGGGGCTGTAGTTTATATCCTTCCATGCCAGCAAAAGTGTTTGCCATATTGATTTTTACTAGCATATCGGTTGTCTTTTTGCTCATGAGTGCGACATCATCTGCACATGCGCTAGTATTGCAGAGTATATTTCCAATTCTACATCCTAAATTTGATGTTTCCAGCATGTTAAGTAGAGGATTGGTGTAAAGCTTGTATAGATCCGTACTTAGGATCCCTCCCTGGCGTACTCCTTGTAGTACATTAAATAGCTCTGAAGTTTTGCCATTCCATTTAACTGCACTTGTTGCATTTGTGTGCATACTCTGAATGTCGGCGGAAAGTTGTACCGAATAGTATCGTTGTTGTTGATAGCATCAGGGCCTAAGACTTGTCCTCTATGGCCTTCATTTACATTATATCCTGATGTCATTATATTGCACCCTGGTTTTAAGCTTGTAGACTCTATTCTTGGCGGGTAGTTCATATTTACTTGTGCTACGCCATTGCAAACTTTGTTCTTGACCTGAGGGTTTGTAGGTACGCTCGTGCTTACTGTTGAGGCTATATTCATTGCAGCTCTACTATTTTCATGATGTATATCTAGTCTTGCATCAGTGATGTTAAGGCTCTCGTCTACTATCTGTAGCTGATTTTCTACCTGGTCCATAACGAGATTTGTTAATTTTTCCTTGCATTTGCTCATTTAATGGTGTTGAATGCCCCATACCTTGCGTATTATTGATATTAGTACTAGTGTTCATGTCAAGTCCACGCCTCATTGTATTGACTAATGATTCCAATTCACAATTCTTGGATTCTAGGTACTGGCAACGAGTTTCCAGGAGCACTATTTCCGACTGTTCTTCTTTGAATATTTTTTCTTTCATTTTCAGATGTTCTTCTGCCTTTCGCAATTTGAGTTCTCTCTCACGGATCTCTCTTAGTTTTATAATTGCAACCTTATCTTGCTCAATACGCTCTGATGTTGGTTGTTCATGAGTTGGGAATGGATCAAGGTTTGTCCTTTGTGTTGTTTTTCCCATTTCTCTGGTTTGTCTTTTTCTCTTGTGCATATTGTTGGTTGTTATTTGCTATTTCATAATTGTTATGCAGTTCCTGCCTTTTTGGACTATTTGTTCGTATAAAAGCCGTCTCCTGGGATTGCTCTGGGTTGTTTTCTTCATTTTCAGGCAATTCACAAGACTTTACAAATGTTTGGCTAGTATCAATCTGTTCATTTTCATTTTGTGTTGCTTCAAGTCTTTCGATTGTGTTGCAACAGGAGTGGCATGTGAGACTGTTACCACTGATTGTCATGCACTCATGATGAGCTATATGATTACATATATCACAGATTTCATATTTATCTTCCGTTATGATTGTGTCACATATATTGCATGTTTCAGGGCTTTTCTCAGTTGAGTCATCGTTACGGCTACTGCTTAGTTCTTGGGTGATTGCTGGTACGTCATTGTGATGGTGAGACGTTTTACTGTCTGCACTTTTTTTTACTGGAGACAGTACTTTTTCTAGTATTTTCAAGTTGACATCTTGGCATATTGGACATGTATAGTCTTCAAGTTCTTCCTTTTCTAACAATTCGATCTCCTTTGTTGAGAGGCGTTGGCAGTTGTATTGTACCCAATGTCGGCCCGAGTTACAGAATGTGCTTTTTGTTCTACAAATCTTGGTACATTTGAAACATTGAATGCTGATTTTTTCATCTTAATCTGCATATTTCGGTTGTACTCTTTTTCCTTTTAAAGCTTGTTCAAGTTTGCTGTTCATGATCTCATTTAATTTAGTGATGGTTTTGTTCTTATTTCCATTATTCACATTTTCTATAAGGTTATGTATTTCTTTTATGTCTCTGTCGCCAAAATTTTCATGATTTTTCCCATTTACCATTATTGTACAGGTAGTAATGTACAGGTTGACTGTGTAGGTTTTGCCACATTTTTCTTTCATCTTAATAGTTATTTGCACCGTGGCATGTTTTGAACTGTCAGTTTCTCTTTGGATTGTGGCTTTGCCTATATTGCATGGCAATTCCTCGAAGTAAGCAACAGTTGCATGTTTCAGAAGTTCAAATGTTGCTGCATCTGCTTTTATGACTAGTCCTCCATTTGTTTGCTTGTATTCCATGCTTGCGGAGCGCTGAGTTGCTTCTAGCTTTTTTACCAGTGCTTTGTCTACATTAAGGGAATAATTCTTTATGATCTCTCTGTGTACTTTGGCATCCTCTTTCCTTCTTACGACTTGTATTTCAGAATTGCTCGGCATTTTATTATTTGTTGTCCGACTTGGGGAGAAAAAAAATCTTACTACTGATCAGCAAAAGGGTACGTCGTGGATAATCCCACTATCGACTGCAATTCACTGACCAGCAGTCTTATTTCAGAATATAATATGCGAGAGTCTATACGTACAAAGAGAATGTTTAAGTCAAAATTATTTCCTTTTTTTATTGTTGATTTATGGTTCCCAACTGTTTTGTATGCACTATTTTTATATGGTATTATGTCAGTATAATGGATGGCACTTTTTAACTCTTTAAGCTATGGTTGTTTATCCTTGTTTCTTCAGGTTGGATAATGTATATGGGTCCGATGCACTAGTTTACGATTGATCAGCAATAAGGTACGTCGTGGATAATCCCACTGTCGACTGCAAATTACTAATCAAACGCACTCAGTGTCTACTCGTGGCCTGAAGTTGTTATGGAAACAGAAAGTTAATAATAATATAGTTTGTATTGCTTTAAAATTCTTGTTGATATTGGTTTAAAGTTCTTGTTGATATTGCTTTAAAGTTCTTGTTGATATTGGGTTTTAGAGTTGTATTCTTTATTTAAATTTAGGTGAAACAGTCAGTTTGCATAAGTTTGCCAATTTTACGCATCCAAACTTGAGCCAGGAGGGGATCTGGATGTACTCCGTCCTTGTATAGAGTAAAGTTGTACTTGTCTGCTGGCCTTTTGTGGCGTTTTTGGGGTTTTTGCTTTGGCAGTGGCTTAGGTCAACGGATAGTGACGGTGATGCAACTCCTAGTCCCTGATTTATAGTCCTAATGTTTTGGTTTAGTTGGTAGATGTATCTGCTTAAGGCGCTGTCTTGATTAATGAATTGGTTGGTATCAGGATGTTTCTGTGTAATATTCCACTGTTGAATTGAGTATGAAGGAGTTTCAATGAAGGTTATTTTGCAGTTGGCATATGGACGTAGGAGTTCTGCAATATTTCGAAAATTTTGAGTGGCGGTCTCGCCGGCTTCTTCAGGTTTAGGATGTAGAGTAACGTATCTTGTCTTTGGATCGAATGCCGTCAAATCGCATGTACCCAACCATATATATATTGATATATTATCCAGGTGGCCAATTTCATGGGCTAGATTTTGCTGTAGCCAGTGAAGTCCTTTAGATGTTGTTCTGTACTTTGCACACCAAAATTCTATGTGATGGTCAATGCCTGGTCTGATTTGTTTTTCCAGGTAGTTGCCTTTACTGTCTGCAAAGAGAACAGGTGTTAGTTTCTTCTTTTCAGTAATTGGAGTGGATGGCTGACGTAAGTATTGATTGAGTTTTGTTGTTGACATACCAGTTATCTTCACTTCTGGGGAAGGGGAAGGTGAGGGGGACAGCGTTCTCTGCCAGACTTTACTCAAATTTA
This sequence comes from Mytilus trossulus, assembly GCF_036588685.1. NCBI lineage: Eukaryota > Metazoa > Mollusca > Bivalvia > Mytilida > Mytilidae > Mytilus > Mytilus trossulus. Next base: position 28,193,013 of record NC_086381.1, read on the forward strand.
AATTTTAATTGTATTTACTAGTACCAGAGAATAATTACAGTATTACAGTATTACAGTATTTAATTATATTTTTACAATAAAGTTTAGGAATCAACATAGAGGAAAAGAGTTTGCCCTTAAGTAAAAGTGTTACCTTGACAGATATTAATCCGGTAGTTTTACCGGCCCGTAACAATGGATATCCGAAAAAATCGGTTATTTACACAAATTTATGGTAATGTATGGAAATATTTATGTCACAAAATGTATTTCAATTAATTTGTATGTTTTTTTTAAATAATGTGTGTTGTCACAATTGCTTTGTTTCTACTTATATCACAAATTTTCATCTCAGTTTAAAGATGTCGTCTTCTTGCTTCGACCTCGTTTTCAATTTATATTACCATAATATAACTTCTATTATAACTTTATGAAATTATACTGAATATAAAAGGGAATTTAACGTATGAATTTTTCAAATTGTTGAAGGCCGTACGTGACTATAGTTGTTAATTTCTGTTTCAGTAAAGTTAATCTCTTTTCATGCTTTTAGAGAGTTCAACTTGTCTCTTTGGCAATCGTACCACATCTCGATCTTTTTTTCTTTTTTTTTATATATTTAAAGTTCAACTCCCCCCTCTCCCATTTTTCATGAAACTCAACATAGATCTATAATAGATAGCTTACATATGACATATGTTTTGGTAGCTAATATAGATCTTATTTTAGTTTAAAAACTTTACGAATGCTCAGCAAAGATTAAACGTGTTGCCGCATGATTCGAAGTGATCAGACTACCGCTAGGCCATTTCAACTCAAAATATATAAAATATCGTTGCATCGGTAAAACTTTGAATCTCTTTTGACAAAACTATTAGAATTTAAGGCTGTCCTGCTTTTATAATAACTGTTAACTCGTTATCATTTCAATGAATATCAAGTAATATTTTTCGATGAACGGTTGTTGTGTAACAGGAGACGGTTTGACCTTAGTATTTTTCTATGTATAAAATATCTTTCTTTTATTATCTTTGTGTTTTATTTGTTAAAGTCAGCTATAATGTTAACTCAGCCTCTAAAACTATAGGTATTTCTACATTGTAATGACGAGTTCCTTTTTATCGTGTGTCTAAATCAACAATACCGTAAATACGTGTGTCTACTCTTCGAACACACCTTTACATACAAGTACACCGACAAATCAATACTTGACATTGACCTCAATATATCTAAGTTAACTAGAAATTGAAACACCTGTAATCGGACAATTATATTAAATCAAGCGTAATTGATCTTATGGTTCGGAAATAATTAATTCCCGAAACACAAGTCTACTTGATATTTCCGATTATAAATTGTATAAAACCGTCTGTTAACCTTATGTAAAGGTTCGAACCACTGGGCCCTGAGTCTCCTTGGCTGAAGAGATCGAGATAAGTAAGTTTATATAATTTAATAAGGTCTCTCAAAATATCAACAGATGTAAATAATATTGCAATAACAATACAAAGTATCAAAGTCACATAAAATATTACATTGTAAAATAATGTAAAAGCTCCTATCAAAAATGTAAAATGAATATTAAGTTTCGGCTTCTAAACAAATGGCATTTTACCGTAAATACCCTAAACGGTGAAACTCTATCGTAATCTCATTAAATCTTAAATTCAAACCCCCAAAATATAAAAGCTTCTTTACTCAATTCTTACTAGAACACGCTATGGACTAAAACCTGACAAAATAAAGCAACGAAGTATCACCCTAAGAAATAAAGCATATCGGTTTTATTCAAACCAAATTGCAGTGTCTTGTTCAGACATCGGGGTATAATACACCCGTAAGCCCTTAATAATAAAGATAAACAACGGTGGTTTTATTCAAACCAAATGTCGATTATGTCTTATACAGACCTTGGCTTTTTACGATCAAGCGGCCGAGTTAATAAAATATCTAAGTCCTGTAATATGCGTTGCGGAACATGTTGACTATAAACATTTTCTTCCTCTCGTAATAAGCTTTCGAATGAGGTATAAGGTTATCTATAATTAGGGGCTAAAGAGTCGTAGCAGTCCATTCCATTATTCAAAATATCCATTTCATTATTCAAAATTGGCTATTTCTTAATTTTTACTCGTATTTCGACATTTAAGTCCTCTAATATGCGTTGCGGAACATGTTGACTATATATATTTTGTTCCTCTCGTAAAAAGCTTTCGAATGAGGTATATAAGGTTAATATATAATTGGGGGCTAAAGGGTCGCAACAGTCCATTCCATTATTCAAAATATCCATTTCATTATTCAAAATTGTCTATTTCGTTATTTTCACGCGGATTTCATTTTTAAGACCTGTAATATACGCCGCGGAACATGTTGACTATATACATCTTGTTCCTCTCGGAATAAGCTTTCGAATGAGGTATAAGGTTTATCTATAACAAGGGGCTAAAGGGTTGCAGCAGTCCATTCCATTATTCAAAATATCCATTTCATTATTCAAAATTGGCTATTTCTTAATTTTCACTCGTATTTCGACATTTAAGTCCTCTAATATGCGCTGCAGAACATGTTGACTATATTCATTTTGTTTCTCCTGAAAAAAACTTCCGAATGAGGTATAAGGTTTATCTATAATTAGGGGATAAAGGGTCGCAGCAGTCCATTCCATTATTCAAAATATCCATTTCATTATTCAAAATTGGCTATTTCTTAACTTTCACGCGTAATTCGACATTTAAGTCCTGTAACATGCGTGGCGGAACATGTTGACTATATACATTTTGTTCCTCTCGTAACAAGCTTTCGAATGAGGTATAAGGTTTATCTATAATTAGGGGATAAAGGGTCGAAGCAGTCCATTCCATTATTCAAAATATCCATTTCATTATTCAAAATTGGCTATTTCTTAATTTTCACTCGTATTTCGACATTTAAGTTTTCTAATATGCGTTGCGGAACATGTTGACTATATACATTTTGTTCCTCTTGTTATAAGCTTTCGAATGAGGTATAAAGTGTATCTATAATTAGGGGCTAAAAGGTCGCAGCAGTCCATTCCATTATTCAAAATATCCATTTCATTATTCAAAATTGGCTATTTCTTAATTTTCACGCGTATTTCGACATTTAAGTACTCTAATATACGTTGCAGAACATGTTGACTATATACATTGTGTTCCTCCCGAAATAAACTTTCGAATGAGGTACAGCTACTAAACCACTCAAGTTTCCCCTTTTTCCGTTTTCGCTCCGTTTTTCATTCGTTCCGTTTACGTGTATTGTTCATTCCGTTTCCGTGTCATTCATTTCATTCATTTCGTTCATTTCGTTTTAGTTCATTCCGTGTTACATTCCGTGTTCCATTCCGTTTATACACGATATAGAATGATATCAAGCGTGTTGTTCGGTAAACGCGTGAAGCTAATCATTTCGTTTTAGAACGTTTACAGCGTGTGTGAACGATTATATCATTCTAAAGCGAAATATAATTTGGTTCGTTTCACAGTCAAATTTCGTATTTTATAATCACATCATCACATGTATTTTCTTCTTCAACAGAACCGACGACCACCACAACGTCTTTATTCATTTTAAATGAAGCCATTTCTGTAACAATATGATTATTTAGTTCAACTAAAAACGACTGCACACAATCTCTTTGGAGCACTAGCTTTTGTAAAATATAATACTTATAACTTGTATATTTAAATACTAAACAAAATAAAAGTTTGCATGGAAAGAATTGGTGTTCATTCTGATATCCTAGACAATGTATTGTTGTAGCTTCTGCTGAAATTAAAATGAATTGTCATGGATGTATAATAAACTGTGGACACTTGTCTATATCTATAGGTCAAATTTGTCGTATAGATTTCTATTTTAACGTGAATTGTTGAATTGTTGTCTCTGCATGGAACGTTACATAGTATATTTTTATAAGATTGTTGCACATATTCATGTCAATAGGTACAATGTAGCAATGTAATATTTGTCACTGGGTGTTCAGATAACATCGTTAAGGATGATGATTAATTTATATTTGATGTCCAGTGGCAAATATATATGTAAATCAACGCGAAAAAAGGTCGATGGGTTATAAATATGACTTCTACTTCTAAAGGTTCACAGGAAAACAGTCCACAAAAAGTCATACCAGTCATTTTTGTATTGTTAATTATGATCAAACCCATGATTCGTAAATGAATACAAAAAAAAAAATTACACGATCACAATGTAGCAGTCGCCAATTAATCACACTGGTAACTCCTGACATTATAACGCAAAAATGTTACGTAAATTATTTGAAAACACATATAAACTTAATATACTTGCTTCCGTATAGGTTCTTATACATTTTCTCCAGGTTTTCGTTAATTGCGGAAAAATATGTTTAGCAAAAAAAAAAACATGTATTTTATATTCTAATTGCAAAATTATGTGTGTTATCTTTCTATATAATTATAAAAAAACTAATCTCAAATGTATGTCCATTGTTCAATTCATACTTTAGACTACAGTATACTTTTCTGATAAAGATTTCAGTAGTTTGAACAAAAAAAAAAACTCGATTTCTCTTTACTGTGTTTTTTGTCTCTCTCTCATGACCTTATCTAGCTCTTCCCATACGATTTATTATTGAAAATGTTATCACTATCCTCAAAGGTATATGTCACGAAAACACAAAAATATAAAGAACGTGAAAGAAAAAAATCTAAGAACGTGTCTAGAATGAGGATGGGATTATAATTAAAGATTGGACAACGAAATTTCAACAGTGATAATGATGGTCACTGGCTCAGGTCTGAATAGACCGTTTATTATTAAAATGATGTGAAATTTGGTAAAACTTTTTGGTTCACAGTATAGCCATTAAAACTTGTTGAGACATGGAAATATCTCGAGGGAAATATTATATATTTCACTTCCATATTGAGATTAAATGTATTCACTGGTTCCTTTTTTTTTTTTAGTAAAAAGGATGTTTTAAAATATATTTATCTTAAAGTGTATTATGAACATGGCTTATTGGATACGCCGAGTTTTAGCTATGGTTGTCTAACTAATATACCAAAAAAACGAATGTACAAAATTGCAGTGTGTTAGTTTGTTTATTTTTCTTTCTATTTTAAATGAAGTAAATGCTAAATAAAATGTATCTACGATTGCTTAAAAAATAGGGACAATATTTCAGTAAGTCTGTGTTTCGTTAAATAAACAAGGTAGATCATTTTTTTAATTCATGTTATCTTACTGTTATAGGAAAGTGTTTTTTTATTTACATATTATAAATATCATGCATATTATGAAACAAGTATATGCAGCATTGTGTTTGGGTTTAGTGGACTATTAAAAATAAAATATTTCTGTAAGGCTAAAATTACTTAACATGGCTATGACAACATTTTATTGCAACAGTTGTGTAAAGTGGTGACAACGCTTTCGAGGTTAGAATGCATTTTTGAATCAATCTAAATAACCAGCGGGCGAACTCTGCAGGACATCTTTAGAGAAATTGCCAGACATTTCACACTTAGTTGTTTAACAGATAATTATTCTACCGCCAATTATCTTAAATTTCTTTTATCAGATGGATCTTTTATTTTTGTTATTTTTAGCAAATGAGACTGATAAAGATAAATGCATATATATAGATTTTGATTTTTTTTTTGGTGTTCAAAATGTTGTTCAGTAATATGATTCAGTATTTTGATATTCAAAATGTTCAAGCTTTCATCTAATCTGACAATAACAGTGTAGTTATAACGTGATACTCGTGCTGCGCACTTGTTTAATCCATGCGTCGTTCGGTCACGAGTTGTCTTATTTTTCATATTCAAATACGGCGATTAGTTATACTATAAATATATATAAATAAGAAAATGTTAATTTCTGTGTCATTTTGTGTCTTGTGGAGCTCTGAGAATCATCTTACTGGGAATCATACCACATCTTCTTTTTTTATTTAAGAATTGAATGCTTCTTTTTGTAAATTTATTGGGGTGTAAAAGCGTTGACCGAAGTACATTTTGTATGAAGCGCGGAAGCGCTTCATTCTAAAAATGTATGCACGGTCAACGCTTTTACAACCCTATAAAGTTACAAAAAGAAGCATTCAATACTTATAATTACATTTTTTAGCTAGGATTATAAAAACACGATTTTCATGAAGTTAAATTTTTAAATTCACCTGTGCACTTTATTTTGGGACCTCGTTTTATCATGAATGAAATATTATTGTCTCATTCAACTGCTTACGGAATTACATTTGATCTGCAATTAGCCAATCAGAATAACATATTATAATGAAACATACATCTAATGTAATTATATATGCATGATATGTGTTGTGTAAACAAAAGCATAAACCAGAACAAGTTGTCGATTTATTCACTGACAGTTGCTTTTTCAGTTACTGAAACCTTTACTATTACCGTAATTTGACGCTTAAAATTAATTTGAATACGCATAGCATACGTGTAGATACATGTATGTAAGGGCTGTATAGCCAGTCAAGTTCGTTAATAAACTTCAATCATCATTAATGGTTGGGTTTTTTTTGTGGGAGGGGGGGCGGGAATTATAGCTTATGATGATGTTTCTAGAAATATTTAGATCTTCTTACAAATTCCCATCAACCAGAAATTGGTATTCAGCCCTAATCGTTGCCGGTGAAATATTTTAGGAAACCATGCATAATGTAGTGTAGATATTTCAGCTTACTCTTTAAATTCTCAATAAAAACGTACCTACAAATAATGAATCAATACTGTTTGAAACAAGGAACTGGTATAAAAAATAGGTTTTTTTTACCTTTTCTAATCAATTGTACTCATGACTTACAGCAATATGAAATTTAGGACAAAAAGTCATATTTAGTCTAAAGTGCACAGTGTATTTAGAGTTTTGAATTTTCGTTTATTCATATATCATATATTATATAAGTAATATTAAGATTAAACCAGGATAACAAAAATCGCAATGATAGCATAGAAAAGAATTTTTGGACGATCAGTGCATTTGAATGGGAGCATATAGTTGGACCCCCTATTTACTCTGGTTGGGACCCCCCCCCCCCCTTTTTTTAAATGGGTGGATCCGCCCCTGCCAACAGAGACCAAATGACTTATAGATATTAAATTGGTCCGCAATTATATCTATAGCTTCGTACTGTTAGTGTAGAGATAAGTGAACACAACAGGGATCCAGTTTTTATAGATGTTAGTTGTTATAGGTCACCATCTCGAAATCCTACGCACGTTTGAGTTGAAATCTCGCGGTAATTAACTATATTATAGAACGTGACAGGGGTACATCAAAATGATATACAATTAATATTCATTAACTGTATATATTCCGAAGGAATATTTTAATAGTTTAATTATACAGAGAATGACATAAATCTAAAATAATAAGATTTGGTATGATTGCAAAAGAGACAACTATCCACAAGAGTTAATGACAGATGAAAGCAACCATAAGTCACCATACAGAAAATCCATACCGAATAGTAAGCTCTAAAAAGGTTCCGACACAAAACGATTCAAACCAGATAATAAGTCATCCTGTTGCTGTAAAGACTTCATAACAGTTGTGTTTATGAATTAATGGTTCAAAGAAAGTATCAATCTTTCAATTGCTTTCTTTTGCTTACTGCACTGCATTGCTGTGTGTACAACTTAATTTTTTCCCGAAAAGAGGAACATTTTGTTAAAAAAAGAACAATCTAAACATCAGAGATAGATACATTTAATTTCAGTTCTGTTCCAGTATCTTTTCGCAGTTTTTCTTTAATGTTTTTTCTCTTTTTTTCTTATATGCAAGGTGTTATTCAATAAACTCCCTGTTTTGAATATTTCTGTTTTTGTTGTCTATAAAACTGATGTTTTTATGAAATGCGAGAGACATATTTTATGAAATATGAAGCGAAATGTTAATTATCTTCATTAGAGTTGTATACGTAGCACGCAATAAATAATTTCCTGTCTCGCATACAATTTGGTCTATGGTCCATTTTATTTTCCACTAAACTATTCTTAACATTTAATAATAGTTTTGCCAAGTTCTTTTTCAATAATTTTGATAACCAAATGCATATAAAGTGCTGTGTGCTAAAAAATCTTGATTTAAACAACAAGTGCTTATATGACTATATCTTTTATTTCGAGTCTGTTTCACCATTAGAAAAAGACGATAGATCGTTGATGATACTTGCTTGTCATGCAATTTGTCCCGAATATTAAAAAACAATCTGTTAATTATTCTTTGATAAAAGAAACCCGTCATTTGACAATTCTGAGAGCACCCTTTCCGCTTTATTATTGATAAATTATTATGGTTTAGATTTCGACGTCTTCATAGTACATACATAGATATAGGAAGATGTGGTGTGAGTGCCAATGAGACAACTCTCCATCCAAATAACAATTTAAAAATTAAACCATTATAGGTTAAAGTACGGCCTTCAACACGGAGCCTTAGCTCACACCGAACAACAAGCTATAAAGGGCCCCAAAATTACTAGTGTAAAACCATTCAAACGGGAAAACCAACGGTCTAATCTATATCAATAAAACGAGAAACGAGAAACACGTATATATTACATAAACAAACGACAACTACTGTACATCAGATTTCTGACTTAGGACAGGTGCAAACATTTGCAGCGAGATTAAACGTTTTAATGGGCCCAAACCTTCTCCCTTTTTCTGAAACAATAGTATAACATGTATATGTATGTATGTATATGTCTAAAATGAAAAACATCATCGAACCTTCCATCTAGCAGTAAAACCAAATGCCGCGAACAGAGAAATAAGTATGGATGAGCAGGCAGTATAGACACCCAAGTTTCGTTGAAAACGGACGCTAAAACCGAGGACTCGTGTAACAAAGAGTAGGTACATTACTGTGCACTATGCGAGTTAACGAACAATTACAACAACACTTTTAATGATCGTATATATGTGGCCTGTTGTACTTTCAAAATGTATGCCCCTTTATGATATTTCCCCATTTACCATTATTTCATCCGAAATTTAAGTGAAATATTTGCCACTGTACCTTAGGAAAACGTAACAAAATAAGCTAAGAATCGATTCACAAAGCTATCATACATCAGTGTATATAAAGTGCGAATCCAGCTAGTTCATTTTTACTGTTATATGCGGGTATGTCTATTGTAGAATAAAGGATCATGGGAAATCTGTATTTGTTTACGTTTTGAAAATATCAAGTTAAAGGATTTTAAGTTAAGTTTTAACATATTTTCATTGTGATGTGTCTTTTTAATATACAAACATAGCATTAAAGTTCAAATACGTGTTATAAAAGCATCATAATATAGCATATCGATTATTGAAAGCGATCCATTTTAACTATAGATGCGATGAATTATCACTGTTGGTGCAGTCATTATTAATGTAGAATTTTCAAAGATGCGAGGAATTTTTATTGTAGAATTATGTGATAAATGCACTTGCAACAAATGAAAAAAAACTTAATTGATGACTTTAGGATTTATGATACATGTATTTTCAAATTGAAATACAAACTCCTCATTCATTCTTCATCAAATATATAGCTTTTCAAACTTGTAACAAAAGCGATTCTCAAAATGTCATATTGTATTCTTCAGATTACGTTTCTCCTTGATTTTAACTTATATAGGGAATCACTGGATCGTGACAGCAGCTGGCCCTCTTAGGCAGTCAGTGGGCCCCTACTTATGAAAAATTCTACATCCGCGAATGGATACTACCGCAGAGGTAAAACCATGCACATTTGTGTTATTGTACACGAAATGCATGCTACAATTCATTTTTGTTGATTTTAGACCCTTTGGAACTCTATGCGGGGATATTTCAGCAACTAAGCAAAAAATCCCCAAACTAGATACACGGTTAGAATCAGCATGTCAACGAATTCCAAATATCTATATTAAAGGACTTTTGTCTATAAATTTGGACCCCATAAAATTGAAAAAGGGACCAAAAATATTAAAAAAAATGCATGCATCGGATACAATTGTTATTGAAGGCATGACTGTAACAATAGGATGAATATACAAAAATATCTTATTCTGGGGTCTCATTGGGGGGGGGGGGGGGGGGGGGGTTGTTCTGATCCCGGATCCCGCTTACTGTTTTGGCAGATTCCCGTATTCCGCTTATTGTTTTGTCAGATTAATCCCGTATCCCACTTATACTATGCAGTTCTAATTTTTTGTAATTATCCGTGTCCCGATAGACTTCATTTCCCGTTTTTCACTATACAATCATTTAACTTCACCTGTCACGCTTGCAAAAAATCGGCAATCCGGCGTGACGCTTATACCCAAATGCGACCCACTATTTTACTCTATTTTGACTCATATTAAGCCCATTATAAATATATTAAAAAAGTAGCGTAGATTTTATTATCCCTTTTTATCCCATCTCGTTTCGTTTTTGAGCCTGGCATATATAGATGTCGTATGTGACAATGAGACAACTCTCCATCTGAGTCACAATTTATAAAAGTAGACAATTATATATGGAACGTCAAAATATGGTCTTCAACATGGAGTCTTGGCTCACACCGAACAGCAAGTTATAAATGGCTCCAGTGTAAAACCTTTTAAACGGGAAAACAAAGGTGCAATCTATATCAAGATGTACGTAATTAGTGGTGAAGTATCATGGAAATGGATAAAAAAAAATAAGGATAAAGATCCCTATACGCTTTATAAGAAACTAAATGGAATACATTTTAAATAAATGTTATTTCTATTGAATTTATTAGAGTGTTTTAAAATCAAACGTTCCTCCGCAAGTTAAATTTTATCAAATCTTTCTCTTACTTTATCTATTGTTTGAGCAAGTCGGCGAAATTAAGGCTTTACAGTTAATTTCCTAATGCATGTAAAGCAAAACTTTGGTTGGCTTGCTTGCTTTGTTTGTATAATTGTTTATACAAACTTTGTAAATAAGATTGACATTTTTAAACAATATGAATAGGCATAGTTTAACCTGTATTTTTAATATTTGAATTTAATTGGGTGTTATCATAATGATTATCCAATAAAAAAAAAAGCAAGCAAATCAACTAAAGTCTTGCTCTACATGCTTAAAGAAATGAGCTGTAATAGATGAAAAAAAAGTTATACAGTGAAAATGCACCGCATATACAATACTAATGATTCGCTCCACAGTGAAAATGAAAGAGTAGTATCATTATTCGACAGTAAACATGACTAGCATTCTGAAAATCATCATAGTGGAATTTAGTTAAATATGAAGAAACTGAATGACAAAACATATTCAACGTTATACAACTTTAATAATTGTATTAAAATGAATACTTTTTTACTGCAACAACATCTCACCTGTTAGTTATAAAGCACCTGCACGATCTGTTCGTGAAATGTCCTCAATATTCACCTATTTTGGTATATATTTCACAGCTGGATGGCTTTAGGCGCGATAAAACCCCGCTCGCATCTCTTACTTTGTTTTATTAGAATTATGTATTTCTGAACATATACATTTTAACTAATTTTCTTCATTTTCTTCAAAAATTTAAAAAGTTCGTCTGTTTATTTATCATTCTCCATTAGACATTTATGGCATATACAGTAAAAATTATATTTTAGGATCCGCACTTTACATACACTGATACATTATGTTACTTGACAAAATAAAAAGAATTGATAATTTGTTTTTATTATAATTTTTTTTTTCGAAGTAACATGTTTTAGTATTGAAGTTTATATAACGGAGTCTTTCAAATCTTATTCATTTGGGTTACGGGGGTTGGAACCAACTATTTTTGACAATCAATGCTTTTGGATGGGGTCATATGATTGGAACTCTTCTTTATCCTGTGTTGGAACCCCCCTTTTTAAAATGGCTTGATCCGACCATGAATATTTTCTATTTTCATGATAGATACGTCACGTATCATACGTGTATGAATATGACCATGATTTAAATATCCTGGATATTTCCAACTTAACATAACGTAAAATTGAGAATGGAAATAGGGAATGTGTCAAAGAGACAACAACCCGACAACAGCCGAAGGCCTACAATGGGTCTTCAAGACATCGAGAAAATCCCTCACCCTGAGTCGTGCTTCAGTTGGCCTCCCAAAAAATGTGTACTAGTTTAGTGATAATGGACGTCATACTCCACTCCGAAATATATAAATGAGCTAAAATTAAAAAGCATACAAGACAAAGAAAGACCCGAGGCTCCTGACTTGAGACAAGCACAAAATACGGCGGGGCTAAACATATTTTATATTAGAGGTATATACTAATATGTCAAAGCTTATGACATGAAAAATAACAAACTAGTATGCATTCTAGCTAAACAAGCTATAAAGGGCCCCTTTATATATACATACTAGAACAAACCCGTGATATAGCGGGTCCGTGACTGAATTAAAGTATAAAAGTATATGCGCAAGCCTTATTTTAGTAGTATCTTAAAAAGTCATGACGATTATAAGATAAACAGTTTTCTCTGCTTTGAAATCTTTCTGTTTGAACCCATCGAACCGGAACTTATAATCAATTATTGGTGATATTAATTATTTGGAAAACAAAAGGTCGTGGAATGAAGTATTTTTTAATCAACAGCATTGTTCTATATTAGTTATGAATAAAGTTGAATTCTTTGATTCGCTGTTTCACGTCATGCCCGCTAACAAATTGAAAACTGTACCTATACGCCTTATTTTTAGTCCATATTTTTAGTATTCGTATTTGTATCCTAGAGAGTCATTAAAAAACTACAATAGGTAACAATTTCACAATTTAGTAGAGTCAACCCTGTGATTATGACCCGTGTATAAAGCATATTAATCCTGAATACACCGTTTGGTGGTGCGCCTGTCAGATGCGGAACGTACAGATAAGGTAATGGTGGCACGGTAGTATTTCCTGGCCCATAAGGGATAATGATAGCCTTTTTAGAATTTTCACCACTTTCTAACACTGCAAAAAATTCTACATTCACAGTTAACTGAAGTACTTTCATTTTACCATTCAGAAATGAATTTGAATATGTATCATGACCGTTTACTTTTTTTGCTATTTTTAAAATCCTAAGGCCACTAGTACTTTTAGGTCTTTTATGGTGCAGTGAATGCAAAATTTAAAAAAAATCTCAAAAATTCATTTTCATCTGTATGTTAAATTATTTCATATTTTTCTACACCTGATTCATCACTCAGTTTGGGAAAGTATGTTCAGTTGATACTGTACTTTTTGTCCAATCACACTGTTTAGATACATTTACCTAAGTAGGGTACACAAAAGAGCAACCTAAATTCTGGAAAGCAAATACTACCGTGCCACCTAATAGGTAACAGGTGAATATACTATTGGTATCGGTATCGGACTTGACCCGGAACTTCTTAATTATTGGCAATATTAATTACGTGGAAAACAAAAGGGTCTTGAGTGGTGTAATTTTTAATCTACACCTTTGTACTATATTAGTTGTATATAAAATTGAATTCTTTGATTCTTCGTTTTTGCGTGATGACGGCTGATAAATTGGACCTCGTAATTTTAGTATTATAGATATTGACATCTTGGCAATTTTTAAGTTTGCTATAACAATTTTGCAACGATTAAATCTAAATGAAACAAGTGTAAAAAAAATATAAATTTTCTGATTTATTACAGTTTAAACTAAATCATAATATTGGTAAATTATCGATGATAAACGTGATTAAACTGAAACATTATTCCCATTTTAGTACGAACGCCTAAAAGTTCCCAATTGTGAAATATATAGCGACTTGTTATTTCTCTCCCAAGGTGGGAAACTTCAAAGAGTGACGATGTGATAGACGGATGCTTAAAATCAACATGTACATTACATGCATATGGACATAATGGACGAGAAATAAAAAGGTGTTACATGTATGAAGTTATTCTGGAAACTGTTTTCAATTAGCGAGATTCCGATCAAAGCTTTGTATTTGCGGTCGGCGAAAAACGCAAAAAAAGCACAAATAAAGAGTGATGTTATTACTTTAAAAGTTCATAAAGTTTATTTTAAACATGATTATTACTATTTCCAAGCCAATCGTCACTTACTTGCATATTACATAAAAACAAATATCTTATAAGAGTATATTTTTTTCATATTTGGTATTTATTTTACTGTCCAAGACAATTCCAATATTTTCACAGTATTTTTAGATATTCAAAGCTGTTTTATTTCTTTTTCAAACACTTTTAGATTGACTCCCTTCTATTGTGTCTGGTTTATTTTCAGTTTTTTTTTTTATAAACGTCTGTTTTGTAATTTCCGTTAGATAGATTTTCTAATAATATCAACCGTTTAATTGTTTTGAGCCATATAGGTAAACAGAAAGTACTATATATTGAATGATTATTTTCTTCACTGAATAGTCTTTCTAAGTATATCAGTGAACGTAATTCGTCTTGAGCATGCATGATATATGTGCCACTGAACGGTAAGAAACCAACAACCAATCATTTTCGGTGTTTGCACTTGAATTAAAAGAAATACATTGTATATGTAGATAATACTGGACTTGGCCTGCTTATCCATTTCATTATTCAAAATTGGCTATTTCTTTATTTTCAATCGTATTTCGACATTTAAGTCCTCTAATATGCGCTGCGGAATATGTTGACTATATACATTTCGACCTCTTGTTATAAGCTTTCGAATGAGGTATAAAGTGTATCTATAATTAGGGGCTAAAGGGTCGCAGCAGTCCATTCCATTATTCAAAATATCCATTTCATTATTCAAAATTGGCTATTTCTTAATTTTCACGCGTATTTCGACATTTAAGTACTCTAATATACGTTGCAGAACATGTTGACTATATACATTGTGTTCCTCCCGAAATAAACTTTCGGATGAGGTATAAGGTTTATCTATAACAAGGGGCTAAAGGGTTGCAGCAGTCCATTCCATTTTTCAAAATATCCATTACATTATTCAAAATTGGCTATTTCTTTATTTTCACTCGTATTTCGACATTTAAGTCCTCTAATATGCGCTGCGGAATATGTTGACTATATACATTTCGTTCTCTTGTTATAAGCTTTCGAATGAGGTATAAAGTGTATCTATAATTAGGGGCTAAAGGGTCGCAGCAGTCCATACCATTATTCAAAATATCCATTTCATTATTCAAAATTGGCTATTTCTTAACTTTCACGCGTTTTTCGACATTTAAGTACTCTAATATGCGTTGTGGAACATGTTCACTATCTACATTTTGTTCCTCCCGAAATAACTTTTGAATGAGGTATAAGGTTAATCTAAAACTAGGGACTAAAGAGTCGCAGCAGTCCATTCCATTATTCAAAATATCCATTTCAATATATATTCGTTCGTTCGTTCGTTGTGTCTGTCTAACTGTGATCTATGTGAATTCTTTTCTTCCTCTTCTGCTGTCACATTCTCTTAAATATATAATATATATTTTGTGTTCCTATACAAAGTACTTATGCGTATGTTTATAGTTGTGTAGATTATTTTTTAGCTCAAATCCTTTGTATTTGCAAAATTCGTACATAAACAATAAAGAATGCTTCAACAATGTGCAAGTTACCCAGTATGCGTGCAGTATACTATATAGAGAATATCATGGCTTTACATGATACAGAGACTAGAGAATACAGAGACTGTATAGCTAGAGAGAACACAAAGACTATAGAGAGGATAAAAAGTGTTCTCTTTGTTTTAAGACACTGAGACGAGTGACAATTGTGTATACTATAGTAAGCATGTCTATACGAGAAACTGGCTACACACACTAAGAAAACGGCTGCATTTCTATACCACTGGCTATTGATGAAAATGGGTGGATGATGTTTTTTTCTCTTTTTCTTCTTCTATTTTGCTCTTTAATTTACATTTCCTTTCAATTATTAATTTCGTGTCAGACTGTTGATTAAAAAATTATTTATTATTTGAATAAAGATTATTCAGTTCTGCATTACTCTTGATTATTATTTTTTTTTGGTCTTATGTCAAATTTTCGTTGACACTATCAGAATAGAAACAAATTGTGCCAATTGTTAGCTTGGGGTGAACAATCTTTAGCTTCAGTCCAAAAAGGGATCGAAAGCTGTGAAAGTAACTTCCAGATCAGTCCAATCATAATACAGAGATTTCAACCAATCAACGTGAGTTTTATTACCCCGAAAGGCCAATCAGTGTCGTATTTGCAAACATTGCGGCTAGCACAAATACACTAACATTTGAAGTTTTAAAGTATTCTGTCGTGTAATCGTATATTTTCACAGAGAACATATCGCAATGGCTCGTACAAAGCAGACCGCCCGTAAATCCACTGGAGGAAAAGCTCCAAGAAAACAACTTGCCACCAAGGCCGCCCGTAAGAGCGCACCTGCCACTGGTGGAGTAAAGAAACCACATAGATACAGGCCAGGAACAGTCGCTCTTCGTGAGATCAGAAGATACCAGAAAAGTACTGAACTCCTCATCAGGAAACTCCCCTTCCAGAGATTAGTTCGTGAAATTGCTCAAGACTTCAAGACTGATATACGTTTCTAGAGCTCTGCCGTTATGGCCCTCCAGGAAGCCAGTGAAGCTTACCTCGTTGGTCTTTTCGAGGACACCAACTTGTGTGCAATCCACGCCAAGAGAGTCACCATCATGCCCAAAGACATCCAGTTGGCTCGCAGAATCCGTGGAGAACGTGCTTAAACTGACCTTTACTCTATACAAAAGGGCCACCAATATTTTCCAAAAAGAGTCTGAATATGTTGTACATCAAAATCAAATATAGCTGAAACCCCCTCTCCACATCTTTCTTTATTCTTCTTTCTCTCACATCTCTCTTTATTCTTCTTTCTTTTTATCTTTTTTGTTTTTGCACTTAGATAAGACAAGTCAGGTTACTGTATTGATAGAAGAAAAATATAGAGAAACTTATTTCAAAACATGCAAAGGAAAGAAATAAAAGGATAAATAGAGAGAGAGAGACATACATATTTTTTATTTATCTAATTTTTCCAAATCCTACAGAAAAAAACAAGAATGTTATACATTGTCTGGTATACCCTCCTGAAAAAATTAACATACATGTATACATTTAAATAAGAAAAAAACATACTCCAAGAACAATACAATCCATCTTCTAATTACAGAATTATTAAAATGTATTTCTTTCTAATTTCTGTGGTTATATTTTTCTCTAAATTGCATTTTTCTCGGGTCTTATTTTCTCACTTATTTTTTAGATGCTTTTTGTATGTATTTTTTACTTATATTGTGTATTCTACTGTGACAACATGAGAAGATTCAATTATTTTATATTTCTGAAATATATTTTCGGTACGGGTCCAAGTAGTCCACCTTAAATTCCAAGTAGTCCACCTTAAATTCCAAGTAGTCCACCTTAAATTCTCATTGAAAACTTTGTCTCCATCAATTGTGTGTTACAGAAAGAACTTTTTTTTGAATACCTTTATTTTGTGCTTAAAATGCATCTCTTTTGGGTGCTCTATGTGCCTTATAAATGATGTGAACATGTGTGCGGATGAATCTTTTTTTCCCATTGGTGGAGAAAAATAGACAAGGCGCAATAATACATTCATTCAATGATGTACCAATTGTGGTATTTAAAAAGTGAGGCTGCACTGTGTACATTTCAAAAACTAATGACAACATGTATAAAGTAGCTGCTAAATTTAGAAAGATTCCTAATTAGTTGTTAAAAGATGAGCATTGATTGTATACATGTAATAATAACATGTTTGAAATGTGAATTTCCCGGGACATCTTTATTGAAACTGGCAAAGGTGATTTTGAGAAAAATTATCATGCACACCTGTTTTTATTTACAAATCTATCTGTCCATGCTTAAATAACTGACTGGTATGCTGTAGTTTAGTTTTGCTTTTACTCTCTTAAGTCTGCAGAGTGGACTATCTCTGAAACTGTATCCTTTGAACAAGAAAAAAACTGTAAAAAGATTTTCTTTAAACTAATTGTTTTTATGTTGCAATTGCACATTGTTAACTCCTGCTTATGTATGCAGTGTGATATGTTCTTGTATTTTAAGTAAAAGGAAATAAATCTCTTTCACATTGGAAAATATAAGAAGTATTAATTGATGATGGAGATCATTAGTTATTTGGTCCATCTCTTATAATCTTTGTATTTTTTGTATTTTTATTTGTATACAGTTTGAAATATTTTATTTTCATTTATTTTCAGAGATTCAGTCAAAAAGTGGATTGAAAGTGTACAGAATTCCTACAGAGTTACCTCCCGGAATTAGACGAAAACAACCAATCAGGTCCAACCTATCAAAAATTCAGTGGTATTTCTTTTAGGGCCGCGTTCATCAGATATATAGCATAATTTGGATATTGTTGTCATTCGTTTTATCGAACTTCACAAAGCAAACAACATGTCAGATAATATTGAATAAAATAAAGAGCCGCCTCAGATGGCGAAGAAGGGATTAAAATAGGGAAAATGATCCCAAGGCCCTGTACCCTGTTAATACAATCAGATATCGAAACACCTAAAATCTCATCGGCAGAAATGCTACATTACATCAACAGCGAGATAAATCTCGATATATCAGCCCTTATAGGATACTTTCAATCCACGGGTATAAACAAGTTCTCAGCCTCCTTCAGAGATGAACATTCAAAGGACATATTCCAAGATGCCTTTAGAGATAAATTAGAGGTTCAATATGTTCCCTTTAATATAGAGCAAGCAGAACCCTTACAATGGGAAAACAAAAAAAAAACCATTGACATTACTTTGTTTGGTATACCATACGAATTAAAGCCAGAGTATATCAGAAACAAAATGCAAAAGTATGTAGATATAGGGGAAATAAAATACAACAACTATAAAGATTTCCCTGATATATCTAGTGGGGTCGTTACTGTGGTCGCAAACAGTATTAAAGAGGATATACCAAAAAAAATCTATATAAAAGGGCAACAAATAAACACTCGGTATGAAGGTCAGCCACATGGCAAAAAATGTTTCAATTGCCAAGCATATGGGCATATCTCTTAAGATTGTCCAGAGCCACATCGTAGAGTCTGGGGTTCAGCAAGAACCCACCCTACCCACCCTACAAGATCAAATAGTAATGAGTCACTATCAACACAAGACTCACAAGAATCCCAGGATTCACAAGAAACCACTATAGTAAACTCAGGGGAAATAGAGGTAGAAATTTATCATGAGAATGAAACAATAGAAGTGACCCAAACAAACACTTCCGTTTCAAACCCCATAGAAGAAACCTTAAACGAATCAAAGAGCAGCAATGATTCAATCGATGCTGAGATCATAATAACACAAGCTCTTGAGGTAAAATTCGATAAACCACAGTCAGAGACTGAAAAAATAAATGAAAAACAAAAAGGGGAAAAAAAGTCGAACCAAACTGATTACAATGATCTGATGGAGGATCTAACTGAGATTTTAGGCTCAGTTTCTGAATCAGATCCAGAAAACAACGAAACAGAAGTAAAACAAATAAAAAATAAAGAGTCAAATGCCAAATCTGGAGCCTCAGTGGCTCAAGGAAAAGGTCTGACCCAAACTACTCAAATAAAAGTCCTAACAGACAAAGAAAAAAAGAGAGTAAGAACAGAAAGAAAAAGAATTGAAAAAAGGAAAAATCTAAGTGACAGCGAAAATGAAGTAGAAAAAAGGAAGCCAGAGGCAAAGAAACAGAATAAATAGAACAATAGTCAAAAGATAAACTAGATCTAAATTAAAATTAAAGAAAGATAAAACTATTATATTGTATATTTTATTATTTATTTATGATTAGTATCTTCACATTACTTCTATACTCTCTTTTACTAACCCACATGAGCACACTTCATATTATTTCACAAAATATAAGGAAAAATATAAATACAAAGTATAAAGATGTTATCAACAGTTACCAAGATGCAAATATCATCTGTCTACAAGAAACAGGGGTTTTAAAAAGATCAACCCAAGTTGACATTGAAGCCAGTACAAATTTCAAAATTTACAGTTCCGATGGAGAAAATAGGGCAAGGGGTGTATGTATATTAATAGCAAAAGATGCAAAAGAAATACTTCAAAAACAGGTTCCAGCGACGCTAAAAGGAAATTTCATCCATATTGAATTTAAATTAGAAAGTAAAAAATATCAACTGTTAAATATATATAGTCCAGAGAATACAACAAGACCACAAACAGAATTTTACGAACAATTAAATAAATATGTTGAACTAATAAATGTGAAAACAGACGTAGTAATTTTTGGAGGGGACTTTAACCTGATAACATCAGAAGTAGATTCAAAAACAGGAATAATTAAAACAGGTAGAAGGACTTTAGATTTATTTAATAGTATAATTCACAAACTAAATATAAAGGATACTTACAGATATAGAAATAAAAATAAAAGAGTATACTCATGGGCAAATTTCGACAACAGTTCAGCAACAAGAATAGACAGAATTTATTTATCTAAACATATCTGCAATAAAATAAAAGACACCATATATACACCCTTTACAAGATCAGACCATAAAGGATATAAAATAAGAATTTTAATGGGCCATATAAAATGGGGAACAGGATTCTGGAAGCTAAACGAATCATTATTAAAACAAAAGAAGTATACAGAACTGATAAGAAATTTTTGGAATTCATGGGGAAAGGAGAAATATAAAATGAATATCTTAGATTGGTGGGAAAAAGGGAAAAAATCAGTAAAGGATATAACCATAAACTATAGCAAGGTAATGGCAACCAAAGAAAAATACAAATATAAGGGCTTGATACAAGAGCTAGAAGAAGAGGAAAATAAGGATACAAATGATATATCTAATGACAGAATAAATAAAATAAAAAAAGAAATAGAAACATTAGACGAAAATAGGAAAAAAGGAGTTATAATAAGATCAAGGGAGGAATATTATAATGGAGATCTAGAAAATATAGAAATTTTTGAATTAGCTGAAGAAAAAAGGGGCATAAAAAAAGAAATAAGAGAACTCTATGACAAAAATGGGAT
The DNA here is from genome assembly GCF_036588685.1 of Mytilus trossulus. Lineage (NCBI taxonomy): Eukaryota > Metazoa > Mollusca > Bivalvia > Mytilida > Mytilidae > Mytilus > Mytilus trossulus. Next base: position 28,214,034 of record NC_086381.1, read on the forward strand.
ATTAAGGGAAAACAAAGAAGAAATAATAAACGTGGTTAGAGACTTTTATGAAGGACTATATAGTAGCCAAAACATAGAAAACGGAAAAATTAAAGACTATTTGGAAGGGGTCAAAATTAATAAATTAGAGGAAGCAGATTGGATACATCTGAACCCAATCATGACAAACGAAGAATGTTTTAAAAATACAAAAGACTTCCAAAATAATAAAACACCAGGAATAGATGGTCTAGGGAAATCATTCTATGTCGAATTTTGGGATATTATAGGCGAGGATTTGACAGAAGTAATAAATAATATTTACTTAAAAGGGGAAATGACGGAATCTATGAAAACCGGCATAATTACTCTGAGTTATAAAAATAAAGGAGATCCTAAAGATTTGAAGCAATGGAGACCCATAAGTTTATTGTGTTTTGACTATAAAATTATAACAAAGACCCTAACAAAGAAAATGGCAAAAGTGATAAACCAACTAATAGATGTAAATCAGACAGGGGCAGGGCCTAATAAAAAGATCACCGAAAACATATATGGGATAGACTCAATCATAGAACTCATGGAAATGAATGATTGGAATGGCTATCTTGTATCCTTTGATCAAGAAAAAGCTTAGTAGTAGTGGGGGAAGTGGGCATTCTGGCGACCTTTTACTAATGTTAACCCTATGGGGAAAAGGTAGCCTCCTAAGAGGTAGCCTCCCGATGTGAGGCTAATTTTTATGACGTCAATTTAAGTTTTATGACACTAATTAATTAAATTAATTACTTTGGAAGATAAGGTCATTATAAAGTGTTACTAATTACGGCTAATTAATTGGCGTTATTGAATAAGTATAAATATATATTTTCTTTATATTTGATGAAAATTCCCAGTCTATAAATAGATACACAGGAAAACCCCACCTTAGTATTAACAGATCATTATTGTATTATATGGCTCTGGTATTACATACTATTTAATCACCTACGGCTATTTATCTCTAATAACATGATTATTAAATCAATATTGAATGCGTGATTAAACTTGTCTATTATTGTACGTAGTGACCTTTAACATGTTGATACTTGTCAATAAATCCGCCATTTTGAAAAATCGCGTCTGTCTTTTAAAATCATTAAATAGTTATATTATTGACACTTATTAGAATATTATATCTTATATTAATGGTGTGATTTTCTTTTTATAAGTATTGGAATTAATAATATACTTGCTAAATCACTGAAAGTGTTCGTTAACTTGTCTGTGTCATAATCAAGTTTAGACTTGTCAATAATCCGATTTAAATGTAGTCGCAATGTTGAAAATATTATAAACATTGTCGCGTTATGCAGTCTTTTGAAATAAGTAAATCATAATATTAATTGAATTGAATAGTATTATTCGTACAAAGATGACATTTATCCAGTAGTTAATTTTAATGTGTTTATGATACATACTGTTATATAAATACGTCTATTGTTTAATATCCAACTACCATCCCTCCGTTATAATCATATATTTCGATATATAGTATACATTGAAAACTGATTTTATTATTTCCTCGATCATATTCACTTTTCAACTGAAATCCTTTTACTATAAAATGCCAGACTGATAAACAAGACACTTCAACAGTTTCTGTTGACCCCAATAACCTGGTGTGATTAAGTACATGGGTGAATGACCATTAATGTAAACATGTCAAGTAGTTCTTATCAAATAATGATTATTTCAACCTTTTATTTTATTAGGCTGTACTTAAGTTATATTCATTTTTGATAATCTTATTCATTAATAAATGCTTTTATTTCAAGAATGATCAATCATTTAGGCCCGAAAATTAATCAGCAAACCTACATTACATGCCTTCAAAATATTTAACGACGACTTGGTGGCTGTTCACATGTAAAAACAACGATTATACTTAAACAGACCGATCTACGTGGGATTCACTATACTCGATCTGTCAAAGACGCTTGTGTACGATTTCCATCATTATTACCTGAAGAATAAATATGGGTCTAGAGCAACACTCTTGTTTACGGACGCAGACTCACTATGCTACAACATCAACACTGATGATATATATCAACATATGACGAAGGATAAACACTTGTTTGATGTAATATAGCCCCGAACATCAGCTTGGTATCACCTTTAGCAAAAAGGTGTTAGGAAAATTAGTCAACCATATCCGCTGAGCAATGATGCATATCCACCGCCGCCGCCACCACTACCACCTCCACCACCACCACCACCACCACCACCACCACCACCTCCACCACCACCACCACTACCACCGCCACCGCCGCCACCGCCACCGCCGCCGCCGCCGCCGCCGCCGCCGCCGCCGCCGCAGAAAGTTTTACTTTATCATCCATTCACTATGCCTTCTCAAAGTCGTTGTTTGCCTGTTTTTTCATGTTGGTGTTGAATTCTATGTAGGTTTTAAGCCATGCATTTTGTTGAAATCCTAATACTCTATGTATTTTAGTTATTTTCATTCCAAGTTCTGTATAAAGTTGTAAATTTTGATAATGCACCACATAGTTTGTCTTTTTCTTCAGAGTTGGAAATAATTTTCGGGTTTTAACCCTAGGTTTCACGTTTTCCACACCATTTGCATTCTTCACAGAATTTAACTTTCCCCATAAATCAGTACTGTATTTCGATAGATCTTTGTCTTCAATGAGTAGATGTTCGGGTGCCAGAGGATAATCGTTATGTTTATTATGGAGATGTTCATGATATTCTATGTCTACTTCTAAAATGTAGCCTTCTTTTGCGTCTGACTCGACTTTCTGTAACTCGAAATGACTAATTTCATCTTCATTTAAAAAAAAAAAATGGAAAAAAAAAAACCATAAGGCAATGGTTGAGACATTGCCTAACCGTACAAATTGTTAGCATCTAGATACATGATGTGTTTTTTCACATCTGATTCATTAAAGTCGTCAACATATTGATGATTAGCTCGACTGTATATTTTGGTAACCATACTGACCCCACCTCGTGTTCCAAGCTCTATCATGTTGTACATGAGAGGATCAGTAATTAAATCCAGACAGACATCGCTTATTTTCAATGCTGCTTGCCATGCTAAACCTGGACTCGTGAAAAAGTGACTAGCATCCAACTTGTAATATTCAAGAGTCATGTCACGGAATCGTTCGAAAACATCTGCTAAGAGTAGCGTATCTGTTAATACATACAAATTGTGAAAATCCCCTAAGGTTTTCATATTGAACGTGTTCCAGACCTTTTGAGCGTGTTCATACTTTTCATCAGAAATAGCTTCTTTGGTTAAGGAATTATAAAAAGCTGCTTTTGAAGGGAGAGCTGTCTCTTCAAATCTTTCAGAACAATTCACATAATCATCACAGTATTCGTTTTTCTATAGCAAAAGTTTAGTGTGTTCGTCATTGGGGAATGCTTTTCGAAATTGTTTTAAATGTTTAAAACCGTCTGCCGCTAATATAGCAATTAACGTTTCCAAAGAGCTATTCATGCACTGGTATGTGTCTAAAAACCTCAGTTGTCCAACAGAAAAGGACACATATTTCTCCATATTGTTTGGTATACATGTTATTTTTTTTTTTCCAACGACTTACTTATATTTGTTAGAAAAGAGATATTGGTTTTGTTGAAGGCGCCATAAGTTGAAGTGTCAAGTAGATCTCTGATAGTTTTCATATAAAAAAGAAGATGTGGTATGATTGCCAATGAGACAACTGTCCACAAGAGACCAAAATGACACAGACATTAACAACTATTGGTTACCGTAAGGCCTACAACAATGAACAAAGTCAATACCGCATAGTCAGCTATAAAAGGTCCCGATATGACAATGTAAAACAATTCAAACGAGAAAACTAACGGCCTTATTTATATACAGAAATGAACGAAAAACAAATACTAGTATGTAACACATAAACAAACGACAACCACTGACCATGTCCATGTCTTTGTATACATCATCCGTAAATATTTCGTAGCACAGAGAATATGAAATTTCAAGAATATTTTGATGATATATGTAAGTTTAACAAATTCAAAGCACTCAAGTCAAAGTTGTTTTTTTTTTATGTTGAGCAACAAATGAATTTGAAGGCTTGATTTTCTATGATTTGTCAATAACTTTTATCTGAAGTTGATGCATTTATGAGAAATCCTTTTTTCGACTTTACTGAATAATTGTATAAATATAATAAATGTATATCGCACACCTGTGTCAGTAAACAACAAGCTGATCTTGATCTAAGAATCAGTTATGTTACCTTCAACTGTCCAATATTTTTAAGGATCCTCCTTAAAAATATTGGACGAAGGTAGCATAATTGATTCTTTATATATTGCTCTACGGCAAAGTTTTTGTCCACAGCAGGTACACTCGATATGCAATTGCTTAGGTTGCCTAGACTCGAAGACCCAGGTTGGTAAAGTTGCGGAACTTTTTGATTTGAGGTCCAAATCGTGTGACCCTACCACCTCCTTTTTTAATTCATAGAAAAGTCTTTACGGCAAAGCTTTTGTCCACACTATTTATATTTTATGAACTTTATCGGATTAGCGTATATGGTATTATAAAAAGAGTCTCTTGTGAAACCCCTTTAGTGCCAATTTAACAGAAATATTTTTCTTTGCTGAACATTTTAGCTGGTGCGCACATAGACATTTAAAAAACTGGTGCGAACAACTTTCAAAATCTATTGCGTTCGACTTTTGAACTAATATTAATAATAATAGTAATAATATCTTTATTTAGAGAGAGTAACTCATTTGGATTACACCAATTTTCAATAAGGCTCTCTTAATACAATGATAATTACATAAAAACATTTTCCATAATAATGATAAATAAACATCAAATACAATTTAAAAATACAATAAACAGATATGGCAATACAGTACAACTATCATGGTAATGTTATACATTGATTTGTGGTTATGCTTAAATTCTGATACTGTATATGATTTTATTTATTGAATTAGGAAGAGCATTTTATACTTTTGGTCCAGTGTACGAGAAACTAGACTTATACAACTCTGTATTTGTTTTGGAATTAAGAAATTATCTGAGGATGAAAATCTCGTATTGTAATTTTGGTTTGCAGAAGCTGATAAAATAAGTATTCTTTGTGTGATCGGTACAATGTAACATTCGTGAAATAATTTGTTTGAAGGTTTCGTCTAGAATTATTTTTGATGCCCTTTTTTGTAGTTTTAGTAAACTATCTAATAAAAAGTTATTATAGTTTCACCATATTGAACAACAATAATCTAAGTGAGGTAAGCGTTATAGTACAGTTGTCTAGCTTTGTGACTTAAATATTTCTTTATCCTTTTTAGTAAAGCTAAATAAGAGTTAACTTTTTTATTATATATGATCGATAAGAGAAGACCAAGATAGAGATGCATGAATAAAAACACCTAGAACCTTTTCACATGTTCTTTCTTTAGTTTGTTGTCCATTCATAGCAAGATTAATGTTTTCATTTGATGTATAACTATTAGAAAGCTTCTGTTTAGAGCCAATACATTTACAGCCATTTTGTTGTCACCACACCAGCTAAAAGTCTTGTAAACCCGTGTTAAGCTTTTGACTGATGCAACTTTTGTTTTGTCCAATGACTGATATAGTGCTATCATCAGCAAATATATCTGTGTTGTGATTAGGATTAGACAAAGGAATATCATTGATGAAAATAAAAACAACACCGGTCCTAATACGGATCTTTGAGATACACCCGTTTTTTGTTTTTGTAAATCTGATAATGTATTTGAGGATGAACAACAGAAAATAATCAAGGGTTATGCTATTTAACCGAGAGTTGAACAAGTGGGTCCTGATATCTATCAGCCAAATATGATGAAAACCAACGTAATGAATTCATTAACAAGGATTTTAGAAATGAATGGTAAAATTACAATTGGTCTGTAATTAAAAACATCTTGTTTTGAGCCTTTGTTTTTATAAATTGGTATCAATTTTGCCAGTTTAAATAAAGATGGAAAAATACATGTTTTAACACTTTGAACTGGTGCACACGAGTTTGAAAGGAAAGGTGTGCTCGCCAATTTGAAAGTCATATAAACAAGTTTGAAAGTCATGTGCACATCAAGTGAACTTTGTTTCTGTACCTCCTCAGAACCAATTTACAGTAAAAACAACTATACCTTATAAAAACAAAATTTTCTATCTAATCGGAGTGTCGGTACCTCCGCAGAACCAACCTTTATTTACAGTAAAATCAACCATACTTTTTCAGAACTAAAGGAGTAGGTCCAGTAAGACCCTTTTTTAGCCCCAAAATATAGCAGTTTTACAAAATTGTTAAAATGTAAACTTTTAGTTATTTGTTGGGCAGTAAAATGCTTTTGCTACATAAATATGGGCTGTTTGTGACGATATCATGCACATATATTAGGTACTAGCACCACTAAGTCATGCTAAATTACTGAAATCTTCATAATTCTAGCATTTTAGTTAAATTTTAGACGGTTTTCGTGTAAAACGAAAGTGGCCGCATTCGTGTTCATCCTTGATATTGAAATGTAAGTTGTATTTTATGATAATACATAACATATAATTAAAATAAACGTGGGTTCTGAGGAGGTACCGACACTTAGATTAGTTAGAAAATTTAGTTCTGACAAGGTATAGTTGTTTTTACTTTAACTGTTTAAATAAAAGTTGGTTCTGAGGAGGTACAGACACAAAGTTGTTTTTTTAAATTTTGATCTTACATGGTGTTAAGATTTTACTTTAAATAAATGTTAGTTCTGATGAGGTATCGACACTCAGATTACTTAAACAAAATAGTTCTGACAAGATATGATTGATTTTACTGTAAAAAAAGGTTGGTTCTGAGGAGGTACATACGCAAAGTTTATTTAGAAAAAAATAGTTAATATGATAAGGTATGGTTGTTTTAACAGTAAATAAAGGTCGGTTCTGAGGAGGTACCGACATAAAGTTTTTTTATGAAAGTAGTAGGTCCGGTAAGGGCCGATTTTGGCCTCAAATTTCAGGGTCATCTGACAAAAGATTTTGACCACCTATTTAACACTTAAGTGTCTATTCTATTTGAATCAATTAGTTTATGTGAACGATTTTAACTGATATAGTCTTAAAAAACGTACCGATTCAAGCTGAAATATGAAAAATCTACTAAATATGCAGAAAAATGTCACTTTTCGAATGGTTTTTCTTAAAAATGAAAGTGGCCGCATCCGTGTTCATCCTCAACCTTTATACAATATAATTTTAAAGTAAAAACAACTTTACCTTTTAAGAACTAAATTTCCTAAGAAATCGGAGTGTCGATACCTCCTCAGAACAAACCTTTAGTTACAGTAAAATCAACCATATCTTTTCAGAGCTAAATATTCTAAGAAAACTTTATGTCGGTTCCTCATCAGAACCAACCTTTTTGACCGTAAATACAACCACACCTTGTAAGAACTGAAACTTTGTGTCTGTACCTTATCAGAACCAACCTTTATTTACAGTAAAAACAACCATACCTTATCAGAACTAAATCTTATAAGTAATCGGAGTGTCGGTACCTCCCGCGCAGAACCAACCTTTATTTACAGTAAAAAGAACTATACCTTGTCAGAACTAAATTTTCTAAGAAAACTTTGTCTCGGTACCTCCTCAGAACCAACCTTTATTTACAGTAAAAACAACTATTCCTTGTCAGAACTAAATTTTCTAAGTAAACTATTGTCAATACCTCCGCGGAAACAACTTTTTTATAGTAAAAACAACCATATCTTGTCAGAACTAAATTTTTTAAGTAAATTGAGTGTCGGTACCTCCGCAGAACCAACCGTTTTTACAGTAAAATAAACCTTACATTGTCAGAACTAAATTTTCTAAGTAGTCTAACTATCAGTTGCCCCGTAAAACCAACCTTTATCTACAGTAAAAACAACCATACCTGTTCAGATCTAAAATTTTAAAGTAATCTAAGTGTCGGTATCTCCTCAGAACCAACCTTTATTTACAGTAAAATCAATCTTATCTTGTCACAATCAAATTTTCTAACTTATCTGAGTGTCGGTACCTCCTCAGAACCCACGTTTATTTAAAGTAAAAACAACTATACCTTGTAAGAACTAAATTTTCTAAGAAATCGGAGTGTCGATACCTCCTTAGAACCAATCTTTATTTACAGTAAAATCAACCATATATTTTCAGGGCTAAATATTCTAAGAAAACTTTATGTCGGTACCCCCTCAGAACCAACGTTTTTTTACCGTAAAAACAACAACACATTGTAATAACTAAAACTTTGTATCTGTACATCCTCAGAACCAACCTTTATTTACAGTAAAAACAACCATACCTTATCATAACTAATTTTTTCTGAATAAACTTTGTGAATGTATTTCCGCAGAACCAACCTTTTTTTACAGTAAAATCAATCATATCTTGTCGAACTAATTTTGTTAAGTAATCTGAGTGTCGGTACCTCCACAGAACCCACGTTTATTTACAGTAAAAACAACTATACTTTGTAAGAACTAAATTTTCTAAGTAATCTGAGTGTTGGTACCTCCTCAGAACCAACATTTATTTAAAGTAAAATCTTAACCCCATGTAATATCTAAATTTTTCAAGAAAACTTTGTGTCTGTACCTCATCAGAACCAACTTTTATTTACATTTAAAACAACAATGCCTTGTCAGAACTAAATTTTCTAACTAATCTAAGTGTCGGTACCTCCTCAGAACCAACCTTTATTTACAGTAAAAACAACCATACTTTAAGAACTAAATTTTGTAACTTTTCTGAGTGTGGGTACCTCCTCAGAACCCACGTTTATTTAAAGTAAAAACAACTATACCTTGTAAAAACAAAATTTTCTAAGAAATCGGAGTGTCGATACCTCCTCAGAACCAATCTTTAGTTACAGTAAAATCAACCATATCTTTTCAGGGCTAAATATTCTAAGAAAACTTTATGTCGGTACCACCTCAGAACCAACGTTTTTGACCGTAAAAACAACCACACCTTGTAAGAACTGAAACTTTGTGTCTGTACCTCCTCAGAACCAACCTTTATTTAAAGTAAAATCTTAACTCCATGTAAGATCTAAATTTTTCAAGAAAACTTTGTGTCTGTACCTCCTCAGAACCAACTTTTATTTACAGTTAAAACAACTATGCCTTGTCAGAACTAAATTTTCTAAGTAATCTGAGTTTTTGTACCTCCTCAGAACCAACATTTATTTTATTTAAAGTAAAATCTTAACTCCATGAAAGATCTAAATTTTTCAAGAAAACTTTGTGTCTGTACCTCCTCAGAACCAACTTTTATTTACAGTTAAAACAACTATGCCTTGTCAGAATTAAATTTTCTAAGTAATCTGAGTGTTTGTACCTCCTCAGAACCAACATTTATTTAAAGTAAAATCTTAACTCCATGTAAGATCTAAATTTTTCAAGAAAACTTTGTGTCTGTACCTCCTCAGAACCAACTTTTATTTACAGTTAAAACAACTATGCCTTGTCAGAACTAAATTTTCTAAGTAATCTGAGTGTTTGTACCTCCTCAGAACCAACATTTATTTAAAGTAAAATCTTAACTCCATGTAAGATCTAAATTTTTCAAGTAAACTTTGTGTCTGTACCTCCTCAGAACCAACTTTTATTTACAGTTAAAACAACTATGCCTTGTCAGAACTAATTTTTTAACTAATCTGAGTGTCGGTACCTCCTCAGAACCAACCTGTTTTTACAGTAAAATCAACCATATCTTGTCAGAACTAGATTTTCTAAGAAAAAAATGTGTTTGTACCTCCTCAGAACCAACCTTTATTTACAGTAAAAACAACCATACCTTGTCAGAACTAAATTTTCTAAGTAATCTGAGTGTCAGTACCTCCTCAGAACCAACCTTTTTTTACAGTAAAATCAGCCATATTTTGCCAGAACTAGATTTACTAAGAAAAAAATTTGTTTGAACCTCCTCAGAACCAACCTTTATTTACAGTAAAAACAACCATACCTTGTCAGATCTAAATTTTCTAAGTAATTTGATTGTCGGTACCTCCTCAGAACCAACCTTTATTTACAGTAAAAACAACCATACCTTGTCAGAACTAAATTTTCTAAGTAATCTGAGTGTCGGTTCCTCCTCAGAACCAACCTTTTTTTTATGGTAAAATCAACCATATTTTGTCAGAACTAAAAATATGTTTGTACCTCCTCAGAACCAACCTTTATTTACAGTAAAAACAACCATACCTTGTCAAAACTAAATTTTCTAAGTAATCTGATTGTCGGTACCTCCTCAGAACCAACCTTTTTTTTACTGTAAAATCAACCATATCTTGTCAGAACTAGATTTTTCAAGAAAACTTTGTGTTTGTACCTCCTCAGAACCAACTTGTATTTACAGTTAAAACAACTATACCTTGTCAGAATTAAATTTTCTAACTTATCTGAGTGTCGGTTCCTCCTCAGAAACCACGTTTATTTAATGGACAAAAAACTATACTTTTTAAGAACTAAATTTTTTAAGTAATCTGAGTGTTGGTACCATCTCAGAACCAACATTTATTTAAAGTAAAAACAACCATATACCTTATCAGAACTACAATTTTCTAAATAAAGTTTGTGCATGTACCTCCGCCAAACCAACCTTTTTTTTACAGTAAAATCAACCATATCTTGGCTGAACTAGATTTTCTTAGAAAAAATTGTGTTTGTACCTCCTCAGAACCAACCTTTATTTACAGTAAAATCAACCATACCTTGTCAGAACTAAATTTTCTAAGTAATCTGATTGTCGGTACCTCCTCAGAACCAACTTTTTTTTACTGTAAAATCAACCATATCTTGTCAGAACTAGATTTTTCAAGAAAACTTTGTGTTTGTACCTCCTCAGAACCAACTTTTATTTACAGTTAAAACAACTATACCTTGTCAGAATTAAATTTTCTAACTTATCTGAGTGTCGGTTCCTCCTCAGAAACCACGTTTATTTAATGGACAAAAAAATATACTTTTTAAGAACTAAATTTTCTAAGTAATCTGAGTGTTGGTACCATCTCAGAACCAACATTTATTAAAGTAAAAACAACCATACCTTATCAGAACTACAATTTTCTAAATAAAGTTTGTGCATGTACCTCCGCCAAACCAACCTTTTTTACAGTAAAATCAACTATAAACAGTCTCCGGGACAAGTTTGCAATTCCGCTGAGTGCAAAAGTTGTCACCTTAATTTTTAGAGTTAAGTCAAAACAAAGTTGATAACTTGGTTGGTATTGGTTCCCTGATATTTGTCCTAAAAAAAATTGGCTCTAGCACCACTGTTGAAAAAGTTATGCCCCTTTTTTCAACAATTTCCTCAGAGGAAAAGTACTTTTCCTCAAGGGAAATCAAATTTCCCTGAAGGAAAAAGAATTTTCCTCAAGGGAAATTGTTTTTTCCTCAAGGGAAAAAGATTTCCCTTACGGAATTTGCTGCATAATTATTTCCTTTGAGGAAATTCTATTTCCTTAAAGGAAATTCTTTTTCCTTAGAGGAAATTCTTTTTCCTTAGAGGAAATTCTTTTTCCTTTGAGGAAATTTGCAGCTTCAAATTTTCCTTTGAGGAAATACTTTTTCCTGTGAGGAAATTTTTGACAAACACTTTTCCTTGGAGGAAAATTCAAGACAACAAATTTCCTCTGAGGAAATCATTGTTCTTCAAATTTCCTCTAAGGAAATTTCTGAACATCAAATTTCCCTTAAGGAAATGTTTTTCCTTATTTTTACTTGTTAAACATTTCTTCACTACACCATGTATACAAACAGTATGAATATAATTATTAAAAGACTGTAGAATTGATGCAAATGATATTTAAAAATTTAATAATAAATGTTTGACTCAAAATTTTAATGACATTGAAAATAATACAGTCTGACTGTTTAGATCTAGGTATTGTTTATACTTTTTATATAAATTTAACTTTGATTTATAATTTTTTTTGAGCAAATGCTTCTGTTTTCTTTGTAATTGTTTAAATGCGATACAATAATAAGCAACCAATTTGAATGTCATTATATCATTTGTGGTGTTCTAAAAAAAATATTTATATATTTGCAGATTAAATGATAAAATAAACACTTTTCGTGTTATTTTAAATTAGAATTTCTTCTGTTTCAGCTTGTGTACAGTTATTCAATCCACTATGTAAGAATTCAGTGAATACATTATTCCATTCACTAAACAATTCCCTTCAATTCTAAGAGAAATCATTTTTGCAAATTGTTCTTCAATGATCTTCTTCTGTATATTTGATATGAGGGAGCGATGTAAATGAGTGGATAAAACTGGTGTTCCTTTTTTCAACAACAAAATAGTATTTGTTCTGCATTCTCCTTTCTTTTGATTAAGATATGTTGTTGCTTTTATGCAATAGTGTTTTCGGGTATCTATGATAGAACTCCATTTTGTTTTATATGGTCATTATCACATGTTGAAATTTCCTATTTCTTTTTTGCAGGAAAGCACACATTCCATTTCAAATTAATCCAATTATGCACTATGTAAATAAATTTCAACTTTAAGTTTCCTCTTCAGTAATGACCTATTGATCATGAAAACCGAGATGTCTGATCACCTATAAATACACAAAAAAAGCAAATAAAATGTTATAAATGGAGAGAGAAACAGCAATAAATGTTTTTCATGTGTATCTTTCCTTATTAAAATACATTAAGTAAACTTGAACTCGAGAAAAATAAATAACTGCGATGTAGACTAGAAAGTATAAAATGCAAGATAAAGTATTCACGAAAAATTAGTTGATTTACAGTAGTCAAGTCCATGTTTGCAGGAAATTTACATCATTGGTTGTCTGGTGGAGAGTTGTCTTATTGGTAATCATACCACATCTTATTTTAATATAACCTTGCCATATTCCTATTGTGCCTGTCCAAAGTTCAGAGCCTGTAGCTTTTATCAGTTTAGTCTGACACTAAAATTTAGTGGTTGTTGTTTCATACCGGTCATATTTATTTTTTGCAATTTATTTTGTTATAAACTAGGCAATTAGCATGATTAGTTTTACAGTTTGAATTGTTTCAATGTTTCATCTTTAGGTCTTTTATACTTTGACTATAGTATAGGGTATTGATTTTCTCATTATTGAAGGTCGTAACAGGCCTACAATTTCTTTCTCAAAGCCATGATAGTTTTCATATTTAATATACCACATCTTTGAATTTTTATAGTAATCATGATACTGGTAATCATCTTTCAAGTTCAATAACTTTTTAAAATTAAAAGGTGCCTTACCATTTAGGTTTAGTTGGCTTCTGCAAATTTTACATTGCCTATCATTTCTGCTGTATATTATTTCTCTGTACCTTCTATAGTTCTTGTCCTATACATAAAAGAGTAAAAGTTGAATGACATCTTGCATCAATATTTTTTCTGTTTAATGTACATTTATATGTATATTAATGTGTGTTTAATAAAAATCTAAACCATGAGTGCTTGATAAGCTTCTTGCCCTTATAGCTGGTCTGTAAGCTTTAAATGAATTTTATTGATCGACTAAAAAACTATGAGCACTGCGCAAATAAGACCCCCGCCCTCCAAAAAAAAAAAACATGCACAAACAGTGGTATTCATTGCCATAAAACATGTATATAATTTGGCTCAATTTATAGATCTCTCAAGTGACTATAAGTTTAAGGCTGCGATTTTTTTAACAAATACATTTCTAAAACCTTTCAAAGATTTTGAAAATGGACAAATTTTAAATAACTTTGCAACAACTAAAGTTCCTTAACTCTGCATCTTATAAAAAAATATACATGATAAATAGGGAATGATACTCCAGCTTGCATATTATTCAAAGTTTTAAAGGAACATAACTGAAGAACGGTAAAAGTTTTACTACAAAAAATTGAAATTGATCTGATTAAAATTGTGATAAAAAGTATTGTTTTAAAGTTTAATAAAATTTGGTTGAGGGAAACTTAAGTTAGAAGGCTGAAACAATTTTTTCCATTTTTAAAGAGCATAACTATAGAATTTAGTAAAAGAGACACTACCAAAATTCAAACTTAATCTGTATTTTGTGGTTATAAGCATTGTGTATTGATTTCATAACATTTGGTTGAGACAAACTAAAGTTTAGAAAACAGGAAACCAAAAATTCAGCATATTTTCCCCATTTCTAAAGGGGCATAACTCTGATACTCTAGTACAGTAACACTGACATCACCAAAATTCAAACTTGATCTGAGTATTGTGATAACAAGCTCTGGTAAAAGTTTAATTGAATTTGTTTGAGGCAAACTAAAGTAATGTAAGAGAACAAAAAACAACTTTGGGACAGACGGACAAACGATCAAGTGTTAAACATTATGCCCCCTCCACTTTGGGTCATAATAATAAAAAGGGTGTTTATGTCAAGATATAAAAACAATTCACCAAAGTTTCATAAAAATTTGTGAAAGCATTCTTGAGACTATCCTAATCCCAAGTCATGATAGTACAATGACATAAATCAGATTTTTTTTTTAAATTAAAAGGAAAATTATCATGTTTGTGTTATACAAAAATAATTCACCAAGTTTCATTAAAATTGCTCAAAGCATTATTAATAGTATACGTACTGGAAAATCCCCCCTTTTATGAATAAAATCCCTAACTTTAAATTAAAAATTTAAAATCCCTAAAAATTAAAAAGGACCTTAATTATCATGATTATATGTGACTTGTTATTTAACATAACAAAAAAACCAAAGGCAATGAAAGAGAAACTGACAATGCCAAGGCAAAACATAAGATGCAGAAAAGAAAAACAAAACAAAACAAAACACTAAGCAACACCAAAAAACTAGTGTTGAATTTATGTGCTCAGTCAGTCAGTGAGAGTTGGCAGATCCTGACCTTCTATATCTATGCTTAAAAACATAAAAATCATATAGTTCTAAACATATTTTGTAAATTTATACTTTATTAACAAGTGAAACTGCGAGCTACTGCTCACTGATGATACCCCCGCCGCAAGTGGATAATATAAATAGTGTAAAAATATGCAAGTGTTCGGTAAACAGGAAGTTGTCGAGTGATGAATCTGAAAACGCATCACACGGTATAGCTGACTTATATAAATCCTAAAACCAAATTTAAGAAATCCTTGTATTGTAGTTCCTGAGAAAAATGTGACGAAAATTTTCAACTAGACTCAGTATCATGTGTAAAATCATACAAGTGTTCGGTTAACAGGAAGTTGACAAGTGATCAATCTGAAAACGCATCACACGGTATAAATGACTTAGATAAACCCTGAAACCAAATTTCAGAAATCCTTGTATTGTAGTTCCTGCGAAAAATGCGAAGAAAAATATTCATGGGACGGACTGACTGACTGACGGACGGACGGACGGACGGACGGACTGACAGACAGAGGTAAAACAGTATACCCCCCTTTTTTTGAAAGCGGGAGTATAAAAGTTGTCATAAATAGCATAGACACCTTTGAGTTTTGAGAACCACATGTGTTAATTGTGCGAGTATAATCATTGATAATCATGCACAAGATTGACTTTTTAAAAAAAAGCCTATATATTGAAATTTTCTGAAAATATTGCATGCATTTATTAATATGACCAATTTCAAGAAATGCACAAAGATGCGAGATGATTTATATAATTGTAATTTCAGGCATTTACAGTAAAGGCTTTTATCCCCACTGCATTTTGCACTTTTTCTTATTCAGGAGCCAGAAGTTATGGCCTTTGTGACCTTTGTATGATTTTTATTTTAGTTTCTTTTTCTTTGTATTGAAAAGTTTAGTATGACGTCCATTATCACTCAACTAGTATACATTTTTGTTTAATGGCAAGCTAAAGCATGCCTCACAGGCACGGATCCAGGGGGCTGAGGGTTGGACATGTTGGAACCCCCCTTTCTTTACTGGACGATCAATGCATTTGAATGGGGACATGTAGTTTAACACCCCCCCCCCAAATTTGTCCAGGGTTAGGAACCCCTTTATATGACTCAGGATCCACCCAAGTCTCATGTTTTGGGATTTTCTCGTTGCAATGAAGACCCATTGGTGACCTATGGCTGTTATCTGCTCTTTGGTCATGTTGTTATCTCTTTGATACATTCCCCATTTCCATTTCAATTTTCTTTTCAGTTCTATTATAAATATTAGAAACGAGTTTTGCGCGTTTACAAAAATATAATTGTCTGTGCTGACAGGGGAGTATGTGTGCATACCAATATTTAAATTTTCTAGGCCTTCTTTTTGAATATTTTGTGCATTTCTTGGTAAAATACTGCCAGACCTCGAGTGCTGTTGTTTTACAAAAACGGTCAAGTAATGTAGGGGAAAGAAACGAACTAAAAAGAACCAAAATAAGCCACAACTAATGGGGGTCTCATTGGGGGTTCTGTTCACGGATCCCGCTTAGTTACTTTTTATTTTTTTAGATTCCCGCATGATGCCATTACGCTTACACTATATAAGTGAACAATTCTGATATTTTTGTAATTTCCCATGTCCCGCTAAACTTCATTTCGCTTTTTCACGGCACAACAAAAAATACGCCTCGACAATCCCGAGTCCCGCTCAGACCCCCTTATACATACATAATGAATAGTTTACTATGTAGTCAGTAGTCGGGTCAAATACACATGTATATACTTTTAGACGACCTTAGATTCATTTTACAGCGAAAATACTCATTAATATTGAACATTTTAGATCACTTCACATTAAGATTTTATAACTTTTAAAATGAAGACCTGGCATATAGATTGAAGATCATTTAATCGAAAGATGATAATTTCTCAATGAGCAACTGTAACCAGGTACTGCATTTTTTTTTGCATGCGTCAAGAAACAGTTAAAAGTTAAACTTCTCATCTGGACTTTTTAATTAGTCTGTATACCCAAGGAGGTTATATTAGAAGGAGAGTGAACACTCTGCTTGATACAAAATTAGCATCCCCAGGATAGCAGTTCGATCAGAGAAAAATAGTTAAATTATAAAGAACCGACATGTGTATCACCCACTTGACATGGTCCTCTGATGTACCGGGCTGTTACCGCGAGTAGTTCGGGCCATTAGATAAATCGTATATGTCACGTGATTGTTATCAGTGACTAGATCATAAAAGTTCAGGTGTATTTTCGGTAACAATGCAGTGTATTGGTGTTTATGAAAAGTAAAAAGATCGGACGCGCAATTTCAAAATAAATCGTCTGTCTACGGTGAAAAAAGATAAAGAAATGACAAAGTTATGAGGGTTTAAAGGAAAGTTAGTGAGCGATTTTTAGTCAACACTACATTGCTTTAAACAAAGATTTTCGCTTCACCTGTCAATTTCTGCTTATGAGAATTTGAAGGTAATAATCATAGAAAATATACGAATATTGAAAGTACTTTAGTTACGGTGACCGGTAACGACCGGAAGGAATATTTGTAATTGAAACACAGAGAAATTTATCGGGAACAACGTAAAAGTGACTTTCTGTTATTACTGTTGATATTAACATTGACGGCAATGAGATGGATATTCGTTTTATTTCTATTGATAATAAGTTTTCTTTTACACAAAATTTTAATTTTTAATTATTTAATAAAAAATATCACAAAAAATCAGATTAACATTTCAATAATTGTATATCCGGTCAGTTTATGACAATTCGGGTGTTTCCGTTCTTACTCGGGTATGTAATTAGGACAAAATCTCCCTCTGTTACAGGGTTGATCTCATCTAATTAACACCCACTTACAGAAAAGTCGGTAACATTTTATGTGTAATTATCGTCTTTCGTCCTCTCTCCTTCTAATATAACCTCCTTGGTATACCGGACCTCATCTCTCTTTTGGGATTGAAAAAAAATCTAAAGTTAAAAATGCGGTTTTGAGCCTATTTCTTCTTCTTAATTTGGTAACACGTTAAGCCATTAGTGACACTAATATGGTATATTACCAATAATAAGGCCATATATTTCGGTGTGTAGAAATACTGCAAAAGACTTCTTAGTACACTAAGAAGAAAGTTTTTGCATTAAGGACACTAAAACGATGTTTTAAGATCACAGCGAGCATGAATATAAGAGGGTATGATTAAAAACCTCATATCTATAAAGTTAGGTATCAATAGATTTTGTAATTTTGAAGTTAAATGACTTTTTAATAAACGCGTGCCACTCGCCACGTGACCAACGGTTTATTGCAGATTCCCGAATCATCATGTTCAATCAACCTAATCCAATAAACAATTGTCTTTTGATCGTTACTTATTGATTAATTAATGGTTGTTAACCTAACGGTTTAGCGTGGTATAATTTCAAGTTTATGAAAGAAAAATAAAAAATAAATTTTGTGTTTTAAAACTTTGCCTTTGTTATATATATTTAGTTTTTAAGGAAATTGCTAAGCAAGCTTTTTTTTTAATTAACAAACTCTATTATTAATATAAAAATTGAGAAACAAAGGCTTTTGATATTTTATTTCCTACTAACAACACAAGAGTTTACATACTATCATTATTCCTTGAAAGACATTTGAGAGTATGTGGTGTCCATGGGGTTCTTCAAAATCCGATTACAGAAGTAATATAGAAAAACTCCAAGAGGTAAAATTATTTGACGTTTTAAAAAGAGAATTATAGAATAAATCATAACTGTCTTCTATGAACGATAACTTTAAACTGGTGTCAATGCTTTTTTTTTAACAATTCATCTTTATTTCAACAATTGAAGACGAATACCATTTTATTTTATAATGTAATAAGCACTATGGGCAAGCGCGGATCCAGAGCTTGAAGTGGGGGTTTGGAGGGAGGGGTTATGTGAGAAATGTTTAGAACACTAGAGAAGTTTTCTTGTTATACCAAACCATATGTTTTTCAATAAATGGCACACTTTTTGTTCATCCGGCATAGGGTTACTCTAAATAAACTTTTAAGTGTATATATATATATAATTCTATAAGTTTAATTATTTAATCGAAATATTGATAAATGGCATAGTTCCTGACATTAGAAAAATGAATGAAGTATTGGCAACCAAATATCAATCCTCACTTTTCCGTGAAGTGTTCACAATTATTTATGATTTAACAATTTTGTAAAGCTGCTATATTTTGGGGCCTAAAAGGTGTCTTACCGGACCTTCTCCTTTTACAAAGTCTATTTCTATATGCCATATCCTTTGTGACAGTTGTATCATTCCATCAGGTCCTTAGTGCACATTTTTGTTCTTAGTGCACTAAGGAGGTCCTTTGCGGTTTTTCTACGGACCCCATATATTTGAAGCTGTTCAAACTTCTGTACATTATAGGTACGTGTATCAGATCGGACAATTATTGTCATATATATAAAAAGAATTACTGTATAAGTTATCTAGTATGAAATATGTCCACTGGACCGACCGTGCAAGGGCTATATATATTATATCATGTATATAACCAGTCAATATTAAAAAAAAAGATGTGGTATGATTGCCAATAAGACAACTATCCACAACAGACCAAAATGACACAAACATCAACAACTATAGGTCACACAAGGTCGTTAAAAACTTCCATTTATTGTTGTCCACTGAAAATAAGCTCATAAAAACACGAATCCCCGTTTACTCAATTTCACCTTTATTTGTTAATATTTCTTTATCTTTTTCTTTTGATTTTATCATATCTTTTTTTGTGAAATATTTTGTGTGGTCGGCGAACATGAAATTGCCTCCGATGCTACAAAGAAAATGTGTTTAATGTCATCTGTTGCAATATATGTTAAGTGCTACGCGTGGACAGGATGTTCCCCAGAAAATAAGTTATACACACCCCGATATAACCCCGAGGGCACACGCTACTGTCATATGGAAAATTACTGGGTCACCTGTAAGATGGTAATCAGCCATGCAACTAATTAGGTTACTGACCATGTCACTTCAATTTAAAAAGTTTATCGTTAGATATCAAAATGATAAATTCATTTTTAATCAAAAGTTTAAGAACTAAAAGATTTATCATTATAATCAAGTGAAATAATTCAACCAAACTCGTATAAAGATTATATACATATTTTTTTTAATCTATGCCGGAAAGAATTGAAAAACTGTATTTATAATTTTTAATTTGTTTTATAGACATCTGTGTAGGTCTCATGAAATGGAACTCACGCATGCCTAATTAAGATTTTTAAATTTATTGAAAAATATAACAAAAATTTAGGTTTGATATTAAATTAAAGTTTATACCTTTCCGCGCTGTAATTTATTTGATATGACATGAATCAAGCAAATTGTTTGAGGGATTTATGGGTTTGTCCATACAACGTATAAAAAAAGAAGTGTATGTTATTATAGTATTTCACATGCCTTGTTTTCGCCTTAAAGCTCATTATTCAGAGTGTTTCAGACAAGATGATGAAAATAACGTGCAAGATACTTTTTTCGATTATCGTGAAGAGACAATTTTAATTCCCATTCCTCCATGCACTCTACCCCTGTTGAATTGTATATTTATAATTCCTCGTGCTTTTAATTAGCCCTCCCCCTTTCGTGGTTACCGTTATGCCAACAAATACCCGAGGCTTGATTTACATGTAAAAATCATGGGCGGATCTAGTCATGATAAAGGGGGTTCCAACTACATGTCTCCATTAAATAAGGGGTGTCATTGCCGCTGGGTTTCTGTTACCTCACCCATAATTTAGATTTCAAAAGTGTATACCTTATTCATATATTGTGTAGGTTAAAACGTTATCTTTTCACATATTGTTAGCGTTTTAATTGGTGTTCAATGCAACAGTGTACTACCTATGTGTCAAAAGAGAGTTTTTACCGACCTGTTCACATATATTTAAGGTTCTTATATTAAAACTTTTCCTGATGCACAGGTAACCTATTCCAACGGAACGTCCTATCACCTTGTATATAGATATAGGAAGATGTGATGTGAGTGCCAATGAGACAACTCTCCATCCAAATAACAATTTAAAAATTAAACCATTATAGGTTAAAGTACGGCCTTCAACACGGAGCCTTGGCTCACACCGAACAACAAGCTATAAAGGGCCCCAAAATTACTAGTGTAAAACCATTCAAACGGGAAAACCAACGGTCTAATCTATATAAACAAAACGAGAAACGAGAAACACGTATATATAACATAAACAAACGACAACTACTGTACATCAGATTCCTGACTTAGGACAGGTGCAAACATTTGCAGCGGGATTAAACGTTTTAATGGATCCAAACCTTCTCCCTTTTTCTGTAGGAACTTGAGAGGATTCCCGAGATTATCATTTATGCAATGATTGCTCACAAAAAGCTAGGGGAGTCCAATCCCGGATTCCATCCCCTTCGACCCGCCACAGAATACAAATATAATTGATAATTGTTATTTAAAAATCATATACTATAGCCACTATATAGTACTAGAACCGAACACCTGTTTTGTGTTATATATACATACACCACATCTTCCTATGTCTATATAGCTGATTTACCGTAAATAACTGCGAGAAAATTAATAAAACACAAGTTGATAATTGTCTCTTCTCTGCTTATTTTAATGTGCATGCAATATCCACTCTGATTTACTTGTGAGACCACCGACACTAATAATAATTACCTACAAAATAATAGGTGCTCCTTCACTGGGAAGGGCATTTCGGATCTGATCAATTTATTGGTTTTAATATTTGAGTACGATGTAGAACTAACTCTTATAACGCAAAAATAAATCATTGCTTATTAACAGAGATATCAACATTAGTTAGCAAATAACCATCTGTAGCATCTTCTAAATGCATAGTATTTTGGCTTGCTCTACTTGGCTCCCATATGAATGAAGACCTTTTAATTCATAAACTATCCAGTGAATTCAACAGCCAAAATAATTCGTAATCTACATCCTGCCGGATAATGAATGGGTAATCCGTGTATAATGTACATTTCTGTAAATAAATTGTGTGCCTGTGCAACGTTCTGGTGGAGGATTTCATTACAATTTGGAATAACTTGTGAATATATTAACATTTTTAAAAACTAATCCGTTAAGGGAACACAGCTAGCTGTGTGTGCTCCAACGCTGGAGGGATCTACATAAAGAAGAAGAAGAAGAAAAAGGTTCCATTCCCCCATTCTACACTTCTCCTCAGAAAAAATGCCTTGCAATGCGTCATATTTATCTGGACTACTAACTTACTTCCATATAACTTCGAAAACAGACAATAATCTATTTCATTGGATGAGATTGGGCTCACGGATTTTTTAATGGATTGGTAATTTTTATTTATAGCACAAGTTTACCAAACAAGATTAATCACATTTTCACCCTACAAATCAAATGGTTGCCTCCTCTCCTGACTGACTTACACTAGCTAAAAACATATAAACATATTCATATGAATATTTGGTATCATTTATTTTGTGTGACAACTCTTCACCAATGACCTTAGTGATTAGGGGGGGGGGGGGGGTAGTCCAAATAATTATGATGTCTTGAAAGGCTATTATATTTTTTTTCTTTGACGCCTAACATCGACGTAGAAAAAAAATATAATAGCCTTTCAAGACGTCATAATTATTTGGAGGAGGGGGGGGGGGGGGGGGTTCAGATGGGGGATGGTTGCCTCAGTCATGTTTCTGTAATCAACAAAATTTTTCACACAAAAAGGGGGGCAGGGATTTCTCCTTAATAAGAAATCTCTATTTTCAGCATAAGCTCATATAAATTTGCCTTTTGAAGAACTGAAATTAATATGAGACGGCTAATGATTTTTCAGATGCTTTACATTAAAATACACCCATGTGACATACACAATTATATATAACGTTAGATCCAAATTTAAAAAGCTATTTTTTTTCAATATTCAAATAATGTAGGATCAAATCTTGATACTTGTATGTAGTTGAAATTGTTAGCTTTAAACATTAAAAAATGAACACCCAAAATTTAAACATAAGAGTGACCATGTAGTCTTTATTAATGTATGCTATTGTTATGAAACTAGGTCATTGTAGGTAAACTGGCATCTATTCCCTTAAATCTTTGTTCCCAGTCACCCCAAGTTTGATTTAAATTAGTCATATCTACTCTATTAGCATGATTAGGTCTCTAGTTTGGATAGTTTTAAATAACTTGCAAATTAAAATCATACTACTCCCAAATTTATATTTCTTTAAATATTATGGATGAAATAGCAAGTAAGAGATGAAATTAAATTGGATGAAATGTGGCATTTATTTTTGTTAAAGTAGTATGTCTGATGTTGTTAAACTTAATTATAGACCCTTAAGGGGTGGATCCAGTCATTTTAAAAAAGGGGTGGGGTGGGATTCTAACCCAGGACAAAAGGGGAAAGGGGGGGGGGTCCAATTACATGTCCCCATTCAAATGCATTGATAATCCAAAAAAAGGGGGGTTCCAATCCCTTGAACCCCCCTCTGGATCTGTGCCTGCCCTTTAAAAATAAAATGATCCTTATTTTGAGTTAAAGCTTATAGATTTTTCTATAATGCTTCTCAGGGGCGGATCCAGCCATTTTCAAAGGGGGGTCCCAACCATGAGTAAAGAGGGGTTCCAACTATATCTCCCATTCAAATGCATTGGTCGGTAAAAGAAAAGGATTCCAACTCTTGAATCTATGGTCAGGTTGTTGTCTCTTTGACACATTCCCTTTTTCCATTCTCAATTTTATCATGTAGTCGTCGTTGTCCCAGGACATTTAGTTTCCGCTTAATTACTTTAGTACAAGTTATTAGAAATCTGTGAAATTCAAACACAAGGTTTGTGACCAGAGTTTTTGTTCAGAGTTTAGGAATAACATGAATTAGGGGCCAAAAGGGGCCAATATTAAACTTTGTTTGATTTTATATAAAATTGAATTATTGGAGTTCTTTGATATGCCAAATCTAACTGTGTATTAAGATTCCTAGTTTTTTTGGTCCTGTTTAAATTGGTCTACCTTAAGGTCCAAAGGGTCCAAAATTAAACTTATTTTGATTTTAACAATATTTAAATTCTTGGTGTTCTGATTAATATGCTGAATCTGAATATTTACTTAGATTTTTTTATTATGGGCCCAAATTTCAAGTTGGTCCAAATCGGGGTCCAAAATTTTACTTTGTTTGATTTCAACAAAAATTGATTATATGGGGCTCTTTGATATGCTGAATCTAACCATTCGTTAAGATTTTTTATATTTTGTCCCATTATCAAATTGGTCCACATTGAGTTCTAAAGGGTCCAAAATTTAACTTTATTTGATTTCATCAAAAAATGAATTATTGGGTTTCTTTGATCATGTTGATATGCTGCATCTAACCATGTATTGAGATTTTGAATATTGGACCATTTTGGAGGTTAATTGTCAATTTAAATTTTTTTAAGTACTTGGACCACATTCATTCTGTGTCAGAAACCTATGCTGCATCAACTATTGAATCACAATAAAAATTTAAAATTCAGAGTTGTATCGAGCTTGAATGTTGTGTCCATACTTGCCCAAACTGTTCTGGATTCAACCTGTACATTTGTATCAAGCTGAGCCATGCATAGCATTTTTATTGGTTATTTATATATTAATTTGAAATTTTGACGAGTGAGACACATACTGATTATACTGTTAACAATATTTCAGAGTTTAACGTAGTCAAGCGAAACAAATTATAGAAGAATAGCTGAATCATGTCTTTTTTGTCAAATGAAAAATTAGTACGAACACAAAGAAAAAGTATGGGAATGTTTGTTTTTAAACTATTGACCAGGGTGAAAGTCTGCGAAAGTCATGACTGGCAAAAAGTTTGTGAAATGAAAAAGCACAAATATTCCATTCTTTTTAAATATAACTGCATATAAAGAAAAACACAAACTGATGTTTAATAATAGTTTTTACCCTTTTTATGTTTTATAGGACAAGAAATATAGAAAAATAATGAAAAATATAAACAGTTACAATAGAAATGAGCGCAAAACAAGATAAACAGAATACAACAAGGCCTAAATGGTAAGACCACTTCTATATACTGTAAATTCAGATTTTTCAGGGAATGGACAACTTATTGTGATTACAAAAAAAAACTGCATAAAGAGTTCAATGAAGTGGATGCAAGAAATTAAAGGTCAATCATGGGCCTGCCTTCAATAATGAGAAAACACTTCCTTTATAGGTCATTCTTTAAAGATCCCAACATATAAAGATTTAAACAATCCAATTTATTTCAACATGTTCTGTTCAAAGGCAATAACAATTAATAAAAAAAAATCATGCCTAATAT
This sequence comes from Mytilus trossulus, assembly GCF_036588685.1. Classification (NCBI taxonomy): domain Eukaryota; kingdom Metazoa; phylum Mollusca; class Bivalvia; order Mytilida; family Mytilidae; genus Mytilus; species Mytilus trossulus. Next base: position 28,239,290 of record NC_086381.1, read on the forward strand.
AAAATATTGTTTGTTTCTCCAATCTCGACCGACCCTGCAAAAATGGTCCTACTCATAAAATTTTATTGTCAAAACTAAGCCAAATATTATTATATTCATTTCTGATTTTTCGGGCTTACCGGATCATCAGATAATATTCAGGCTTTTGGGAAAAATAAAATTATTTACCTACCTACCTACCCACACCTGGCTTGTCAGAATAGGGATTAGGGAAACAAACAATATATTAATTTAGGCCTCATGTCTGTGAGCACTCAACCTGACCATAAAATAGGACAGTGGTTCAAATATTAACACAACATATGAACATTCTATAACAACTATTGCAAGTGGCTCAACTTTAAATATCCCTGCAAGGCACTAAACAAAGAATATTAAATCTTTTACACAAAGCACTGAAATAAGAGAACTCATAAGCATGACAAGTAAGAATATCAAATGAAAGTTTCTCATAATGTGCTAATTGGATTACTAATGTGAAATGAACTCAACTGTGTGTTTTTCTGGAAAAAGAAATAGAAAAAAATCCTACAAAATTGCTATAAACAAAATGGAGTACTATCAAAGACCACAATTGTGTAAAATGTAACAACCTACATTCATATTCACTGATGGATTATGGAGAAATTAAGAAAAATAATAGTGTCTTTGTCATGTTTGTTGTCGAAATAAACACCTGCTTTATCCATTCATGTACATGGCTCCATCATATCAAATATACAAAGAAGATGTTTGAAGAACATGTTGCAAAAAATTTATTCAACAAATTGAAGGAAGATGTCTTGTGGATTGAATTATTTATGCACTGAACTGTTATGTAGGGGGTTGAATACACAGCAGCTGTAACAGAAGACAAGTTAATTTGACATGAAAAGTGTTTATTTTATTTAATATTCAAATATGAGCACAATATTAATAACATCACAAATGGTATGCTATTCATAGCGTTTTGCTTATTATTGTATGGTCTTAAACATGCTAAACATTCAGCCTTTTGTTTTTGTATGTTAAATACTCACCATGAAAAATTGTATTACAGTATTAAAGTTTTAATTATCTTTTGTATCAATAATTCAGTCTAGCAGAAAATATATTAATACTGTTTGTACTGTTATGAGATTTCCATAGAGGAAAAACATTTCCTTAAGGGAAATTTGATGTTCAGAAATTTCCCTAGAGGAAATTTGAAATACAATGATTTCCTCAAGAGGAAATTTGTTGTCTTGAATTTTCCTCCAAGGAAAAGTGTTTGTCAAAAATTTCCTCACAGGAAAAAGTATTTCCTCCAAGGAAAATTTGAAGCTACAAATTTCCTCACAGGAAAAAGTATTTCCTCAAAGGAAAATTTAAAGCTGCAAATTTCCTCGAAGGAAAATTTGAAGCTGCAAATTTCCTCAAAGGAAAAAGAATTTCCTCTAAGGAAAAAGAATTTCCTCTAAGGAAATAGAATTTTCTCAAAGGAAATAATTATGCAGCAAATTCCCTAAGGGAAATCTTTTTCCCTTGAGGAAAAAACAATTTCCCTTGAGGAAAAATCTTTTTCCTTCAGGGAAATTTGATTTCCCTTGAGGAAAAGTACTTTTCCTCTGAGGAAATTGTTGAAAAAAGGGGCATAACTTTTTCAACAGTGGTGCTAGAGCCAAAAATTTTTAGGACCAATATCAGGGAACCAATACCAACCAAGTTATCAACTTTGTTTTGACTTAACTCCAAAAATTAAGGTGACAACTTTTGCACTCAGCGGAATTGCAAACTTGTCCCGGAGACTGTTTATATCTTGGCTGAACTAGATTTTCTTAGAAAAAATTGTGTTTGTACCTCCTCAGAACCAACCTTTATTTACAGTAAAAACAACCATACCTTGTCAGAACTAAATTTTCTAAGTAATCTGATTGTCGGAACCTCCTCAGAAAAAAACTTTTGTTTACAGTAAAATCAACCATATCTTGTCAGAACTAGATTTTCTAAGAACAAAATTTGTTTGTACCTCCTCAGAACCAACCTATAGTTACAGTAAAAACAACCATACCTTGTCAGAACTAAATTTTCTAAGTAGTCTGAGTGTCGGCACCTCCTCAGAACCAACCTTTTTTTTTTATAGTAAAATCAACCATATTTTGTCAGAACTAGATTTTCTAAGAAAAAAATTTGTGTGTACCTCGTCAGAACCAACCTTAATTTACAGTAAAAAGAACAATACCTTGTCAGAACTAAATTTTCTAAGTAATCTGAGTGTCAGTACCTCCTCAGAACCAACCTTTTTTTACAGTAAAATCAACCATATTTTGCCAGAACTAGATTTTCTAAGAAAAAAATTTGTTTGAACCTCCTCAGAACCAACCTTTATTTACAGTAAAAACAACCATACCTTGTCAGATCTAAATTTTCTAAGTAATTTGATTGTCGGTACCTCCTCAGAACCAACCTTTATTTACAGTAAAAACAACCATACCTTGTCAGAACCAAATTTTCTAAGTAATCTGAGTGTCGGTACCTCCTCAGAACCAACCTTTTTTTTATGGTAAAATCAACCATATTTTGTCAGAACTAAAAATATGTTTGTACCTCCTCAGAACCAACCTTTATTTACAGTAAAAACAACCATACCTTGTCAAAACTAAATTTTCTAAGTAATCTGATTGTCGGTACCTCCTCAGAACCAACCTTTTTTTTACTGTAAAATCAACCATATCTTGTCAGAACTAGATTTTTCAAGAAAACTTTGTGTTTGTACCTCCTCAGAACCAACTTTTATTTACAGTTAAAACAACTATACCTTGTCAGAATTAAATTTTCTAACTTATCTGAGTGTCGGTTCCTCCTCAGAAACCACGTTTATTTAATGGACAAAAAAATATACTTTTTAAGAACTAAATTTTCTATGTAATCTGAGTGTTGGTACCATCTCAGAACCAACATTTATTTAAAGTAAAAACAACCATACCTTATCAGAACTACAATTTTCTAAATAAAGTTTGTGCATGTACCTCCGCCAAACCAACCTTTTTTTACAGTAAAATCAACTATATCTTGGCTGAACTAGATTTTCTTAGAAAAAATTGTGTTTGTACCTCCTCAGAACCAACCTATAGTTACAGTAAAAACAACCATACCTTGTCAGAACTAAATTTTCTAAGTAGTCTGAGTGTCGGCACCTCCTCAGAACCAACCTTTTTTTTACTGTAAAATCAACCATTTTTTGTCAGAACTAGATTTTCTAAGAAAAAAATTTGTGTGTACCTCCTCAGAACCAACCTTTATTTACAGTAAAAACAACAATACCTTGTCAGAACTAAATTTTCTAAGTAATCTGAGTGTCAGTACCTCCTCAGAACCAACCTTTTTTTTTACAGTAAAATCAACCATATTTTGCCAGAACTAGATTTTGTAAGAAAAAAATTTGTTTGAACCTCCTCAGAACCAACCTTTATTTACAGTTAAAACAACCATACCTTGTCAGATCTAAATTTTCTAAGTAATTTGATTGTCGGTACCTCCTCAGAACCAACCTTTATTTACAGTAAAAACAACCATACCTTGTCAGAACTAAATTTTCTAAGTAATCTGAGTGTCGGTACCTCCTCAGAACCAACCTTTTTTTATGGTAAAATCAACCATATTTTGTCAGAACTAAAAATATGTTTGTACCTCCTCAGAACCAACCTTTATTTACAGTAAAAACAACCAAACCTTGTCAAAACTAAATTTTCTAAGTAATCTGATTGTCGGTACCTCCTCAGAACCAACTTTTTTTTTACTCTAAAATCAACCATATCTTGTCAGAACTAGATTTTTCAAGAAAACTTTGTGTTTGTACCTCCTCAGAACCAACTTTTATTTACAGTTAAAACAACTATACCTTGTCAGAATTAAATTTTCTAACTAATCTGAGTGTCGGTTCCTCCTCAGAAACCACGTTTATTTAATGGACAAAAAAATATACTTTTTAAGAACTAAATTTTCTATGTAATCTGAGTGTTGGTACCATCTCAGAACCAACATTTATTTAAAGTAAAAACAACCATACCTTTTCAGAACTACAATTTTCTAAATAAAGTTTGTGCATGTACCTCCGCCAAACCAACCTTTTTTTTTACAGTAAAATCAACCATATCTTGGCTGAACTAGATTTTCTTAGAAAAAATTGTATTTGTACCTCCTCAGAACCAACCTATAGTTACAGTAAAACAACCATACCTTGTCAGAACTAAATTTTCTAAGTAGTCTGAGTGTCGGCATCTCCTCAGAACCAACCTTTTTTTTTATAGTAAAATCAACCATATTTTGTCAGAACTAGATTTTCTAAGAAAAAAATTTGTGTGTACCTCCTCAGAACCAACCTTTATTTACAGTAAAAACAACAATACCTTGTCAGAACTAAATTTTCTAAGTAATCTGAGTGTCGGAACTTCCTCAGAACCAACTTTTTTTTTTACTGTAAAATCAACCATATCTTGTCAGAACTAGATTTTTCAAGAAAACTTTGTGTTTGTACCTCCTCAGAACCAACTTTTATTTACAGTTAAAACAACTATACCTTGTCAGAATTAAATTTTCTAACTTATCTGAGTGTCGGTTCCTCCTCAGAAACCACGTTTATTTAATGTCCAAAAAAATATACTTTTTAAGAACTTAATTTTCTATGTAATCTGAGTGTTGGTACCATCTCAGAACCAACATTTATTTAAAGTAAAAACAACCATACCTTATCAGAACTACAATTTTCTAAATAAAGTTTGTGCATGTACCTCTGCCAAACCAACCTTTTTTTACAGTAAAATCAACCATATCTTGGCTGAACTAGATTTTCTTAGAAAAAATTGTGTTTGTACCTCCTCAGAACCAACATTTATTTACAGTAAAAACAACCATACCTTGTCAGAACTAAATTTTCTAAGTAATCTGATTGTCGGTACCTCCTCAGAACCAACCTTTTTTTTTACTGTAAAATCAACCATATCTTGTCAGAACTAGATTTTCTAAGAACAAAATTTGTTTGTACCTCCTCAGAACCAACCTATAGTTACAGTAAAAACAACCATACCTTGTCAGAACTAAATTTTCTAAGTAGTCTGAGTGTCGGCACCTTCTCAGAACCAACCTTTTTTTTTTTTATAGTAAAATCAACCATATTTTGTCAGAACTAGATTTTCTAAGAAAAAAATTTGTGTGTACCTCCTCAGAACCAACCTTTATTTACAGTAAAAACAACAATACCTTGTCAGAACTAAATTTTCTTAAGTAATCTGAGTGTCGGTACCTCCTCAGAACCAACCTTTATTTACAATAAAAACAACCATACCTTGTCAGAACTAAATTTTCTAAGTAGTCTGAGTGTCGGCACCTCCTCAGAACCAACCTTTTTTTTATAGTAAAATCAACCATATTTTGTCAGAACTAGATTTTCTAAGAAAAAAATTTGTGTGTACCTCCTCAGAACCAACCTTTATTTACAGTAAAAACAACAATACCTTGTCAGAACTAAATTTTCTAAGTAATCTGAGTGTCGGAACTTCCTCAGAACCAACCTTTTTTTTTACTGTAAAATCAACCATATCTTGTCAGAACTAGATTTTTCAAGAAAACTTTGTGTTTGTACCTCCTCAGAACCAACTTTTATTTACAGTTAAAACAACTATACCTTGTCAGAATTAAATTTTCTAACTTATCTGAGTGTCGGTTCCTCCTCAGAAACCACGTTTATTTAATGGACAAAAAAATATACTTTTTAAGAACTTAATTTTCTATGTAATCTGAGTGTTGGTACCATCTCAGAACCAACATTTATTTAAAGTAAAAACAACCATACCTTATCAGAACTACAATTTTCTAAATAAAGTTTGTGCATGTACCTCTGCCAAACCAACCTTTTTTACAGTAAAATCAACCATATCTTGGCTGAACTAGATTTTCTTAGAAAAAATTGTGTTTGTACCTCCTCAGAACCAACATTTATTTACAGTAAAAACAACCATACCTTGTCAGAACTAAATTTTCTAAGTAATCTGATTGTCGGTACCTCCTCAGAACCAACCTTTTTTTTTACTGTAAAATCAACCATATCTTGTCAGAACTAGATTTTCTAAGAACAAAATTTGTTTGTACCTCCTCAGAACCAACCTATAGTTACAGTAAAAACAACCATACCTTGTCAGAACTAAATTTTCTTAAGTAATCTGAGTGTCGGTACCTCCTCAGAACCAACCTTTATTTACAATAAAAACAACAATACCTTGTCAGATTTATATATTCTAAGTAATTTGATTGTCGGTTCCTCCTCAGAACAAACCTTTTTTACAGTAAAAACAACCATATCTTGTCAGAATTAGATTTTTCAAGAAAACTTTGTGTTTGTACCTCCTCAGAACCCACGTTAATTTACAGCAAAAACAACTATAATACCTTGTCAGAACTAAAATTTTTTACTATTCTGAGTGTCGGTACCTCCTCAGAACCCACGTTTATTTAAGGTAAAACAAAATATACTTTGTAAGAACTAAATTTTCTAAGTAATCTGAGTGTTGGTACCTCCTTAGAACCAATATTTATTTAAAGTAAAATCTTAACACCATGTAAGATCTAAATTTTTCAAGAAAATTTCGTGTCTGTACCTCCCCAGAACCAACCTTTATTTACAGTGAAAACAACTATTCTTTGTCAGAACTAAATTTCTTAGAAAAAAATGTGTTTGAACCTCCTCAGAACCAACCTTACTTGACAGTAACAACAACCATACCATGTCAGAACTCAATTTTCTAACTAATCCGAGTGTCAGTACCTCCTCAGAACCCACGTTTATTTACAGTAAAATCAACCATACCTTTTCAGAACTAAATTTTCTCAGAAAACTTTATGTCGTTACCTCCTCAGGACCAACTTTAATTACAGTTAAAACAACCACAACTTGTAAGAACTTAAACTTTGTGTCTGTACCTCCTCAAAACCAACCTTTATTTACAGTTAAAACAACAATACCTTATCAGAACTAGAATTTTCGAAATAAAGTTTGTGTATGTACCTCCGCCGAACAACCTTTTTAACAGTTAAATTAATCATATCTTTTCCCAACTAATTTTTTTAAGTAATTTGATTGTCGGTACCTCCTCAGAACCCACGTTTATTTAAAGTAAAAACAACCATACCTTGTGAGAACTAAATTTTCTAAGTAATCTGAGTGTCGGTACTCTTCAGAACCAACCTTTTTTTTAATGGTAAAATCAACCATATTTTGTCAGAACTAGATTTTCTAAGAAAAAATTTTTGTGTGTACCTCCTCAGAACCAACCTTAATTTACAGTAAAAACAGCTATACCTTGTCAGAACTAAATTTTCTAAGTAATCTGAGTGTCGGTACCTCCTCAGAACCAACCTTTTTTTTTTATAGTAAAATCAACCATATTTTGTCAGAAATAGATTTTCTAAGAAAACAATTAGTGTGTACCTCCTCAGAACCAACCTTTATTTACAGTAAAAACAGCTATACCTTGTCAGAACTAAATCTTCTAAGTAATCTGGGTGTCGGTACCTCCTCAGAACCAACCTTTTTTTTATAGTAAAATCAACCATATTTGTCAGAACTAGATTTTCTCAGAAACAAATGTGTTTGTACCTCCTCAGAACCAACCTTTATTTAAAGTAAAAACAACCATACCTTGTCAGATTTAAATTTTCTAAGTAATTTGATTGTCGGTACCTCCTCAGAACCAACCTTTATTTACAGTAAAAACAGCTATACCTTGTCAGAACTAAATTTTCTAAGTAATCTGAGTGTCGGTACCTCCTCAGAACCAACCTTTTTTTTTCATAGTAAAATCAACCATATTTTGTCAGAACTAGATTTTCTAAGAAAACAATTTGTGTTTGTTCCTCCTCAGAACCAACTTTTATTTACAGTAAAAACAACTATACCTTGTCAGAACTAAATTTTCTAACTAATCGGAGTGTCGGAACCTCCTCAGAACCCACGTTTATTTAAGGTAAGAAAACTATACTTTGTAAGAACTAAATTGTCTAAGTAATCTGAGTGTTGGTACCTCCACAGAACCAACATTTTTTTAAAGTAAAATCTTAACACCATGTAAGATCTAAATTTTTCAAGAAAACTTTGTGTCTGTACCTCCCCAGAACCAACCTTTATTTACAGTGAAAACAACTATTCTTTGTTAGAACTAAATTTTCTAAGTAAACTATTGTCATAACCTCCTCAGAAACAACTTTTTTTTACAGTAAAAAACCAACCATATCTTGTCAGAACTAGATTTCTTAGAAAAAATTGTGTTTGAACCTCCTCAGAACCAACCTTACTTGACAGTAGCAACAACCATTATACTATGTCAGAACTCAATTTTCTAACTAATCGGAGTGTCGGTACTTCCTCAGAACCCACGTTTATTTACAGTTAAATCAACCATACCTTTTCAGAACTAAATTTTCTCAGAAAACTTTATGTCTGTACCTCCTCAGAACCAACCTTTATTTACAGTAAAAACAACCATACCTTGTCAGAACAAAATTTTCTAAGTAATCTTAGTGTCGGTACCTCCTCAGAACCCACGTTCATTTACAGTAAAAACCTTAATACCTTGTCAGAAACTTTTTTTAAGTAAACTATGTGTCGGTACCTTCTCTAAACCAACCTTATTTACAGTAAAAACAACCTAACCTTATCATCACTAATGTTTTAAGTGTAACATTATGTCAGAAAGTCCTCAGAACCATTCGTTATTTTAAGTAAAAACAACAATACGTTGTTAGAATCAAATTTTATGTTAGTACCTCCTCAGAAGTAACCCTTTATTTACAAAAGAACATTAATAACTTGTCAGAACCAAATTTTTTAAGTAAACTTCATGTCGGATCCTCCTTAAAACCAACCTTTATTTACAGTTTAAACAACACTATCTTTATCAGCACTTAAGTTCTAAGTCTACCGAGTGTCGGTACCTCCTCAGAAACAACCGTTATGTACAGTAAATACAATCATACCTTGTCAGAACACAGATGATGCCCCTGTTTGCTTATAATAACTCAAAAAATTATAAGTGACGCTACCCAATTTCGTACTTGATCAGAGTTATGGGTAATAAGCAATGTGCATAAGTTTCATAAACTTAAGTTGGATAACGGGAACGAAAAATTTTACAATATTTCACCATTGAAATTCATTATAATTGGGCACAACTCTTGAAAATTAAAAGTGACGCCACCCAAATTCAACTTTGATCTGTGATTTGTGCTTATAAGCATTGTGTATAAGTTTCATAACATTTGGTTGGGTCAAACTAAAGTTGGAGAACGGAAACCAATTCAGGGACGTACGGACGTACGGGCAGACATAAAGACTGACAAGAGTAAAACTAAATGGCGACCGGGGGCTTAAAAATATATAAAAGTAGCCTTGTCAGTACCAATTATATGTATATCGGTATAGGAAGATGTGGTATGAGTGCCAATGAGACCACTCTCCATCCAAGTTACAATTTTTAAAAGTAAACCATTATAGGTCAAGGTACGGCCTTCAACACGGAGCCTTCAAGTTGGCTCACACCTAACAAAATATAAAGTGCCCCAAAATTACAAGTGAAAAAAACCAAACATTCAAACGGAAAACCAACAGTCTAATCTATATAAAAAAAAACGAGAAACGATAAACATGTATAAACTACATAAAGAAACGACAACTACTGTACATTAGATTCCTGACATAGGACATGTGCAAATATTTGCAGCGGTATTAAACGTTTTAATGATACCAAACCTTCTCCCTTTTACTGAGACAATAGTATAACTGCATATACATTCTTTATGAGCCTGTCTTAATTCTGCCTGTTTCTTAACGTCATAAGAAACAACTTATATATAAAGTGCTTTATACCTTGTAAGAATCGTGAATTTTTTTTAGTTACTTTATGATATAAAGGACGGCACCTATCCATAACTAACCATAAAGTATTTAAAATTAATTTTAAACAACACCTTGTCAGAATTAAGTTGTGAAGTAATACATTGTAATATAAGTAAGTCAAATGCAACCATTTTTTACAGGAAAGTATACACCCTATAAGAACCTACTTCTGTATTTAAAATTAAAATATAGGACGAAACGTCCTTTGAACTAATCCAGCAAAACCTTCTCAGAACCAAATTGTCTTCATTATTATAAATTGTTACCTTCTTACATATTAACCTATCATATTTTTTTAAACTTATTTTTGAAGTGATAATTCATTAGTACAGCATTTACCATGCTATATATTGTCAGTTTTCAAATACTAATTTTTCAAGTTATGTAATGAGTTGATGAAAAAAAAAATTTAATTGTATATTGATCTTTGATTGCTGAATTAATATTCTACTTCCTAAATGAAGTAAAAATGGATAGACGCACAAATGTATCGAGAACACGGCATCTATTCCCCCTTATACCAGCCGCATAATATGAAATAAATGTTTTTTTTGCCGACTCCATTATCTATATTTAAGAAAACAAGTGTATAAGAAGAAATATGAATTGTGCGTGAAGATTTGGACAAACATATTTAGAAAGAAAATAAACCAAATATCACCAAAGCCTGATTAATCAACCAATTATAATTACATTAGATGTAAGTTTCATTATAATACGTTATTCTGATTGGCTAACATGTTATTCCGTAAACAATTGCATCAGACAATAGCATTTATCATGCATGATGACACGAGGTCTCACAAAAAAGTGCAGAGGTGAATTAAATAAAACTGGATAAAAATCGTGTTTTCATGATTTTAGCTAAAAAAAATGTAATTATAAGTATTGAATACTTCTTTTTGAAAATTTATAGGGTTGTAAAAGCGTTGACCGTGCTTAAATTTTTAGAATGAAGCGCTTCCGCGCTTCATACAAAATGTACTTCGGTCAACGCTTTTACCACCCAATAAATTTACAAAAAGAAGCATTCAATTCTTAAATATAATATTCATATTTTGTTCAGTGTAGGATACACTATCTAACACATAAAATCAAATCAAAATATGTATCTTGGGACCAATAGATCATGAAGTGTATACATCAGATGTTTCTAACAAAGATAATAAACTATAATTAATTAAAGTCCTATAAAGTTTACCATAAATTTATCTAATTAAGGACGCATGTCAGTACATATAATTATTTACATGTGTATATCAGTTATAAATAAATTATTTATAAGCCGCTGACTGAACCAAAACATCGGCTAACATGCAGTTAATGAAGTCTTTTAGTTCTATATTTGATCATTTAATCAGATATACAAACGAAACGTGTATAATTATAATCTAAGACTACTGTCATTACAATATTATAATATGTCCTGTTTATTGGTGTACATTCAGGTCATAGTTGTTTGTCGGTAATTAGCTAACAAGTGTTGCGCATGACTTTTAAATGGTTCTGGAGACGTACTCCGGTGCTGCATTCGTACGGTTCTGTGACGGTACCGGCTGCCGTATATTGATGAAATTATCGTATCTTGAACTCTCCTTTACACTATTTACGTTTATTTTACAATCCGGAAAAATTAGTATGACGAGATATTCTAAATATATCCAACCTACATTGTATTTTATAGTGACGTCATTCTTGGAAGAAGCAGGGATATCCTTCACATGTTCACTGGTTATTTAAATCATTCTTAGAGATCGTGCACTAAACATAATATTGTTTACTGTAGATGATTTAAACATCAACATACAATACTTTAAGTTGTAGGTCAACGACTTTCAAATAAACAAAGATCGTGGGGTTACATGAGACAGGGGAAAGAAACGATTTTATTACTTTTTTCGGGTCTCACTAATTAAAGACAAAAAGCGATAAGAAGCGTCAAGAAGACTATTTAGCGACAAGAAAAACTCTTCTTCTTGCCGCTTCTTGTCGCAAAAATTCTTCTTGTCGCTAATTAGTGAGACCACTTTTTTCTGTAAAAATTCTGAGAATCTTCCTCCAATTCAGGAGCACCTCAATTGATGAGTAATTATCCACTAAAATAAAAGTTAATGTATTTAAACACTTCAAATGTGAAATTTCATTGGATTAGTAGTCTTCTATAAAAACTAAATTTTTGTGTACCTACATAATCATTGTAATGGTAAAAAAAAATTAAAAAAAATTGCATTTTGTAGTTTAAACATATTTATTATTTACAAATATTTCAAAATTAAGATTTGGAAACAAGCTTCACACAGTTTACATCACTCATATTGTTTTTTTGTTAGTACCTGTTTCCCTGTGATGAGATTTGTGAGGAGAGTTGTAACTTTAACAATGGAAATTTAAAACTGAATAGATTTTTTAGTCCACACTTTCTAAAGAAAAAACTTAAAAATCCAAGAGTACTGTCATAAAAAAAATGGAAAATGGCCCTAGCCTGCAGTTCAGTGGTACACAATCAAGATTTCAAAAAATATTGTAGTTGTTGTGAAATGACAGAATTCAGTTGAGTTTTAGATAATTAGCTATCAACTTTAATCAAATGTTTAGATTTAGAAGATGCAGATCTCTTCCATTGGTCCAAATTGAATCCTAAACTAAGGGAATGAAATTACATAAACAACAATTGATTTCAATATTGTCAACCTTTCTACATGTTCTAGCTGTTCTCTTTTTCATTCTTCATATGAAAACTATCAAAAGATACCCCCCCCCCCCCTTTTCCAAAAACATAATTAAATAGAAACAAGGGCCGTCTTTCTCCTCAGAGCTATTCAGCTCTTTGATTTATCAATACTTCTAGAAATGAAATGAATTTGAAACAAAAACACAACCTTTTTATTAAATGGTAAAGTCGGAGTTTATTGAACAATTTTTTTTTTTTTATATTAATTTATTATGTATGTGAAGTTAGCAGCCGGTTCGTTATTCGATATTCGATATTCAATATCCAACCGGCTGCTAGCAGTCGGTTGGATATTCAAAATTTTGAAAATTTTAAAATCATACAAAAAGAAATACTTGATCACATTAAAAACATGATTTTCATAGTTAAGAGGACTGATAAGATACGTAGAAAATCGTAAAATTACCTCTTCAAGCTGTTGTAAGTTCTCGTTGTCCGAGAATATAAACCCTTTTCTAAATTGCATATTTGTCTTTATATGATATAGATTGTTGTCAATAAAAAAAGTTCAAAGATTTACTTTTAAACATGATATTTCTTAAAACAAAAAGAAAATCCGCTTACAAGTATAGAAATCATTAAGAAATATAAATAGAAATATTTATGGAAAGCCAAAAAAAGAAAAAGATATAGTGAAAACCTACCTGAGACCGCTTAAATGAGGGTGAAACCACCCTGGTCTTTCAATGTCGATAAAATTGAATAAAATCGTAGACTCTGTATATATGAAGGTTGTATTAGAAAGATTTCCCAGAATATTGTCATATTCGATATCTATGGAGGACTTATATTGTCACTTTTCAGCTAAATAATATCAAAATTTTAGGACACATAGCACAGGGCTATGGCAATAGCCCCCTGATCTCTCAATCTGCCTAATATTAAGCAGAAATTTAGTCAACAGGTAGATACAAACGTGACTAAAAGTAATTTGGGTACACTTCCTGTCTTTCATGTTTACGGAGCGCCCAAAGTGCCAGTTGGATATTCAAAATATATAGTGAAAACCTACCTGAGACCGCTTAAATGAGGGTGAGACTCCTCTGGTCTTTTAATGTCCATAAAATTGAATAAAATCATAGACTCTGCATATATAAAGGTTGTATTAGAAGGATTTCCCATAATATTGTCATATTCGATACCTATGGAGGGCTTATATTGTCACTTTTCAGCTAAAAATTATCAAAATTTTAGGACAAAGGACACAGGTCTATGGCAATAGCCCCCCGATCTCTCAATCTGTCTAATATTAAGCAGACATTTAGTCAACAGGTAGATACAAACGTGACTAAAAGTAATTTGGGTACACTCTCTGTCTTTCATGGTTACGGAGCGCCCAAAGTGCCAGTTGGATATTCAAAATATATAGTGAAAACCTACCTGAGACCGCTTAAATGAGGGTGAGACCCCCCTGATCTTTCAATGTCCATAAAATTGAAAAAAGTCGTAGAATTTGTATATATGAAGGTTGTATTAGAAGGATTTTCCAGAATATTGTCATATTCGATATCTATGGAGGGCTTTTATAGACACTTTTCATCTAAAAATTATCAAAATTTTAGGACAAAGGGTACAGGGCTATGGCAATAGCCCCCTGATCTCTCAATCTGCCTAATATTAAGCAGACATTTAGTCAACAGGTAGATACAAACGTGACTAGAAGGAATTTGGGTACACTTCGGGTCTTTCATGATTACGGAGCGCCCAAAGTGCCAGTTGGATATTCAAAATATATAGTGAAAACCTACCTGACACGGCTAAAATGAGGGTGAGACCCCTCTGATCTTTCAATGTCCATAAAATTAAAAAAATCGTAGAATCTGGATATATAAAGGTTGTATTAGAAGGATTTCCCAGAATATTGTCATATTCGATATCTAAAGGGCTTATATTGTCACTTTTCAGTTAAAAATTATCAAAATTTTAGGACAAAGGGCACAGGGCTATGGTTATAGCCCCCTGATCTCTCAATCTGCCAAATATTAAGCAGACATTTACTCAACAGGTAGATACAAACTGGACTAAAAGGAATTTGGGTACACTTCCTGTCTTTCATGTTTACGGAGCGCTCAAAGTGCCAGTTGGATATTCAAAATATATAGTGAAATCCTACCTGAGACCGCTTAAATGAGGGTGAGACCCCCCTGGTCTTTCAATGTCCATAAAATTGACTAAAATCATAGACTCTGTATATATGAAGGTTGTATTAGAAGGATTTCCCAGAATATTGTCATATTCGATACCTATGGAGGGCTTATATTGTCACTTTTCAGCTAAAAATTATCACAATTTTAGGACAAAGAGCACAGGGCTATGGCAATAGCCCCCTGATCTCTCAATCTGCCTAATATTAAACAGAAATTTAGTCAACAGGTAGATACAAACGTGACTAAAAGTAATTTGGGAAAACTTTCTGTCTTTCATGTTTACGGAGCGCCCAAAGTGCCAGTTGGATATTCAAAATATATAGTGAAAACCTACCTGAGACCGCTTAAATGAGGGTGAGACCCCCTTGGTCATTCAATGTCCATAAAATTTAACATAATTGTAGAATCTGTATATATAAAGGTTGTATTAGAAAGATTTCCCAGAATATTGTCATATTCGATATCTATGGAGGACTTATATTGTCACTTTTCAGCTAAAAATTATCAAAATTTTAGGACAAATAGCACAGGGCTATGGCAATAGCCCCCTGATCTCTCAATCTGCCTAATATTAATCAGAAATTTAGTCGACAGGTAGATACAAACGTGACTAAAAGTAATTTGGGTACACTTCCTGTCTTTCATGTTTACGGAGCGCCCAAAGTGCCAGTTGGATATTCAAAATATATAGTGAAAACCTACCTGAGACCGCTTAAATGAGGGTGAGACCCCCCTGGTCTTTTAATGTCCATAAAATTGAATAAAATCATAGACTCTGTATATATGAAGTTTGTATTAGAAGGATTTCCCAGAATATTGTCATATTCGATATCTATGGAGGGCTTTTATAGACACTTTTCAGCTAAAAATTATCAAAATTTTAGGACAAAGGGCACAGGGCTATGGCAATAGCCCCCTGATCTCTCAATCTGCCTAATATTAAGCAGACATTTACTCAACAGGTAGATACAAACTGGACTTAAAGGAATTTGGGTACACTTCCTGTCTTCTATGTTTACGGAGCGCTCAAAGTGCAAGTTGGATATTCATAACCTATAATGGTTTAATTTTTAAATTGTTTTTTGGATGGAGAGTTGTCTCATTGGCACTCACACCACATCTTCCTATATCTATGGCCTTGTACCATAACAAGGTAGACCCAAAACAAACGGACAGGGTTACACAGAGCTTAATCTGGTTAGCCTTAAGGATATTAATAAATTTGAGAAGGCCAATTCCACCCTGGTTGTTACTGTATCTAGAATAGATGATAGTGAAGAATACCCGCTGCACATTTCAAACGTTGGTAAACAGCGGGAGAGAGATCTCAACTTATTGCTTATCGAAGGCTACAGGTGCTCGAACCACTTTTATAGCAAGACAGTTCTGGAGACAAACAAAGAGTGTTTCGTCAACCGAAAGGCAGTCAAGATCGAGCTGCCTAAAAAGTAAATAACCAGCTGACCTTTGTCAACACCACCCATTCGATGAGAGTCCCTTTCGTGGTGTACGCGGACTTTGGGTTCTTTAATTTACCGATAAGGTTGAAACAAAAAACGATAAGGTAGCAATACACAGTTAGAAGTTTAGTTAAACATTATGGACATGGTGATTTTTTTAAATATGAAAGTTTTTATACAATACAAAAGATTTTTAGATAATTGAAGAATAATATAGCCTTCGTAGTGGGGTTATATGAACATTTAGATTGTTTTTAGCATGTTTTATATGGCATTTACCTGTTTGACAGTCCGCATGTTCCTATTACTACCACCCATAGGTCCATAAATTATTGTAGCGTTTATCAACAAAGATTTATCGCTCGATCTTTTCAATTCAATTTTATAGAAAAACGAGCAGAAATGCATGTATTTTTTTTTTATTTTTTTTTACCTTTCAATAGAATTTTGCCTATGGTTTCAGGAAATGTATCACTGTTAAAACCAACGCTTAGGGACGTTAAAAACAAACGCTTAGAGCAAGACAGTTCAGTAAACTTGTTCAAAGGGTATCTACACGTCTCAATTTTCAAAATCGGTTATCTAAAAATACTACCATCGCTAACATTTTTAACAATAAAAATCGTGGTTACCCTTCTATCGATAAGTGTCATGCCAAAAAATGACTTACATGTCCCCGTCTTTCCACCAACAATACGGTAAGGTCCACGTTTAATGGTCGCACATTTTCTTTAAATTTTGAAACTGATATTACTTGAAAAACAAACAGTATTATTTATTTACTCACATGAAACAAACCGGGATGTGGTATTCAGTACGTAGGAGAAACTGGAAGATATTTATCAAAACGCACTCAAGAACATCTGTATCGTTTTAAAAGACCTAATAAATTCAAAAGTATCATTTACCAACACCTTAAGAAGCACAACCATCCTTTTAAATACTTAGCAGTTCAACCTTTAGAAGTAGTAAATAATCAGCCTGGTGAATCGCATTCAAAGTTTGTACGATCACGGAAAATAATTGAATTAAATTGGATTAAAAAATTACAGACAGTTTACCCTCTCGGTCTAAATGATAATATCATGGGAATTGGTAATATATCTAGAACCAATTCCGTTAACATTTTGGATATTGTTTCTAAAACTGTTCGTAAAAACCGTTCTCACGGTTGTAGAACAAATCGCAATCAAAGAAAATTTCGGGCCAATCATACCAATATTTCGGACCTTATTTCTATTTCAAAAAACAACGGCAGACATTATCTGTTAACAAAACTCTGTTCGTTACCGGTTAAAAAGTTAAATAAAATTTTGGAGGATTGCAACACAATTTCATATAGCAGTCCTAAGTATGAAATTGTTCAAATTATTATGGCATATTGTTATTCTAAATTATTTCCCAAAATTGATCGCCCTGAAGATCATAAAAAACATTTTATTAAAATTAAGTATGTCAACAAAGGCTTTGATTTTGTAAATATTGCCGGTATATTTAACGACCATTCTGTTAAAGAACAAATTCCTGGATATTTTGACAATACTGAGCTACCTCTTATTTGTTATATTTACAAGAAATCTACCCGGAAATTTGTGTTTAATTATAGTCAATTGTGTAAAGATGTTAATATCAGTGAAAATACACCTACTTCATGTAATTGCAGTAATTCCGAATATATTTATGGACCCATTTCCCATGTTATAACAGGAGATCTTAACATCGTTCAAGACCGAGAGTTAAAATCATTTCTCAGTAAAGGACCTAAATATCGTCCCCCGTCAATTATTAATTGGAATGAGTGTCGTAATATCATCCACGACTCACTCCTTACTTACTGTATGAAATGGATAAAACGGGAAAAAGCTGACAAAAAATCTTTGGACTCTTTTTTTAATTCAGTAATGAAGATAGTTGATATACGTATTCAACATTTTAAAGAACATTTTACTATTAACAATAACCACAATAAACCTATTTCTCGTATCAAACATAAACTAAAAGAACTAGCCAAGGAATTTGTTTTTGTCCCGGCCGATAAAGCTGCTAATAATATTATTATTGTTTGACGTAAATATTACATCGAGGTTCTGAAAAAGGAAATCACCAATTCACCAACATTCCAACTGACTCCATTTTCAGAAAACGAAATCTGTAACAAACATAAACTTTTAGCCACCGCTTTACAAGCAGAGCCAAATACAATGAAAGTTCCAACTATGTATTGGCTTCCGAAGCTACACAAAACCCCTTACAAATATAGATTTATTTCGTCTTCAAGCCATTGTTCAACTACTAAATTGTCTATTATTCTTACCAGCACACTTGGTACAATTAAAAACCTTATAATAAATTGTTCAAATAAGGCCTTCGAAAATAGTGGAATAAATTACTTTTGGAGTGTCAAGAACTCGTTGGAAGTACTTGATAAATTGCATGCTTATATTGGTGATTTTGAATCTGTTCAAAGTTTTGATTTTTCTACCCTGTATACCACATTGCCTCACATTCTCATTAAGAAAAAATTCACACATCTAATTAAATGGGCATTCAAAAAATCAGAATGTGAATATATATGTTCAAACTCTTTTAGGTCATTTTTTAGTAGCAATAAACAAAAAAACTATGTTAATTGGACATGATTTGATACTATATATGCCCTTGAATTTTTACTAGATAACATTTTTGTTCGCTTTGGGGATTCCGTATATCGTCAGATTATCGGAATTCCAATGGGAACTAACTGTGCACCACTTATTGCGGACCTCTTTTTGTATTGTTACGAGTTACAATTTATGACAAAAATAAGCAAAGACCCATCAAAACAACATCTGATAAACAAATTTAATAATACTTTTAGATATTTGGATGATATTTTGGCTCTCAATAATGACGACTTCAGTATGTATATTAATGAAATTTATCCTGGTGAACTCACTTTAAATAAAGCTAATACTAACAATGACCACTGCCCTTTCCTCGATCTTGATATCTATATCACTAACGGAAAGCTGAATACTAAAATTTATGATAAAAGGGATGATTTTTCATTTCCTATCGTTAATTATCCGTTTTTAGATGGTGACGTTCCCTTGTCACCATCTTACGGTGTTTATATATCTCAACTTGTACGATTCGCTCGTGTATGTAACAATGTTTTAGATTTTAACGAGAGAAATTTATGTATTACTGAAAAATTATTACACCAGGGTTTTCGATATCACAAACTAGTCAAAACATTTACTAAATTTTATCATCGGTATAAAGACATCATTCGTAAATATAGCTCAACATGCAGACTTTTTATACGTTCAGGTATTTCACATCCAATTTTTTATGGAAATATTCTTTATAAAGCACAAAGGTGTCAGTATTCACCTCATAAACTTACAAAACCTTTGAATAGACTTATTAAGAAGGGATATAATTACGATACTGTTGTCAAGTCATTAAAGATTGCATATTTTGGCGTTAATATTGAGTCACTGATAAGGTCTTTGCGTCGGAACTAAACACATTTATTCTAAAAACAGTTGTTGGCATGACACGGGTTATGTTCTTCTCATATATGTTATGATGGTATGATACTAAACCCCTTACGGGAAGGATTGTGCCTGATGTTCATATGATGAAATCATAATCTTTCAGTCAGTTTAATTGAAGTCTGGAGCTGGCATGTCAGTTAACTGCTAGTAGTCTGTTGTTATTTATGTATTATTGTCATTTTGTTTATTTTCTTTGGTTACATCTTCTGACATCAGACTCGGACTTCTCTTGAACTGAATGTTAATGTGCGTATTGTTATGCTTTTACTTTTCTACACTGGTTAGAGGTATAGGGGGAGGGTTGAGACCTCACAAACATGTTTAACCCCGCCGCATTTTTGCGCCTGTCCCAAGTCAGGAGCCTCTGGCCTTTGTTAGTCTTGTATTATTTAAATTTTAGTTTCTTGTGTACAATTTGGAAATTAGTATGGCGTTCATTATCACTGAACTAGTATATATTTGTTTAGGGGCCAGCTGAAGGACGCCTCCGGGTGCGGGAATTTCTCGCTACATTGAAGACCTGTTGGTGACCTTCTGCTGTTGTGTTTTTTTATTTTGGTCGGGTTGTTGTCTCTTTGACACATTCCCCATTTCCATTCTCAATTTTATTGCTTAGAGGTGTTCAAACCATCGCCTAGGGGACTTCGTGTCAACGCTGTAAATAAATAACGTTTATAAAGATTACAGACCCTAAACAGTGTGAGGCGCTCGCCAGGTAGTTGCAAGAGATCAATCGAAAGATTTAAGCCAGTAACATGCCATATCGCCTCGAGAAGATTGAACTCAACCGGGACCTTTCCAATGTGTTAATTATAAGCCTGTTGTTGAGGCTCAGCGAGAGGCAGCTTCACCGATCACCAATACGATCGTATACCTTCCTGCAGCAGTAACAGCCATCCCTCCTACACCGCACAAGGTTGACTACCCACTACCCATAGCACCACCTACAGACATCATCCTCGGATCTCGAGCACAGCAGTATTTCCAGATCAGTAACAATCCTTCCGCCGACCACACGAGCAGAAATGCATGTATTTTTTATTTTTATTTTTTTTACCTTTCGATAGAATTTTGCCGATGGTTTCAGGAAAGGTATCACTATTTAAACCAACGCTTAGTGACGTTAACAACAAACGCGTAGAGGTGTTCAAACCATCTTCTAGGGACTTCACGTCAACGCTGTAAATAAATAACGTTTATAAAGATTACAGACCCTAAACAGTGTGAGGCGCTCGCGAGGTAGTTGCAAGAGATTAAGCGAAAGATTTAAGCCAGTAACATGCAGCATCGCCTCGAGAAGATTGAACTCAACCGGGACCTTTCCAAGGTGTTAAGCCTGTGGTTGAGGCTCAGCGAGAGGCAGCTTCACCGATCACCAAAACGATCGTATACCTTCCTGCAGCAGTGACAGCCATTCCTCCTACACCGCCCAAGTTTGACTACCCACTACCCATTGCACCACCTACAAACATCATCCTCGGACATCGAGCACAGCAGTATTTGCAGATCAATAACAATCCTTCCGCCGACCACACCTTTGGATCGCGAACTGAAACCGATGGTATCTTCATCGGAAGCTAACCAGCATGTAGTTACTTCTGACGGCGATGATATTTTCGTGGATGGTGTAAGGTACACAGGAACCCTTGACCTCTGGGAACTCATGGTGAAAAAGAAACCAGAATCGTTCGAGCCCGAAGTTTTTAAGACCTTGTCGACTATGCAGAGATACTGAACAGTTCCGGTGCCATGTATCAAGACAGTTAAACCTCTCGAGAACTCAAAGGCAATTAAAAAGATTTTGTCGCACATCTAAAGCAAGATGAGCATTGTAGCGGACTTCAAACATTATGTCTACCCTCCGACTTTGACCAGCTCCTCTATCGCTTGGATCTGTGCAACGCTGCCTATCGTACTGGAAACAATGGTGTGTGCAACGCAATTGTAGCGATCTTCGATGCCATGGAGAAAGGTGAACACATCAGTATCAAGGAATATAAGCAACTCCATCGTAATATCACGAATTAAGAAAGGTATGCATACGTATACGGTGGTAGAAGTTTGTTTGACACTATCGGCAGTACCGATCGCTGGTCGCATGTTCACCTCCTTTGCTGCCAAGACCTTGGAAAGTAAGGCTATGAGCGCTGCCACCAATGCAGCAATGATAGGAGTTAAAAAGGTGGTAGCCAAAGTCGTCGACCATGTCGTTGACAAAGTGACCCGCCCTCGAAAACCCAGTGTCCAACGCAGCAAACCCAATCAACAGCTAAGTGTTAAACGCAGTAAGCCCCACAACCAAACCCAGTCAAGCAATATCATCTCTGGTCGTGGCATCGCTACCGTCCTCAACTTCCTCCAACGCTATAAATAAATACATAATGTCTGACATCCTTACAATCACAGAAGGGTTGACCTTCGATGAAAGTCTTCAAAAATATAAATACTAAGTTCACGTATTCGAACCTTGAGCCGGCGCCCAACTAACCAACTCTAGAGTGGAGATCCGAATCAACATCGAAACGCAGGACCTGTTCCTCCACCAAACCGAGCGTTATCTCTTGGTAGAAGGGCAACTTCAAAAGCACGACGGCACTCCATATGCAGACGTTGATCTCATTTACAATGGTATCATGTATCTCTTCAAAACTATCTTTTATCGACTCTCCGGCCAGCAAATTGAACACATTAACGACCCCGGCATCGTCACCACTATGCTGGGAATGTTAACCTACCCCCGACGACTTCTCAAAATCGCAGGGTCCCAACTGTGGCATAAGGATTCTTCCACCGATGCCGAGGCTGAGAACACTGGATTTGCAGCCTGCCATGGATTCATTATCACCAAGACCACCAACAAAAGATCGTACTCGTTTGCCAACCCCATGACGCATATTTTGGGATGAAATTATGTATATATTAAAAAAATATTGTAGGGGCACAAACTCCCACTCGTTCGCAATTCAGATGCAAATGTCATTCTTAGGGCAGCCGCCGTCAATAACGTGGCAAAAATAATCCTGATTTAGATCTCTTGGTTCCCCCCTCACGTCACTCCTGCAGACGAAAACAAGATGCAACTGTACAAAACCATCCAGAATAAATCCAAGATCCACTGTGGATTTTGCATGAGACATTGCGATTTCATAGCCGTTCCCCAAGCCTCACAGTTTGAGTGCTGCCTAGCTGCCAATAGCGGTCTCGAAAAGCCTAGATATATCACCGTTGCCTTCCAACCGACAGAGATAATGACAAAATCCATAATGCTTCCGTGTTCGATCACTGCTCAGTCGTCCACTTTAATGCCGGTTTCTCACAAAACAAGGTTTCAATAGTGTTCAAGAAGGCTGTAGACTTCAGAAAGAAATTCTACAACATTGACACCCTCCTCAGTAACGGTGGCGTCAACCCCTCTGGTTTCATTGACTTAAAGCCGCTGTTTGTCATCGATGTAAGTCATCAGTCCGAGTGGACATCCAGATTGGAGCGGAATTGGAGCGTAATGTTCCCGCCAACACCGAAGAATTTGCACTTGCAATGTCCGCAGGAGTCCTTCAGTTCAAATCGGACGGTCAGAAGTTGAATGTCGTGTTTTAATAAATAAATGGACACCATACTGTTGCAACAAATCGTCAACAACACAGACCCAAAACAAGGGTTTTCCATTCTTGTCTCTGGAAACGATAGTCGCATTCTTACCTGGTTTAACCCCCTCCCTTAACTACAATTTAAGGAATCGAACACTATAGTGGGATTTAAGCGACAACTCTACACATTTGATCGGGCAACAAACGGTTACAAAGAGGGTGAATACATTGTTAGCATCAGAAGCATCAACAGCATCCTGGCGAACAGTAGCATCATCAATGGTAGCTACATACACGTCACCCAACAGTCCACTATCTACAGCTTTTCTCCCGAAATCGATCCCGGGATTAAGATCATTAAAAACCCCAAAATACATGGTGTACTTACCCGTGACCTTGAGAACCATCAATCGCATGCAGACATACCTCACCGATCAAAACGGCGATCCTATCAATCTCCGCAGTGAACATCATTTCTCCATTTTCGCGAGGTATGCAAAGTGACAGTCTTACACTGTAGCCCTCCGTAGATATGGAAGATGACGTTATTCTGGTAAATCCATCTAATACAACCTTTATATATACAGAGTCAATGATTTGGTTGAATTTTATAGACATTGAAAGACCCGGGGGGTCTCAACCTCATTTAAGCGGTCTCAGGTAGGTTTTCGCTATATATTTTGAATATCCAACTGGCACTTTGGGCGCTCCGTAAACATAGAAGACAGGAAGTGTACCCAAATTCCCTTTAGTCACGTTTGTATCTACCTATTGACTAAATGTCTGTCAAATATTAGAAAGATTGAGGGATCAGGGGGCTCTCACCATTACCCTGTGCCCTTTGTCCTAAAATTTTGACATTTTTCGACTGAAAAGTGACAGTCTTAGCCCTCCGTAGATATGGAAGATGACGTTATTCTGGTAAATCCATCTAATACAACCTTCATATATACAGAGTCAATGATTTGGTTGAATTTTATAGACATTGAAAGACCCGGGGGGTCTCAACCTCATTTAAGCGGTCTCAGGTAGGTTTTCGCTATATATTTTGAATATCCAACTGGCACTTTGGGCGCTCCGTAAACATAGAAGACAGGAAGTGTACCCAAATTCCTTTTAGTCACGTTTGTATCTACCTATTGACTAAATGTCTGTCAAATATTAGAAAGATTGAGAGATCAGGGGGCTCTCACCATTACCCTGTGCCCTTTGTCCTAAAATTTTGACATTTTTCGACTGAAAAGTGACAGTCTTAGCCCTCCGTAGATATGGAAGATGACGTTATTCTGGTAAATCCATCTAATACAACCTTCATATATACAGAGACAATGATTTGGTTGAAATTTATTTTGACATTTTTCGAATGATTTGTTTTTGTTTTTTTGGCTTTCCATATATATTTCTATTTATAGTTATAAATATTTCTAGAGTTATGGGTTTTTCTTTTTGTCCTAAGAAATATTATACACAAAAGTACATCTTTGAAGTTGTTTTATTGACAAAACTCTATATTACATAAAGACAAATATGTAACATGGAAAAGGGTTTATATTCGAGGACAACGAAAAATTAGAGAGGCATCAGTCAGCGTACAGGCATCAGCATACCCGTCCACTAGTATACCGGAAAGACACCACTGTACCGGAAATCATTATCTATAAAGTGAAACCAGAAATATTTTTAGATAACAGTGATCTCATCTATATTTAACTTGTAAACAAATAAATAACAAACCGTTACGGCTTTCATTGTAATATTAATGAATTATTCAATTTATAGTTTACGTTAGTCTCGATTATCCGTCTACATTATTGTGTCGCAACTTCTTCTTCTATATGTTTATCCTTCCACTATTTATGGAACACCTCCTCAACGGAACCGTCCTTTTCTTAACGGTTACCTAGTTATATTATTAACACTGTGCTTGTTGTATTCTCTATTTTTTATGACATTTTGTCTTAATCATATTTAATGGTGATTGTTCTGCTCCTTGTGGGCTCTTTTATTAGCAATACAATATTTGTGTTTGTATGTTTGTTTGTTACATAGTACTTGTACGCACTATATAGTCCTTTATCATGGCAAAGTTTATTTAAATCATATGTATATATTATAAATTATTATGGTCTTCATGATCCTTAATGGGCGTCTACATTGACATATTAAACTATACTTACATGTACTCGTATTCTATTGTAAATCAGGGGCGGATCCAGTCATTCTAAAAAAGGGGGGTCCAACTATATTTTCATCCAAATGCATTGATGGTTACAACCCCTGGGTCCGCCAATGCCAATGGTGATGAAGTGTTGTATATATTAATAATTATTAAAATGGGCCTGTCATTTTTTCCTTCCACAATTGCATTTGCGGATCCAGAAATTGGCATAAGGAGACGCCAGAGACAGATTTAGGGGGGCAGGCCCCTTTTTGGCGAAAAATGTGGTTGCTTATATAGGGAATCACTGAAGCGTGATTAGAGCGGGCCCTTCTTAGGCTGTCAGTGGGCCCCAACTTATGAAAATTTCTGGATCCGCCACTGGACGCCCACTGACATAAGAGGGGACATCGCTCCATTCCTGTTTCATTGATTCACTAATTACTTAACCATTTTTTTCCTACAAAATGTGGGGCGGGGTTCCCTGCATAGAACCTTCCTTAATCTGCCTCTGAAATGAATAGTAAGGATACATATGGCATGTATATATATATATGTGTCACTGGCATGATAGACAAATGTAAAATTATTCTGAATATTGGTAAGTAAAACAAAAACATCAGTTATTCGACTTTTACAGATCCACGTTGATGTAATTACGAATTCTTAATACAGAATTTTGTGTTGTTTGAAGGTCAGACGGTTCGCCAATATTTTTTCAATAATTCAAAACGAATTATATAAAACAAAATGAAAAAGTATTTATGGATACAAGAGACCGACAAAAAAGAGGTTGGAGATGTAGCTAAGGCTTTAAAAATCTCATAGACTTAAAATAGTTGGAACTAGAGGTTTTTCTTATCGATTTCTTTCATATACTTTATCCCATTGTTTTAGGGGACTCCTATTCCTATTCTTTTTTCATAATGTCTATTGTTAACCTTATTTGTAAGATATAGGTAATTAATGCATTTGTATTTAGATTTTGATGTTACTTATTTGTATTCTAAATTCTTCTGTCTATATTAAATGTTTTCCTAAAGCACAAGATGCGTAAATTATGAGGTGCATATTACCCAGCTTTACCAGATTGTTCATACTAGTATGACTTTTAAAAGTCCGGATTAGGTCAGTCCATGTAGACCAGAAACCTGATATTTAGAGGGCATATTCAGATAGGGACTTTAACAGGTATTAAATTATTGTTCTCTATCCAATTTAACGTGCTCTTTTCGACTGCTAATTATTTACATATATTGCTTATCAAATCTCACCCGTTATTTAAAGAAGTTAATGATGATGAGAAATCTTTCATAACTGATAGTGTATTCCAAACTTTAATTGATGATGTACATGTACATTCAAGTCATTCAAAATATATACTAGTATGGGAGGGGGTGAACAGACGTCTCCTTTATTTTCTTTCTATTGTTTGAAAAACGTCCACTAGAAAGTCGGAAAGACTTTGTGATGATGTCACCATTGTTTTTTTTATATGTATTTTGTTTGCTGTCTCATTAACATCATTCCAACAGGTACGAATATTCTCTAGGAACTCTTAAAAACTTTTTTATATTTTATTAAAAAAAATCTCTATATATAACAACGAGAAATAAAACGACAAATACAAATGACCTCGGGTATAAAAAGTCTATTAAACAGGCAAATATTACATCCATAACCAAACACCTAAGGCCAACACTCACACAATCATACCATATTACGCGTGAAATAAAAATGCTCAAGCAGTTATTGCATCCACCATCTATGGTATATAAATGCTAATACAGTACAAGAATATAATCTACATCCAGCACGCCATATCTCTGGTATTTAAAGACTCGTACACGTTCAGACTCTACTTTCACCACCATAACCGTATCATAAAAAGCCTTGTACAGTTCTAAAATCAACATCACCTCCATACCCGTGCAATACAAAGACTAATACAGATTGATATTTTCTGTGCCGTTTTATTCTCTTGTGGAGAGTTGTCCCATTGACAATCATACCAAATCCTCGTTTTTATATCTCTAATTTACATCAACCACTATACCCGTAAAATAAAAAGCCAAATACAGATTTATAATGTATATTCTCACATATCCGTGGAGTCTAAAGCCTGATACATATCTATAATCTACATACACCTCCATACTCGTGGTATATAATGACTACTATCGGCCTATAATCTACATCCATCACAATGACCGTGGTCTAGCTAATATAAAGACTAATGCACTAATAACATCTACATCCATCACCATACATGTGGTATGAAAAGGCTAATGCACTACTTAAATCTACATCGATCACCATACACGTGGTATAAAAAGACTAATGCACTACTAAAATCTAAATCCATCACCATACCCGTGCTATATAAGACTAATACACGACTGTAATATACACCCAACATCGTACCCGTGGTATAAAAAGTCTAAATCACAAATTTTATCTACATCCACAACCTTACACGTGGTATCCACACCATACCCGTGGAATATAAAGACTAATACAAGTCTATAATCTACATCCATCACCATACCCGTGGTATATAAAGACTATTACAAGTCTATAATCTACATCCATCACCATACCCGTGGTATATAAAGACTAATACCAGTCTATAATCTACATCCACCACCATACCCGTGGTATATAAAGACTAATACCAGTCTATAATCTACATCCACCACCATACCCGTGGTATATAAAGACTAATACAAGTCTATAATCTACATCCATCACCATACCCGTGGTTAATAAAGACTATTACAAGTCTATAATCTACATCCACAACCATGCCCGTGGTATATAAAGACTAATACAAGTCTATAATCTACATCCATCACCATACCCGTGGTATATAAAGACTAATACAAGTCTATAATCTACATCCATCACCATACCCGTGGTTAATAAAGACTATTACAAGTCTATAATCTACATCCACAACCATGCCCGTGGTATATAAAGACTAATACAAGTCTATAATCTACATCCATCACCATACCCGTGGTATATAAAGACTAATACCGGTCTATAATCTGCATCCACCACCATACCCGTGAAATATAAAGACTAATACAAGTCTAAAATCTACATCCATCACCATACCCGTGGTATATAAAGACTAATGACGTCGCGCAAAATACTGGTGATAATAACGTAACGTCGGAAATATAGCAAAAAGCCGTCTTATTTTCTTGTTTTTTACGTAACGTTTTTCTAATGTGATTTCTAATGTGTAAGCATTGATTCATTCAGGGTTTTTTTCATGGGAATATTTTTTTTCAGTAAAGATATTCATGTATATTTTATTTAACGAAAAATGTATATATATATATATACTCAGACGTACTTATGAATATAATTATTTTCTGTGACTGTATCTTACATTAATTTGTAGGATCCTTTACTATAGATAATTTAGCTGATCTGTAACAATAACATCTTCATGCCTTATATATCATGTACTGTAGTACGCCGCTAGATTAAAACTGACGTGGAAAGGTAACATATGGCCACCGAAAGCTCTTTTTTTGAGAGCCCAGGTGGTCGTGTGGTCTAGCGGGACGGCTGCAGTGCAGGCGATTTGGTGTCACGATATCACAGTAGCATGGGTTCGAATCCCGGCGAGGGAAGAACCAAAAATTTGCGAAAGCAAATTTACAGATCTAACATTGTTGGGTTGATGTTTAGACGAGTTATATATATATATATATATATTTTATATTTTTTAATTATAAGCAGAGCCACGTTGAATCATTTCATTTGAATCGGAAAGGTCTACTAAAATATTTTATGAGTGGCTAAACAACAGTGCATGATGTTTTATAATTTAATTCTTATTTCAATCCAAATTGTCCAATACAGAAAGAATGTCTAGATGGGTGTCCTCTGAAATAGTTATACGATAAGAGGCATCTACATCAGCAAGTATGTATAGCAGAGATTTCGTCGGTACCAAAGCAGTCTTTGTCTTTAAAAGTTTATATTTTAACGGATCATTGTCACTGATTTTGTCATAATAATGACCCCGGAAAACCTCGAATCCAGGGGGATATGTAGCACCCCAGCTGTCACTCTCTGCTGAATTCAATACGTGTGAACCTTTGGAAATTTTCATTAAATAATAGTCAAAGTTATCATCGTCGGTTTTGACAGCCACAACAGAGTTTATGGATACCAAATCTGATATGTCTTCTGAAAGAATGTCAGTGTCTTGTGCTACTTCTTCTTCGTTAGAAGTTTGTGTTATTTCGCGTGGCTTAATAGTTTTCTTTACCCCGGTATTTTCTACATTTAAACAGTTAAGATAATTCCCCAAAATGCATTGATCGCACGTGTAACAAGAGAGATCGGAAACAATGATTTCATTACATGTACTAGTAAAAACATGATGTATTTGTCTACTTTGCTGGATCGGCTTAAATATTTTGGAATTGTGTCTATCAATTGAGTCCACATATCGAAATACCCTTCTTTTAAATAATGCACTTCTTGGCTTTTTAAGGCTACTTTCGCAGAACGTAAATAAATCCTTCGCATTCTGAATCACTGTATTGCCACGTAGAACAGATATGTCCGCCTGTCTTTTTATAAATCCCCCCGCGGCATCTTGAGGCCCTTTTGCATGGCTTGTTTCAAAGAAATTTCTATGGAATGTTTTATATCCGAAATCAGGGATGGCAGTAGATAAACTTCCTAAACAGTGCCGCGATTTATATTGGCTAGAACAACCGTCTGTGAATTCATGCATATGATCAACTGTGTATGATATTGAATCTAAATATTCCTTAACTTTCTTTTGGACATATTTTGTAAAATCATTATCATGTTGCAGGTCCGGGGAAATTACGAAAAAATGTTCCGTAATTATTTCCGGAAATTCTTCTGTACTGTCTACACCATCGTATTCTAAAATGGCGTGTCGGTGCATGACGGTTACATGAATGCTGCATTCAGTTCTTTGGAAGTAATTGGATTGGATTTCTTCTTTCTCGACACAGCGATAATTTTCCGAATAATCATGGATGCATATGCAATGATTGACTGGCAAGTTCTGAACAAGACTTTTAAGTTGATTGCTTTGCCAGTTTGATCGGTGCTGGTGAGCGGGGAAAGTTTCGAGAAGCTTTTTTAAATTGAGAAACATTTCGTTTACGCTAGTTTTCTTTTTTATCAGGTTCAGTCGGCGCCTTACATTTTTACCCTTCGATTTTTCAGTTATATATTCATATTTTTGCCATTCAACAGTTGAAGACGACTGTGATTCGTTGGGTGAAAGTTTGAAATTACCAACTCCGCAAAGGCTACATTTTCGGTCAAGACAATTTTTTCTATAAAATCCATTTACTTTTGGACATAGCGTAATATGTATAAGGTCTGACATTTTCTCAAATACGGGATAGTCACTTTCTTGCGAATCGGTTTCCCTGTCACACGATTTTCTGAACTTCATACATGCTTTGAAAACAAGGTTTGCTTCCACGTGATATCTACAACAGCATGTATTTCTATCTTTTTCAGATGCAAGTCTTACGAAAAACGGTCGAAGTTTCTCAAATGCTCTTTGTCCAATTTTAATTTCCGGATATTTGGCGACAAAATCTAAATACGCATCAGTTTGTGTTTTTTCCAGCACGTGTGTCATATGCGAAGTATATAAGTTTGGTCCCAATCGTTCTCTTTTGATATCGGATTTGTAGCCGGTCGGGTGTGATATGCCATCAGAGAGCCAAAAGTTATAAACTGTTTTCTTTGTTTCTTCTGAAATGGAATCTTTTCTTGTTTTCTGTTGCGTAAGAGCCCATGCAGACGATTCACTTTTAAGAAATCTAGACTAATCTATGGCCTATCTCTTTATTCAGATAACACCCCATATAACAATTACAGTATACTTCATAACTCTTAACAGACCAATTAACAGACCGAGTTTTATACATCCGACCCATTAACAGACCATATTTTTTTTAACAAAAATTGATTTATGTCATCAAAATACAGTTTTTCGTGTAGATTATTTCATATTGATGTTAATGTGGTAAACAAACATAATGCCAGTCTTTTTTCGATGTTCAAAAGATTGCATGCAAGTAAACTCAACCAAATTGTCATTTTGTGTACATTTTGTGTGTGTAAAATGTGTATAAATTTACTGATGAGTAACTCGCCTTTTCATTTTTTAGATCGTTTATTGAAGCTAGAAAAAAAATAATATACCACTGGATTCAGTATTCCAAATCATTTTGTCAGACATGAATAGATTTAATGATATAAATGTAAAAAAAAAAGTTATACAATGAAACATGCTGACCTTGTACTGATTTTCACGATAACACCTGATTAACAGACTTTAGCCCACACGATTAACAGACCCACCGCCGATATAGCCGCATACTCAATATAGATTAACCGACCTATCTCTCGGTTAGCCGAGTGTCGGCCGTGCACGGGTGCTAATCATACCTGCTCTTTGGTCGGGTTGTTGTCTCTTTGACATATTCCCCAATTCAATTCGCAATTATATATATAAATCAAAACTAAAATTTCTAACCTTCTCTTCATGGATGTAATTAATAAATTCACACAGTTTTTCAAAATATATATTTAATTTTATGAAGATAGTTGTTTAAACTCATAAATGGTAACATTTTTATGCTTCATTGTACAGGGAATAAATGTGCACATTTTAATCAACTTGACCTTACCAAATGACAATACGAATTCTAAAAAACCAGGCTTAAAATAAGGCGTATGTTCTCTAATTCAGGTACGGACCCGCGGTTATGGTCTAGTCTTGATAACAACCTACACAGCATATCAATATTTTTAGCTTATTTTTTTCCCAACTAATGCTCTTCCGACTTAGTATTCTAAATTGTAGATTTAAAAAAAAAAATTCCCCAGTACATCCTCGAATTGCTTTGAAAAAATGGTTTTTCAATTGATGCAAAATCTTTTTAAAAAATCAGGATACTGTTATTTCATGTGCTGTCCAATTTGTTAAAAGCGCCTTTTTTAAATAATTTATTTTGTAGTTAAAAACGATTTGATACATTTTGTGCTTTTACATTTCTAAATAAGAATGGTCATAACTGGAGCCTTTTTTCTTGTTTTAAAATGAAGTATCAACTTTTGAGAAATATTCATTTTGTTATTGAATTTAACAGCTTACAACTATTTGCCTCTTGGTTTGTTTTATACATCATTGTTTAAGTAACAGTGACTTTTCATTTCAGTTCGTATTTTTTCGTTCGTTCGTTCCACTTTTTTTCAAATTTGCACTTTACAGGTACCCTTATTTTCAAGACTTTTAGTTTTCATCATCTGGTGAAATTTTAATTTTTTTTGAAAAAAATAAATTTTAAAATTTAGGAATTTGCTTTTTCAAAACTTCAAAAAATAAAATTTGAAAACTTAAAATTTTAAATTGATCAATGTTATACGGACCGAAATTGATTTACTATACATTGTATGTAAAAAAAAAAAAAAGGACAACTTCTTATTTGGACCGATTCGTGCGCACATTTTTAGAATGAAGCGCTTCAGCGCTCATACAAAATGTACTTCGGTCAAAGCTTTTACATCCCAATGAAGTAACAAAAAAGAAGCATTCAATTCTTAAATAAATATTGTGCATATCTAATATTTTTTTAATAGAGAAGATTAGTCCCTTAGAACTAATATATTCTATTACCCACGAAAAAAATAGATATCAGATGAAGTTAAAATTGCAAATGAACAGAAAAACAATATTTACTTTACGTTAACCTTAGTTTTTGATTGTATCGGATGGAATTGTATATATATGTTCTTATTTACTTAAATAGAAATAATTTTACGTATAAGTGATAAGTAAAACCAAATGAACCGTTTAGAATTAAATATACCGAATTCATTTTTTAAGCATGGCATACGTTTGATGCGGCGTTTTACGTTTCCGCAAATTGGCATTACTTTTCCGCGAAAAAAAGATGACGTTTCCGGAAAAAAAAGTTTACGTTTCCGCAAAAAAAAATATCTTTCTTTTCCGGAAAAAAAGTAACTATTCCGGAAAAAACAAATTATTACTTTTCCGCAAATAATTAAGGAATACCTATTGATCGAAAGCAAAGCTATAATAAAAAATAAATATGTATTAAGTTAAAGGTCATCATAACATATAAGTAAAATACATCATTAAAATGTATGAAAACGTATGTTCAAAAAGATCTTGATATGAGGTCATAAGTCAGTTCTGGCAGAATATTTGTAGCCAACACATCGTAAAAAGTCCATATAAGCACATTCACCGTTTACAAATTTTGTATTTTGTTCAGGAAGGAAGGTCAGCTTCACCTATTCATATTTCCGAACGGGTGCTTTTACAGTTAGAGTTCTCATCTTTATGTAAGATGTTGTCTTCAGTTTCAATAACACATCGACAAAGACAAATATGGTAGGATGGCTAGCGTAAAAACTGCTCGTTCCGGTAGGCACGAAAAGACTCGACACCATTCGTTGTTCTCTTTTCCTCGGGGTCAGGGTGATGTCCAAATGGTTGGTGGAAATCTCAATTGCCATTTATATAAAATTCCAATATATAATCGGCAGACCTCATGCATTTATCGTCAGATTGAGCATCGGCAATTAATTCAACAAAGCATTCTTCAATCATGTCAGTTGGCAAGTAAGCCAAACCAAAGATTTCTCAATGAAGTTTAACTCATCCTTACCCGAGTCAGTAGTTATATCTAGTAAATTGTAGCTTTACCGAGATCAGAACATTTTCTTTATTTAGAAAGAAAAAATAAATAGTTTATCATACATGTACATTCAAATGTTTTTAATTTACCAGGTAAATTTGCGGAAAAGTAATAAATACAAATTGCTGAAACGTATATTTCAAATTTGCGGAAACGTAGTATTGGGACTTTGAAAAATTAGCGGAAAAGCAATACGCCCGTTTGATGATTACAAGATGCTTTTTTTTTGGTTAAGCACAAGACAAATACAGGATAGCAAATGCCGTAAATGATAATACTGTACAATAATGATAAATCGAACACAAATTGAATGAAATGTGAAAAAGTGCAAAAGGGGGATATAAGAACAACTATACCATCAATATTAAAAATATTATCTTTTAATTATTTTATCATAATAATTTCTTTAAAAGTTGCTATAAAAGAAATTTAGATTTTCTTTTAAGGAACTAGTTTCAAACATAAGGCGATATAATTTTTATTTTTTTGTATCTTGATTTATTCAGAATTTTTTTTACCGTTGTTTCCTTGGGTTCTTGTATTCCAGTGAACTGCAAGATGTTGCTGTAGCTTTGCCTTTTTCCTTGGTTTGTATTTCGACACCGGACACAGTGGACAATGGAATGACATATAGTCACCATTACTACGCAACAATCATCGCACTTTTCCAGCTTACTTTCCAAATGATCGAATGATGTAAAAGTGAATTCGTCCATTATTACAATAAGACAGGGAGAAAAGAACCTCTTGCAATTAGTACTAATTACATGAATAACGTCTTCTTATTTCATTTTTAAAACTTGTACAACAGTGTGTCCTTCTTAAACTTGTCTATGCAGATTCAAAGGCGTTTGTAATAAGTATTTATTCTCTCAAGTTCTAACAAAAACATTTTTGGGTTAAGATATACAATAAAGTGGTCATAGCAGATAATTAGTTTTCAAGATTCTAGACGTGACTGAGAGTTTGAAGACATAAAATACAGTTATGTATTATATTTCTCTGATGCTATCTGGTATGTTTACATTATCTTCTGTAGCAAGTCGTAAAAAGGTCGTAAACATTTGGCACAATTAGACTTAATTAACGATGTTGTGATATAGCCGACAGCTTTATCTAATCATACATATCATAGCCCTATCTAAGATCTAAATTAAGAACATAATTTTCCCGTATCATTTATTTATAAAAGCCATTTCCGGGATAGTCATGTACTTCCGGTACAATTGTGTCTGCGGGTACCCTGGTGTATGTAAGCTGACTGATACTAGTGAAAAATTACGACGAGAAATTACGACAGCTTGAAAAGGTCATTTAACGATTTCCTACGTATGTTATCAGTCTTTTCAAATATGAAAATCATGCTTTTTATGTTATCAAATATTTAATTTTCTTATTATTTTTTCACTAAATTTTGAATATCAAACCCTAGCAGCCGATTGGATATTGAATATCGAATAACGAATAACGAACCGGCTGCTAACTTCACATACATTATATTATTACATTTTATATATATATTACTCAATTAATTTCACTTGACTGGGCGTAGTTTAACCGGTTCGCTCATAATAAACCAGTCCATCTATAGTTAGGGGTTTAAGGATAAACTCAAAAATGAAGTGTCCAGTCATTGTTTTGTAAATTCCTTTGATGACACTGATAGGTGATTAGAAATCTGTAATAATTATAACGGTTATCATCCTTATCACACACATCCTCACATAGACTGTCCTTATGCAAATAAAAACGTAAGCTCTGCTCCGCCCGATCAGTTGAAATAACATTGGTAATACCTCATATGTTTTTGCCTGGTATATTAGTGGATTTTATAAAACTGGCTTCGGGTAATTTTAAAACAAGGTGCATACATGAACAAGAATTTTCTTATATCATCTCTGTCTCAGGTGATGTATTAATTATGTACCCAGCAGAGCCTTCTCGCTAACAAATATTCACATGAACGTCGCTGCCGTGGCAATTACGAATACGTACCTTCAGTATCACTTAGTAAATGTTCAGATCAATAACACGGGTGTCATTCGGTTTATCGAGAGAAATGGGCGTGAAAGAATATCTAACGGCGGTCAAGTATTGAGAGACGATCGTGAAAGTTCTGGTAACGGATCATGAAAGACATTTAATCGAGAAGACATATGAAAGGTCAGTAAATATTCTAATTTAATTAATTACACAGACACATTTACGATAAAAATAAAACTGTCTGTCAAAATGGTTCAACATTATAATCAGTATGTCAAAATATCCAGTTTCAAAAGAACACAGTTATTACAAAACGACAAAAGTCAGATTGCTTCTCGACATTTCAATGAACAAAACATGTAAACAAACACGTTTTTTTCACAAATTCGACTTGATAAACTGCGTTTACCAAAATAAGGGCATTGCATTTGAATTAATTAAACGGTTCTCATAGTTATTTTGAATAAATATAATCTGAAACTTGGTAAATAAAGAACTATTCACACAAAATAGATTTTTTGGATCGTGAAAGATCACGTACCGCATTTTTGAAGATCGTGAAAAGGATCGTGAAAGATATGATGCTACGAAGACGTTCAAATTATTCTTCCTTTATATGATAATTGATATTTGTTATTGGTATTGAGACAGGCTAGATAGGTCAATATCCTCCATAGGTTTAAGCTTTTCAAAGTATTAATATTTTCAGAAAATGAAAAGAAAAAGAAATTACAATTACGACAATAAGAAAAGACAGTGGGTGACAAAACGCCGAAAAAACAATCAAGTGAAGGTGAGCCAATGGAAGAGGATGGAGATGCAGATATTGTTACAGAAGCAACATACAAATATTGTAAAGATGATGTGGAAATGAATGAGATAGTAAAGTTATTACCAATTGTTATCATTGGTAAAATGTTTGTTTTATGTTTTATGTTGTTTGGCCTTTTGAATATATACATGTATGCAATAGCGACAAGGTGTTTCAAGTATGGTTTACATGATTCTTATATGACCATGATTATTTCAATTGTGTTTGATTTATTAAATGACAGAAAGATGTCTATGTCTGGCTGTCGGTCAGAGTTCATATACTTTTGACCTTATGTTTCGAACTAATTGGTTAAGCATAACTTTTACATTTGCCAGTTTCTAAAGCACTGTAAGGATCGGAACACATTTATTTGGTGTACGGGATATTTGTAGAGATCTGTATGGCATGGTTCATCTGACCTTGACCTTTTTTTTTTTTTTATCAAACATTGATAATCTTAAGCGCATTTGACACTTCTAGTAAAACCCTCGATATTATAGACGTTCAACAAATATACTATCATAAGCAAACAAGACATTACAGCATTTGCGCTTTGGTATTCTATAATATGTACTATACAGTCCGCCAAAAGTTAAGCACCATCTATTTTTATTGCATAGATTTTTTTTCAAATTTAAAAAATCAATTATTCCACGAAAAAAAGAAAACAATCATATAGCAATTTTGCTAATGTATACCATAAACAAACCAGAAATGTAATTTTGGTCCATTATGAAGGTTCTATGCATGTAGGTTTTCCGTTCATAGAAATAATGTAAATTACACAATTCATAAATAGAATTTAAGTTTCACTGTGATTTTATTTTTTTACAACAATTGATCACCCAATATTATTAAAATTTTCTACACATGAGCTTTGGTATGTTCGGCAAAATTGATTCCAATATTTGAGTCAATAGCATGTGTAACAACCTCACTTCCGGTACAGTTTCAAAACACGACGTATCATTCTCGGTGGAAGCCTTCAAGCATTAGTTTTGGAAAATCTGTTGCATTAAACAACAAATACCACTTTTAAATCGACAAAATATTGTGAAGGTGGATCTCTGTGATTGAGATTTTCGCCAATGGCATCTCAGACATGTTCCAATGGGTTTATGTATGGGGACATGGAAGGCTAAATAACAGTGTAAATGGCTTGTTACTCTGTGGACTCGATTGAAATCCTTGCCCTATGTGTTCTAGCGTTGGCGTCCATGTACAAGGGTCTTCGCAATGTAGACGCAAGTGGGGGATTATTAAAATGAGGGACTACAATGTTTTAAGGCACAAAATCTCTATATCTCTGTCCGTTTATGTTACCCTGCAGAATATGCGCGCCCAGCTTATAAGGGTATAAGAAGCAACCCCGTACTGAAACACCACCAGCACTGAATGCAGTCCTTGTGCAAACATTGTTTTTGGTCATAGGCCGTTTTGTTTCCCCGCGAAATTCGTATTATGGCGTCTACTGGCAGTAAAAGAAACTGACTACCATCTGAACAATGAGTGTTTTCTCTACTTCTTATGTTCAAGCATATATAGTCATTATCCCATTAAAACCTGACGGTAGAGTGCTTACCTGTAAGTACAGGTCTCTATACACCAAGACTTGCTCTTCGGTTGTCTCTGAGAAGTCGACTGACCAATGTACGAACACTAACACGACCACCTGGAGAAACAGTGTATTTGTAAACGCGCAGATGACCTTTGAAAAGAGGTTGCTTGACTGCTTTATCGGAGTTCAATCTTTTTGGTCGCAATGGATTTTCTTAGGGTATGTTGAAGGTAATTCATAACACCAAACATTAATATTTTTTTCGCAGTAGTTATAAAAATATTGCCAGTTATATTTCGGTGGTGCTTAACTTTTGGCGGACTGTATATATAGTTAAATTTAATCCTTTTCTGCGTTGTTTATAAAGAACTTAAAAAGTTCTGTTGCACAAAATGTTGCTTATCGTTCAATCAAAAATTACACATGAAATGTGCTGTTTTTGCTATGATTTTTTGTTTGACGGATAACATTTTGGTTATTATTAGTGTCAGTGTGCCTGAAGTGCACTAAACCGATTCACAGAGCTAAATCTTTCACACTTATTTAGACACGTTATTAGTTGGGTTTTTTTAATTGTCGAGGTAAAGTGTTGAATAAAACAAAAATATAATAGCTTTAATGTTCATCTTTATTCAAATAGTTACAGGCTTCAACCACTTGCAGATTTATCAAATGGTAAAAGAAATACTGATTTCTGATTACTAGTATTAAGTCTGGACACGCATTTTCTTTCACGATCGAAAAAATACGTTGCCTGATCTTTCACGATCAAGTTTGATGGAAATTCAACAAATTCAAGGTTTTCATAAACAAATTAACGCTTTTAATGGAAGAACATACTTTAATTTTACTGTACTATCAGATACACCAAAGATTAAATTTCAAATATATCATGAAATTCTGAAATATGACCATTATAGGTACACAAAGCGTGTTATTTGTAATAAATTTCATAGACACGCATTGCGCCTTTTGTGTTTTTTCAAAAAGTACTTCATATTTTCTTTATCTTCTTTCACAGTTATGTTGAGGAAATTAAACCATTTTGACAGACATATTTGTTTGTTCGGATTTGTTGCGCGTTTTGAAAATTAAGCGATTTTTTCAAAGATTCTGAACTAGAATGTACATTAAATGCCTTTCACGATCCGTTACCAGAACTTTCACGATCGTCTCTCAATACTTGACCGCCGTTAGATATTCTTTCACGCCCATTTCTCTCGATAAACCGAATGACACCCGTGAATAAGTTTAAGTAGAGTATTGAATGCTTCTTGTAAATAATTTCATAGAGTTGAACATGTATTAGCGTTGACCACGCTTCTTACAAAATTTCATTCGGTCAACCCTATGAATTTACAGAAAGAAACATTAAATTCTTGAATAAAATGTTCAAACCCTTATAAAATTATCAAGACATTGTCCAAATAATCCTTGAACGTTTGGCTAAGGCCGAAACACGAACAGATATGCAGGTGACACAATAAGTACGTACATGTATGCAGCAGGAGCATTTGATTTACATGTAGCTTTAAAGTGGGACTAAGTTCATAATTTTATGAATCATTTTTTTAAAGTTATTTTTGACAAATAATCACTGGCTATAGTATTGCTCTTAATAAGCCACCAGTATTAATAAGAACAATACAATAAGTCTTCAGCTGCCGACGCCGAGTTCTTAATTTGAACAAGAAATATAAAAAAGAGTCTTAACGGGATATTCCTTAATTCTAGAAAAAATACAACCAGGAAACTTAATTTCTATGTTGAAATGATACCAAAATCTTACGTTCTATCATACATAATTCTATAGTTTTTGGAAATATTCAGAGCTCTCTGTAACATCCAAAGACAAACAAAGAACACAAAAAAAA
Organism: Mytilus trossulus; assembly: GCF_036588685.1. NCBI lineage: Eukaryota > Metazoa > Mollusca > Bivalvia > Mytilida > Mytilidae > Mytilus > Mytilus trossulus. The sequence continues at coordinate 28,279,801 of NC_086381.1, forward strand.
AAAAAAACAGAACAAAAGAACTTTTTCTTTGAAAATCGGCACAAGCAATAAAACAGAATTTCAGCTTTAGAGCGAGAACAAGAGTCACAATTCTATGAAAAAGTTCGTGTATGTTTTGTTATAATAAAACACCCATGCAACCACGCATCTCATATTGCATGATAGGACCCGACCAGAGGCGGATTTAGGGGTGTGTTTTTTTTCTTCGGAAAATGGTTGCTTTTATTAGGAATCACTGAGGCGTGATCAGTGCGGGCCCTCTCTTAGGCAGTCTATGGGCCCCCACTTATGAAAATATCTGGATCCTCCACTACCGACACTACTTTAGGGATGATCATATATAATCAAATATGAAAATTATTCATGTATACTGTTAAAAAATAACATGACATTCAACATCCACGAATTCCCATCAATTAAATGTCATTAATATAATGATTATTTATTTATGCAAGAGTAAGAATACTCTATGGGCTAGTCGCCCTTATTTATATAATAAAATTTAGAACTGCTTAATCAATCCAAAAATAATTTCGAGGAGATAGATTTAAAGCATAACTAGAAAAAAGAGCACACAGGATGAAGAAAAAGCTACAAAAATAGACGAAAATCGTGAATGAAATATATGGATACCGTCACGGAGTATGATGATTTATACAGCATAGTTTAGTAATGTTCAAAGTAGTACAATAAGATATCTTTTAGAGCCTTTGATAAATATAATTATAGACATTTTTTTTATATGTTGCAGTTTTCTTCAACTATTAAGGTCCGACGGTACTCCCTTGAGTCACCTAAGCAAGTTTATCAATTATTTCAAGATGATTTTTTTTGCATTTTAAACTTCTACTTTCCCAATAAATCTGGCCAAGTGTTTCGATATATATCTGTATATATTTTCAACATGTTCGTTCCTTTTTGCAGCAGAAGAAAGAGTTACTTCTAAGTGTTTAGGAATATAGTTGAGAATAGTCACACAATTTCATTATGAATCAAAATGATCATAATCGCCTTAAGTTTCAAAATGCTTCCAACTTCTAACTTTCTTTCATTGTCTGAATTTTTATTCAAAGAGTTTTGAAGATGTCAATATTGTAACCAACTAGACTTAGTGTTTGAATTACACCAAAATAATGGCACAGTCAGGAACCTAATGTCCAGTGGTTTTCGCTTGTTGATGAGGTTCATAAGTGTTTCTAGTTTCCTTTTATATATGGATTAGACCGTTGGTTTTCCTCACGGTTTGAATGAGTTTACGATAGTCATTATTGGGACCCTTTATAGCTTGCTGTTTAGTTTGAGCCAAAGCTACGTATTGAAGGCCGTACTTTGACATAACATGGTTTAGTAAAAATTAAATTTACAAATTATGACTTGGATGGAGAGTTGTCTCATTTGCTAAATTGCACTCAAAACACTATTTAAGATTACTAGTTGTCTTATAGTTACAGGGTCATAAGACGAAAATGAACAGGTACGATAGACATACGGAAAACTGGGGACATACATTTAATAGAGTAGTCCGATGTCGGTAATCTGCATCTTTTCGGACTACTTGGCCCTGATGCATGTATGCATTTATTGTTGATAATCAATTTGACAATATAATTATAAAAAAATGTGGTATGATTGCCTGTGAGACAACTCTCCAAAATAGACAAAAATGACACAGAAATTAACAACTATGGGTCACCGTAAGCATGTCTTACTATGGCATAACATTTTTATGGCAGTGACAATATACAGCTACATTCAGTTTGATGAATCGATGTTACCACTGTGCTACCGTCTTGTTGTTCTAATTCACGAATCTTTCCTCCTTTACAACAGCTAAGAGAGAACTGAGGAATGTTGAAAATCAGTTTACCAATTATCATGGTCAATTTGTATCGATTTAAAACTGTCTGAACATCAGAAGATCATGTTTATTCTTTACAGGTGAATCTGGTCACCATAAATCCTTCGAAAATGCTGACAAATACTAACATTAAATATCGATCACGAATTCTTTGGCAATTACAAAAAAAAAACGTAACAGAGAAGTGATCGAATTGATAAATTTAGGAATCGATTGCAAAAAAAAACATTTCAAAATTCTGTGTTTTTTAAATGATAAGAATTTCATTATGACAAAATAGGTAATTAGTCGTGTATTGTGGTGTTCACACTTGAATGAAATGAGCTTCTTTGTTTTTCAATCCATCCCAAAATATTTTAAAGATTCTTGTACAACACAGTTTGACCTCCGAAACCATGTCTCAGATTTTCCCTTTGGCATTTCATTCTCTCATAAACCTTCAATGAAGATGTCAACCTCAGTTTATAGAGATCACTAAATTTAATTGGGTTATAACGTACATTTGTTCTTAACAAAATGTTGTTCTGTTGGCGTTATTCTAATTTGTGAAAAGTCTTCAGAGTTGAAGAGTGATTGACAGTAAATATATAATAGAATCATTTGTGATTGACAGTTACCCCACCTTATACCCATATGACACAATACAGCTTATGCTACATTTACTTTTGACCCTTTCGGGACTGTTATAACTTAAATGTAAATAATGTACAAGTTTCAATAATTATAGCGTAATCTGTATTTCCTTTTGACCATTATGGTACGTCAACTGGACGCTTAAGCTGCATATGCTGTTTATTACAGCATATGCTGTTTATTACAGCATAGGCTGCATTTAATATAGCATATGCTGTATTAATTATAGCATATGCTGTATAAATTACAGCATATGCTACATATTATAGCCTAAGTGACATTAATTACAGCATAGGGTACATAAATTATAGCTTAAGCTGTAGTTTATATAGCATATGCTGTATTAACTGTAGCATATGCGAAATAATTTACTTTTGACCCTTTCCGTACGCCATAGAAAACATTGGATGTGATAAACCAAAACATCTCAACACAGTTGAACAACCAAAATATAAAAGAGAACACTGTTTCAAGAACTAGTACAACAGATCAATTAGCCATTAAAGATAATGACTTGCAAGAGCAACAATCAGATACAACAATGTCAAAATCTAGACAACTATTAGAATACAACGATAACAACACAAATTGTATAATAGATACAAATACAACATCAAATACGAACAGTAACAACTCATGCATATGTCCTATCTGTGAATCCGATGTTACTGTTGAGGGTATAGCATGTGACTCTTGTGACCAACGGTTTCACTTCAATTGCGCCAATATACTCCCATCAGCCGCTGACAATATATACAAAGAAATTGGATTTCATTGTGCTCAGTGTAATGATCAGTTATTGTTTGATAACATTGATATACACGAAACTACACCAAAGCATGTACATGTAGACAAAAACACATCAATTTGTCCTACTCAAGAGCATGATAAAGATCTAGATACACATGAAACCACACCAAAGCATGTAGACATTAATATGCCAAATTTTCCGACAAAAGAGCAGAACAGCGAATTAGAAAATCTGAGACGGTCAAATATTAGGGTACCACAAAATCCTGACACAGAAATACTGATACAAAATATATCTTCTGAGCCAGACATAGTGCCTACAATATTACAAGACAACATTACAACTGGTATCACATTCAAACCAGCTAATACTATTACACCAAATACGAATGTACAAAATAGGAAGGACATAAGGAAAAACCAACCAAAAATAGAGGAAAGAAATATTTCCAACTCTCAAAGAGCCAGAATACTGAGTCTAGAAAACGAAATTGTACAACTAAAGAGAGTAATTGAGACTATACAAACTACATCAACTGGCACAAACAATAATATACATGTAGAAGCTCCAAACACAAATCATGGAAGCAATTCGATAACTAACAACTGCCAAAACAACATACCAAATCAGCAATATAGAAGCTGTAATACTTGCCACCACCACTCGTGCAATGATAGACAACAATCTTCCAACCTTCAACAAGAGCTAATGGAACAACGTCTACGCTCTCTAGAAAATCACATAAGTCTCAGCACGGCTCTTAATCTTCATATCTCATTACAATCGAGAATAGTAAACCAACAGACAACTCAAATACCTTATGTGCAACCCCCACAATTTCAAGGACATTACGCCTATCCAAATCAAATGGGGTACAAAATACACATCATCCTAACAATTTCAATGGAGGACACATGTACCAACAAGGGATTCCACAATTTGGACATTCCATATACAACAACCCCTACTATTTAAATCAAGGAGGGATGCCACACTTTAGCACATTACCAAATCATAATGTCAATGTTTCAAGACATCATATAGGTCAACAAGTACCAACATATCATCAAGTGCCAACGTTTGGTCCACCAACATATCGCCCGCCAACATATCAACCGCCTATATACCAACATGACCAACAAACTAGGCCAAATCATGTAAACAACCAACAAAGGCAATCATCATCAATTGTTCAACCAACAACAATGAGACCAACCCCTCAAGTAAGCCAAAATATTCAGCCTATGAACAAAAATGCCTGTAGTTCAAGTATAAATAAAGCAAATACTTCCGAACAACTCACAAACAGTACTACCTACCTCGACCAACAGGAAAAACAACAAACTACCATTCTAAACCATTCATCTAGTACTGCAGAGATTAATATAGAGCATCAAACTAAAAACAGTGAGGCTGAAAAAATAGATCACATTTCACACACCCAAATGGAAGTCCCGAACATTCAGGATGACATAGCAAAAATCTCACAAATCCAAAGTCATCCTTTTCGGCAAAAAGGCCTCAAATACAAACCACCAGACAACACAACTCTACTCGAAGAAATGATGGAATCGGGGAAGAGACGATCGATATAGTTACATGTAACATTGAAGGCGTTAAATCTAACACGGCATTTCTGGTATCTTTGGCATTGGACAACAAAATTATATGTATTCAAGAACATTTTTTATGGGAATTCCAAAAACATTTTCTCTCCGACATACTACCAAATTTTGACAACTTCACACGCTGTCACGACTCAAACGATCCACTAGATGGATCAAAACTACCAAAAGGACAATCAGGGGTCTCAATTTTATGGCCAGATGCATGGAGCGGAAACGTTAAGAAATTAAAAGAGGGAAATGAAAGAATTGTGGCTATCACCTTATCCTCTAACTACAATATCTGCATAATCAATGCGTATCTTCCAACAAATGACAAAGACTCTGCATATGAGTATTCAGAATGTCTAGATATAATCTTTGATATAATACTAAAATATCAGGACCTTTATGAAATAATTCTCTGTGGGGATCTCAATGGAACTTTATTATAATCAAGATCAAATAAGCATGATAAATTACTGAAAAACTTTGTACAGGAATTAGGCCTGCAAACAGCTGGAAATTATAACTCTAAAATGACTTTCTTTCATCATTCTGGGCAATCGTCATCTCAAATAGATTACATTTTAACAAGAAATTTATCAATCTTCAAAGAATACAAAATTTGGGACCGTTCAGCAACAAATAGCTCAGCGCATGTGCCAGTAGAAACAAACACCACTGTAAAAATTCCAAGTGCTGCTAATAGAAAACCATCTGAAGGAACCTCATACAAAAAACTTCTTTGGGATGAAATAAACACTGAAATATACAACTCAAATCTATCAGAGGGTCTCCTTAAAATAAAACCTGAGGATTCAACTTTCTTCGGAAATGCAATTAATGCTTGATATTATAGGCAGATATGCTGATCAGCATCAATATAACATCCATCCAACAAAAACTAAAATAGTACAGTGTAATACGAAAGAAAAAGACAATAGTTGGGTATTAAAAGGAAAAACTATAGAACCAACAGATGCCACAACACATTTAGGTCTTCAAAGAACAAACAAAAGAGAAAATGAAATTAACATCGATGACCGCATTAAACTAGCGAGAAGAACAAAATACTCCTTAATGAGCTCCGGTCTTCATGGAACAAACGGGGTTGACCCAATTACTGGATATAACATCTATAAAACATGCATTCTCCCGAGACTTATATATGGCTTAGAAATACTACCACTTACCAAAGGGCAAATTGAAATACTAGAAAAATTTCATAAAAATACCTTGAGACATATTCAATCTCTCCCGCAAAGAACAGCTACATCAGCAATATATCTACTCTTAGGTGCAATACCAATTGAAGGAGAGCTTCACAAGCGGCAACTATCTATGCTCTACTCTTTATTATCGGCCAAAAACCAAACTATTCAAAATCTTGTTCAAAGACAATCATCAATTAATTTTGACAATCCAAAAAGTTTGTGTGATGGAAACCTTACAATTATATAATCTTCCAAATATATGGGAACTTCAATGCAGTCTGCCTACTAAATATAGTTGGAAAACATTAGTGAATCTCAAAATGTCAAACCATTGGATAAATATTCTTCAAATTGATACAATTCAAAAGACATCACTCAAATATTTAGCTATAAATCAAATTAAAAATGGAAAGCCGCATATCTCCAACACCACATTGCAGCCTACAATTCTTGATGTTTGAAAACACCCCGTATAACCCCGATACAAATGAATCCGGACGTTGACGCGTTCGAAGCGATAATCAGGACAACATTTGGGATGACAATAACTTTGAATGCCTCTCTAGAACTTATTTGAGTATTTATAAATATGTCAATGAGCATGTTAGTATCTTTATTCAATTATACAGTTGTTGCAAGTTTTAGATATTGTATAAAAAGTTTGATTAAACTGCTAGATGCAAAACGCACAGACATGGTGCAATTTCATACGGTTTACGATGTAAACAATGCTGAATATCTTTTCGTGCATACACCTTTGAGTATTAATACCTTAAGCAATACTAAATAACTATACATTGAATTACTACGTGCCTTCAAATGTGCCCTAGAACTTAGAATAAACGCAATATCATACAAAATAAATTTTCTCTGACTGTATTGTTCGTTCCACCAAATGTGTCGCGTTCGTTGTGCGTTTTGAAATAATCACTGTACAGTTCGTTGACAAAAACCGTGACAAACACTTTCTTGTCAAGGATTTTGAGATTGTGTCGGCGACCCTTTTTCTGTATTTTATTGTTAATGTTTATCTGTTAACTTAGTCAAAGTAGTTGAACTTAAAATATCTGTCATACAAAGCCAAAATTGAAATATGTAACTCGCGTACATCTGCTTGGAATGTTTCTATTGAAAATTGAGACTTTCAATGTTTTTCCAGATGAAATGAACAGTTAATAAATATATTCCAGAGGAAAGAAAGTTTCAAAAAGTATAGTACAGTCATTAAAACTTTAATGACTTCCTTTTCACAATTTGAGGCTCTTCCAAATGCCGATGTTGGTCCAAATTCGCCTAGACGAAAGCAGACATACATGAAGGAGCTCGTTGAACTTAATTTGCCGAATGCCATAGATGGCATTCCAACTGCTTTAATTTTTTTATTACTTTTGTTTACATGCGGAGCTTTGTAGATGTGGTGTGATGGCCAGTGAGACAACTGTCCATCAAAGTTTAAATGAAGTTGGCGTATAATTATTATAGTCCAATGTACAACATTTAACAATGAGGAAAACCTATACTATACAGTCGCCTAAAAAAGGCCCCGATATGAAAAAAAAATATGAAAAAAAAACGATTAAACTAACGGTTAATAATTTATAACTTATGAAATGACAGATCTGTATAACCAATGTACTGCAGGATTCTGACGTTGGACCGACAAAAAAAGTGCGGCAGGTCTAAACATGTGAGCCCCCAACCCTCTCCTTAACATAGAACACTGGTGTAACAGCACAACATGAAAAAAAAGTTCAGTTGCAATTGGCTAAACTCAAAATGTCGGTACAAGGCACAAAAACCATATACATAAAATATCGACAAAGGAGTAATTGTAGTAACTGATAGTTATTTCAAAGTGAATTACAACTAATAAGTAAATCGTGTATCCAAAGTGTTTTAATCAGTATATCCTACGCTTTTAGGTAAAGACGTAAGAAAACACACGAACTTGTGCAATGCCAAATATGAACAGTATCGAGAGGATGTACGGTATTATGAGTTCTCATAAGTGTGCATAAATTGTAATAATGTTAAGTGATGTTTTGATTTAACAGGAAGAACAAAACTTTCGATATTGTGGCCAATTGGTTTTTTTTTTATTTATGAAAGAATTTGGTGAAGGGTGACTGGGAGATATACTATAAGTTATGATCACTTTGATCTTTTTCCGATCGGCAGTAAAAACTGACTGAAGTTGGCCACCCATTTAGTTGTGTGGGATGTAACATTACACAGTCACGTCCTGTCCGAATGGGAATATAAAATCCAATGTCTCGTGTAAAGAGAGTACCACGCTAACTTCACATTGCGAACCCCTGCAAAAACTTCAAGAGAGGTCTATAAATAGCCTGTTGAAAGGCACCATTTGTGTCCTTATAAAATATACATCATTTTATCCAGTGGCAATCCAAACGTCCCTGACGTAATTCCGGAGGGTCTCCTCACAGGACTTACATGTATGTGTTGCTACTTTGTGTTTATCCTGAACATGCATGGCATATTTGCAAGTGATCGTTAAGCAACCAACAATCAGCCATTACGTACGTGTGTCATAAACAAATAAAAGGGTCCATATATTGTTTTAAGTACCAACAGTAAAGAAGAAACACAGCAAATGTCTAAGGTGAGGTTGGTGATTGATGCTTTGCTAACCCATAATTTACCAATGACGCCAAGGGTAACTGGGGAATATAAATATGGTCCCTGTGGTCTTCTGTGAAATAAATCAAAATTTGAATGAAATGCATATGGGTGAGTATAGACTTTAAAGGTGTTTATAATAACCAGAATGACCTGACCAATCATTTAGATTTTTGCACCACAGTAGAAAGACTGTAATGTTCGAGGAATTTAAGCATAATCTTTATACCATAAAAATTAAACAAACACAAAAACATAATTAAAGAAAGCAAACCAGTTAATATTGAGTGTTGTCTCTTCATCTTTATATCTTCACATTAAAGTAACTGTATTACTATTGATGGCTATCAGTTACATGTTCCTTGCATACACCTATTCTTGAGCCTTAATGTAACTCTATGGTAATCTATGACCCCCTTGGATCCGCCTCTGAGATTCAGGCCAAAAGGCTTAACCTATAATCCATTGATTATATTTGATTACTTTCTATATCAAATAGAAGATGCGGTATTGAAACAGCTCTTCGCTATAGACCAAACGAAACAAAAATGAACAACTATAGGTCACCGTGCGGCCTTTAACAATGAAAAAGCCCACACCGCTATTAAGCACACCGAAATAACAAATGCAGTCAGTGCATACGAGAAAACTAACGGCTCAATTTTTGCACAAAAGTGTGAACAAAAAAATATATACAACCACTGAATTACAGGCTCCTGGCTTTGGACAGGCACATACAGAATATGGCGGGATTAAACATGTCAGCGGGCACCCAACCCACCACCTAACCGTACATTGACTGTTGTATGGTAAACACTTTCAAATATGCTATGACATTAGAAATCGGACGTGTGTATCTGTATGCTTTGTCATAGTTGCATCTGTTGAGTTATTGTATTTTCCTACCAATTCACACTTTTGTATACATGAGGATTTTTTTAAATGTAAAAAAATTCCTCCAAGTGTTTTTCGACAATACAACTGACATTATGGGTTGCTGTCTGCATGTTATGATGGTAAATTATTATTTTCAAACATGCATATTGGTTATAATCATATCAAAGCATAATCTAATACATGCAAAATTCATTGACAAACGCAATATTTTGTCAACGAAGCGTACAGTATAAAAAGGTGTAATGACAACGAAGCGTACACAACATGAAAATAGAGACATTTTAAAACGTGTATTTTTTTGTTTCTAGATACAACATAAACAAACGATCTTTATAAGTTTGTTAATTTATACTATGAAGTTTTCAAAAATGTATGTTTTAAAAGCTATGAGGTACGAGAAACATTAAGTTTTGAATGTTTAAAAATACCAAGCACGTTTTATCATTGATATCGACGTGCGTTTTTTGATGTTTGTATAAAAAAATGTCACATTTTTGAAAAACCTTTTAGTAACTCATGAGTATTATGGCAAAGAATATATTGGCGCAAAATATACGAAGAATATATATTGGATTGTCTTTAAAAGTATGAATTCCTTACTGTCTGAACTCAGTGCTATACGGTGTGCTCGACTCGAACGCGTCAACGTCCGGTTTCATCTGTATCGGGGTTATACAGGGTGGAAAAGGTATAATCAAAAGTAGGATGATGACACGAACACCCTACAAGCTGATCGGCACAAATTCAGCAGATATGAAATTGCTCCAACTTGTCAAATGTGCAATCAAGAACCAGAAGACCTTACTCATATGCTTACTACCTGCTCAGCATTAAGTGAAACAAGAAAAGAAACTTTCAACCCTATTAAAAACCATGTAACGAAATTTATTGGAGAAAGGAAGTGGAAAGAGACATTCTTTGATAGACATCAAATTACAGTCCTTATAATTGACTGTACAAACTTCTCATATATATTTAGTGAAAGTAAGCTCAAAATAGAGGAACTAGAAATGCTCACAAGAGATATGTGTTATAAGATGCACAACTGGAGGCTAAAACTGATAAGTATAAGTCTGTAATGGCTGTTGACAATTATCACTCAATCTTAAAAACTTTTTATTTAAAGTCTATTTTAGATTTTTAGCAAGTGTATATATTCTTGGAGTGTGTATATAGTTAGACTTTTAACCATATTACCCTCAAAAGAGGGGTGTTCCTAACAGAGGAAGCTTATACGAAGAAAAGAAAGAAGAAGAAAGAACATCTTTCAATCCATTTTGCGGGTATAAATAGTAAAATACCACCTAACTGGGTAATCATTGTTTATACTTGTTCAAGTCAAACAACGTATTAAATCAAAATGTCAGGACGAGGAAAAGGAGGAAAAGCAAAAGCAAAGGCAAAGTCTAGGTCATCCCGTGCCGGACTTCAGTTCCCAGTAGGTCGTATCCACAGACTTTTGAGGAAAGGAAACTACGCCGAGAGAGTTCATATCCAACTAAGTTAGACATCACGTGACTTTTGTGACGTATAATTGCCGCCATTTTGTATTATATTTCCCCATATAAAATGCATATATGCTTCAATAAAGTTTAATTTTCTCATAAACCTGATCCGTGTTCTTACTTTTGCAAATCAATCCTTGATATTCATACATATTTCTATCAAACAATGTTGGTCCTAACAGTTTAATTTTTGATTAAATTCGGTCAAATCGGAATCGTAAAATATGCACTTTTTCTCGTCATTTCTCCGTTGACTCAATGTTAAATTACCGATACCCATGTCTACGTTTACAACAAATAAAGAAATTCTGTAAATAAAACACAAACTTTGCAAATCGATTAAGTATATTCAAACATATAGCTGGCGAAAAATACTACTTAAAACAGTTTAATTTCAGGAAAAATTCGGTCAAACATCGATTTAAAAAAGGGAATTTTCCGAGATTTTTCAAAATGGCGGCTGATGTATCATATGGAAATGTTGCATCAAATCAATGATTTCTATAGTAAGAGCTTTCTAGATTATATTTAATATTCCATAAATAATCTCTGATGTTTCTGTTATTTTCCTTTAGTGATATTTCGATATCTTTGATTTTAAAATTTCTTAATAAAAAAAAATATTTTAAGTGTGACACATTTATTTTGACAGATATTCATCCAGGAGATACTGTTACTAGAAAAAAGTTTACAATATCTTAAATAAAAAAAAATCTCTCCTTTTTTTTAAAGGTGTTTTCAAGTTTTCTGTATATTTTATCTTTCTTTAGAAATATATTAATACATTCCTTTTAAAACAAACAAAAAATGTTTTCATCCTAAGAGAAAATAAAACAATGTCCAATTATAATAGATAAATATTCTATACCTTAAAAATATCATTCCTTGACCGGACAGGTGAAATCTAATCTTATAATGTTACATCATAATATATTGTCAGGTATACGTGCAAACCAAAAGCAACCAGGTGACATTCAACATCCTGTCAGTGTGTATACATGTATTACCAGAGTTTAAATTTTGTGATATACAAAAGTTTTCATAAATGTACAAATAAATATCTTCTCCTTCCCGTGTCAAATCAGAAGAAGTATGTTTCATAATAAACTTTAGGAAAATATGAATATTATGAAAATTTCTTTTAAAAAATATTTTTTGCTTAAAAGGCATTCTAATATTTTTATGTTTCTATAATTATTTCAAAGAAATAATCTGATTCAAATTTCAATTTAAATGAATTTCGATCATTAAATATCATTTTATAGTTATTTATTTTTTAATTCAATATTTAAAGCTAAATCCAGGCAATGAATCGATATAAAGTTTAAATTGTGTAAATAATATAGTTATTGTATACATTCCAACAGAGACGTATAATATGATTGGTTTGGTTTTAACAATTTTGTATGTATCCGATATTATCTATGATATCGACAGAGTTATCGGTCCTGAAAAGGACTGATATAGTTGGGTATGGGTGCCGGAGCACCAGTCTACCTTGCCGCTGTCTTGGAATACTTAGCAGCTGAGGTTTTGGAGTTGGCAGGAAATGCTGCCCGTGACAACAAGAAGAGCAGAATCATCCCCCGTCATCTCCAGTTGGCCATCAGAAACGACGAAGAATTAAACAAACTTCTCTCTGGTGTAACCATTGCACAAGGTGGTGTTTTACCAAACATCCAGGCTGTACTTCTGCCAAAGAAGACACAGAAAGATGCCAAGTAAAGTCAACACTACAGAAACTTCACTTACAACGGCCCCTTTTCAGGGCCACCAACATTTTTCAAAAAGAATCTGACTTTGTTGTACAATTTAGTTGAATGCAGAAAGCAATCTCAAACATAGCTCACTCCCTCCATTTCTCTTGTCTTTATCTCTTTATTTTTCCTTTTCTTTATAAACAGCATACAGATGTCTACTTTCCTATTATATATATAACAATATTTGATGTGGAAAAAAAATGAAAAACAGTACGAGTTTCTTTTTTTCCCCTATAAAAGTCCAAGAAAATAAACAACTATATAACGTAGATTCGATGAAAATGCGCAAGCACGAGAGGAAGAAAAACTCATTGTTGTTAGAGGTCAATTTGTTCATCATGTTGACTTACTTTAAAAAATCTTCTCCTTTGAAACTGGTGTATCAATTTCAGCCAAACTTAGTCTAAATGAGTTTCAGAGTATCTAGTATAAATTATATATTTCATTTCCTTGTATGCCAAGAAACATAGCGCTCCTATGGCTAAAATAGAACATAGGAGAAAATGATTTTGTTTTGCTTTTGAAGAAAATCGGACGATTCAAAGAACATTTAAATAAATTGAAAGGCTAAATAATCATTGATGAGAGATTTAACCAAAAAAATTAAGGTAAGCAATTCAGGCTCTTGAGAGCCTCTTGTTTATTCATATTTTCATTCCATATATTTAAAAAAGCCATTTTTCAAAATCTTATAAAATCCTTGTTATTTTTTAAATAGATGGTGGCCAATGTTTAATGAATGAAAAGTCTATAAAAAATTGTTACCCGCCAAATTTTCAACGACTTATATCTCAAAAACATGCACACGGACCCTCCATTTTTTTTTGCTTTTATATTTTCTTTAATTGTATACTATAAATTTACAACAGTCTCTTATAAAGCTTGTTATTTAAAAAAATAGAGTAGCAAACATCCTTAAGTTTAACTTGGGTTATTTAAACTAAATTGATTTGTGTGGGACTATTATCTAAAAAAACATTTTATTGATTGATATAAATCGTTACTCATCTAGTGTTAATTGGTTATACAAGTTGTCAGGAACTGTGAAGTGGAGCTGTAGGAGCCTCTGTCTGTCTGTCTGTCTGTCTGTCTGTCTGTCTGTCTGTCTGTCTGTCTGTCTGTCTGTCTGTCTGTCTGTCTGTCTGTCTGTCTGTCTGTATGTCTGTCTGTCTGTCTGATTGGTGGTCTAGTCTGGTTGTCTTGTCTGTCTGGTGGTCTTTTATGTCTGTCTGTCTGGTGATCTTGTCTATCTGTCAGTTTATCTGGTGTTGTTGTCCGTCTGTCTGTTTATCTGGTGTGTCTGTCTATCTGGTGGTCTTGTCTGTCTGTCTGTCTGTGTCTCTTTGGTGGTCTTGTTTGTGTGTCTGTCTGGTGGTGTTTTTTTTATGTCTGTCTGTCTGTCTGTGTCTCTTTGGTGGTCTTGTTTGTGTGTCTGTCTGGTGGTGTTTTTTTTTATGTATGTCTGTCTGTCTGTCTGTCTGTCTGTCTGTCTGTGTCTCTTTGGTGGTCTTGTTTGTGTGTCTGTCTGGTGGTGTTTTTAATGTCGGTCTGTCTCTCTGATGGTCTTGTCTGTCTGATGGTCTTATCTGTCTGTATATCAGTCTTTCTGGTGGTATTGTCTGGCTGGCAAATATCCGTGATTAAATCCAGATCAAGTTCGAATTTGTTTTGGTCCAATCAACGCTAGTCTGTGTCCACACTTGTTTCATTCGATATTTCATAAACGTGTTTGCAAGAAGTTCTTCCCCCAAAAAAAACTTCGTTACTAATGTGTTCAACCTTACTGTAGATACTTGTTTAAAGAGATGTTTGGTATAATTTAAGCAGGAGATTGCCACTCAGATGTTCCGTTAATTTTCTTTCTAATTTTGACATCATAGAAGGAACGCACAATCTTTTTATTTGATGGTCTTATCTGTCTGTATATTTGTCTTTCTGGTGGTATTGCCTGGCTGGCAAATGTCCATGTTTAATTTTGGTGCGGAGGGGCATTTTATTTCGTACAGACAATTTGATGAAGTATATATGAAGCATAAAGAATAAAACATTTTTAAAAATCCTATGTTTAACCACAAAAGATGAATGGTTGATATCTAACAATATAAACAATCAGATAGCTAACTACAAGGTGGAATAATGTTGATTTTAAGCAACTATTGGTTACCGTATGACCTTCATTATTTAGTCCAGACCCAGGGCTCAATTTCATATTGCCTTAATTATGTACTGACGACAATAAACAAACAAGAACTATCTTCGACACATGTGTATGTTGGCGTTAAGTTTTGTATCAACCATTAATATTCATCTTTAGATATCTTTTATAATTTCACACACGGTGATTCTGACTTGACTATAAGGTCTATCTGACGGGGTTACAAAAAACCTTCAAAATACTAGTTATAATAACTATACGCAAAACACAACTTTACGTCAAACACAACTTTAACTATACGCAAAACACAACTTTACGTCAAACACAACTTTAAATTAGAGATACAACCTATTTTGGTGTGAATATCGTGGATATCGTGAATATCGTCAACAAAGTGAGATGATATTTGTAATTTGAGATTTTTTACTTCAATTATAATATTATAATAATTATATCATGCTTTGACTTAATAATTAACCCTTGACATTTAAAACAAAGTATAACAGATGTATATATATATAATTTTATTTGCCTCCTATTGGAGAGTATGAAACAAAGCAAAGACAATTACAATAAATCATATACAAACAACAAGAATAATGATTCACACAGAGACAGTCAATAAAGACGAGATCACGACGAAATGTTCAATTATTTACATATGTTCATTACAATTTGAAAATAGTTTATGTACTTCTAGCAGCAGTTGCGGTTCTGTAACAATTTACAAGAATTGTAGATAAAGTTCACACACATGAAGTTAAACTGTTCACGTTCTTCATTCTGTAGATCAAAATCGGTGTCACAGGCAAGAATACAATTAAGCATTTTATTGTCAGTCATATTTCCTGAGTGAACACTAAATGTAATCGGGTTTATGTCTATAACACTCCTCCAAAATTGATCTCGAACATCAACTGTATAGTCACGTGATAGTATTGCATGAGTACAAGGATCATCAAAAAGTTTACCACATTTATCGCACAGTATTCTGTTGTTTTGTAAGTTCTCGCGTATAAGACAGCACGTTGATGTTACAAAATGGGCATGTCTGCGCATCAGTGGGTGACGTAGTGCTACTCTCCACGCCGCATGCGGTACACAAAACGAGTGAATGTCTTTAAAAACAACAAAATCAGGATCCACTGCCATACGATGATGCCTCTTTACTACCTCAACCTGGTAAATTGACGTCTTGACTACCGATTTCCAAGTTGCCGAACTTGGGAATTGTCCATCATTGAGAAACTGATCTAGATATTTCGATAAACCATATTTTGTGAGTATTTCAATAATGTCACAAGCGAAACCTGATCTGGTGTCATATTGATTATATCTAGCATCAATGAGTCTACGGAGAAGAATACGGAATGAGACAGCTGAGTATGGAAGGCGACATGTTCTTCAATAAAACAACAGTTTTCGTTCACATATAAAACTTTCAATTGAAAGCCATCCTAACAATGACACACACATGTCGCTTCTTGTTCTTCTTGGTAAACCTTGTATAAATTTACAAATATAGTGGTGAGTTCTTTCAAGCATCAGTACTTCAGTGCAGGTAAGTTTTCCCCAGAGTTCACAACCGTATAGTGCTTTCGGATAGCAGAGCTGACGTATAATCTTTGCGCATACAATTGAATTTACAATGGCTGGGTGTATTCCAAGGCGTATAACTGATGTCGTTGTCGAGCGCAAGGTGCGACAAGCTTTAAGAGTTCTGTCCATTGTTTTTAAAGATGTATCTAGTTGAATACCAATATGTCGAGCAGAAGTTACATAGTTGATCGGTTCTTGGTATAGATATGTTGGAGTAGAAGTTCTGCGTTTACCGAATTGTAATAATTTGCTTTTTGCTGGTGAAAAAGTGAAACCCCACATGTTACTATAGTTCTCACATATTGTTACCATCCGTTGTGTCGAATCACAGTTTGTAGCAATAATAGCAATATCGTCTGCCTGAACTGGAGAGCTAGCATTAAGATCATAAAAGAATGCACCTTCTTTTGAAGATTCTAGTTCGTTTATAAGGTCATTTATAAAGATCAAGTATAGTTTAGCTGACAAGGAACTTCCCTGGCGAATACCACGCTTTAGTTCAAACCATTTAGACAATTTACCATTTGAAGACACGGCACCATACAGATTAGTGTACATACTATCAAGCAAAAGCCAAAGTTTACCATGAGCTCCATACTCGTGCAGTTTTAAACGAAGTCCATCATGCGGAACAGTATCAAAAGCTTTCGTGCTGTCTAGTAAAACAATATAAATAGTCCCATTCTTTTCAATATGATGAAGAGTTACTTCTTGACGATTGAAAGACGCATTTAGGCTGCTTAAGAGCTTTTGATACGCTACTTGCTGTCCGTTTGGAAAATCTGTTCGTATGCTGGAGAGCTTGATAGCGGTTAGTTTTTCGAATACTTTTGTAATACTTGGTACTAACGAAATTCACCGATATGAATTTGTATCAGTTCGGCTTTTGTTTTCACCTTTATACAGGAGGATAATCATACTTTTGTGCCATTCTTTTGGTAGGTAGGCATATTGCAGAATCAGATTGAATAAATGACATTTATAAGTGTTTCATTAACAGTTTGCCACCAAAACGCAGGTGCTCGTAAGCAATGTCATCATGACCACATGCTTTGTTACATTTTAGCTTATTACATATGTCATGTACTTCCGAAAATTCAAAAGTAATCCAATTGGCTGAAGTGTCTTTAGTAGCACTATTTCTGATAGCCTTTACCTTCTCAGAAATTTCATTTTGACGATTACTATCTTTGTAGTTTGTAGGCGAAAAAACAGTGCAAAAATGTTCATACCAAATATCGCATATATCGTCAGAATCAGTGTAGAGAATGCCATCTTTCTTAAGCGACATGCATCCGGAAGACTTCTTCTTTCGTCTGTTTAAAATGGTCCATGCCTGTTTTTGATCTATATCGATTTCTTTTTCTAACCTACGTGCAGTTGAACTTTCAAACTCATCAAATGCTTTTCGAAGTGCAGCACGAAAAAGTCTTTTTGAAGTTTTATATGTCACAAAAGCATTACAATTGTTGTCATGGCAATGACATTGATTTATCCATTCTTTTCGAGCGGATCTCATGTTGTTACGTAAAAGAGTCAGGTTGTTATTCCAGTATGGTTTCATGTAACCTTTATAATTGATGTGTGGTAAAGTTTCAATCTCAGCAGTTTTTATAGAATTGATAATTTCATCGTAATAACTTTCAATCGTTGATTCGTTAATTTGACCACTAGGATACTCTAAAGTCCACAGTTTTTGAGATACTGCATAAGAATAGTCTGTTACTGTGCCTTTATTTCGCGCACGGTCCCATGCCACTTTTGGACGATTTACAAACACTTGAGGTTGTAAGTTAGCTCCCTTTCCACGAAATTCGAACGTACATAGTACTGGATGGTGATCTGAGATACAAAAAGTATGGTTGTCTAAGACACTCGCTTTCCGAATGTTTTCAATGTTGTCAACGTTGATTATAATGTGATCTATTCCTGTAGCCGGACCTCCATGATGAGACTGAAACGTACAAACGGGTCCTGTGCTAATCGCCTCCATATTTACAGACACTAGGTTATGTTCAATCATAAGTGAACGGAAAAAATCACTTCTTTGGTCTGATGAAAACATGTATCTTGGTCCATTGATTTTCGTATTAAAGTCACCCAATAAAACTACTGTCCCAATTTCCTGATAAGTAGTATATAGTTCAAACATGTATTCGACATGTTCACGAAAGAAATCAATTGAGTGAGAAGATGCAGGTAAGTACGCACAAAACACAAAAAATGTTTCACAATTTGGAATATTAACTTCAATACCAAGGAATCTAGAGTTGTTACAGTCTATCACCGTCGTATATGGATAAATGACTTTCGAGACTAAGAATGCTACTCCTGGTCTATCATTTACTCGTAAGGATTCAATATTTGATTCGTCCACGCCTTTCGAGATAGACACAAAGTTACTATCTAGTGAGTCAAGTATATGCAATTGATATGATCGAAGCCAATGCTCAGACAGAGCACAAATGTCAACATCATTATTACGTAAGACTTCGGAAAGATACGGAATGCCAGAAAAGATTCCTCTACAATTCCAACACATGTAATTTAAACTAGTCGTATCCATGATTTTTGTTGTCAGGTACCGAAATTGAATGTTCTGCTGCAAATTGCTCCCATGGCAACCACGGTTTAACAAAAATGCCCTTTGGCCAGAATTCAGGGTTCTTTATCAGAGCTTCATCTTCAGCTGCGACATTCAGATGAGCAGATGCACTCCGTCTGTACTGTTTGTCAAAATATCGTAAGAAAGTCGCCTTAATGTTCCGACTGTCTAAAAATGAACGCATTGCATTTTCGGATGAAGTTCGTTTATCGATTCCGCCAACATAAAATCGGGATATTCTCTTCTTGTTTCTTGATACACCTTTAAATTCGGAAGTTGGGGGATTACATACGGATCTTGGAAAGTGTACAACAATCTTTTGTGTAGAGTCGTTTTCGTGTTCAGGATTCTTTGGTGCAAGTGTTGTCCTTTTAACAAATAACGCTTCAACTTCGGGTTCCTTTATTTCCGGTGATTTTTGTACTACATCTGAAACTGATTCGTGTGCATTTGATTTGCATATGTTCGAGCGTAGAAATTCGTCAGATTGCATTTCAGATACAATTTTGGCATATGATTTTAGTATGTTGGTCTCATTCGTTTTTGCATTTCGTTCAACTGTGTTGATACGTTTTCTAATATCAGTTATTGATGAGGTGAACCAGCTTTTTATAACTTCCTTTGCCTCCATTAATTACGATTATTTTTCTTGAGATTTAATGGCCAATAATTTTAAGTCACCATAATCAATAAATACTAAAAAAAACCCTGCTTTTTCAAGTTTTAAGACGTGCATGTTAGCTTAAAGATCGACTAATTGTGCACTGACGAAATCTCTTTTTTGGAAAGGGAACTAAAACGAGAAAGCAATCATGTGCGAACCTAACATAAATATTATAAGCAGCAACAAAGTCAAACACTGAGAAGCACATGGCCGAGCATAAATTATGGCGGTGGACAAACATTTTTACCGACTCAAAATTATCTCCCAAGTTTAGAAAGCGATGCAACAGCAGTCGGTAAAAATCAGTATAAAAAACAGTTGCAACAATTCACAATAAATAACTCGTAAGAAATAGTCAAGAATAGGACAAAGATTGACTGTCCCTTTGGTGTCTTTCGTCCCTCTTTTAACGATCTGAGATATTAAAGTCCGGGATGACGAATTATAAAAAAAATGAAAGAAGAAAACATTTCAAAAAGACCACACCAGACCATAAAGCAAAATTCAGCCGATTAATGGCATTGGGCTGTATCTGTTTCTTGATCGGTTTGTTTCTATCAAACAAAAACTTACACGTACAGTATCAACCAACAAAAGATTGTGTATTTGTTCAATGTTTTCATGATTTCCTAACTGAAAATAAACGTTTTCCACTAATGTTGTTTTAATTCAAATACTAGTATCCTAATAAGATGAAGAAAAAATATGAAGATAAAGGCGAAATTATGGCTGAATGCATTTAGGAAAAAGGGAGAAAATTCAATCTCAAATATAGTCTTAATTTTGATTTCTTACGTATACTTTGTGTATGACGTTAGTAAAGTCAGATATCGAGAATTCTCTATAATACCTTTGTTGCACGTTGCACCTTTTAGAAAAGGATTTTTAATTGTGTCCATCGTTCTGGTGGTAACAATGCTTAAAGACGAAATAATCCTATTAGCTCGTATTCACCCGTTCTAGCAATCGGTTAATACCCTGTTACCTATTCGTTACCTATTCACTTATAATACGTTTGTTGTACGTTGCAACTTTTAGAAAAGGATTTTCAATTGTGTCCATGTCTCTGTTGGTAACAATGTGTTCTTAGAGATGAAAGGATCCTATTAGCCCGCATGTACCCGTTCCAGCGCTCGGTTAATATCCTGTTACCTATTCCTTACCTATTCACTTATAATACGTTTGTTGTACTTTGCACCTTTTAGAAAAGGATTTTCAATTGTGTCCATCGTTCTGGTGGTAACAATGTGTTCTTAAAGACGAAATAACCCTATTAGCTCGTATGCACCTGTTCCAGCGCTCGGTTAATACCTTGTTACCTTTTCGTTACCTATTCACTTATAATACGTTTGTTGTACGTTGCAACTTTTAGAAAAGAATTTTCAACTGTGTCCATGTCTCTGGTGGTAACAATGTGTTCTTAGAGTTGAAAGGATCCTATTAGCCCGCATGTACCCGTTCCAGCGCTCGGTTAATATCCTGTTACCTATTTGTTACCTATTCGTTACCTATTCACTTATAATACGTTTGTTGTACTTTGCACCTTTTAGAACAGGATTTTCAATTGTGTCCATCGTTCTGGTGGTAACAATGTGTTCTTAAAGACGAAATAACCCTATTAGCTCGTATGCACCTGTTCCTGCGCTCGGTTAATACCTTGTTACCTATTCGTTACCTATTCACTTATAATACGTTTGTTGTACGTTGCAACTTTAAGATAAAGAATTTTCAACTGTGTCCATGTCTCTGGTGGTAACAATGTGTTCTTAGAGTTGAAAGGATCCTATTAGCTCGCATGTACCCGTTCCAGCGCTCGGTTAATATCCTGTTACCTATTTGTTACCTATTCGTTACCTATTCACTTATAATACGTGTGTTGTACGTTGCACCTTTTAGAAAAGGATTTTCAATTTTGTCCATGTCTCTGGTGGTAACAATGTGTTCTTAGAGATGAAATGACCACATAAGCGCGCATGTACCCGTTCCAGCGCTCGGTTAATACCCTGTTACATATTCGTTACCTTTTCGTTACCTTTTCGTTACCTTTTCACTTATAAGACGTTTGTTGTACGTTGCACCTTTTAGCAAAGGATTTCCAATTGTGTTCTTAGAGATGAAATGACCCAATGTGCGCTGATGTACCCGTTTCAGCGTTCGTTTAATAACCTGTTACATATTCGTTATATATTCGTTACTTATTCGCTTTTAATACGTTTGTTGTACGTTGCACCTTTTAGAAAAAGGATTTTTCAATTGTGATCATATCTCTGGTGGTATAATTGTGTTCTTATAGATAAAATACCCCTTTTAGCGCGTATGTACCCGTTCCAATGCTCGGATAATACCGGTACCCGGTTACTTATTCGTTCCTTATTCGCTTTTAATACGCAGGGTATACGTTGTATCTGAAAAAAATAGTTTTTTAATTGTGTTCATGTTTCTGGTGGTAACAATGTGTTCTTAAAGATGAAATGACCCTATAAGCGCGCATGTACCCGTTCCAGCGCTCGGTTAATACCCTGTTACCTATTCGTTACCTATTCACTTATAATACGTTTGTTGTACATTGCACCTTTTAGAAAAAAAAGGATTTTCAATTGTGTCCATGTCTCTGGTGGCAACAATGTGTTCTTAGAAATGAAATGACCCTATTAGCGCGCATGTACCCATTCCAGCGCTCGGATAATACCCGTTTACTTATTCGTTCCGTATGAGCTTTTTATGGCGCAGGGTAAACGTTGCGCCTTGAAATAAATCGTTTTTTAATTGTGTTCATGTCTCTGGTGGTAACAATGTGTTCCTAGAGATGAAATGACCCTATTAGCGCGCATATACCGGTTCCAGCGCTCCGATTATACCCTGTTACCTATTTGTGACCTATTCACTTATAATACGTTTGATACGGTGCTTTTTGTCCGCAATTCGCTTTTTGTCCTCTTTTGCTTTTTGTCCGATAATTTTCCTTTTTGTCCGAAACTTTTGCTTTTTGTCCGTTGCTTTTTGTCCGTTTTGCCTTTTGTCCGATTATTTTGCTTTTTGTCCGATTATTTTGCTTTTTGTCCGAAACTTTTGCTTTTTGTCCGTTGCTTTTTGTCCGTTTTGCCTTTTGTCCGATTATTTTGCTTTTTGTCCGAAACTTTTGCTTTTTGTCCGTTACTTTTTGTCCGTTTTGCTTTTTGTCCGATAATTTTGCTTTATGTCCGATATAAAATGTGTATATTTTTGGCAGGTTTCATTTTGAACTTCAAAATACCATGTCCTTTTAGGAGTTAAATACAGACCATACTCACATTATAAATGATTTGTACATGAAATTTCATGTCTTTTACAATATATCGCATTACCTCTAAAATGACTCGAAGCACTAATATCCTAGACCCGTAGGTGTTGGTCAACAGAGGGCAAGGGGAACACTCTTGTATATCCCTAAGTCTAAAAAACAACTATTGAAAGCTGGCTAAACTAAGACATACTCCAGGTAGGCCATTATACCAGAAGTAGAGGTAGTCAAACCCTTATGAATGGCTTATAGCACTTATGTCCTGGATCTACACGAGTTTATCAGCAACGAATTAAAAGGGGCATGAGTTTCGCCGGTATATCACGAAGTAAAAATAAACCTCATTATTGCCAGCTCTTCAAACTAAGAGATTCTCCACGTTGGCCATTATACCAGAGGTATAGGTAGGCAGTGCCTCTTAAATGGTCCATGGGCCATGGCACTTATGTCCTCGACCCGTACGAGTTGGTCAGAAGAGAGTAAGGGGAATACTCTAGTATATCACACAGTCCACCAAAAATAGTGACGGCTGCCCAAACTAAGACATTTTAGGTGCGCCCTTATACTAGATGTTGGAGTAGTCATTCTCTTAAAAATGGCTAGCACTTATGCTATAGACCCGAACGAGTTTGTCAACAATGAGTTAAAAGGGGGATGAATTAGCCCGGTATATAACGAAGTTGAAATAAACTGTTGCCCGCTGGCTAAACTAAGAAATTATCCACGCGGGCCATAATATGAGAGGTAGAGGAAGGGATTGCCTCTATAAAATGACCATGAGCACGTATTACCTAGACCCGTACGAGTTAGTCAGCAAAGTGTAAGGTTGGTACCCTAGTATATAATAAAGTCGAACTAAACTATTGCTGGATGGCTAAGAGATTCTCTGCGTGGGCCATGATACCAGAGGTAGAGGTTGTCATTGCCTCTAAACTGGCCTAAATCACTTATTCCCTAGAGAAGTACGCGGTATCATCAAAGGGTTTAAAATGGAGTTGGAACCTCTGTTTACAAAGAAGTCGAAATAAATTATTGCCGGCTTGCTTAAGTACGAGATTCTCCAAGTTGGCCATTAATCCTAGGTTAAATGTGTGCATTACCTTTTAAATGGCTGATAAAACTAACGCCCTAGACCTGTTCGAGTTTGTCAGCAAAAGGTTAAAGGGGGATGCGATGCCTCTTTTTACAACGAAAATATAAATTAAGCCGACTGGCCTAACTAAGAGATTCTATACGCGGGGTATTATATCAGAGGATGAGGTAGGCATTACCTCTAACATAGCCATAACACGTATGTCCCAGACCCGTGTAAGCTAATCAGCAAAGGGAAAGGGGGTACCTAAGTATATCACAAAGTCGAAATAAACTATTGCTGGCTGGCTAAACGAAGAGATTCTCCACATGGGCCATGATACCAGAGGTAGAAGTGGCCATAGCCTCAAAAATGGCAACTTATGCCGTAGACCCGTACCAGTGCTTCAGCAAAGTGTTAAAAGGGGGAGGTGGTATCTATGTTTACAACGAAGTCGAAATGAATTATTGCAGGCTGGCCAAACAAAGAAATTCTCCACATAGGCCATTATAACAAAGGTAGTGGTGGACATTGCATCTAAAATGGCCAATACTTCTTATTCCATTGATCTGTACGTGTTTGTCAGCAAAGGGTAAGGAGGGTACCCTGGTATATAACAAAGTCGAAATAAACTATTGCCGGATGGCCAAAAATAAAATATGATCCACGTTTATCATGATACCAGAGGTAGAGGTGGGCCTTGCGTTTAAAATGGTTTATAGCACTTATGCCAGCAAAATGAAAGGAGGGTATTATAGTATATCGCAAAGTCGTTATGAAATATTGCCGGCTGTTCAAACTAAGAAATTCACCACATGGGCCATGCTACCAGAGGTATAGGTGGTCATTGCCTTTAAAATAGCCTATAGCACTTATATGGCATATACCCGTACGAGTTTGTCAGTAAAGAGCTAAAATGAGGAGGTGGTACCTCTGTTCACATTAAAGTCAAAATAACTGTAGCCGGTAGGCCAAACTCCGGGATTCTCTACGAATATCATTATACCTGAGGTAGAGGTTTATTTCGACTTCGTTGTAAACAAAGTTAACACCTTTTATTTTTAACCCCTTGCAGTCAAAATCGTACAGGTCTTTGGAATTAGTGTTATATGCCATTTTAAAAGGCAATTACCATATCTATCTGATTCATTATTGTCAAACTCGTACGGGTCTAGGGCATAAGTGCTATTAGAAATTTGTATGGCAATGCCCTCCTCTATCTCTGGTAAAATGGCCTACGTGGAGAATCTTTTAGTTTGGCTAGTCGGCAATTATAAAAGTGTATTTCGACTTCGTTGCAAACAGAGGTACCACCTTACCCTTTTAGTTCATTGTTGTCAAACTCGTACGGGTCTTGGGCCTAAGTGATCTGTGCCTTTTTTAAGGCAATGCCTACCTCTACCTCTGGCATCATACCCCACGTAGAGAATCTCTTGGCCAGCCGGCAAATGTTTATTTCGACTTTTTTATATACCAAGGTACTTCCCTAACCCTTTGCTGACTTACTCGCTGGCTTATCCCTTATTGTAAGTAAGTAAGGTCAATAAATATAAGACTATATGCCAGGTCTTTCTGACAACCAATTACAAACAAATTGGGGTTTATCTAATGAGGCTTTTCCCAGGATGCAATTGCTCGTAGACTGTATACAGTTGACCAAATAATCCACAAATTCCGCAAAAGGATCTTTTAATTATAGGCCATGTCCATTTAGATATTTAAGCAACAAAAGCCCAGCATGACCGATGCATTAGTCTTTAACATCTCCGATATTGATTCCGCGTGGCCTTCCAATTGACATGAGTGTCCATTGGTGTTCATTGTTAAACCTTTGGAGCTATATCAGTTTGTGTGGAAATTAAGAGCACGATGACCTTCCCTTGGTGATAACAACATGACCAACAACCATATCGTGTGTTACCGAAAGCCGTCAGCGATAGTCACACCGACAATTTGCTACCTTCGTGGACAAAAGCCTGGCTTTTCGCTGGATCCTAATTAACATCTAGTGTCGTCACTACCATTTGCTGTAGAGATTTAGTTGCACAACATAACAGAAACATTCTTTGTAAATACTCTATGTTGATATTTTGACATTTGGATGGTTCATATACCAATTTTAGCCGAAAAATGATAATGAAACATTTCTGTTTAATATCGATCTATTGTTGGAATTGTAAATTTTCATATTCAATTTTTGTTTGTTTAAAGATTACCATTTTAAATAAAGATTTTTTTTTTTTTAAAAGCAAGTGTTAGACTTGTGCTTTTATTGCCACTCAGTTCATATAACCTGTCATTTTAGTCGAGCCTGTAACTTTTGTTGCAGAAAGCTCGACATATGAATAGTGATCCGGCGGCGGCGGCGGCGTAAGTTAAGTTCTGAAAAGCTTAATATTTTAGAAAGTGGAAGAATTGGATGCTTCATACTCTGTATATAGATGCCTCATGTTACGAAGTTTCTGTCAGTCACATGTCCAATGTCCTTGACTTCATTTTCATGGTTCAGTGATCACTTGAAAAAAAAGTTCAGAATTTTTGTAATGTTGAATCCGCTCTTATTATAAGTAATAGGATAACTATATTTGGTAGGTGCGTACCTTGCAAGGTACTCATGCCCGTCAGACAGTTTTCACTTGACCTCGACTTCATTTCGTGGATCAGTGAACAAAGGTTAGAATAAGTTTTGGTGGTCAAGTCCACATCTCAGATACTATAAGCAACAGGGCTAGTATATTCGGTGTATGGAAGGACTGTAAGGTGTACATGTCCAACTGGCAGGTGTCATCTGACCTTGACGTTATTTTCACGGTTCAGTGGTTATAGTTAAATTTTTCTGTCTTGGTCTGTTTTTCTCATACTTTATGCAATGAGTCTACCATATTTGTTGTATAGAATGATTGTAAGGTGTACATGTCTCGCGGGAAGATATAATCTGAGTTCAGTTTTTGAGTTTTGGTCTTTTTATCTAATATTATATGCCAAAGGTCACTATATTTGGTGCATGAAAATATCTTATGATCTATATATAAGTCTCCCAGGTTTTCTTTGACCATGACCTCAATTTCACGGTTCATTGCACAGTGTTAAGTTTTTGTGTTTTGGTCTGTTTTTCTTAAACTATAAGTAATAGGTCAAGTATATTTGTTGTATCGAAGAATTGTTAGATGTTCATGTCTGCCTGGTATGGTTCGTCTGACCTTTACCTCATTTTCATAATTCATTTGGTCTTTGTTTAGCTATCTTGGTTAATGTTAAGTTTATGTGGCAGTTGTAATATATCTTTATACTTAGGGCTATCAACATAATATTAATGATGAGTAAAGTAGGCGAGACATTTCAGTGTGTGCACTCTTGTTTAAATGTGCTTATTTATCCGAGTCCTGGACTGCATTCCAGTGGCTTTCATTCGTTTACTTTTGTGTAAATTTTATACAGATCAGTATTTTTTCAAATGTTTTACCAATATTTTAGCTGCATGTAACATCTTGAACACTCAATACAGCAAAACAAAATTTAGATTTCAGAAATAAATAGCCTTTAGTCATCGACGAATAGCCGATGATTTCAAGAGTTGTTTCCGTTAAAGGATGATTCCTTTTTTTTTGTGCAATACTTGCTCTTTCGGAGGCTCGAGGGTAATTTCAGCAAAAATTTTATCATTTTTGTTTTCATTACAAATTTTATTTATTACACTATTAGTTATAACTTTATGAATTGGCTCAAAAATCAACCCAAAAAATCGAATGATTTTGGCCTCAGGTTTATTTTTCAAATGTTTATATCACTGTAAAAGCTCCAAATTGTCTCCCTTTAGTGCAATAATGACATTTTGTTTTGGCATTAGAATTAATATGTCTTTTTCAACTCATCGGTGACCTATAGATATTTTTCAAATATGCTTTACGTAAACTAAACAGTTGTAAAATTAAATCGATTTCTGTAATTTAGTTCTTTTTTTATTTCGATATATATATCTCTCTATTTCTCCTATTAGTTCAACTTAAAAAAAGTACCTTAACAAAAATGGTTGCTTCTTTCGAGGGCAGACTGTGAGCATAAGTGAACGATAACCCCATGTTTTTATTTGATTTTTCTATTTAGTATATGATAAAAGTTCATCTATAGAAAAACAAGCAAAATCCTACATGTATATTTAAAAAATAATGGATTAATACCCACCAGTCCCCTTAACGACAATAAAAATAAATAGAACATTACGTTTGAGTATCACCTACACTATTTTACAACCTCTATTGGTGATACAATATATGTATTTCTGCTGTTGTTTTATATAAGTTATTGTCCTGAATAAACATCTTTATGCGTTTTTGCGTTTTTGCGTTTCAGTTTTTATTGTGAAATTTCTTCAATCAGCCAAGACAAACTTTAAATTTCGCCTTAACGATGTTTTCGCGAGAAATCCATGTATTATTATCGGATTACTTCAAATTTAATCATTGTCTAGTGCCCTAAAATGAGATTTTCCGAGACGCTGGGTTTGAAATGGGATACCCTATTTAATTTAAACAATATTTGCAATCTTTTCAAAGAGATGCAGATGGGAATTTTCGTTCCTTATGAAAGTGTTCGCAAGGAGTTAAATTATAAACTCCTTATAGGATTATCAAAAAGCAACTATTAAGGACCCCCTTGGAATAAAGATCTTCCAAGACAACGTGTTCGAGAGTTTGAGTTTAATACATGACTTTTTAAAACTTAATGGACGGAGCAGGATTATCTTACTCTTCCAGTTAACCATTCATACATCATCACAGTTGCATTGGTTCTTGTTGCTCAGATTTCAAATTTCAATGATTTCGTCCGAGACCACAATTGTCGTCCCTTGATTTTCGTTATTAGTCCCTAGTGATAACAGTGGGTTACTTGCCAATAATTTGTATACCCCTTCAAAATTTATTTCTCCTTGTTTAATGCCTCAAATTGTAAGTAGGGGGGGGGGGGGGGCGGTAGGGGGTGAAATTACACTGTCAAAAAATTTGGGTCCAGAATTTTACAGGAAAGTAGTGATTTGGTCCAGCTGAAAAAGGTTGAAAATTAGCACTTAGGAAGCTGTCAAAAGATTTCAAGACACCCTAAACACAAAATTGTCCATATTTTGAGTTAGACGCGATGAAGTTTTCTATAATTTTGATATAATTTGTCCCATAATAGTACAACACACTGTAAAAGTTTCATTGAGAAAGCGCAGGTGGGATTTTTTTAATTTTCATTTATGTTCTAAAAGAAATGCACTACGAATTAATTGTGTTCTCGGACCATTTGTTTTGTGGACTGTTGTGTATCTTGTTGTTATGCATTCAGCTGCGGCTTTGTTGGTTTGTTTCAACCCTTTTTAGTGTGATTATCCTTTGGTACACTTTGCCTCTCTCTTATATATGATATCGCAATAATTATATATATGTAATATGATTTATATGGATACAATATTGAATTAAAATAGACAAAATAATTAGATGAGTGAAAAAAAGAAAATGAAGTAATAATTGTACGTGTGAGGAGTTGGCATTCTTATAAAAAAGAAGATGTGGTATTATTGCCAATGAGACAACTATCCACAAAAGACCAAAATGACACAGACATTAACAGCATTAGGTCACCGTACGGCCTTCAACAATTAGGAAAGCCCATAAGGCCCCGATAAGACAATGTAAAACAATTCAAACGGGAAAACTAACGGCCTTATTTATGTAAAAAAAATAAATGAAAAAAAAACAAATATGTAACACATAAACAAACGACAACCACTGAATATACAGGCTCCTGACTTGGTACAGGCACATACATAAATAATGTGGCGAGGTTAAAGTCTTTTACACTAGAAATATTTTAGATCTTGTTATATAGACTAATTCTTATTCATTCTGGTCGTAAGTTAGTCTGTCATCCTCAAACGTGTGAGCAATGGTGTACGTACACCAACTTGTAGAATACATGGGATATTCAAAGACTTAAACGAACGTTAAGTCTCAGAGGCATGACTTTTTATTAGTTGTTAGTGGCTTTGAAATAGCTGTAAGATAACTGCGAGTACTCTCAGATCTGTTCATTGTGTCTTTTTGTGTCGGGATGTATAAGTACCCGGCCACGTCCACTTGTATTTGTGTCTATCTGATGAGTTAAGCCTTTTTCAACTGATTTTTATAGTTCGTTCTTATGTTGTACTATTATACCACTGTCCCAGGTTAGGGGGAGGGTTGGGATCCCACTAATATGTTTAACTCCGGCACATTATTTAAATCTGTGCCTGTCCAAAGTCAGGAGCCTGTAATTCAGTGGTTGTTGTTTGTTTATGTGTTACATATTTGTTTTGCGTTCATTTTTGTACTTAAATAAGGCCGTTAGTTTTCTAGTTTGAATTGTTTTACATTGTCTTATCGGGGCCTTTTATAGCTGAGTATGCGGTATGGGCTTTGCTCATTGTTGAAGGTCGTACGGTGACCTATAGTTGTTAATGTTTGTGTTATTTTGGTCTTTTGTGGATAGTTGTCTCATTGGCAATCATACCACATCTTCTTTTTTATATGCTCAAAACTTTAGAATAGTTTAGAAATTATTTATCAAATCAAATAATCTTTGAGTGATGGTTTCGTTATTGAAATTCTAAATTGATGTTCAACCGCGCTAAATATTATATATGATAATCATACGAATAAGTCAGGAACGGAGTTTCAATCTGTAATTCAATAGTTGTTGTTTGTTTCTGTATTTGTTTGTCGTATAGTGTTTTGTAAATCAATGGTTTTCTCGTTTGAATAGTTTTATCATTATGTAAAATGGTGTCTGCGTTTGCTACATGTGGAAGTGTACACATTTACGACATGTTATTGCTTAAACGCACAGTTTCTTCTTCCCGGTAATAACATATAGTCACCATTTGCACTTATATGCGAATGGCCGATTGACAGTCACTCCAAAATATTTTGCAACATTTCAGTTAAAAAAAAAACTTTTTTAAGTCTGGTAATATTTTCGTCATATTTCCAACAACTTTATTTTTCTTAAACATTACAAATATTACAAATATAACAAACAAACAAACTTCATTTTTGGAACATTATCACAAAGTTTACGTAATACATGTGTAGCTATTTATTTAGATAAACTGTATTAATCCATACATTTCGGAATTATTTAGCAACTATATCCAAATGACGAGGAAGTTCGAGGTTATTCAAGTAATAAGATTAAGGAAACTTTGGTTAACACAACAGCATTTTCAACAAAGTAGTTTATTTTTGTTTGACAAACTCGAAAAGAGGGAGAAAAGTAATAAAATGGTTACTTAAGCATTTACTTAATTTCTATCACGAAATAAATGCGTTTAATATTTTAGATACAGATACAATATAGTGCATTCGTAAATGTAAAACACTTTTTAATAGAAAATTTAAAAGAGATACGTCAACAGTGTTTATTTTAGAATTGCTCAAGTCTGTAGGGCTTATTCCCGATTGTCCCACTTTTTTTTAAATTAAGAGCTCATATTGTCTCACATGAAAAGTTCTGACTGGTCCACATTATTTTATGAGGCGAAATGTTCTTATCCCTTGTTAGATTGTCTCTATGGTTTTGTTTCAGATATATAAGCCAAAATCTACATTTTATGCGATGTTCTATTTTTAGACATTGCGGCCATCTTAATTATTGGGCGGGGTCATCGGATACTTTTTTGAAACTAAATACCCTAAGGATGATTTTGGCCATGTTTGCTTTAATTTTGCCAGTAGTTTCAGAAGAGAAGATTTTTGTAAAAATTAATGACGACGACGAATAATGACAAAATGAGAAAAGCTCACTTAGTCCTATGGTCCAGGTGAGCTAAAAAGCAAAACGGACAAAAAGCAACGGACAAAAAGCAAAAGTGTCGGACAAAAAGCAAAATTATCGGACAAAAAGCAAAACGGACAAAAAGCAACGGACAAAAAGCAAAAGTATCGGACAAAAAGCAAAATTATCGGACAAAAAGCAAAACGGACAAAAAGCAACGGACAAAAAGCAAAAGTATCGGACAAAAAGCAAAATTATCGGACAAAAAGCAAAAGCGGACAAAAAGCAAATTGCGGACAAAAAGCACCGTATCATACGTTTGTTGTACGTTGCACCTTTTTGAAAAGGATTTTCAATTGTGTCCATCGCTCTGGTGGTAACAATGTGTTCTTAAAGACGAAATAACCCTATTACCTCGTATGTACCCATTCCAGCGCTCGGTTAATATCCTGTTAAATATTCGTTACTTATTCGCCTATAATACGTTTGTTATAAATTGCAACTTTTAGAAAAAGATTTTCAATTGTGTCCATGTCTCTAATGGTAACAATGTGTTCTTAGAAATTAAATGACCCTATTAGCGCGCATGTACCCGTGCCAGCGCTCGGTTGATACCCTGTTACCAATTTGTTACATATTCGTTACCTATTCACTTATTATACGTTTGTTGTACGTTGCACCTTTTAGAAAAGGATTTTCAATTGTGTTCATGTTTCTGGTGGTAATAATGTGTTCTTAGTTTAAACATATTTATTTATAGTGAAACAAGTTTTGCATCTTATATTAATCCCTTTCCACTTTGCGGTTGCGAGTGCTGCCTTGTAGCGGCATTAGCCTACTCTTTTTCGAAATCTACAAGGGTGTCTTTAACGTGCAAGAGATATGGCTCTCTCTTAACACAGGTCAGCTATTTGTCGTCCCCTTCCGACGGACTATCATCGTTTCCTCAAGACCATACTCGCAAATGGTATCGAGGGAGAGCCGAAAATTGAGTTCCTGAAATTTTCATCCCGAACGGGAATCGAACCAGGAACCTTTGTGTTAGTAGTCCGATGCACTAACCACTACACCCCGGCTCTCTTATTGTGCTTATTGATGAAATACCCCTATTAGCGAGTATATAGGTAACAGGGTATTTACCAAGCGTTGGAACGGATACATTCACGCTATTAGGGTCATTTCATCTCTAAGAACACATTATTACCACCAGAGACATGGACGTAATTGAAAACCTTTTTTTCTAAAAGGTGCAATTTACAACAAACGTATTATAAGTGAATAGGTAACGAATAAGTAACCGGATATTATCCGAGCGCTGGAACGGATACATGCGCTTATAGGGTCATTTCATTTCTAAGAACACATTGTTACCACCATAGTCATGGACACATTTGAAAATCCTTTTTTTCTAAAAAGTGCAATGTATGTAACAAACGTATTATAAGTGAATAGGTAACGAATAGGTAACAGGGTATTAACCGAGCGCTGGAACGGGTACATGCGCGCTAATAGGGTCATTTCATTTCTAAGAACACATTGTTACCACCAGAGACATGGACACTATTGAAAATCCTTTTCTAAAAGGTGCAACGTACAACAAACGTATTAAAAGCGAATAAGTAACGAATATTTAACAGGATATTATC
Source organism: Mytilus trossulus (assembly GCF_036588685.1). Taxonomy (NCBI): domain Eukaryota; kingdom Metazoa; phylum Mollusca; class Bivalvia; order Mytilida; family Mytilidae; genus Mytilus; species Mytilus trossulus. The sequence continues at coordinate 28,313,478 of NC_086381.1, forward strand.
CGAGAGCTGGAACGGGTATATATGCGCTTAAAGAGTTATATAACCTCTAAGAAACCAAATGTACCACCAGAGACAACAAAACAATTGAAAATCATGTTTTAAAAGGTGCAACGTATGATACACGTATTATAAGCGAATTATAAGCGAGTAATGGAACGAATTAAACAATGTACACCCTGTTAACATGTTTAACTGCACCAGATTATGTTAGTATGTGCCTGTCCCTAGACAAGAGCCTGAAATTAAGTAGTTATTGTTTTTGTGTTACATATTTGTTTTCCGTTTATTTTTTTGTATATGAAATACGGCCGTTAGTTTTGTTGTTTGAATTTTTTTAGATTCCCAGGATCCCCAAAATTACAAGTGTAAAACCTTTCAAACGGGAAAACCAACGGTCTAATCTATATAAAAAACGAGAAACGAGAAACAACTGTTAAGTTTAGTATGACGTCCATTATCACTGAACTAGTCCATATTTTTGTTTATAGGCCAGCTGAAGCACGCATTTGGGTGCGGGTTTTTTTTCTACCTGTATCGAAGAACCAAATGTATCTGAGAAACACACCTTATTTGATTTGCGCGCCTTATAATTATTTTGTACTTTAGATAAAGTTTAACTATACCGTTATCATAGTATCTGAAAAACAGACCAATTCTGAGATATTTAACATTAACCAATAAACCATGAAAACAAAGTCAAGGTCAGATGATATCGACCAGCCAAACAGTAGCCAGTACTTCGGTACTGGCATGAAAATACGGATGTTTTGTGTTATTAAAATTTGCTGTTACAAAATATTAGAAATTATTATAAATTAAGGAATGTATCTCCCTCATGCAAAGCTCTGATTCCTTTCACGGATTTGGCTATACTTTTTGGACCTTTTGGATTATAGCTCTTCATCTTTTATATAAGCTTTGGATTTCAAATATTTTGGCCACGAGCATCACTGAAGAGACATGTATTGTCGAAATGCGCATATTGGTGCAAGAAAATTGGTACCGTTAATTTTATTACTACCACTGAGTCGATGCCTCTGCTGGTGGACTATTAGTCCCCGAGGATATCACCAGCCCAGTAGCCAGTACTTCGGTACTGGCATGAAAATACGGATGTTTTGTGTTATTAAAATTTGCTGTTACAAAATATTAGAAATTATTATAAATTAAGGAAGGTATCTCCCTCATGCAAAGCTCTGATTCCTTTCACGGATTTGGCTATACTTTTTGGACCTTTTGGATTATAGCTCTTCATCTTTTATATAAGCTTTGGATTCCAAATATTTTGGCCACGAGCATCACTGAAGAGACATGAATTGTCGAAATGCGCATTTAGTGCAAGAAAATTGGTACCGTTAATTTTATAACAATCATTCCATGAAAAAAAATATTGTTTAATTATTCCTTATAGTATCTGAAAAAATACCAAACAAGAATCATAACATGGACCAATGAACCATGAATATAAAATCAAGGTCAGATTAATATAATTGCAAGATAGACAATTTCACCATACAAACATTCCATACTTCAAAAAAATATCTAACTAAATTCATATAGTATCAGAGAAATACACCAAAACACAAACATTTCACTTTGCCGGACCACTTAACCCTAAAAATGGAGTATGTCAAAGTCGGATGACGCCTGTGAAGTGAACATTTAGCCATTAAAATCGTTCAATACAACCAAATATAGAAGAACTATTGAATTTGGTATCTGAGATTTTGTCTAAACCACGAACACTTTACACGAAAAATGAGGTCATGGTCAAGTGAAAACTGTTTTCCGAATTTTGGGAGCACACCATATTATTTTAGTGCTCACAGTATATTATATTGTGCGCACAATATATCTAATTTGTGCGTACAATATATTTAAGTTGTGCGCACAACATATTTATGTTGTGCGCACAATATATTATTTTGTGCGCACAATATATTATTTTGTGCGCACAATATATTATTTTGTGCGCTCAATATATTATTTTGTGCGCACAATATATTTATGTTGTGCGCACAATATATCATTTTGTGCGCACAATATATTTTTTTTTCTTCGCATGTCTCTAGCGGGGCTCCGTACCGTAGTGTCTCGAAACAGTATTCATATATTATTGTTAAAATTGAAACATTCATACTTGATTTTTTGCTGTATTACAAATACATATGTATTATCTAAATTTGCAAATAACTTGTCTAAAATTAAAAAAAACTGATTTCATCAACACAAAATTGTCTCATGCCAATATTTTTTTTTTATATATTCCCCGGGCCTTATTTTTTCTTCTCTGGGCGCTTTTTCTTCACCCGGGCGCAGTTTAGTAGGACCCATTTTAATCGATTTACTAGGAAATCCAACTTTTTAAAGTTCACTAAAACCTTTCGTTGAATTAACATAGTCATATTTTCACGACAAATATTACTCTTGGCACAGGAAAATTTCTGCACAGGGGATTTTTTTTTAAGCAGGGGATAAACTTAAAAGCCTACACCTAGATGAATAAAATTAAAATGCCTGTTAAAATATTTGTCCTTGAGCGTTCCCGGCTGAATGTATCATAAAATCAAGAAAAACGTTCCAGACGCATGAAATTCATAATGTGTTGTTTTCATTTTTTTAAGTTTCAAAATAATAGAAATTTAGAAATTATTGATTTATTGATCTTCTTCTTCGGAAGTCCATCCTATTTGCAGGGTTACCGCATTAAAATATCCTAGTTTTAGATAATTTTTTAAAATGCGTATAGTTATTTATAAAATATTTTAAATTTGTTAGTTTTAAATATATAACTTAGTTTTAGCAGAGACATATAATATTGTATTATATGTTTCTGGTTTTAGGTTACACATATGGTAAAGTGCAATCGTAACTACTCGGCCATTAATTATCGCTATGCAGTAAAATAACTTCGTGCAAGCAGAAAGGCCGACGGTAGTTCCGATTGTGGTAAAATGATAATTTTTCATTCCTGCTTTTGGTAATGCGGGGTTCACACATTGCCTAGTATTGCTCCCGTTTGAGATCAGACAGCAATACGACACGAAAAGTGAAAAAGTCGGATTAGTATCCTCAATTATCTGGAATGTCCTATCATTGTCTGAACACAGTCGTTTTAGTTCTTACGGGTCGGGAAGGGTCCGAATAGTTCGGCAAAGCACCCCGACAGTTAGGTGCGTCCCGTAACATTCGGGACAACTCAGCCGATTTTGTCTAGTCGGATTACAATCGTGGCTATGTCGTGACAAATTCTGCTGTATCGGATCGGATTCCAAACAATGTCTTGTGTATTCTGGACGGTGTCTTGTGGAACGGGAATGATCTGGAGTAATTTTTCATAGTTGTTTTTCTGCCGATTGAGTCCAGATTGCATCCAGATCTTGTCGATTGCGAACCGTTTTTTGCCGAAACCGTCCCGAAACAGTCCCGTTATTAATACGAAATTAATCAATGATACCCACGTCAGAGTCCCGATAATTACAGAATACAATACGACTGAGACCAGACAAAGCCGTTTGCAATGCGATAGAGCGGACCGTGATAGGATTACGTTCCGACAGTACCTGATCATCCCGAATATGCCGACAGTTTTCTAACGGATATCTTCCGTCAGCGTCGGTTCACTGTCTGGTCACTGTCTGATCTCTGTCGGATTTATACGTTCGGTAGAGTCGGGACGAAGTCGTGACAAAAAGTCATGTCGGTCGAATTTTACCTGGCGAAAAATACAAATCGGGTTAGAAGCATCTTCAGAACGGGATTATCGGTACTAATTCGCTTAGAAACGGTTGAATATCGTCGCTTCCTGAACACTATCTGATTGTTGTCGTGATTAAATTTATTTTTTTACAAATTTTGATTTAAGTTTGAATTTCCATCCACGATTCACAGGATCTTGATCAGACTTTTGATAAACTTTAATCGGGAATGGTCCTGTCGAGGACGGTAGTAAAAATCGTGAATGTGTGACCCCAGCTTAAAATTGGTCCAAAATATAGTCTTTCGAAAAATGTTTGAGATGTTCCCTTCAATAAATGTAGTAAACTGTAGTCATGAATCGACACGGCTAACAATATTGGTGATTTAAACTTAGTGACTGAGTAGACCGTATCACGTGAAACTCTGGTGTTTGTTTTTTATGTCATCTGCAGATTGAGGCAGACCTGAAGAATAGACACGCATATTAAGTAAGTTTTTAATTTTCAGAAATATGAAATGAAAATATTTTTGTATCAGGGTGTATAACTACGTAATATACGTCTTTGTTTTGATATATGGCCGTGTCTATTTTTAATATTTGATATTCTGGGGGGTGCAGGAGGATTTTTTTTTGATCGGTTATTTATTTTTGTAAACTGAGAGGACAGATTATTCTTTTTTGCACTATTGAAGTTAGATTTTTCATTTTCATTTAAGGTTCATCATAACCTTTTGGCTAAAATGGCCGTATTTACACTACAAATTTTACTCTGAGTACAGACTAACCTATACACCTGCAACAGTTTTAAGGGATGGCAGGAACTAGATATATAAATTTTAAATGCATTTTATGTTTCAGAAAATTATAAACTTTTCTAGATTTTGCTATCCATTTTTTTTTCGTTCCTGCAGAAGGTGCAAAAATTAACTAAGTAGTGAAAACGATTGAGAAGCTCCCCTCATATAATAAATGTTGTGAGTAGTATTGATTTAAATGGACAATAGATGGACAATAGACACCTGTAAAAAATAGGTGATTTAACAGGTTTAAACTGTGTAGCTGAGTGGACCGTATTAAATGAAACTCGGGTGTTTGTTTATTTTGCTATCTTTTGCAGACTGGAAAAAAATGCACATCAAAATGCAGGTAAGTTTTTAATTTTCTGAAACGTAGACTTCATATAACTTTTATATATCTAGTTCCTGCCATGCCTTAAAACTTTCCTGGATGTACCAGTTTGTCTGTACTCGTAGTAATTTTTGTGGTGTAAACACGGCCATATTTTTCAATTCCTTATGATGAACCTTAAGCAAGGGACTGATTATTCATTTTTACCACTATATTTAGGATATTCGAAAACATAATTGTTTTTAAATATTTGTTAATTATGAATAATTAGATATAGGAAGATGTAGTGTGAGTGCCAATGAAACAACTCCCCATCCAAATAACAATTTAAGAAAAAAGGTAAACCATTAAATGATATAAAATACATGTATAGTCAAGTCATTTGTACCATTTAATCATAATAGATCATTATCCGCTGCAGAAATTTTAAGATTCAAGATTTCATCCATAACCTCAGACACATACTTGTGTACAGGGGCGGATGCAGGAATTTTCGAAAGGGGGGGTGCTAGCCCAGGGCAAAGGAGGGGTGCAAAACATGTCCCGATACAAATGCATTGATCGGCAAAAATAAAGGGGGGGTGCGCACCCCCGGAACCCCCCCTCTGGATCCTCCACTGGTGTACAAGAGGACAATATATACAAACATTTTAAGATTATACTTATAGCGAGACAGGACAAACAAAACACAAATACATAGTAATAAGTATACTATAAAAGACAATTGGTATAATTAGAATAAGTATTTTATAATTTTCTATACCAAAAGAATCTCTATATAAAGGGTAATTGAAAATATTTACATCATTAGATAAGAACGTAGAATGGAAATTTCTTCCCATTTTCGTTTTATTTTCATGCTGTTATTCCTTTTATAATTGGCGTGATCTGATCATTCATTTTATAATTCCTTGATATTATTAGGGAGCTACCATTTGATTTTTATGGGGGGGCTAGGATGAAAAATTTTGTCCTGCCTTTTTTTTTTAGCTGTAATCTCTGTCCTGCCTTTTTATTTTTTACTCTGTTCGGTCCTGCCTTTTTTTTTTTAGTTTATCCTGACTTTTTTTACCTAAATTGTTGTCCTGACTTTTTTTTTTGCAAGTGTCTCATCCTGCCTTTTTAGCTCACCTGCCATCACTTGGCGTCCATCGTCGTCTGTCGTCTGTCGTTCGTCGTCTGTCGTCGTAAACTATTTCAAGAATCTTCTCCTCTGAAACTACTGGGCCAAATACTTTCAAACTTTAACTGAATGTTTCTTAGGGTATCTAATTTATAAATTGTATCTGAAGTTTTGATCTATCAACAAACATGGTCGCCATTGCTAAAAATAGAACATAGGGGTCAAATGCAGTTTTTGGCTTATAACTCAAAAACCAAAGCATTTAGAGCAAATCTGACACTATTAATAATGTTTATCAGGTGAAGATCTATCTGCCCTGAAATTTTCAGATGAATCAGACAACCTGTTGTTGGGTTGCTGCCCCTGAATTGGTAATTTTAACGAAATTTTGCTGTTTTTGGTTATTATCTTGAATATTATTATAGATAGAGATAAACTGTAAACAGGAATAATGTTCAGCAAAGTAAGATTTACAAATAAGTCAAAATGACGGAAATGGTCAGTTGACCCCTTTAGGAGTTATTGCCCTTTATAGTCAATTTTTAACCATTTTTCGTAAATCTTAGTTATCTTTTACAAAAATCTTCTCATCTGAAACTACTGGGCCAAATACTTCCAAACTTTAACTGAATGTTCCTTAGAGTATCTAGTTTGTAAATTGTATCCCAAGTTGTGATCTATCAACAAACATGGTCGCCATTGCTAAAAATAGAACATAGGGGTCAAATGCAGTTTTTGGCTTATAACTCAAAAACCAAAGCATTTAGAGCAAATCTGACATGGGGTATTATTGTTAATCAGGTCAAGATCTATCTGCCCTGAAATTTTCAGATGAATCGGACAACCCATTGTTGGGTTGCTGCCCCTGAATTGGTAATTTTAACGAAATTTTGCTGTTTTTGGTTATTATCTTGAATATTATTATAGATAGAGATAAACTGTAAACAGGAATAATGTTCAGCAAAGTAAGATTTACAAATAAGTCAACATGACGGAAATGGTCATGTGACCCCTTTAGGAGTTATTGCCCTTTATAGTCAATTTTTAACCATTTTTCGTAAATCTTAGTTATCTTTTACAAAAATCTTCTCCTCTGAAACTACTGGGCCAAATACTTCCAAACTTTAACTGAATGTTCCTTAGAGTATCTAGTTTGTAAATTGTATCCCAAGTTGTGATCTATCAACAAACATGGTCGCCATTGCTAAAAATAGAACATAGGGGTCAAATGCAGTTTTTGGCTTATAACTCAAAAACCAAAGCATTTAGAGCAAATCTGACATGGGGTATTATTGTTAATCAGGTCAAGATCTATCTGCCCTGAAATTTTCAGATGAATCAGACAACCCATTGTTGGGTTGCTGCCCCTGAATTGGTAATTTTAACGAAATTTTGCTGTTTTTGGTTATTATCTTGAATATTATTATAGATAGAGATAAACTGTAAACAGGAATAATGTTATGCAAAGTAAGATTTACAAACAAGTCAACATGACGGAAATGGTCAGTTGACCCCTTTAGGAGTTATTGCCCTTTAAAGTCAATTTTTAACCATTTTTCGTAAATCTTAGTAATCTTTTACAAAATCTTTTCCTCTGAAGCTACTGGGCCACATAATTCCAAACTTTAACTGAATGTTCCTTATGGTATCTAGTTAGTAAATTGTATCTAAAGTTTTGTTCTATCAACAAACATGGTCGCCATTGCTAAAAATAGAACATAGGGGTCAAATGCAGTTTTTGGCTTATAACTCAAAAACCAAAGCATTTAGAGCAAATCTGACGTGGGAAATACTGTTAATCAGGTCAAGATCTATCTGCCCTGAAATTTTCAGATGAATCAGACAACCTGTTGTTGGGTTGCTGCCCCTGAATTGATAATTTTAAGGAAATTTTGCTGTTTTTGTTTATTATATAATTATAGATAGAAATAAACTGTAAACAGCAAAAATGTTAAGCAAAGTAAGATCTACAAATAAGTCAATTTGACCAAAATTGTCAATTGACCCCTTAAGGAGTTATTGCCCTTTAAAGACTTTTTTTCACAATTTGTTCATCATGTTGACTTACTTTAAAAAATCTTCTCCTTTGAAACTGCTGTATCAATTTCAGCCAAACTTAGGCTAAATGAGTTTCAGAGTATCTAGTATAAATTTTATATTTTATTTCCTTGTATGTCAAGAAACATAGCTCCTATGGCTAAAATAGAACATAGGAGAAAATGATTATTTTTTTTGGCTTTTGAAGAAAATAGGACGATCCAAAAAACATTTAAATAAATTAAAAAGTCAAAATAATCATTGATGAGAGATTTAACCAAAAGAATTAAGGTGAGCAATTCAGGCTCTTGTTTTTTACTCAAAACTCCTGTCCTGCCTATTTTTTTCAATTTTCATCCTAGCCCCCCCCCCCCCCCCCCCCCCCATAAAAATCAAATGGTAGCTCCCTTATTTGTCCATGATTCCTTTTGATGTTTTATTTGTACGTTTATTTAAAGGTTTATGTACTCTTCTGTAGCCATCTCGAGGTAGCCATTATTGTACGAATTTTTCAAACCTCAATTGTATCAAACTTGATGAACAGCATTATTTTTTACTGTTTCATTGCATTTGATAGAAAAAGAGGACTTTGTGGCAAATCAATCAAGATTTTTATAGAAAATCCACAGCTTTTAAATACAGAGATTTTTGTTGTAAAATTTGAAACATAAATTATTCCCTTGATTTTCTATGATGTGCTAGTGTTTATTTTTTACAAAAAGTTCTAAGAAACCTGTAAATTCCAAAACACCTCGTGCTGAGTCACTAAAGTCGAGCACACCCTAAAAGGTGAACTTGATTTTGGCCATATTTATATTTGTTTTAACCAATAACTGCATTTATAAACTTGTTTTAAAGTCATAAGAAACCTCAAATCAAAAAAATAATGCATATGTTTTTTATAACTCAATGGATAGATTTCATTATAAAACTTATGTACATATACTTTTTTCTGAAGAAAATTCTTTAATTTATTCATATTTAGAAGAAGTTTACTTTATTTGAATTGCTTCCTTCCAGCAAGCAATTCCCCCGACATATTTTCCGTATGCAAGGTGACCTCAGTGTGACCCATCTCGTAAAAATCCGGTGTCCACAATACGCATGGATGTTCTTAAAATAAACTATTATCTGAATTTACATGTTAAACACTTGCTCAATTTCCATGCTTTTCTGTTTATTGTTGACAAACAAGTGACAATCGTTAAACTTTGGCTTCAAAACACGAACTTTAATTACCTGCTATATTTTCACAACAACACTGACCGATTGAAAAAAAATGACGATTATACGTAATTTACACGAAAAAAATGATAAATTCCAGCACAGAAGACTAAGTTTATGATGTTTGTATGCATTGGTTCAATAATTGGAAGAACATTATTTTTCACCGGTCACTCGTTTCTTATGACTTTAAGGAAATCAATGCTAGCACTGCGTGCAATAATCCTATATCTATCAGTCATCAAATTGCCAAATATGAGAGTACAAGGATAAAGGCTGTGGATTTTCTATAAAAATCTAGATTTATTTGCCACAAAGTCCTCTTTTTCTATTAAATGCAATGGAACAGTAACAAATAATGCATTGCATCAAGTTTTCCCTTGGAATATGTACAAAATGGCCTATCTCTAATATTATACCCCACACAGCGAGTTGCAGAGGGTATAATGTTTTTGGTCTGTCTGTCCGTCCGTCAGTCCTGTTTCTTGTCATCGCAACTCTTCTCAAACCACACAACAGAATTTCACGAAACCTTTTCAGATAATAAGGACATACTATGTAGTTTTGCATATCGACGGGAAATTGCGATTCAATTTTTTTTCTAGGAGTTACGCTCCTTTGAACTTATTTACTTTCATGTACTACTGCAACAGTTTGTCATCGCAACTCCTCTCAAACCACACAACAGATTTTCACGAAACCTTTTCAGATAATAAGGATATACTATGTAGTTGTGCATATCAACGGGAAATTGCGATTCAATTTTTTTTCTAGGAGTTACGCCCCTTTGAACTAATTTGCATCAATGTACTACTGCAACAGTTTGTCATCGCAACTCCTCTCAAACCACACAACAGAATTTCACGAAACCTTTTCAGATAACAAGAACATACTATGTAGTTGTGCATATCGACGGGAAATTGCGATTCAATTTTTTTTCTAGGAGTAACACCCCTTTGAACTTATTTGCTTCAATGTACTTCTGCAACAGTTTGTCATCTCAACTCCTCTGAAACCGAAAAAGAGAATTTCATGAAATTTTGTAGATAATAAGGACATACTATTTAGATGTGCATATTGTAGCTATTCCATTGGTCACTAGGTGGCGCCCAAAAAAAACTGAAAACTTATAGCTTCCGGTATTTTCATTCCACGATTTTCACAATCTTGTCGGTATTCTATTTTGAAAGGTGCTTTCCAAATCAACCATCAGACCAATATTTATATTTGCTGAATGTAATAATTGTTTAAGGTAATGCCTAACTGTTTTTATTTAAATCTTATCAATACACTTGAATTTTCTACTATATTTTGCTTTTGGAAAATAGTCCTGTTAAACGGTGAGGTCGGAAAGATGGACACCTGTTCATTATTATTGCAAATATATTAAACAGCTCCAAGCTTGCGGGATACTTCATATCAAATTATACTCAACAATAGTTTATAATAAGAATTTGTTTGGATATATTGAAATAAATTTAGTCAGTCGTCGGCGGCTAGGTTTTTACAAAATATACGGGTTTTAGGCAACTTGAGTTACCTCCCTTGTACTATAGACTTTTTTAGATATCATATGATGTGATAGTGCAGTTAGGTGCAGCTTTGATATTTTTTTTATTAAATAAGAAAATATTAAACCATGTGATATAAAAGTAGTGTCTATATTATTTATTTGAACCCTATTGTTGAAAAATGTCTTACTGACAATTGTACAATAATACTTTTGTCAAAAAGTTTCATATAAATGTGGAGGGTCATTGAATATTTAAACAAAGACCTACTTAAATGCTTGATCAATTGTTTGTTATTATAATCCCTGCACAATCAATGGGTCATTACAATAATTGGTACACAATGTACATAGCCAGGAGGCAGGATTACTTTGATCAATGTGTTAATGCGGCGTTTTGCATTTGCGCCGATCTGCATTTCATTTGTGCCCATTTTTTTGTCGAGCCTGCAACTTTTGTTGCAGAAAGCTCGACATAGGGATAGTGATCCCGCGGCGGCGGCTACGGCGGCAGCGGCGTTAGCTCACTTCTTAAAAGCTTTATATTTTAGAAGCTGGAAGACCTGGATGCTTCATACTTTGTATATAGATGCCTCATGTTACGAAGTTTCCGTCAGTCACATGTCCAATGTCCTTGACCTCATTTTCATGGTTCAGTGACCACTTGAAAAAAAAGTTCAGATTTTTTGTAATGTTGAATTCTCTCTTATTATAAGTAAAAGGATTATTATATTTGGTATGTGCGTACCTTGTAAGGTCCTCATACCCGTCATACAGTTTTCACTTGACCTCGACCTCATTTCATGGATCAGTGAACAAGGTTAAGTTTTGGTGGTCAAGTCCATATCTCAGATACTATAAGCAATAGGGCTAGTATATTCGGCGTATGGAAGGACTAAGGTGTACATGTCCAACTGGCAGGTGTCACCTGACCTTGACCTCATTTTCATGGTTCAGTGGTTATAGTTAAGTTTTTGTGTTTTGGTCTGTTTCTCTTATACTTTATGCAATAGGTCTATTATATTTGTTGTATGGAATGATTGTAAGGTGAATATGTCTAGCTGGCAGCGGTCATTTGACCGTGACCTTATTTTCATGGTTCAGTGGTTATAGTTAAGTATTTGAGTTTTGGTCTTTTAATCTAATATTATATGCCGAAGGTCTACTATATTTGGTGTATGGAAATATTTTATGATCTATATGACAGTCCCGCACGTTTTATTTGACCATGACCTTAATTTCACGGTTCATTGCACAGTGTTAAGTTTTTGTGTTTTGGTCTATTTTTCTTAAACTATAAGTAATAGGTCAACTATATTTAATGTGTGAAAGCATTGTTAGCTGTGCATGTCTGCCTGGCATGGTTCATCTGACCTTGACCTCATTTTCATGGTTCATTGGTCTTTGTTTAGCTATCTTGGTTAATTTTAAGTTTATGTGACAGTTGTAATAAAGCTTTATACTTACGACTATCAACATAATATCAATGATTAGTTAAGAAGGCGAGACATTTCAGTGTGTGCACTCTTGTCTTTCATTTGCGCCGATTATTTTTTTCATTTGCGCCAATTTTTTTTACAGGTAAATTACAGGTGAATAGATATAAAAATTCTTATTTTTATTATCATTAAAGACCTTTTTTAGTTGGCCAGTTATACAAATGTTATGAATTATCAATCATAACATGGATATAACTGGTTTGAACTCTGAAAAATATCAAAAAGTTCATTTCCATGTGATCAATGATGAATTTTTATAATGATAGAGCATTGATCTGAGTTATTCTCTGTTGATGTAATTTATCACACATATCTCTAGAAATTGTTTCAACCGCATTTAAGAAATTACTGTAGTTTGAAATTTCAGTCTCCAGTCAACAATTAATTGGTTTAATGTTTTCCTAGTTTGAAAATTAGTTTTCCGCTGATTTAATTGGGCATAGAAATGGACATCTAGTGAGTAAATGTTGAAGGTTTTCTTCCTCAAGTTTGCATAGCGGGCAAATTGGGTATGTACCTCCTATATTAAATATAGCTTTAGTTACTTGTAGGTTCACGTTACTAGTATCGTATCTTTTAATGTGGCTTTTTTTTTTTTTTTTTCTATATATCCTTATTATTTATTGTTTTCTTTGTATTCCCTGGAATTTACATGTTGAAGTATAACCTGTAACTTACCTGTAAATCCAATTAGGAGTAAATATAAATCGGCGCAAATGAAAAAATGAAATTGGTGCAAATGAAAGAATGAAAATTTTCAAAATCGGTGCAAATGTCATACGCCCGTGTTAATGATATGACACTAGGTCTTTATACTTAATAAGGGTATCACAAGTAATCATCTATGAGTCCTTTAAAAAGTTTATCATCTATCTACTTTCCAACCAAATGGTGATAATTACTTTAATAGTGATTAGTGTCTTTTTTAGCTCACCTGGCCCGAAGGGCCAAGTGAGCTTTTCCCATCACTTTGCGTCCGGCGTCCGGCGTCGTCCGTCGTCCGGCGTCCGTCGTCGTTGTTAACTTTTACAAAAATCTTCTCCTCTGAAACTACTGGGCCAAATTGAACCAAACTTGGCCACAATCATCATTGGGGTATCTAGTTTAAAAAATGTGTGGCGTGACCCGGTCAACCAACCAAGATGGCCGCCACGGCTATAAATAGAACATAGGGGTAAAATGCAGTTTTTGGCTTATAACTTAAAAACCAAAGCATTTAGAGGAAATCTGACATGGGATAAAAATGTTTATCAGATCAATTTCTATCTGCCCTGAAATTTTCAGATGAATCGGTCAACCCGTTGTTGGGTTGCTGCCCCTGAATTGGTAATTTTGTGGAAATTTTGCAGTTTTTGGTTATTATCTTGAATATTATTATAGATAGAGATAAACTGTAAACAGCAATAATGTTCAGCAAAGTTAGATTTACAAATAAGTCATCATGACCGAAATTGTCAGTTGACCCGTTTAGGAGTTATTGCCCTTTATAGTCAATTTTTAACCATTTTTCGTAAATCTTAGTTATCTTTTACAAAAATCTTCTTCTCTGAAACTACTGGGCCAAATCAATCCAGACTTGGCAACAATCATCTTTGGGGTATCTAGTTTAAAAAATGTGTCCGGTGACCCGACTATCAAATCAAGATGGCCGCCACAGCTATAAATAGAACATAGGGTTAAAATGCAGTTTTTGGCTTATAACTCAAAAACCAAAGCATTTAGAGCAAATCCGACCGGGGTAAAATTGATTATCAGATTAAGATCTAGCTGCCCTATTATTTTCAGATGAATCTGACAACCCATTGTTGGGTTGCTGCCCCTGAATCGGTAATTTTAAGGAAATTTTGCTGTTTTTGGTTATTATCTTGAATATTATTATAGATAGAGATAAACTGTAAACAGCAATTATGTTCAGCAAAGTAAGATTTACAAATAAGTCAACATGACCGAAATGGTCAATTGACTCCCTAAGGAGTTATTGTCCTTTATAGTCAATTTTTAACAATTTTCATAAAATTTGTAAATTTTTATTAACATTTTCCACTGAAACTACTGGGCCAAGTTCATTATAGATAGAGATAAATGTAAGCAGCAAGACTGTTTAGTAAAGTAAGATTTACAAACACATCACCATCACCAAAACACAATTTTGTCATGAATCCATCTGCTTCCTTTGTTTAATATTCACATAGACCAAGGTGAGCGACACAGGCTCTTTGGAGCCTCTAGTTTAAAGTGATTCAACAATGCTCTAATTTGATATTGAATACTAGCCAACACTTGTTTTTTTGTTGTAGGAGTATCTTGTATTATACAGTAGATATTGAGAAAAGAAGACAACCACCTTACTTATTTTGTTTTCAATTTTGGTAGGTAGACTTATAAAGGTGAACTTATATTTCAATGACCATAACTTCCAACCATTAAATTATAAACAAAGTATTAAAATTTATACACTTATTAGAAGAGATGGTAGGATATTCAGTGTGGGATCCAGAACTTTTTATTAGGGGGGGGGGCTGACTGACCTAAGGGGGTCCCGGCTCAGGTCATAGTTCAGGGATTCCCTATATAATCAACCAAATTTTGGTTAGTAGACTTATGAAAGTAATACTTGTATTTAAACTACCATTTAACCTTCAAACCTTTAAATTATAATCAAAGTAGAATTCACACAATTATAAGAAGATACATATGGGATATTAAAGTACATCGAATAAGACAAGCAAACAAACAATTTAGGAAGTGGCACAAATAAAATTATGCACTGCTAAAACATTAACAGTGGCGGATCCAGGGGGAAAGGTTTCTGGGTTGGAACCTTCCTTTTTAAAATGACTGGATCCACCCCTGATTAAAGTGTCTTAAATTGCTCTTAAGGTAAAAAAAAAAAAAAAAAAAAAAAAATGACCACAAAACACATGTCAAGTTAACTTTTGGTGTTGTCACTTTTACAAATCTACAGTTATTCCCCTTTACCAATGTAAAATGTGTTAATTTTGCGTTTTTGAAATCTGGAAAAATTGCTTGTACAAGTAAGGAGAATAAATTCTAACTTTGTTTACAACTGTAAAAATTACTTATTTCATTTAATAGGCAAAAAGTAAAAATAACTGATTAATGAATGAACAAGGGCATGATGACAACATGTAAATTATATATAGTGTTCTTTAATTTTTAGGTATAATTGTTCAGATTTATATGGTGCACATGTAATTAAAGAGCCAGTCTAGAGGAGTTTGCCAGTTTTTTCCTATTGGTATGCAAGTAAATGATAAATTGTTAATAATAAACAAAAATTTTGTCATACAAATAGAAAACTAAATTTCAAATATATAAACATAAAAAAAAACTCTGACATGTATTTGGTCTAGAAATCATGACCTGATCACAAGACAAAGTGCCATACTGACATAGATATTAGAAGATGTGGTATATGAGGGCCAATGGGACAACTCCATCCAAAACCATTCAAACAAAGAAATCAACAATATAAAAAACATGTTCAGAGCTCTAGATAAGCTGCGTAATTGTGTGATCATCACGCAATACAAATAATAGAAAACCCAATGCAATTGTCCATTGCAGGGTTCAATAACCCAATAAATTCACAGGAAAACCCAATTATAGGCCAAAACCATGAGTTCTCAACCTTTTTGTTGGCTACCGTTTGCGCTATTTACCCTTATCTGTTTTCACTTGTTGCGTAAATCTATTTTTATTATATTTATAATTGGAAATGTCCTTTCATTCTAAAAATAGTTCCCGGCATCAAGTAGCTGAAATGGGTCCCTGTTGGAATTTTCCCTTGCTCAAAAGGTACATGTGTTTTTGAAATCATTTCAATCTTCTCGGCGTTTATCCAATTAGCGTTTGTCATGTTGTCATATTTTTTTCGAATTGTTCGAGATTTATCATAACATACATTGAATTAAAATGAAAGTGAATGTCAGATAAAATATTGATTAGAAACATGTTTCAGCTTCTTTTGAATAACAGTGAGGGAAAGATATGTTGATAACAACAGTCAGTCAGTGTTTTTAGGAAGCGTCCGTCGAAAGCATGGGCGTGTTTGCGTACCTAAACGAGAACATTGCTAATAAACACGGGACTTCGTCAAAAACTGAATCAGTTGCGGTTAGAAAATGTGAAAGGCCAAATGATATCAAATATGAAATGATATGTAATTGGAAACCAAAAGTTCTAATAAGGGATAACTTTATCCAGATTTATGTAAATTGAATAAAACAAAAACATTCAAGTATAATTAGAGTTTATATACTATTTTTTTTCGTTTTACGGTTAATGAGTGAATACACACACAGACATTCCTCTCAGAAATTTTATATAAAGGTATATAAGAGAAAAAAAGATCTGAAACCAGTGCCTTGGAATACACATGTCCGTTATTTACAGTTTACACAAGTTGTTAGAAAATATAAAACTGGCAGAAGGTTTGAAACGGGACACAAATTAAACCTACTATTGCTCGTCAGTGAATTGAGAAAATAAAACAGCTATAGCACATATTAGGCCACGGTTTTTTAATTTGTTGGTTTAAGGATTTTTCTTATTAAAAAGTCGGGTCGGTCGGTCGGAAAAAAAATAAAAAAAATATCTTTTTTAAAAACAGAAAAATATGCAAAATTAATATATATTTCACCTCACTAACAAAGTGTTTGTCTTATTTGCTGTTTTGTCATCACTTCTTAACATTTAGTTCGATGAAAATTTATTGATCAGTGATCATGAACATCGCAGGACATCGTGTAAATTACATGACTTCCTGTAAAAAAAGGGTGGTGCACGGACAAAGACGAAATTAAATCGTCATTTCACAAACAAGAAAAACAGATTCGCGAAGCTCTCAATCAATTCCAGAAAACTTGGTAAATAATGATCTTCAATCACAAAAACTGATAAAGAAAAAAAATGTAAAAACGTCGTACAAAAATAAGTTTCAACACACGTGTCGAAAAACGAAATAGACTCGTCCACTGGAAAAACGACAATATCAGGTTAATCAGTTGTCATGCAATCTGGTTTTTATCCCAATTATTGATATTGATGAAACAAGAAAATTTCAAATGATTTGTTAATATTCAGTACTTTAATTGATGTATTCCACCTGTCAACATTTGGACAAGTCTATTTCTCTGAGATGATGCATCTTACGGACTGATGACAAATTACGGAAACGAACTTATTTTGTAATAGGTTTTCTACACAGATGTCGTTCCGCAAAATTATTTGCGCAAAAGACATTTCAAGGTCAGTTATAATTGATTTGCCTATTTTTAGAAACGTAAATTGAAAGTTTTAATTTTCACAACAGAAAGATGATTAATGCATTTCTTTTTATAAAAAAAAAAGAAAATTATAATTATTTTTCAGGGATAATGCATTGAAAAGGATCGGCAGGAATAAAAAAGCATGAAAAGTCAATTTTATTTTTATTCTGCAAATCGGCAAAATCGGATCGGCGGATCTTTTAATCAACAAATAAAAAAACCTTGGCCTTATTCAAAGAAAGAAACATATTTAAAATGGAAAAACATCCAGGGTTGATATTGCCTAAATATTCAATAGTGTGTTGATGAAAAAACCCAATACATTAAGGAGCTTGGTGGTGACAGACCCAATCTGATATCAACTTGAGGGTTGAATTGGAATTGATAATGCAATTAAAAATATGTATCACCCAATTACATAAGAAAATGGTGGGTAAAAACCCCAATTTGTGAATTCTTATCTGGAGCTCTGCATGTCCCCATAAAACATCACCCTTTGTCTATGCAGAACATTAATAAAACTAAAACAAGTAATAAACGCCCAAATATTATTTGGAAATCACAAAAAAATATGACTGCAAAGGTAGTAACAGCTGTTGGTCAGACCAAGGAGTAACAACAATTTAGAATAGTTTTAAAATACTCAATGTTATAATAAGAGGGCAGATAACTTATAAGTATAAAAAAAAACCTGATATTTTAAATAAAAATGATGATTATCGTATTACTGTCAATTTTACTTTATACCAATATAAAGAATTATAATAAATGTTGGATTTCTCTAGTTTTTAGATAATAATTTGGTGATAACAAAGGTCTATCAAAGAAAGATTTTGGTGTTTCCATCATTTTGGTATGCTTTATGATAGTATTAATTAGTATTGATAAGTTTAACTGCAAACGATATAAAATGCTTTCTACTTAATTCTTGAAATGGCATGTGCACAAATTTCTTCTCTTTCACTATACATATTCAATGAATGCATGTTTTATCAAAATGATATAATGTTTTGTTGCACAGTTTATGCACCTCTTGGTCCTTATTCATCCTCTGCTTTATGCTAGTTGGCACTGTAACATGTAAGCACGGTGAACGGTTATTACACATGTTCCTGTGGACCATTAATCAGGCAATGCAAGTGTTATGTAACCTGAGGGTTCCAGCTAGAACTGTGACATTATTTGTTATTATCAGATTATTACATGGCATTTTATTTGCCATGCGGCTCTTGGGCTGATATTGAACCTAGGGCTGATAATATATGCGATATGAAAAATGACATGTAATAATCTGATATTATTAAACAACATTGCTGTATTATTAACCAATCAACAAATACAATTTCAACTTGGAAAGGTAGCTGGATAATGATAAAACATTAGTAGTTCCAACTCAATCCTCAAGATATCAAACAAACAAGTATAACAAAGAATGAAAAGACACCAAGGTAATACAAATAATAACACATTTAATACATAATAATTAACAGTAAATGTCAATATTTAAAAAGGGGAGATAATAATTCAATACATGGATTATTTCCCTTTTTTAAATGTGTAATGAGCAATATTTTTTTATTTTTTTTTAAAGAAAACATAATCAACAAAGCAATCACATTAAAGACATTTTATCAAACCTTAGACTTGTCAAATCAATAATGACAATATATGCAAATGTATAAAAATCATTCATTTTTTACAGATTATAGTGGGAGTTTAATTGAGCAAGATAATCATTTTTGAAGTTTTAACATACAGCTATTTGACAGACATGTAAGTTTTAAACCAAATATTTAAAATTTCATATATACTACTGCTGGATTTGCATGGTTTGTTTTTTTGAATTTATTGATTTTAAAGATAATAACTTGAGGTTTGTTGTGAAAGTAGAAAAATATCTCAAATATAGACTTACATGTAGATAGTTTGTGAAAATATTAGAAAAACTGTTTTTTTGCACATTACAGAAATGGCAACTTAAGTGATAGCTTGACCCTGGGTGGTAATTGGCAGACATTTTACATTTTTTATAATTTTCGTTATGCAATTATGTATAGATACATTACTGGAAATTATTGTGAAATACTGCCAGACAGCACTATTTCCAATACTCTAGCAGATCATGTTCCCTATCTAGGTGAAGCATGCACCTGCTGTGTATGTAGAAGATACTCTAGTATAATTGTTACAGCAAGTTCATGTGCAAATGATTTGACTGATTCTGTTATTATGTGCATGACTGGGTCAGATAAATTAGAAAGTGTGAATGACGTCACAACATCTGAACAAACATCTGACATGACTTTTGAAAATAACCCTGATGAAATAGAATTACCCAGGTTTTTGTTGTTTCACATTCATTTAGTGATGATGAAACACAGATGCCCTCTTTCTCTAGGACGATATGTACCTGCCTGAGAAGTCATTTCAATCTATTGAGTTTGATGACTTTGACAGTCAGTTGCTATTTGAGCCTGAGGGAGCAGATGGTATTAGTTTCAGTGATGCTGAAACACAGTGTCCAACTAATTTAAGCCATGCACATGCATCAGCTGAATTAATTAACACTACCAACAGCAAAACGGAAATTGAAATACCACCTGAAGTGCAGGAGACATCTATTTTCATAGGTTTCAAAAGGAAACCGAATGAAGAGTCGAGCGATTTTGATACTGGCTCTCCTCATTCTGAAAGACTTCTTAAACGTATGAAATAATATGTGAGATACTACAATTTTTTTTAAACTCTGTTGGAGTTATTGAATAAGCAGGGTGGATAATATGACCATTGCTGCTTAAAATTTATACATACTGGTTTAATTATTAAAAAAAAATGATTTTTATATTTTGAGTTTATATCAAAAGGATATCCTAATACATGGAATGTAAACAAAATGAATGCATATATTAATTACGTGCCAGTCTCTCTAAGAATTTAGAAGATGTGAAAACATGAAAAACATGATACCACCCAGGTTTCCTTGTTTTACAATATAATTTCAAAATAAATAATGATGCAGGAATATAAGATGCATTTCTTTTTCCTGTTCTGATATATGTAATTAAAGATATAAATTTGTTGAAAATGCACAAGAAATTATTATTTAAGGGGAACCAACTCTGTAATTTGCTATTATTCTAACCAAAAGTAATAAGGATTTCAAGAATTATCAGACACAAATCAAAGACCTATCACTTCTATCTAAGAATGAAGATGATATTAACAAAAGTATGGGAGGTCATTTTTTTTCTTTAAAAATTATTTTAAATTGGCTGATTCTTACAGAGACTGATTCTTTCCAAGACTGGTACTTATATTCCAGTTAGTTACTTTGTATATTTTTAGGTCTATCTGTATTTCTAATTTACACGCTCTTTTAATTATCTCATTGTTACATTTTTATTTTTGGAAGAAAATAAAAAGGATTTAAAACAATTTGTATAATATTCAAATATAGAGACAATTTAAACATAAAAAATACAACTTTTATTTTCTTCTGAAAATACCAATATCAGTATACACAGTTTTTATGATTTGGTGCTTGAAATGTATTGATGAGAATTAGATACATAATATGCTTAATGCTTATATAATCTGCTTTAACTGCTAGTCACATTCATGCTTTGATAACATTTTTTATGTAAGCCCTGCAAGAATAAAAGTTATTTACAATTTTACTATCATTCATCTGCTTAGCTTTTACGTCCTTTCAATATATTAACAGGCAAGAAACACTTCAGCTAGTTGCACATGTTTTTTTAAACCCATTTAGCAAAATTTAGATTAAGACTGAATAATGACTGAGTATAGATTCTTTTAAATTTTTACTGAACATTTGCTTGAATATTCCTCTGTTTTGTTGAATATTCAAGATAGAAATGGTGAAATTTTTTTGAATGTTTACCTAGAGAGTCTTAGTTGATTTTTGTTTGAAAAAAATGGTGTTTTAAATATTCAGCAAGGTGTTAAGAAAAATTCAGAATTACTGATAAATTATTTCTGAAAATTTGCTGAAAACCTGATGGAATGTGCCAAATTCAGCCACTTTTAATCAAAAGGTTTTATAATAGGGTCTTAATGTTCATCAAAGTGTTCCGAAAATTCATAATTAATGCTGAATTATTTTTGAATATTGCTGAATATTAACTGAAAATTTCTCTGTGAATTGCTGAAAACTTGCTCAAATGTGCCAAATCCAGTCATTTTTAAGCAAAAGGTTTTATAATAGGTTCTGAAATTTTATTCAAGGTGTTCTAACAGTTCAGAAAAATTCAGCATTAATGCTGAATACTTACTGAAAATGTACTGCTTAATTTTTACTGAAAATTGGCTGAAATCTTGCTGGAATGTGCCAAATTTATTCATTAAAAAAAAGGTTTATTATTAAAGCTGTTCAGTAAGATACCAGCATAGTGTTCTTAATTCTTGCATTATTGTTTTAGTAATGCCTTCTACGTTCATCATTAACATTGAAATCAATTTGGTGATGTAGAAACATTTTGTTTGGTAAGAGTTAGAAAATAATAGTAGTATGCAAACATTAACATTGTTAAATTCAGAGCCATTGACAATCTATATTAAATGTGAATTACTGCTATACAACAATTTTTTATGCAAATTTATGCAGATTGTTATATACAGATTTTTGTTGTTTTTTAAACGCTATAAATACACTATAGATAGAATATCTATGGAATAAAACTTTCAGTCCTTAGACTGGTTTGAAAGGCTGTAACAGAAAAACTTGATTGCATATTTCAAGGCAGTACCCAGTGGGCACTCAACGTTGAGACAACGTTGAAATTTGGTTGAAATATGGTCGTGACGTTGATCGACCTAAATTCAACGTTGATCTAACGTCATGGTATTCAACGTTGACTTCACAACGTTGTTTCAACGTTGAATTTACGTCGTTAAAATCAACGTTTTAACAACAACGTTAATTCAACGTTGGGTTAACGTCAGTCAATCGCGACAGAAAAATATTATTGTCAGAATTGAAGGGTACAGATATTTTGGATGAGCAGATCGAACACGGAGCAGTGCTGCAGTATTATAAACGATTGAATAATAAGTGTCTAATCTAGAATTTATAATACTTATAAGGGGGTCCACTGACTGCCATAAGCGTGAGGGGGTTTCCTCCTGTCATGCTTCCATGATCTATATATAATCAATAATTTTTTCCCACAAAAAAGGGGGTAGGCCGAATTGTTTATGCATGAAAAGGAGTTTTGGACAAGAACATCTGGTCAGGAGACATCACTAATAACAAAAAAATGATTGTTTATACATGGGAAGGAGTTTTGGACTAGAACAAGTGTTCAGGAGACATCACTAATAACAAATCGGCTTTTTCAAATAAATTTTGTTTTGTGTTTATTTTAAAAAAAATCAATTCTATCCAATTTTTAAGAAGATCTAATTTTGGTTTGATAATTCTCTATATTTTGGGAGATCTCAAAACCTGTTCATGCTATTTTATGCCGTATATCTGTATAAATATGATATATTCTTACTTATATTTTTAAAATCAAATCGATTTTTTTAATTGCTTATATTCAATTAAATAAATAGGTGAAATTATTTGGTATATTTATTTAATTATTTTTACCGACTGATATTAAATATATAAACTTAAAATATCATCGATGTACAATGTAATCATAATAATAGAGAAGTTTTTTAATTTTCGCGGTTTTCAACTGGAGTTCCGAATATTTACATTTGGATGCGCACGCAAGCACGCGCACCTCTTTTTAACATCCGTTTAGAAAAATTTGAAAGTCATCCTCGAGAAATTATCGCACCAGACTGATAAACAAATAGTGAACAACTGCGTCTAAGGAATATAAAGAAGATAGAAGACTTTTCTGTATAAACCTCGATATTAGCGTAAGTCTATTTACAGTTTAATTAACGAAGAATCATAATATAAACAAACACATTCAAATTATTTATCAGATTATCTGCATGTTTACCTTCACAGAAATTATGACAAGGTCTTATCTTACTGTATCTGATTCAGTTTCATGTCAAAACAGTTTAATGATTTGATTGCATATATCCTCTAATTAGCAAACTAACATAAAACATATCTAGCCATGCACAGAGTCAGTAATATCAGAAAAAGGGGGAGGGGTGCCAGCAACTCGATATGGTGTGTCTGACACACATAGAAATGGTCTGCTCTTAAACACAGATTTTTCGTAAAATATCTCTCATCTTTGATAGTTTTATCTGTATATGAACATTATGGTTATTGCAAAACACAGATCTGGTTTATAGGATTCATGCTTTGTCTTGTTATTGATGCAAGCTGGTACAATTGTTTCAAACGAACATGTTGTTTTCTATGATATAAAATAATTGTTTTATAATTGGTGGAATTTGATAACATTTCAGGCTTGTAAAAGTACACAACTTTATTTATGTAATTCAAATTTATGTTATTTCTTTTCCATGCTTTCAGATGCTGTTCTAGTCTGCCACAAAGAGACACCAGAATCCAAAATATACGAGCAGTGATCAGGACATTTGAAGTGTGCCACACAGAAAGCAGAAGGAGTTCCTAGGCCAAAAGAATAAATCATTAAAACAAAATAAATTTTTCATTTTAAAAACTTCTTTTTTTTTAAATTTCTACAGTTAATTTAGTGCCAGTAAAAAAGGCAGGGTAATTTAGAAATACGTTATTTGGTGCATCTTTTTTTTCCGGTTTACTCAATTGTATCGGGTGTATAGATAATGATTGAAAGAGTAAACAGCTGGGTGATGGTATGGTTTGTTCCAAATGCCTTCAAGATAAATTTAAAAAAACATACGGTATACCCTCAAAAAGACAAATTTCAGATCAACAAGTAGCAATAAAAAAGAAAAAAAGACAATAAAAAAGAAGTAAATACATGAAATTTCGGATTACAAAAACTTAAAATGAGAACATTTTATTTTAATGGTCCTGCTATGTATTCACATAAAACAAAGGAGGCTTTTGTGTCACTGTGTCAAATTTGCTGCATTTACATGATTTTGTATAAGTTGGAAAACTTGATCAACCAGAATCAAACCAGTGTGCTGTAGTAAGTTTTTCTTTTTTCCATTGCTTTGAGAAATTGATGCTAGAAAAGTAAGCTTTGTTAATATTGATATATTTGGTTTCGAATAAAATTTTGATATTGTAACGGTCTCTTGTCTTCGTTTCTGATTGTTATTGTCTACTATTCTCTTTTGGAGTCTCTTGTTGAGAAAGGAGCTGTTGATGGACACTAACTTGAAAGTGGCTTTTTCATTTCATAATTCAGGTATCTTGTTATTGTATTTGAACACGTGTCAATAAGGATTAATGTACACCCAAAAACCATCACTTCAACCAACCTACAAATGACCCAACTACAACCTAGCTCGACCTGATTTCAACCTAAACCAGACCTGATTTCAACCTAACTCGACCTGATTTCAATCTAAACCAGACCTGATTTCAACCTAAACCCGACCTGATTTCAACGTCACTGGACCCGATTTCAACATGTTATCAACGTCAATACAACGTTGAAACTGAAATGTTGATTCAACGTCAGAATTTCAACGTCATTACAACTTTCAAAACTAACCCAAGTTTCAACGTTGTAACAACGTTGAAGACTGACTTTGGATCAACGTTGATACAACGTTTTGTGCCTGCTGGGTAACTATCATTGAGGCGACAGAGGCAATGTCTCACTTAAATTTCAACACTGATTGTTTTTATTAGATATATAAATATAAAAGTCATTTGTTGTTCTGTCTGAACCTCAATTTCTATAACTAATTGTTATCAATCTCCTTTTAAATTATTCTTCCTGAATGTGACTTCATTAGAACTAATCCAAAAACTATAAGTAGACTGACAAATCAAGTACTGGACATCGCAAGGGGGCAGTTCTATCTGTGTATTCATTTCTCTGTTTTACCATTTTTGTCGAGCCTTCGACTTTAGTCGAAAAAGCGAGACTAAGCGATCCTACATTCCGTCATCGTCGGCAGCGTCAACAAATATTCACTCTGTGGTTAATGTTTTTGAAATTTTAATAAAAAAATTAACTTTCTTAAACTTTACTGGATTTCTACCAAACTTTGACAGAAGCTTGTTTATGATCATAAGATAGTATCCAGAAGTAAATTTTGTGAAAATAAAATTCCATTTTTTCCGTATTTTACTATAAATGGACTTAGTTTTTTCTGCGGGGAAACAAAACATTCACTCTGTGGTTAAAGTTTTTAGAATTTTAATAACTTTCTCAAACTATCCTGGGTTTGTACCAAACTTGGACAGATGCTTGTTTATGATCATTAGATAATATCCAGAAGTAAATTTTGTAAAAATAAAATTTCATTTTTTCCGTATTATACTTATAAATGGACTTAGTTTTTTTCTGCGGGGAAACATTACATTCACTCTGTGGTTAAAGTTTTTTAAATTTTAATAACTTTCTTAAACTATCCTGGGTTTGTACCAAACTTGAACAGAAGCTTGTTTATGATCATAAGATAGTATCCAGAAGTAAATTTTGTAAATAAATAAATCCATTTTTTTCCATATTTTACATTTAAATGGACTTAGTTTTTCTGCGGGGAACCATTACATTCACTTTGTGGTTAAAGTTTTTAAAATTTTAATAACTTTCTTAATCTATCCTGGGTTTGTACCAAACTTGGACAGAAGCTTGTTTATGATCATAAGTTTGTATCCAGAAGTAAAGTTTGTAAAAAGATTATCCCTTTTTTCTGTAATTTACTTTTAAATGGACTTAGATTTTCTTACAATCATAAAATAGTAAGAAGAGGAATATTTTTATTGATTTTTTTCCTCATTGTTGTTGAGCCTGCGATTTACAGCAAAAATAGGCGAGACACTGGGTTCCGCGGAACCCTTATAAATTTTTTGACAAATCAAGTACTGGGCATCGCAAGGCGACAGTCCTGTCTGTGTATTCATTTCAAGAACTTTTATCTTTCTCTAAATTTACAGATAAATAAATTATAAATAATATAAAAATGCATGGATAAGTTTTTATCCATGTTTCTTAAACCTTAAAAAAGTGAAAAACCATCCCATATTCTAATTGGACAATATTGAGGAACACAATAGGACCTTTAAAACAGGATAATTTGTCTTTACTTATTCGGGACTATGGAATTTAGGGTCTTTATATTCGGGGTTTCGGAATTGGACACCCCAACCTCCAATCCCTAAATCTATAGATTCTGGAACTAAAATGCCACCAACTATTTTCAGAAATAATTTGAAATTACAGACCTACATGTGAACTTTGAAAACTCCAATCCAATCCCCCAGTACCCATGTCATATATACTTACTCTAGATATAATCATTTATCCCCGGCTTAGCTATATATCTAGGATTTTGATTGGTTAAAGCACGTCGTTACAAAACCCATAGCCCCTGGGTGTAGCTAACCCATATCTCCGGACGTTGCTAACCATAATCCCAGGGAACTTCATGCAAGTTTTTCTTAGTTCCATGATTGCTCCTTGTGAAATATTGAATTCTGTAGATTATCCATGATATTTGTAATTCAATATTTAATTCATTTATGTTTTTGTCCTATTATGCTGATCATTTACACTCATTTCATTAAACGCATCACTTGACTGCCACATTTTCAAGCAATCGGACTTAATTAACTGGCCTCGCTATGCAAATGACCCCTGTTGAAATCCACCATCTGTGATGTAACATTGAGCACCAAAGGAGTAGGTCCAGTAAGACCCTTTTTTGGCCCCAAAATATAGCAGTTTTACAAAATTGTTAAAATGTAAACTTTTAGTTATCTATTAGACAGTAAAATGCTTCTGCTACATACATATGGGCTGTTTTTGACTATACAATACACATATATCAAGTATTACCACTATTAAGTCATGCTAAATTACTGAAATCTTCACAATTCTAGCATTTTAGTTAAAATTTTATACGGTTTTCGTGTAAAACAAAAGTTGCCGCATTCGTGTTCATCCATGATATTGAAATGTAGGTTGTATTTTATGATAATACATTACATATATAAAGGTTGAAGATGAACACAGATGCGGCCACTTTTGTTTTTGACAAAAACCATCTGAAAAGTGACATTTTTCGGCATATTTGATAGATTTTTGTCGAGCCTGCAACTTTTGTTGCAGAAAGCTCGACATAGTGATAGTGATCCGGCAGCGGCGGCGGCGGTGTTGTCTCACTTCTTAAAAGCTTTATATTTAAGAAGGTAGAAGACCTTGATGCTTCATACTTTGTATATAGATGCCTCATGTTACGAACTTTCCGTCAGTCACATGTCCAATGTCCTTGACCTCATTTTCATGGTTCAGTGACTACTTGAAAAAAAAGTTAAGTTTTTTGTAATGTTAAATTCTCTCTTATTATAAGTAATTGGTTAACTATATTTGGTATGTGCGTACCTTGCAAGGTCCTCATGCCTGTCAGACAGTTTTCACTTGACCTCGACCTCATTTCATGGATCAGTGAACAAGGTTAAGTTTTCGTGGTCAAGTCCATATCTCAGATACTATAAGCATTAGGTCTAGTATATTTGGTGTATGGAAGGACTAAGGTGTACATGTCCAACTGGCAGGTGTCATCTGACCTTGACCTCAATTTCATGGTTCGGTGGTTATAGTTAAGTTTTTGTGTTTTGTTCTGTTTTTCTTATACTATATGCAATAGGTCTACTATAATTGATGTATGGAATGATTGTAAGGTGTACATGTCTAGTTGACAGGTGTCATCTGACCTTGACCTCATTTTCATGGTTCAGTGGTTATAGTTAAGTTTTTGTGTTTTGGTCTGTTTTTCTTGTACTATATGCAATAGGTCTACTATAATTGGTGTATGGAATGATTGTAAGGTGTACATGTCTAGCTGACAGGTGTCATCTGACCTTGACCTCATTTTTTATGGTTCAGTGGTCAAAGTTAAGTTTTTCATTTTTGGTCTATTTTTCTAATACTTTATGCATTAGGTCAACTATATTTGGTGTATGGACATATTTTATGATCTTTATGTCGGTTACGCTGGTTTTATTTGACTTTGACCTCATTTTCACAGTCCATTGCTAAGTTTTAAGTGTTTGTGTGTTTTGGTCTGTTTTTTTTTATTTATAAGCAATTTAAGTCAACTATATTTGTTGTATTGAAGAATTGTTAGCTGTACAAGTCTGCCTGGCATGGTTCATCTGACCTTTACCTCACTTTCATGGTTGATTGATCAATGTTTCTTTTTCTTGGTTAATGTTGAGTTTATGTGACAGTTGTAATAAAGCTTTATATTTAGGTCTATCAAGATAGTATCAAGGATTAGTAAAGAAGGCGAGACATTTCAGTGTGTGCACTCTTGTTCATATTTCAGCTTGAATCGGTGCGTTTTTTATGACTTAATGAGTTTAAATCTTTCATATAAACTAATGGATTCTAATAAAATAAACACTTAAGTGTTTAAAAAGTGGTCAAAATCTTTCGTCAGATGAACATGAAATTTGAGGCCAAAATCGTCCCTTACCGGAACTACTCCTTTGACTCAATCCAGTTTCTCTGTCTCCCTATTAAAAACGTCTAAAAGTTGACTACCTGTAGGGTTCTACCAAAGGTAGTACCCTACAACCCGTAAAAAATATGTCAAATTTCGAAATTTTAATAAAACTTTTTTAGATAATGAAAAAACGTTGTTTTCACGTTACACTTTATATCTGAATTTCCATAAAACTCACCCGATTTGCACTAAGACTGGGGATAAATTTGTTATCTACGTTCATATCTGTAGATGTGGATATTTTAACACCCTTCAGTACCCTGAACACCCTTTGGCTACGCCTCATGACGTACTGGGGTACTTCAGGGTGTTAAAATATCCATATCTACGGATATGAACGTAGATAACTTATATTACATGTATCTCATCTCATTCTATCCCTAGTGGCGAAAACTACAGTCCAATCCCCTTGTACTCATAATACTAGTTAACTAACTCTAGATAGAATCATGTACATGTATCTTATTCCATTGTATCCCTAGTTTACTATTTAGTAACTGCGACTGTGATTGTGCTTACAGAAAAGCTGAATTCCCTTTGCAAACAAAACTGCTACTAAAGATAGTGCTACCAGATTGCTGATGGAGAAGGAATCAGAAGATTATGTCTATCATTGTATTGATGATAGCGTGCTACCTTTGAAACACTGAATGCTCTGAAACGACTGAAAACTTGGAAAAGTTCATGCATGATTGAGTGGGGAGAGATTGTGCGGTCTTGCCATGCTCCATCTTCATCGTGATAAGGATATCAGCAGACCAAATATTCTGAAACCACCATAGAAAACATTGGCAAAGTCTACTGAATCTATGTTTGTTCTATGTTCTGGCGACAGACTCAAATCGAGATTTGGATGATTATCTTACATATAAATTTAGATAAAGTATGAAAAATTGATATAAAAAGTGTCCAAATTTAAAAACATTATCAAACTCTCTGGAACTACCTAGAATGCAGGATTTTGCACCATTCATTTCATACCCTCAAAAAAAAAAATTTCGCCTTGCCTAGCTCGGCTCAATTATTTTGCCTCACTAAATTATGCCTATTTACAGCCTTGTATTTTGAATAGTTTAATTTAATTTAAGTCGATGTTTTTTTAATAACAACCTTTGAAGATAAGAGGAAATTAAATTTGACTAGGGCCAGGCTGAGATTGAGTTGATGATTTGATTTCGAGCATTAGAGGTTCAGAAAGAGATTGAAAGACATGGACAGATGTTGACGAACAATCATTTTGATTTTCATTTGTATATAGGTTACATTTCAAGCATGAGTTATGCTGCGAAGAGAGATGGTTGCCATATTTATGTTTTTCACATCTTTGTCTAGATGTTTTATGAACAGTTAATTGGTCTGTTGTTATTATGAAATGTTTCTTTAGATTTGTTTTGTGACTATTTATTTCAAAAATTGTGAAGCAATAGTCAATACACTGAGTATATGTATGTTATTCTTGTCAGTTAACGGTTTGAGAGATTTATTGAATAACTGAGTTGATGATTTGATTTCGAGCAGTAGAGGTTCAGAAAGAGATTGAAAGACATGAAGGGGATATATCAAATAACAGATACAAACATTCCCTATGATAAAAAAAAATGGACAGGATTTTATTAATTAAAAGATTAAACAAGTTATTTAAATTTCAAATTTGAAGACAAATTTCCTTTTTTACCAACACTTTTCGAAATGACATGTACTGACGGAATTGGACAGGAGTACGCCTATAGACATGGACAGATGTTGACGAACAATCACAGCATTTAAAATGATGCATCAAAAATATAAGGGGGCTTTTCATACTTTCATGTCTTTTGATTTCTGTTTCATTTTGATTTTCATTTGTATATAGGTTACATTTCAAGCATGAGTTATGCTGCGAAGAGAGATGGTTGCCATATTTATGTTTTTCACATCTTTGTCTAGATGTTTTATGAATAGTTGGTCTGTTGTTATTATGACATGTTTCTTTCGATTTGTTTTGTGACTATTTATTTCACAAATTGTGAAGCAATAGTCAATACACTGAGTATATGTATGTTATTCTTGTCAGTTAAGGGTTTGAGAAATTTATTGAATAACTGAGTTGATGATTTGATTTCGAGCAGTAGAGGTTCAGAAAGAGATTGAAAGACATGAAGGGGATATATCAAATAACAGATACAAACATTGCCTATGATAAAAAAAAAATGGACAGGATTTTATTAATTAAAAGATTAAACAAGTTATTTAAATTTCAAATTTGAAGACAAATTTCCTTTTTTACCAACACTTTTCGAAATGACATGTACTGACGGAATTGGACAGGAGTACGCCTATAGACATGGACAGATGTTGACGAACAATCACAGCATTTAAAATGATGCATCAAAAATATAAGGGGGCTTTTCATACTTTCATGTCTTTTGATTTCTGTTTCATTTTGATTTTCATTTGTATATAGGTTACATTTCAAGCATGAGTTATGCTGCGAAGAGAGATGGTTGCCATATTTATGTTTTTCACATCTTTGTCTAGATGTTTTATGAAAAGTTGGTCTGTTGTTATTATGACATGTTTCTTTCGATTTGTTTTGTGACTATTTATTTCACAAATTGTGAAGCAATAGTCAATACACTGAGTATATGTATGTTATTCTTGTCAGTTAAGGGTTTGAGAAATTTATTGAATAACTGAGTTGATGATTTGATTTCGAGCAGTAGAGGTTCAGAAAGAGATTGAAAGACATGAAGGCGATATATCAAATAACAGATACAAACATTGCCTATGACAAAAAAAAAATGGACAGGATTTTATTAATTAAAAGATTAAACAAGTTATTTAAATTTCAAATTTGAAGACAAATTTCCTTTTTTACCAACACTTTTCGAAATGACATGTACTGACGGAATTGGACAGGAGTACGCCTATAGACATGGACAGATGTTGACGAACAATCACAGCATTTAAAATGATGCATCAAAAATATAAGGGGGCTTTTCATACTTTCATGTCTTTTGATTTCTGTTTCATTTTGATTTTCATTTGTATATAGGTTACATTTCAAGCATGAGTTATGCTGCGAAGAGAGATGGTTGCCATATTTATGTTTTTCACATCTTTGTCTAGATGTTTTATGAATAGTTGGTCTGTTGTTTATATTTAATGACATGTTTCTTTGGATTTGTTTTGTGACTATTTATTTCACAAATTGTGAAGCAATAGTCAATACACTGAGTATATGTATGTTATTCTTGTCAGTTAAGGGTTTGAGAAATTTATTGAATAACTGAGTTGATGATTTGATTTCGAGCAGTAGAGGTTCAGAAAGAGATTGAAAGACATGAAGGGGATATATCAAATAACAGATACAAACATTCCCTATGATAAAAAAAAAATGGACAGGATTTTATTAATTAAAAGATTAAACAAGTTATTTAAATTTCAAATTTGAAGACAAATTTCCTTTTTTACCAACACTTTTCGAAATGACATGTACTGACGGAATTGGACAGGAGTACGCCTATAGACATGGACAGATGTTGACGAACAATCACAGCATTTAAAATGATGCATCAAAAATATAAGGGGGCTTTTCATACTTTCATGTCTTTTGATTTCTGTTTCATTTTGATTTTCATTTGTATATAGGTTACATTTCAAGCATGAGTTATGCTGCGAAGAGAGATGGTTGCCATATTTATGTTTTTCACATCTTTGTCTAGATGTTTTATGAATAGTTGGTCTTCTGTTATTATGACATGTTTCTTTAGATTTGTTTTGTGACTATTTATTTCAAAAATTGTGAAGCAATAGTCAATACACTGAGTATATGTATGTTATTCTTGTCAGTTAACGGTTTGAGAAATTTATTGAATAACTGAGTTGATGATTTGATTTCGAGCAGTAGAGGTTCAGAAGGAGATTGAAAGACATGAAGGGGATATATCAAATAACAGATACAAACATTCCCTATGATAAAAAAATGGACAGGATTCTATTTATTAAAAGATTAAACAAGTTATTTATATTTCAAATTTGAAGACAAATTTCCTTTTTTACCAACACTTTTCGAAATGACATGTACTGACGGAATTGGACAGGAGTACGCCTATAGACATGGACAGATGTTGACGAACAATCACAGCATTTAAAATGATGCATCAAAAATATAAGGGGGCTTTTCATACTTTCATGTCTTTTGATTTCTGTTTCATTTTGATTTTCATTTGTATATAGGTTACATTTCAAGCATGAGTTATGCTGCGAAGAGAGATGGTTGCCATATTTATGTTTTTCACATCTTTGTCTAGATGTTTTATGAATAGTTGGTCTGTTGTTATTATGACATGTTTCTTTAGATTTGTTTTGTGACTATTTATTTCACAAATTGTGAAGCAATGGTCCATACACTGAGTATATGTATGTTATTCTTGTCAGTTAACGGTTTGAGAAATTTATTGAATAACTGAGTTGATGATTTGATTTCGAGCAGTAGAGGTTCAGAAAGAGATTGAAAGACATGAAGGGGATATATCAAATAACAGATACAAACATTCCCTATGATAAAAAAAAATGGACAGGATTTTATTAATTAAAAGATTAAACAAGTTATTTAAATTTCAAATTTGAAGACAAATTTCCTTTTTTACCAACACTTTTCGAAATGACATGTACTGACAGAATTGGACAGGAGTACGCCTATAGACATGGACAGATGTTGACGAACAATCACAGCATTTAAATGATGCATCAAAAATATAAGGGGGCTTTTCATACTTTCATGTCTTTTGATTTCTGTTTCATTTTGATTTTCATTTGTATATAGGTTACATTTCAAGCATGAGTTATGCTGCCAAGAGAGATGGTTGCCATATTTATGTTTTTCACATCTTTTTCTAGATGTTTTATGAATAGTTGGTCTGTTGTTATTATGACATGTTTCTTTAGATTTGTTTTGTGACTATTTATTTCACAAATTGTGAAGCAATGGTCCATACACTGAGTATATGTATGTTATTCCTGTCAGTTAACAGTTTGAGAAATTTATTGAATAACTGAGTTGATGATTTGATTTCGAGCAGTAGAGGTTCAGAAGGAGATTGAAAGACATGAAGGGGATATATCAAATAACAGATACAAACATTCCCTATGATAAAAAAATGGACAGGATTCTATTTATTAAAAGATTAAACAAGTTATTTATATTTCAAATTTGAAGACAAATTTCCTTTTTTACCAACACTTTTCGAAATGACATGTACTGACGGAATTGGACAGGAGTACGCCTATAGACATGGACAGATGTTGACGAACAATCACAGCATTTAAAATGATGCATCAAAAATATAAGGGGGCTTTTCATACTTTCATGTCTTTTGATTTCTGTTTCATTTTGATTTTCATTTGTATATAGGTTACATTTCAAGCATGAGTTATGCTGCGAAGAGAGATGGTTGCCATATTTATGTTTTTCACAACTTTGTCTAGATGTTTTATGAATAGTTGGTCCGTTATTATTATGACATGTTGCTTTAGATTTGTTTTGTGACTATTTATTTCACAAATTGTGAAGCAATAGTCAATACACTGAGTATATGTATGTTATTCTTGTCAGTTAACGGTTTGAGAAATTTATTGAATAACTGAGTTGATGATTTGATTTCGAGCAGTAGAGGTTCAGAAAGAGATTGAAAGACATGAAGGGGATATATCAAATAACAGATACAAACATTCCCTATGATAAAAAAAAATGGACAGGATTTTATTAATTAAAAGATTAAACAAGTTATTTAAATTTCAAATTTGAAGACAAATTTCCTTTTTTACCAACACTTTTCGAAATGACATGTACTGACGGAATTGGACAGGAGTACGCCTATAGACATGGACAGATGTTGACGAACAATCACAGCATTTAAAATGATGCATCAAAAATATAAGGGGGCTTTTCATACTTTCATGTCTTTTGATTTCTGTTTCATTTTGATTTTCATTTGTATATAGGTTACATTTCAAGCATGAGTTATGCTGCAAAGAGAGATGGTTGCCATATTTATGTTTTTCACATCTTTGTCTAGATGTTTTATGAATAGTTGGTCTGCTGTTATTATGACATGTTTCTTTAGATTTGTTTTGTGACTATTTATTTCAAAAATTGTGAAGCAATAGTCAATACACTGAGTATATGTATGTTATTCTTGTCAGTTAACGGTTTGAGAAATTTATTGAATAACTGAGTTGATGATTTGATTTCGAGCAGTAGAGGTTCACAAAGAGATTGAAAGACATGAAGGGGATATATCAAATAACAGATACAAACATTCCCTATGATAAAAAAAAATGGACAGGATTTTATTAATTAAAAGATTAAACAAGTTATTTAAATTTCAAATTTGAAGACAAATTTCCTTTTTTACCAACACTTTTCGAAATGACATGTACTGACGGAATTGGACAGGAGTACGCCTATAGACATGGACAGATGTTGACGAACAATCACAGCATTTAAAATGATGCATCAAAAATATAAGGGGGCTTTTCATACTTTCATGTCTTTTGATTTCTGTTTCATTTTGATTTTCATTTGTATATAGGTTACATTTCAAGCATGAGTTATGCTGCGAAGAGAGATGGTTGCCATATTTATGTTTTTCACATCTTTGTCTAGATGTTTTATGAATAGTTGGTCTGTTGTTATTATGACATGTTTCTTTAGATTTGTTTTGTGACTATTTATTTCAAAAATTGTGAAGCAATAGTCAATACACTGAGTATATGTATGTTATTCTTGTCAGTTAACGGTTTGAGAGATTTATTGAATAACTGAGTTGATGATTTGATTTCGAGCAGTAGAGGTTCAGAAAGAGATTGAAAGACATGAAGGGGATTTATCAAATAACAGATACAAACATTCCCTATGATAAAAAAAAATGGACAGGATTTTATTAATTAAAAGATTAAACAAGTTATTTAAATTTCAAATTTGAAGACAAATTTCCTTTTTTACCAACACTTTTCGAAATGACATGTACTGACGGAATTGGACAGGAGTACGCCTATAGACATGGACAGATGTTGACGAACAATCACAGCATTTAAAATGATGCATCAAAAATATAAGGGGGCTTTTCATACTTTCGTGTCTTTTGATTTCTGTTTCATTTTGATTTTCATTTGTATATAGGTTACATTTCAAGCATGAGTTATGCTGCGAAGAGAGATGGTTGCCATATTTATGTTTTTCACATCTTTGTCTAGATGTTTTATGAAAAGTTGGTCTGTTGTTATTATGACATGTTTCTTTAGATTTGTTTTGTGACTATTTATTTCAAAAATTGTGAAGCAATAGTCAATACACTGAGTATATGTATGTTATTCTTGTCAGTTAACGGTTTGAGAGATTTATTGAATAACTGAGTTGATGATTTGATTTCGAGCAGTAGAGGTTCAGAAAGAGATTGAAAGACATGAAGGGGATTTATCAAATAACAGATACAAACATTCCCTATGATAAAAAAAAATGGACAGGATTTTATTAATTAAAAGATTAAACAAGTTATTTAAATTTCAAATTTGAAGACAAATTTCCTTTTTTACCAACACTTTTCGAAATGACATGTACTGACGGAATTGGACAGGAGTACGCCTATAGACATGGACAGATGTTGACGAACAATCACAGCATTTAAAATGATGCATCAAAAATATAAGGGGGCTTTTCATACTTTCGTGTCTTTTGATTTCTGTTTCATTTTGATTTTCATTTGTATATAGGTTACATTTCAAGCATGAGTTATGCTGCGAAGAGAGATGGTTGCCATATTTATGTTTTTCACATCTTTGTCTAGATGTTTTATGAAAAGTTGGTCTGTTGTTATTATGACATGTTTCTTTAGATTTGTTTTGTGACTATTTATTTCAAAAATTGTGAAGCAATAGTCAATACACTGAGTATATGTATGTTATTCTTGTCAGTTAACGGTTTGAGAGATTTATTGAATAACTGAGTTGATGATTTGATTTCGAGCAGTAGAGGTTCAGAAAGAGATTGAAAGACATGAAGGGGATTTATCAAATAACAGATACAAACATTCCCTATGATAAAAAAAAATGGACAGGATTTTATTAATTAAAAGATTAAACAAGTTATTTATATTTCAAATTTGAAGACAAATTTCCTTTTTTACCAACACTTTTCGAAATGACATGTACTGACGGAATTGGACAGGAGTACGCCTATAGACATGGACAGATGTTGACGAACAATCACAGCATTTAAATGATGCATCAAAAATATAAGGGGGCTTTTCATACTTTCATGTCTTTTGATTTCTGTTTCATTTTGATTTTCATTTGTATATAGGTTACATTTCAAGCATGAGTTATGCTGCCAAGAGAGATGGTTGCCATATTTATGTTTTTCACATCTTTTTCTAGATGTTTTATGAATAGTTGGTCTGTTGTTATTATGACATGTTTCTTTAGATTTGTTTTGTGACTATTTATTTCACAAATTGTGAAGCAATGGTCCATACACTGAGTATATGTATGTTATTCCTGTCAGTTAACAGTTTGAGAAATTTATTGAATAACTGAGTTGATGATTTGATTTCGAGCAGTAGAGGTTCAGAAGGAGATTGAAAGACATGAAGGGGATATATCAAATAACAGATACAAACATTCCCTATGATAAAAAAATGGACAGGATTCTATTTATTAAAAGATTAAACAAGTTATTTATATTTCAAATTTGAAGACAAATTTCCTTTTTTACCAACACTTTTCGAAATGACATGTACTGACGGAATTGGACAGGAGTACGCCTATAGACATGGACAGATGTTGACGAACAATCACAGCATTTAAAATGATGCATCAAAAATATAAGGGGGCTTTTCATACTTTCATGTCTTTTGATTTCTGTTTCATTTTGATTTTCATTTGTATATAGGTTACATTTCAAGCATGAGTTATGCTGCGAAGAGAGATGGTTGCCATATTTATGTTTTTCACAACTTTGTCTAGATGTTTTATGAATAGTTGGTCCGTTATTATTATGACATGTTGCTTTAGATTTGTTTTGTGACTATTTATTTCACAAATTGTGAAGCAATAGTCAATACACTGAGTATATGTATGTTATTCTTGTCAGTTAACGGTTTGAGAAATTTATTGAATAACTGAGTTGATGATTTGATTTCGAGCAGTAGAGGTTCAGAAAGAGATTGAAAGACATGAAGGGGATATATCAAATAACAGATACAATCATTCCCTATGATAAAAAAAAATGGACAGGATTTTATTAATTAAAAGATTAAACAAGTTATTTAAATTTCAAATTTGAAGACAAATTTCCTTTTTTACCAACACTTTTCGAAATGACATGTACTGACGGAATTGGACAGGAGTACGCCTATAGACATGGACAGATGTTGACGAACAATCACAGCATTTAAAATGATGCATCAAAAATATAAGGGGGCTTTTCATACTTTCATGTCTTTTGATTTCTGTTTCATTTTGATTTTCATTTGTATATAGGTTACATTTCAAGCATGAGTTATGCTGCAAAGAGAGATGGTTGCCATATTTATGTTTTTCACATCTTTGTCTAGATGTTTTATGAATAGTTGGTCTGCTGTTATTATGACATGTTTCTTTAGATTTGTTTTGTGACTATTTATTTCAAAAATTGTGAAGCAATAGTCAATACACTGAGTATATGTATGTTATTCTTGTCAGTTAACGGTTTGAGAAATTTATTGAATAACTGAGTTGATGATTTGATTTCGAGCAGTAGAGGTTCACAAAGAGATTGAAAGACATGAAGGGGATATATCAAATAACAGATACAAACATTCCCTATGATAAAAAAAAATGGACAGGATTTTATTAATTAAAAGATTAAACAAGTTATTTAAATTTCAAATTTGAAGACAAATTTCCTTTTTTACCAACACTTTTCGAAATGACATGTACTGACGGAATTGGACAGGAGTACGCCTATAGACATGGACAGATGTTGACGAACAATCACAGCATTTAAAATGATGCATCAAAAATATAAGGGGGCTTTTCATACTTTCATGTCTTTTGATTTCTGTTTCATTTTGATTTTCATTTGTATATAGGTTACATTTCAAGCATGAGTTATGCTGCGAAGAGAGATGGTTGCCATATTTATGTTTTTCACATCTTTGTCTAGATGTTTTATGAATAGTTGGTCTGTTGTTATTATGACATGTTTCTTTAGATTTGTTTTGTGACTATTTATTTCAAAAATTGTGAAGCAATAGTCAATACACTGAGTATATGTATGTTATTCTTGTCAGTTAACGGTTTGAGAGATTTATTGAATAACTGAGTTGATGATTTGATTTCGAGCAGTAGAGGTTCAGAAAGAGATTGAAAGACATGAAGGGGATTTATCAAATAACAGATACAAACATTCCCTATGATAAAAAAAAATGGACAGGATTTTATTAATTAAAAGATTAAACAAGTTATTTAAATTTCAAATTTGAAGACAAATTTCCTTTTTTACCAACACTTTTCGAAATGACATGTACTGACGGAATTGGACAGGAGTACGCCTATAGACATGGACAGATGTTGACGAACAATCACAGCATTTAAAATGATGCATCAAAAATATAAGGGGGCTTTTCATACTTTCGTGTCTTTTGATTTCTGTTTCATTTTGATTTTCATTTGTATATAGGTTACATTTCAAGCATGAGTTATGCTGCGAAGAGAGATGGTTGCCATATTTATGTTTTTCACATCTTTGTCTAGATGTTTTATGAAAAGTTGGTCTGTTGTTATTATGACATGTTTCTTTAGATTTGTTTTGTGACTATTTATTTCAAAAATTGTGAAGCAATAGTCAATACACTGAGTATATGTATGTTATTCTTGTCAGTTAACGGTTTGAGAGATTTATTGAATAACTGAGTTGATGATTTGATTTCGAGCAGTAGAGGTTCAGAAAGAGATTGAAAGACATGAAGGGGATTTATCAAATAACAGATACAAACATTCCCTATGATAAAAAAAAATGGACAGGATTTTATTAATTAAAAGATTAAACAAGTTATTTAAATTTCAAATTTGAAGACAAATTTCCTTTTTTACCAACACTTTTCGAAATGACATGTACTGACGGAATTGGACAGGAGTACGCCTATAGACATGGACAGATGTTGACGAACAATCACAGCATTTAAAATGATGCATCAAAAATATAAGGGGGCTTTTCATACTTTCGTGTCTTTTGATTTCTGTTTCATTTTGATTTTCATTTGTATATAGGTTACATTTCAAGCATGAGTTATGCTGCGAAGAGAGATGGTTGCCATATTTATGTTTTTCACATCTTTGTCTAGATGTTTTATGAAAAGTTGGTCTGTTGTTATTATGACATGTTTCTTTAGATTTGTTTTGTGACTATTTATTTCAAAAATT
Organism: Mytilus trossulus; assembly: GCF_036588685.1. Lineage (NCBI taxonomy): Eukaryota > Metazoa > Mollusca > Bivalvia > Mytilida > Mytilidae > Mytilus > Mytilus trossulus. The sequence continues at coordinate 28,354,015 of NC_086381.1, forward strand.
GTGAAGCAATAGTCAATACACTGAGTATATGTATGTTATTCTTGTCAGTTAACGGTTTGAGAGATTTATTGAATAACTGAGTTGATGATTTGATTTCGAGCAGTAGAGGTTCAGAAAGAGATTGAAAGACATGAAGGGGATTTATCAAATAACAGATACAAACATTCCCTATGATAAAAAAAAATGGACAGGATTTTATTAATTAAAAGATTAAACAAGTTATTTAAATTTCAAATTTGAAGACAAATTTCCTTTTTTACCAACACTTTTCGAAATGACATGTACTGACGGAATTGGACAGGAGTACGCCTATAGACATGGACAGATGTTGACGAACAATCACAGCATTTAAAATGATGCATCAAAAATATAAGGGGGCTTTTCATACTTTCATGTCTTTTGATTTCTGTTTCATTTTGATTTTCATTTGTATATAGGTTACATTTCAAGCATGAGTTATGCTGCGAAGAGAGATGGTTGCCATATTTATGTTTTTCACATCTTTGTCTAGATGTTTTATGAATAGTTGGTCTGTTGTTATTATGACATGTTTCTTTAGATTTGTTTTGTGACTATTTATTTCAAAAATTGTGAAGCAATAGTCAATACACTGAGTATCTGTATGTTATTCTTGTCAGTTAACGGTTTGAGAAATTTATTGAATAACTGAGTTGATGATTTGATTTCGAGCAGTAGAAGTTCAGAAAGAGATTGAAAGACATGAAGGGGATATATCAAATAACAGATACAAACATTCCCTATGATAAAAAAAAATGGACAGGATTTTATTAATTAAAAGATTAAACAAGTTATTTAAATTTCAAATTTGAAGACAAATTTCCTTTTTTACCAACACTTTTCGAAATGACATGTACTGACGGAATTGGACAGGAGTACGCCTATAGACATGGACAGATGTTGACGAACAATCACAGCATTTAAAATGATGCATCAAAAATATAAGGGGACTTTTCATACTTTCGTGTCTTTTGATTTCTGTTTCATTTTGATTTTGATTTGTATATAGGTTACATTTCAAGCATGAGTTATGCTGCGAAGAGAGATGGTTGCCATATTTATGTTTTTTCACATCTATGTCTAGATGTTTTATGAATAGTTGGTCTGTTGTTATTATGACATGTTTCTTTAGATTTGTTTTGTGACTATTTATTTCACAAATTGTGAAGCAATAGTCAATACACTGAGTATATGTATGTTATTCTTGTCAGTTAAGGGTTTGAGAAATTTATTGAATAACTGAGTTGATGATTTGATTTCGAGCAGTAGAGGTTCAGAAAGAGATTGAAAGACATGAAGGGGATATATCAAATAACAGATACAAACATTCCCTATGATAAAAAAAAAATGGACAGGATTTTATTAATTAAAAGATTAAACAAGTTATTTAAATTTCAATTTTGAAGACAAATTTCCTTTTTTACCAACACTTTTCGAAATGACATGTACTGACGGAATTGGACAGGAGTACGCCTATAGACATGGACAGATGTTGACGAACAATCACAGCATTTAAAATGATGCATCAAAAATATAAAGGGGCTTTTCATACTTTCATGTCTTTTGATTTCTGTTTCATTTTGATTTTCATTTGTATATAGGTTACATTTCAAGCATGAGTTATGCTGCGAAGAGAGATGGTTGCCATATTTATGTTTTTCACATCTTTGTCTAGATGTTTTATGAATAGTTGGTCTGTTGTTATTATGACATGTTTCTTTAGATTTGTTTTGTGACTATTTATTTCAAAAATTGTGAAGCAATAGTCAATACACTGAGTATATGTATGTTATTCTTGTCAGTTAACGGTTTGAGAGATTTATTGAATAACTGAGTTGATGATTTGATTTCGAGCAGTAGAGGTTCAGAAAGAGATTGAAAGACATGAAGGGGATTTATCAAATAACAGATACAAACATTCCCTATGATAAAAAAAAATGGACAGGATTTTATTAATTAAAAGATTAAACAAGTTATTTAAATTTCAAATTTGAAGACAAATTTCCTTTTTTACCAACACTTTTCGAAATGACATGTACTGACGGAATTGGACAGGAGTACGCCTATAGACATGGACAGATGTTGACGAACAATCACAGCATTTAAAATGATGCATCAAAAATATAAGGGGGCTTTTCATACTTTCATGTCTTTTGATTTCTGTTTCATTTTGATTTTCATTTGTATATAGGTTACATTTCAAGCATGAGTTATGCTGCGAAGAGAGATGGTTGCCATATTTATGTTTTTCACATCTTTGTCTAGATGTTTTATGAATAGTTGGTCTGTTGTTATTATGACATGTTTCTTTAGATTTGTTTTGTGACTATTTATTTCAAAAATTGTGAAGCAATAGTCAATACACTGAGTATATGTATGTTATTCTTGTCAGTTAACGGTTTGAGAGATTTATTGAATAACTGAGTTGATGATTTGATTTCGAGCAGTAGAGGTTCAGAAAGAGATTGAAAGACATGAAGGGGATTTATCAAATAACAGATACAAACATTCCCTATGATAAAAAAAAATGGACAGGATTTTATTAATTAAAAGATTAAACAAGTTATTTAAATTTCAAATTTGAAGACAAATTTCCTTTTTTACCAACACTTTTCGAAATGACATGTACTGACGGAATTGGACAGGAGTACGCCTATAGACATGGACAGATGTTGACGAACAATCACAGCATTTAAAATGATGCATCAAAAATATAAGGGGGCTTTTCATACTTTCATGTCTTTTGATTTCTGTTTCATTTTGATTTTCATTTGTATATAGGTTACATTTCAAGCATGAGTTATGCTGCGAAGAGAGATGGTTGCCATATTTATGTTTTTCACATCTTTGTCTAGATGTTTTATGAATAGTTGGTCTGTTGTTATTATGACATGTTTCTTTAGATTTGTTTTGTGACTATTTATTTCAAAAATTGTGAAGCAATAGTCAATACACTGAGTATCTGTATGTTATTCTTGTCAGTTAACGGTTTGAGAAATTTATTGAATAACTGAGTTGATGATTTGATTTCGAGCAGTAGAAGTTCAGAAAGAGATTGAAAGACATGAAGGGGATATATCAAATAACAGATACAAACATTCCCTATGATAAAAAAAAATGGACAGGATTTTATTAATTAAAAGATTAAACAAGTTATTTAAATTTCAAATTTGAAGACAAATTTCCTTTTTTACCAACACTTTTCGAAATGACATGTACTGACGGAATTGGACAGGAGTACGCCTATAGACATGGACAGATGTTGACGAACAATCACAGCATTTAAAATGATGCATCAAAAATATAAGGGGACTTTTCATACTTTCGTGTCTTTTGATTTCTGTTTCATTTTGATTTTCATTTGTATATAGGTTACATTTCAAGCATGAGTTATGCTGCGAAGAGAGATGGTTGCCATATTTATGTTTTTCACATCTTTGTCTAGATGTTTTATGAATAGTTGGTCTGTTGTTATAATGACATGTTTCTTTAGATTTGTTTTGTGACTATTTATTTCAAAAATTGTGAAGCAATAGTCAATACACTGAGTATATGTATGTTATTCTTGTCAGTTAACGGTTTGAGAGATTTATTGAATAACTGAGTTGATGATTTGATTTCGAGCAGTAGAGGTTCAGAAAGAGATTGAAAGACATGAAGGGGATTTATCAAATAACAGATACAAACATTCCCTATGATAAAAAAAAATGGACAGGATTTTATTAATTAAAAGATTAAACAAGTTATTTAAATTTCAAATTTGAAGACAAATTTCCTTTTTTACCAACACTTTTCGAAATGACATGTACTGACGGAATTGGACAGGAGTACGCCTATAGACATGGACAGATGTTGACGAACAATCACAGCATTTAAAATGATGCATCAAAAATATAAGGGGGCTTTTCATACTTTCATGTCTTTTGATTTCTGTTTCATTTTGATTTTCATTTGTATATAGGTTACATTTCAAGCATGAGTTATGCTGCGAAGAGAGATGGTTGCCATATTTATGTTTTTCACATCTTTGTCTAGATGTTTTATGAATAGTTGGTCTGTTGTTATTATGACATGTTTCTTTAGATTTGTTTTGTGACTATTTATTTCAAAAATTGTGAAGCAATAGTCAATACACTGAGTATCTGTATGTTATTCTTGTCAGTTAACGGTTTGAGAAATTTATTGAATAACTGAGTTGATGATTTGATTTCGAGCAGTAGAGGTTCAGAAAGAGATTGAAAGACATGAAGGGGATATATCAAATAACAGATACAAACATTCCCTATGATAAAAAAAAATGGACAGGATTATATTAATTAAAAGATTAAACAAGTTATTTAAATTTCAAATTTGAAGACAAATTTCCTTTTTTACCAACACTTTTCGAAATGACATGTACTGACGGAATTGGACAGGAGTACGCCTATAGACATGGACAGATGTTGACGAACAATCACAGCATTTAAAATGATGCATCAAGAATATAAGGGGGCTTTTCATACTTTCATGTCTTTTGATTTCTGTTTCATTTTGATTTTCATTTGTATATAGGTTACATTTCAAGCATGAGTTATGCTGCGAAGAGAGATGGTTGCCATATTTATGTTTTTCACATCTTTGTCTAGATGTTTTATGAATAGTTGGTCTGTTGTTATAATGACATGTTTCTTTAGATTTGTTTTGTGACTATTTATTTCAAAAATTGTGAAGCAATAGTCAATACACTGAGTATATGTATGTTATTCTTGTCAGTTAACGGTTTGAGAGATTTATTGAATAACTGAGTTGATGATTTGATTTCGAGCAGTAGAGGTTCAGAAAGAGATTGAAAGACATGAAGGGGATTTATCAAATAACAGATACAAACATTCCCTATGATAAAAAAAAATGGACAGGATTTTATTAATTAAAAGATTAAACAAGTTATTTAAATTTCAAATTTGAAGACAAATTTCCTTTTTTACCAACACTTTTCGAAATGACATGTACTGACGGAATTGGACAGGAGTACGCCTATAGACATGGACAGATGTTGACGAACAATCACAGCATTTAAAATGATGCATCAAAAATATAAGGGGGCTTTTCATACTTTCATGTCTTTTGATTTCTGTTTCATTTTGATTTTCATTTGTATATAGGTTACATTTCAAGCATGAGTTATGCTGCGAAGAGAGATGGTTGCCATATTTATGTTTTTCACATCTTTGTCTAGATGTTTTATGAATAGTTGGTCTGTTGTTATTATGACATGTTTCTTTAGATTTGTTTTGTGACTATTTATTTCAAAAATTGTGAAGCAATAGTCAATACACTGAGTATCTGTATGTTATTCTTGTCAGTTAACGGTTTGAGAAATTTATTGAATAACTGAGTTGATGATTTGATTTCGAGCAGTAGAGGTTCAGAAAGAGATTGAAAGACATGAAGGGGATATATCAAATAACAGATACAAACATTCCCTATGATAAAAAAAAATGGACAGGATTATATTAATTAAAAGATTAAACAAGTTATTTAAATTTCAAATTTGAAGACAAATTTCCTTTTTTACCAACACTTTTCGAAATGACATGTACTGACGGAATTGGACAGGAGTACGCCTATAGACATGGACAGATGTTGACGAACAATCACAGCATTTAAAATGATGCATCAAGAATATAAGGGGGCTTTTCATACTTTCATGTCTTTTGATTTCTGTTTCATTTTGATTTTCATTTGTATATAGGTTACATTTCAAGCATAAGTTATGCTGCGAAGAGAGATGGTTGCCATATTTATGTTTTTCACATCTTTGTCTAGATGTTTTATGAATAGTTGGTCTGTTGTTATTATGACATGTTTCTTTAGATTTGTTTTGTGACTATTTATTTCAAAAATTGTGAAGCAATAGTCAATACACTGAGTATATGTATGTTATTCTTGTCAGTTAACGGTTTGAGAAATTTTTTGAATAACTGAGTTGATGATTTGATTTCGAGCAGTAGAGGTTCAGAAAGAGATTGAAAGACATGAAGGGGATATATCAAATAACAGATACAAACATTCCCTATGATAAAAAAAAATGGACAGGATTTTATTAATTAAAAGATTAAACAAGTTATTTAAATTTCAAATTTGAAGACAAATTTCCTTTTTTACCAACACTTTTCGAAATGACATGTACTGACGGAATTGGACAGGAGTACGCCTATAGACATGGACAGATGTTGACGAACAATCACAGCATTTAAAATGATGCATCAAAAATATAAGGGGGCTTTTCATACTTTCATGTCTTTTGATTTCTGTTTCATTTTGATTTTCATTTGTATATAGGTTACATTTCAAGCATGAGTTATGCTGCGAAGAGAGATGGTTGCCATATTTATGTTTTTCACATCTTTGTCTAGATGTTTTATGAATAGTTGGTCTGTTGTTATTATGACATGTTTCTTTAGATTTGTTTTGTGACTATTTATTTCACAAATTGTGAAGCAATAGTCAATACACTGAGTATATGTATGTTATTCTTGTCTGTTAACGGTTTGAGAAATTTATTGAATAACTGAGTTGATGATTTGATTTCGAGCAGTAGAGGTTCAGAAAGAGATTGAAAGACATGAAGGGGATATATCAAATAACAGATACAAACATTCCCTATGATAAAAAAAAATGGACAGGATTTTATTAATTAAAAGATTAAACAAGTTATTTAAATTTCAAATTTGAAGACAAATTTCCTTTTTTACCAACACTTTTCGAAATGACATGTACTGACGGAATTGGACAGGAGTACGCCTATAGACATGGACAGATGTTGACAAACAATCACAGCATTTAAAATGATGCATCAAAAATATAAGGGGGCTTTTCATACTTTCATGTCTTTTGATTTCTGTTTCATTTTGATTTTCATTTGTATATAGGTTACATTTCAAGCATGAGTTATGCTGCGAAGAGAGATGGTTGCCATATTTATGTTTTTCACATCTTTGTCTAGATGTTTTATGAATAGTTGGTCTGTTGTTATTATGACATGTTTCTTTAGATTTGTTTTGTGACTATTTATTTCAAAAATTGTGAAGCAATAGTCAATACACTGAGTATATGTATGTTATTCTTGTCAGTTAACGGTTTGAGAAATTTATTGAATAACTGAGTTGATGATTTGATTTCGAGCAGTAGAAGTTCAGAAAGAGATTGAAAGACATGAAGGGGATATATCAAATAACAGATACAAACATTCCCTATGATAAAAAAAATGGACAGGATTTTATTAATTAAAAGATTAAACAAGTTATTTAAATTTCAAATTTGAAGACAAATTTCCTTTTTTACCAACACTTTTCGAAATGACATGTACTGACGGAATTGGACAGGAGTACGCCTATAGACATGGACAGATGTTGACGAACAATCACAGCATTTAAAATGATGCATCAAAAATATAAGGGGACTTTTCATACTTTTGTGTCTTTTGATTTCTGTTTCATTTTGATTTTCATTTGTATATAGGTTACATTTCAAGCATGAGTTATGCTGCGAAGAGAGATGGTTGCCATATTTATGTTTTTCACATCTTTGTCTAGATGTTTTATGAATAGTTGGTCTGTTGTTATTATGACATGTTTCTTTAGATTTGTTTTGTGACTATTTATTTCAAAAATTGTGAAGCAATAGTCAATACACTGAGTATATGTATGTTATTCTTGTCAGTTAACGGTTTGAGAGATTTATTGAATAACTGAGTTGATGATTTGATTTCGAGCAGTAGAGGTTCAGAAAGAGATTGAAAGACATGAAGGGGATTTATCAAATAACAGATACAAACATTCCCTATGATAAAAAAAAATGGACAGGATTTTATTAATTAAAAGATTAAACAAGTTATTTAAATTTCAAATTTGAAGACAAATTTCCTTTTTTACCAACACTTTTCGAAATGACATGTACTGACGGAATTGGACAGGAGTACGCCTATAGACATGGACAGATGTTGACGAACAATCACAGCATTTAAAATGATGCATCAAAAATATAAGGGGGCTTTTCATACTTTCATGTCTTTTGATTTCTGTTTCATTTTGATTTTCATTTGTATATAGGTTACATTTCAAGCATGAGTTATGCTGCGAAGAGAGATGGTTGCCATATTTATGTTTTTCACATCTTTGTCTAGATGTTTTATGAATAGTTGGTCTGTTGTTATTATGACATGTTTCTTTAGATTTGTTTTGTGACTATTTATTTCAAAAATTGTGAAGCAATAGTCAATACACTGAGTATCTGTATGTTATTCTTGTCAGTTAACGGTTTGAGAAATTTATTGAATAACTGAGTTGATGATTTGATTTCGAGCAGTAGAGGTTCAGAAAGAGATTGAAAGACATGAAGGGGATATATCAAATAACAGATACAAACATTCCCTATGATAAAAAAAAATGGACAGGATTATATTAATTAAAAGATTAAACAAGTTATTTAAATTTCAAATTTGAAGACAAATTTCCTTTTTTACCAACACTTTTCGAAATGACATGTACTGACGGAATTGGACAGGAGTACGCCTATAGACATGGACAGATGTTGACGAACAATCACAGCATTTAAAATGATGCATCAAAAATATAAGGGGGCTTTTCATACTTTCATGTCTTTTGATTTCTGTTTCATTTTGATTTTCATTTGTATATAGGTTACATTTCAAGCATGAGTTATGCTGCGAAGAGAGATGGTTGCCATATTTATGTTTTTCACATCTTTGTCTAGATGTTTTATGAATAGTTGGTCTGTTGTTATTATGACATGTTTCTTTAGATTTGTTTTGTGACTATTTATTTCACAAATTGTGAAGCAATAGTCAATACACTGAGTATATGTATGTTATTCTTGTCTGTTAACGGTTTGAGAAATTTATTGAATAACTGAGTTGATGATTTGATTTCGAGCAGTAGAGGTTCAGAAAGAGATTGAAAGACATGAAGGGGATATATCAAATAACAGATACAAACATTCCCTATGATAAAAAAAAATGGACAGGATTTTATTAATTAAAAGATTAAACAAGTTATTTAAATTTCAAATTTGAAGACAAATTTCCTTTTTTACCAACACTTTTCGAAATGACATGTACTGACGGAATTGGACAGGAGTACGCCTATAGACATGGACAGATGTTGACGAACAATCACAGCATTTAAAATGATGCATCAAAAATATAAGGGGGCTTTTCATACTTTCATGTCTTTTGATTTCTGTTTCATTTTGATTTTCATTTGTATATAGGTTACATTTCAAGCATGAGTTATGCTGCGAAGAGAGATGGTTGCCATATTTATGTTTTTCACATCTTTGTCTAGATGTTTTATGAATAGTTGGTCTGTTGTTATTATGACATGTTTCTTTAGATTTGTTTTGTGACTATTTATTTCACAAATTGTGAAGCAATAGTCAATACACTGAGTATATGTATGTTATTCTTGTCTGTTAACGGTTTGAGAAATTTATTGAATAACTGAGTTGATGATTTGATTTCGAGCAGTAGAGGTTCAGAAAGAGATTGAAAGACATGAAGGGGATATATCAAATAACAGATACAAACATTCCCTATGATAAAAAAAAATGGACAGGATTTTATTAATTAAAAGATTAAACAAGTTATTTAAATTTCAAATTTGAAGACAAATTTCCTTTTTTACCAACACTTTTTGAAATGACATGTACTGACGGAATTGGACAGGAGTACGCCTATAGACATGGACAGATGTTGACGAACAATCACAGCATTTAAAATGATGCATCAAAAGTATAAGGGGGCTTTTCATACTTTCATGTCTTTTGATTTCTGTTTCATTTTGATTTTCATTTGTATATAGGTTACATTTCAAGCATGAGTTATGCTGCGAAGAGAGATGGTTGCCATATTTATGTTTTTCACATCTTTGTCTAGATGTTTTATGAATAGTTGGTCTGTTGTTATTATGACATGTTTCTTTAGATTTGTTTTGTGACTATTTATTTCACAAATTGTGAAGCAATAGTCAATACACTGAGTATATGTATGTTATTCTTGTCAGTTAAGGGTTTGAGAAATTTATTGAATAACTGAGTTGATGATTTGATTTCGAGCAGTAGAGGTTCAGAAAGAGATTGAAAGACATGAAGGGGATATATCAAATAACAGATACAAACATTCCCTATGAAAAAAAAAAAAATGGACAGGATTTTATTAATTAAAAGATTAAATAAGTTATTTAAATTTCAAATTTGAAGACAAATTTCCTTTTTTACCAACACTTTTCGAAATGACATGTACTGACGGAATTGGACAGGAGTACGCCTATAGACATGGACAGATGTTGACGAACAATCACAGCATTTAAAATGATGCATCAAAAATATAAGGGGGCTTTTCATACTTTCATGTCTTTTGATTTCTGTTTCATTTTGATTTTCATTTGTATATAGGTTACATTTCAAGCATGAGTTATGCTGCGAAGAGAGATGGTTGCTATATTTATGTTTTTCACATCTTTGTCTGGATGTTTTATGAATAGTTGGTCTGTTGTTATTATGACATGTTTCTTTAGATTTGTTTTGTGACTATTTATTTCACAAATTGTGAAGCAATAGTCAATACACTGAGTATATGTATGTTATTCTTGTCAGTTAACGGTTTGAGAAATTTATTGAATAACTGAGTTGATGATTTGATTTCGAGCAGTAGAGGTTCAGAAAGAGATTGAAAGACATGAAGGGGATATATCAAGTAACAGATACAAACATTCCCTATGATAAAAAAAATGGACAGGATTTTATTAATTAAAAGATTAAACAAGTTATTTAAATTTCAAATTTGAAGACAAATTTCCTTTTTTACCAACACTTTTCGAAATGACATGTACTGACGGAATTGGACAGGAGTACGCCTATAGACATGGACAGATGTTGACGAACAATCACAGCATTTAAAATGATGCATCAAAAATATAAGTGGCTTTTCATACTTTCATGTCTTTTGATTTCTGTTTCATTTTGATTTTCATTTGTATATAGGTTACATTTCAAGCATGAGTTATGCTGCGAAGAGAGATGGTTGCCATATTTATGTTTTTCACATCTTTGTCTACATGTTTTATGAATAGTTGGTCTGTTGTTATTATGACATGTTTCTTTAGATTTGTTTTGTGACTATTTATTTCAAAAATTGTGAAGCAATAGTCAATACACTGAGTATATGTATGTTATTCTTGTCAGTTAACGGTTTGAGAAATTTATTGAATAACTGAGTTGATGATTTGATTTCGAGCAGTAGAGGTTCCGAAGGAGATTGAAAGACATGAAGGGGATATATCAAATAACAGATACAAACATTCCCTATGATAAAAAAAATGGACAGGATTTTATTAATTAAAAGATTAAACAAGTTATTTAAATTTCAAATTTGAAGACAAATTTCCTTTTTTACCAACACTTTTCGAAATGACATGTACTGACGGAATTGGACAGGAGTACGCCTATAGACATGGACAGATGTTGACGAACAATCACAGCATTTAAAATGATGCATCAAAAATATAAGTGGCTTTTCATACTTTCATGTCTTTTGATTTCTGTTTCATTTTGATTTTCATTTGTATATAGGTTACATTTCAAGCATGAGTTATGCTGCGAAGAGAGATGGTTGCCATATTTATGTTTTTCACATCTTTGTCTAGATGTTTTATGAATAGTTGGTCTGTTGTTATTATGACATGTTTCTTTAGATTTGTTTTGTGACTATTTATTTCACAAATTGTGAAGCAATAGTCAATACACTGAGTATATGTATGTTATTCTTGTCAGTTAACGGTTTGAGAAATTTATTGAATAACTGAGTTGATGATTTGATTTCGAGCAGTAGAGGTTCAGAAAGAGATTGAAAGACATGAAGGGGATATATCAAATAACAGATACAAACATTCCCTATGATAAAAAAAAATGGACAGGATTTTATTAATTAAAAGATTAAGCAAGTTATTTAAATTTCAAATTTGAAGACAAATTTCCTTTTTTACCAACACTTTTCGAAATGACATGTACTGACGGAATTGGACAGGAGTACGCCTATAGACATGGACAGATGTTGACGAACAATCACAGCATTTAAAATGATGCATCAAAAATATAAGGGGGCTTTTCATACTTTCATGTCTTTTGATTTCTGTTTCATTTTGATTTTCATTTGTATATAGGTTACATTTCAAGCATGAGTTATGCTGCGAAGAGAGATGGTTGCCATATTTATGTTTTTCACATCTTTGTCTAGATGTTTTATGAATAGTTGGTCTGTTGTTATTATGACATGTTTCTTTAGATTTGTTTTGTGACTATTTATTTCACAAATTGTGAAGCAATAGTCAATACACTGAGTATATGTATGTTATTCTTGTCAGTTAACGGTTTGAGAAATTTATTGAATAACTGAGTTGATGATTTGATTTCGAGCAGTAGAGGTTCAGAAAGAGATTGAAAGACATGAAGGGGATATATCAAATAACAGATACAAACATTCCCTATGATAAAAAAAAATGGACAGGATTTTATTAATTAAAAGATTAAACAAGTTATTTAAATTTCAAATTTGAAGACAAATTTCCTTTTTTACCAACACTTTTCGAAATGACATGTACTGACGGAATTGGACAGGAGTACGCCTATAGACATGGACAGATGTTGACGAACAATCACAGCATTTAAAATGATGCATCAAAAATATAAGGGGGCTTTTCATACTTTCATGTCTTTTGATTTCTGTTTCATTTTGATTTTCATTTGTATATAGGTTACATTTCAAGCATGAGTTATGCTGCGAAGAGAGATGGTTGCCATATTTATGTTTTTCACATCTTTGTCTAGATGTTTTATGAATAGTTGGTCTGTTGTTATTATGACATGTTTCTTTAGATTTGTTTTGTGACTTTATTTCAAAAATTGTGAAGCAATAGTCAATACACTGAGTATATGTATGTTATTCTTGTCTGTTAACGGTTTGAGAAATTTATTGAATAACTGAGTTGATGATTTGATTTCGAGCAGTAGAGGTTCAGAAAGAGATTGAAAGACATGAAGGGGATATATCAAATAACAGATACAAACATTCCCTATGAAAAAAAAAAAATGGACAGGATTTTATTAATAAAAAGATTAAATAAGTTATTTAAATTTCAAATTTGAAGACAAATTTCCTTTTTTACCAACACTTTTCGAAATGACATGTACTGACGGAATTGGACAGGAGTACGCCTATAGACATGGACAGATGTTGACGAACAATCACAGCATTTAAAATGATGCATCAAAAATATAAGGGGGCTTTTCATACTTTCATGTCTTTTGATTTCTGTTTCATTTTGATTTTCATTTGTATATAGGTTACATTTCAAGCATGAGTTATGCTGCGAAGAGAGATGGTTGCTATATTTATGTTTTTCACATCTTTGTCTGGATGTTTTATGAATAGTTGGTCTGTTGTTATTATGACATGTTTCTTTAGATTTGTTTTGTGACTATTTATTTCACAAATTGTGAAGCAATAGTCAATACACTGAGTATATGTATGTTATTCTTGTCAGTTAACGGTTTGAGAAATTTATTGAATAACTGAGTTGATGATTTGATTTCGAGCAGTAGAGGTTCAGAAAGAGATTGAAAGACATGAAGGGGATATATCAAGTAACAGATACAAACATTCCCTATGATAAAAAAAATGGACAGGATTTTATTAATTAAAAGATTAAACAAGTTATTTAAATTTCAAATTTGAAGACAAATTTCCTTTTTTACCAACACTTTTCGAAATGACATGTACTGACGGAATTGGACAGGAGTACGCCTATAGACATGGACAGATGTTGACGAACAATCACAGCATTTAAAATGATGCATCAAAAATATAAGTGGCTTTTCATACTTTCATGTCTTTTGATTTCTGTTTCATTTTGATTTTCATTTGTATATAGGTTACATTTCAAGCATGAGTTATGCTGCGAAGAGAGATGGTTGCCATATTTATGTTTTTCACATCTTTGTCTAGATGTTTTATGAATAGTTGGTCTGTTGTTATTATGACATGTTTCTTTAGATTTGTTTTGTGACTATTTATTTCAAAAATTGTGAAGCAATAGTCAATACACTGAGTATATGTATGTTATTCTTGTCAGTTAACGGTTTGAGAAATTTATTGAATAACTGAGTTGATGATTTGATTTCGAGCAGTAGAGGTTCAGAAGGAGATTGAAAGACATGAAGGGGATATATCAAATAACAGATACAAACATTCCCTATGATAAAAAAATGGACAGGATTCTATTTATTAAAAGATTAAACAAGTTATTTATATTTCAAATTTGAAGACAAATTTCCTTTTTTACCAACACTTTTCGAAATGACATGTACTGACGGAATTGGACAGGAGTACGCCTATAGACATGGACAGATGTTGACGAACAATCACAGCATTTAAAATGATGCATCAAAAATATAAGGGGGCTTTTCATACTTTCATGTCTTTTGATTTCTGTTTCATTTTGATTTTCATTTGTATATAGGTTACATTTCAAGCATGAGGTATACTGCGAAGAGAGATGGTTGCCATATTTATGTTTTTCACATCTTTGTCTAGATGTTTTATGAATAGTTGGTCTGTTGTTATTATGACATGTTTCTTTAGATTTGTTTTGTGACTATTTATTTCACAAATTGTGAAGCAATAGTCAATACACTGAGTATATGTATGTTATTCTTGTCAGTTAACGGTTTGAGAAATTTATTGAATAACTGAGTTGATGATTTGATTTCGAGCAGTAGAGGTTCAGAAAGAGATTGAAAGACATGAAGGGGATATATCAAATAACAGATACAAACATTCCCTATGATAAAAAAAAATGGACAGGATTTTATTAATTAAAAGATTAAACAAGTTATTTAAATTTCAAATTTGAAGACAAATTTCCTTTTTTACCAACACTTTTCGAAATGACATGTACTGACGGAATTGGACAGGAGTACGCCTATAGACATGGACAGATGTTGACGAACAATCACAGCATTTAAAATGATGCATCAAAAATATAAGGGGGCTTTTCATACTTTCATGTCTTTTGATTTCTGTTTCATTTTGATTTTCATTTGTATATAGGTTACATTTCAAGCATGAGTTATGCTGCGAAGAGAGATGGTTGCCATATTTATGTTTTTCACATCTTTGTCTAGATGTTTTATGAATAGTTGGTCTGTTGTTATTATGACATGTTTCTTTAGATTTGTTTTGTGACTTTATTTCAAAAATTGTGAAGCAATAGTCAATACACTGAGTATATGCATGTTATTCTTGTCTGTTAACGGTTTGAGAAATTTATTGAATAACTGAGTTGATGATTTGATTTCGAGCAGTAGAGGTTCAGAAAGAGATTGAAAGACATGAAGGGGATATATCAAATAACAGATACAAACATTCCCTATGATAAAAAAAAATGGACAGGATTTTATTAATTAAAAGATTAAACAAGTTATTTAAATTTCAAATTTGATGACAAATTTCCTTTTTTACCAACACTTTTCGAAATGACATGTACTGACGGAATTGGACAGGAGTACGCCTATAGACATGGACAGATGTTGACGAACAATCACAGCATTTAAAATGATGCATCAAAAATATAAGGGGGCTTTTCATACTTTCATGTCTTTTGATTTCTGTTTCATTTTGATTTTCATTTGTATATAGGTTACATTTCAAGCATGAGTTATGCTGCGAAGAGAGATGGTTGCCATATTTATGTTTTTCACATCTTTGTCTAGATGTTTTATGAATAGTTGGTCTGTTGTAATTATGACATGTTTCTTTAGATTTGTTTTGTGACTATTTATTTCACAAATTGTGAAGCAATAGTCCATACACTGAGTATATGTATGTTATTCTTGTCAGTTAACGGTTTGAGAAATTTATTGAATAATTGAGTTGATGATTTGATTTCGAGCAGTAGAGGTTCGGAAAGAGATTGAAAGACATGAAGGGGATATATCAAATAACAGATACAAACATTCCCTATGAGAAAAAAAATGGACAGGATTTTATTAATTAAAAGATTAAACAAGTTATTTAAATTTCAAATTTGAAGACAAATTTCCTTTTTTACCAACACTTTTCGAAATGACATGTACTGACGGAATTGGACAGGAGTACGCCTATAGACATGGACAGATGTTGACGAACAATCACAGCATTTAAAATGATGCATCAAAAATATAAGGGGGCTTTTCATACTTTCATGTCTCTTGATTTCTGTTTCATTTTGATTTTCATTTGTATATAGGTTACATTTCAAGCATGAGTTATGCTGCGAAGAGGGATGGTTGCCATATTTATGTTTTTCACATCTTTGTCTAGATGTTTTCTGAATAGTTGGTTTGTTGTTATTATGACATGTTTCTTTAGATTTGTTTTGTGACTATTTATTTCAAAAATTGTGAAGCAATAGTCAATACACTGAGTATATGTATGTTATTCTTGTCAGTTAACGGTTTGAGAAATTTATTGAATAACTGAGTTGATGATTAGATTTCGAGCAGTAGAGGTTCAGAAGGAGATTGAAAGACATGAAGGGGATATATCAAATAACAGATACAAACATTCCCTATGATAAAAAAAATGGACAGGATTCTATTTATTAAAAGATTAAACAAGTTATTTATATTTCAAATTTGAAGACAAATTTCCTTTTTTACCAACACTTTTCGAAATGACATGTACTGACGGAATTGGACAGGAGTACGCCTATAGACATGGACAGATGTTGACGAACAATCACAGCATTTAAAATGATGCATCAAAAATATAAGGGGGTTTTTCATACTTTCATGTCTTTTGATTTCTGTTTCATTTTGATTTTCATTTGTATATAGGTTACATTTCAAGCATGAGTTATGCTGCGAAGAGAGATGGTTGCCATATTTATGTTTTTCACATCTTTGTCTAGATGTTTTATGAATAGTTGGTCTGTTGTTATTATGACATGTTTCTTTAGATTTGTTTTGTGACTATTTATTTCACAAATTGTGAAGCAATAGTCAATACACTGAGTATATGTATGTTATTCTTGTCAGTTAACGGTTTGAGAAATTTATTGAATAACTGAGTTGATGATTTGATTTCGATCAGTAGAGGTTCAGAAAGAGATTGAAAGACATGAAGGGGATATATCAAATAACAGATACAAACATTCCCTATGATAAAAAAATGGACAGGATTCTATTTATTAAAAGATTAAACAAGTTATTTATATTTCAAATTTGAAGACAAATTTCCTTTTTTACCAACACTTTTCGAAATGACATGTACTGACGGAATTGGACAGGAGTACGCCTATAGACATGGACAGATGTTGACGAACAATCACAGCATTTAAAATGATGCATCAAAAATATAAGGGGGCTTTTCATACTTTCATGTCTTTTGATTTCTGTTTCATTTTGATTTTCATTTGTATATAGGTTACATTTCAAGCATGAGGTATACTGCGAAGAGAGATGGTTGCCATATTTATGTTTTTCACATCTTTGTCTAGATGTTTCATGAATAGTTGGTCTGTTGTTATTATGACATGTTTCTTTAGATTTGTTTTGTGACTATTTATTTCACAAATTGTGAAGCAATAGTCAATACACTGAGTATATGTATGTTATTCTTGTCAGTTAACGGTTTGAGAAATTTATTGAATAACTGAGTTGATGATTTGATTTCGAGCAGTAGAGGTTCAGAAAGAGATTGAAAGACATGAAGGGGATATATCAAATAACAGATACAAACATTCCCTATGATCAAAAAAAATGGACAGGATTTTATTAATTAAAAGATTAAACAAGTTATTTAAATTTCAAATTTGAAGACAAATTTCCTTTTTTACCAACACTTTTCGAAATGACATGTACTGACGGAATTGGACAGGAGTACGCCTATAGACATGGACAGATGTTGACGAACAATCACAGCATTTAAAATGATGCATCAAAAATATAAGGGGGCTTTTCATACTTTCATGTCTTTTGATTTCTGTTTCATTTTGATTTTCATTTGTATATAGGTTACATTTCAAGCATGAGTTATGCTGCGAAGAGAGATGGTTGCCATATTTATGTTTTTCACATCTTTGTCTAGATGTTTTATGAATAGTTGGTCTGTTGTTATTATGACATGTTTCTTTAGATTTGTTTTGTGACTTTATTTCAAAAATTGTGAAGCAATAGTCAATACACTGAGTATATGTATGTTATTCTTGTCTGTTAACGGTTTGAGAAATTTATTGAATAACTGAGTTGATGATTTGATTTCGAGCAGTAGAGGTTCAGAAGGAGATTGAAAGACATGAAGGGGATATATCAAATAACAGATACAAACATTCCCTATGATAAAAAAATGGACAGGATTCTATTTATTAAAAGATTAAACAAGTTATTTATATTTCAAATTTGAAGACAAATTTCCTTTTTTACCAACACTTTTCGAAATGACATGTACTGACGGAATTGGACAGGAGTACGCCTATAGACATGGACAGATGTTGACGAACAATTACAGCATTTAAAATGATGCATCAAAAATATAAGGGGGCTTTTCATACTTTCATGTCTTTTGATTTCTGTTTCATTTTGATTTTCATTTGTATATAGGTTACATTTCAAGCATGAGTTATGCTGCGAAGAGAGATGGTTGCCATATTTATGTTTTTCACATCTTTGTCTAGATGTTTTATGAATAGTTGGTCTGTTGTTATTATGATATGTTTCTTTAGATTTGTTTTGTGACTATTTATTTCACAAATTGTGAAGCAATAGTCCATACACTGAGTATATGTATGTTATTCTTGTCAGTTAACGGTTTGAGAAATTTATTGAATAATTGAGTTGATGATTTGATTTCAAGCAGTAGAGGTTCAGAAAGAGATTGAAAGACATGAAGGGGATATATCAAATAACAGATACAAACATTCCCTATGAGAAAAAAAAATGGACAGGATTTTATTAATTAAAAGATTAAACAAGTTATTTAAATTTCAAATTTGAAGACAGATTTCCTTTTTTACCAACACTTTTCGAAATGACATGTACTGACGGAATTGGACAGGAGTACGCCTATAGACATGGACAGATGTTGACGAACAATCACAGCATTTAAAATGATGCATCAAAAATATAAGGGGGCTTTTCATACTTTCATGTCTTTTGATTTCTGTTTCATTTTGATTTTCATTTGTATATAGGTTACATTTCAAGCATGAGTTATGCTGCGAAGAGAGATGGTTGCCATATTTATGTTTTTCACATCTTTGTCTAGATGTTTTATGAATAGTTGGTCTGTTGTTATTATGACATGTTTCTTTAGATTTGTTTTGTGACTATTTATTTCACAAATTGTGAAGCAATGGTCCATACACTGAGTATATGTATGTTATTCTTGTCAGTTATCAGTTTGAGAAATTTATTGAATAACTGAGTTGATGATTTGATTTCGAGCAGTAGAGGTTCAGAAAGAGATTGAAAGACATGAAGGGGATATATCAAATAACAGATACAAACATTCCCTATGAGAAAAAAATGGACAGGATTTTATTAATTAAAAGATTAAACAAGTTATTTAAATTTCAAATTTGAAGACAAATTTCCTTTTTTACCAACACTTTTCGAAATGACATGTACTGACAGAATTGGACAGGAGTACGCCTATAGACATGGACAGATGTTGACGAACAATCACAGCATTTAAAATGATGCATCAAAAATATAAGGGGGCTTTTCATACTTTCATGTCTATTGATTTCTGTTTCATTTTGATTTTCATTTGTATATAGGTTACATTTCAAGCATGAGTTATGCTGCGAAGAGAGATAGTTGCCATATTTAAGTTTTTCACATCTTTGTCTGGATGTTTTATGAATAGTTGGTTTGTTGTTATTATGACATGTTTCTTTAGATTTGTTTTGTGACTATTTATTTCACAAATTGTGAAGCAATAGTCCATACACTGAGTATATGTATGTTATTCTTGTCAGTTAACGGTTTGAGAAATTTATTGAATAACTGCATGAGTTGATGATTTGATTTCGAGCAGTAGAGGTTCAGAAGGAGATTGAAAGACATGAAGGGGATATATCAAATAACAGATACAAACATTCCCTATGATAAAAAAATGGACAGGATTCTATTTATTAAAAGATTAAACAAGTTATTTATATTTCAAATTTGAAGACAAATTTCCTTTTTTACCAACACTTTTCGAAATGACATGTACTGACGGAATTGGACAGGAGTACGCCTATAGACATGGACAGATGTTGACGAACAATTACAGCATTTAAAATGATGCATCAAAAATATAAGGGGGCTTTTCATACTTTCATGCTTTTGATTTCTGTTTCATTTTGATTTTCATTTGTATATAGGTTACATTTCAAGCATGAGTTTTGCTGCGAAGAGAGATGCATGGTTGCCATATTTATGTTTTTCACATCTTTGTCTAGATGTTTTATGAATAGTTGGTCTGTTGTTATTATGACATGTTTCTTTAGATTTGTTTTGTGACTATTTATTTCACAAATTGTGAAGCAATAGTCCATACACTGAGTATATGTATGTTATTCTTGTCAGTTAACGGTTTGAGAAATTTATTGAATAATTGAGTTGATGATTTGATTTCGAGCAGTAGAGGTTCGGAAAGAGATTGAAAGACATGAAGGGGATATATCAAATAACAGATACAAACATTCCCTATGAGAAAAAAAATGGACAGGATTTTATTAATTAAAAGATTAAACAAGTTATTTAAATTTCAAATTTGAAGACAAATTTCCTTTTTTACCAACACTTTTCGAAATGACATGTACTGACGGAATTGGACAGGAGTACGCCTATAGACATGGACAGATGTTGACGAACAATCACAGCATTTAAAATGATGCATCAAAAATATAAGTGGCTTTTCATACTTTCATGTCTTTTGATTTCTGTTTCATTTTGATTTTCATTTGTATATAGGTTACATTTCAAGCATGAGTTATGCTGCGAAGAGGGATGGTTGCCATATTTATGTTTTTCACATCTTTGTCTAGATGTTTTATGAATAGTTGGTCTGTTGTTATTATGACATGTTTCTTTAGATTTGTTTTGTGACTATTTATTTCAAAAATTGTGAAGCAATAGTCAATACACTGAGTATATGTATGTTATTCTTGTCAGTTAACGGTTTGAGAAATTTATTGAATAACTGAGTTGATGATTTGATTTCGAGCAGTAGAGGTTCAGAAGGAGATTGAAAGACATGAAGGGGATATATCAAATAACAGATACAAACATTCCCTATGATAAAAAAATGGACAGGATTCTATTTATTAAAAGATTAAACAAGTTATTTATATTTCAAATTTGAAGACAAATTTCCTTTTTTACCAACACTTTTCGAAATGACATGTACTGACGGAATTGGACAGGAGTACGCCTATAGACATGGACAGATGTTGACGAACAATTACAGCATTTAAAATGATGCATCAAAAATATAAGGGGGCTTTTCATACTTTCATGCTTTTGATTTCTGTTTCATTTTGATTTTCAATTGTATATAGGTTACATTTCAAGCATGAGTTATGCTGCGAAGAGAGATGCATGGTTGCCATATTTATGTTTTTCACATCTTTGTCTAGATGTTTTATGAATAGTTGGTCTGTTGTTATTATGACATGTTTCTTTAGATTTGTTTTGTGACTATTTATTTCACAAATTGTGAAGCAATAGTCCATACACTGAGTATATGTATGTTATTCTTGTCAGTTAACGGTTTGAGAAATTTATTGAATAATTGAGTTGATGATTTGATTTCGAGCAGTAGAGGTTCGGAAAGAGATTGAAAGACATGAAGGGGATATATCAAATAACAGATACAAACATTCCCTATGAGAAAAAAAATGGACAGGATTTTATTAATTAAAAGATTAAACAAGTTATTTAAATTTCAAATTTGAAGACAAATTTCCTTTTTTACCAACACTTTTCGAAATGACATGTACTGACGGAATTGGACAGGAGTACGCCTATAGACATGGACAGATGTTGACGAACAATCACAGCATTTAAAATGATGCATCAAAAATATAAGTGGCTTTTCATACTTTCATGTCTTTTGATTTCTGTTTCATTTTGATTTTCATTTGTATATAGGTTACATTTCAAGCATGAGTTATGCTGCGAAGAGAGATGGTTGCCATATTTATGTTTTTCACATCTTTGTCTAGATGTTTTATGAATAGTTGGTCTGTTGTTATTATGACATGTTTCTTTAGATTTGTTTTGTGACTATTTATTTCAAAAATTGTGAAGCAATAGTCAATACACTGAGTATATGTATGTTATTCTTGTCAGTTAACGGTTTGAGAAATTTATTGAATAACTGAGTTGATGATTTGATTTCGAGCAGTAGAGGTTCAGAAGGAGATTGAAAGACATGAAGGGGATATATCAAATAACAGATACAAACATTCCCTATGATAAAAAAATGGACAGGAATCTATTTATTAAAAGATTAAACAAGTTATTTATATTTCAAATTTGAAGACAAATTTCCTTTTTTACCAACACTTTTCGAAATGACATGTACTGACGGAATTGGACAGGAGTACGCCTATAGACATGGACAGATGTTGACGAACAATCACAGCATTTAAAATGATGCATCAAAAATATAAGGGGGCTTTTCATACTTTCATGTCTTTTGATTTCTGTTTCATTTTGATTTTCATTTGTATATAGGTTACATTTCAAGCATGAGTTATGCTGCGAAGAGAGATAGTTGCCATATTTAAGTTTTTCACATCTTTGTCTGGATGTTTTATGAATAGTTGGTTTGTTGTTATTATGACATGTTTCTTTAGATTTGTTTTGTGACTATTTATTTCACAAATTGTGAAGCAATAGTCCATACACTGAGTATATGTATGTTATTCTTGTCAGTTAACGGTTTGAGAAATTTATTGAATAATTGAGTTGATGATTTGATTTCGAGCAGTAGAGGTTCAGAAAGAGATTGAAAGACATGAAGGGGATATATCAAATAACAGATACAAACATTCCCTATGATAAAAAAAATGGACAGGATTTTATTTATTAAAATATTAAACAAGTTATTTATATTTCAAATTTGAAGACAAATTTCCTTTTTTACCAACACTTTTCAAAATGACATGTACTGACGGAATTGGACAGGAGTACGCCTATAGACATGGACAGATGTTGACGAACAATCACACCATTTAAAATGATGCATCAAAAATATAAGGGGGCTTTTCATACTTTCATGTCTTTTGATTTCTGTTTCATTTTGATTTTCATGTGTATATAGGTTACATTTCAAGCATGAGTTATGCTGCGAAGAGGGATGGTTGCCATATTTATGTTTTTCACATCTTTGTCTAGATGTTTTATGAATAGTTGGTCTGTTGTTATTATGACATGTTTCTTTAGATTTGTTTTGTGACTATTTATTTCACAAATTGTGAAGCAATAGTCAATACACTGAGTATATGTATGTTATTCTTGTCAGTTAACGGTTTGAGAAATTTATTGAATAACTGAGTTGATGATTTGATTTCGAGCAGTAGAGGTTCAGAAGGAGATTGAAAGACATGAAGGGGATATATCAAATAACAGATACAAACATTCCCTATGATAAAAAAATGGACAGGATTCTATTTATTAAAAGATTAAACAAGTTATTTATATTTCAAATTTGAAGACAAATTTATTTTTTTACCAACACTTTTCGAAATGACATGTACTGACGGAATTGGACAGGAGTACGCCTATAGACATGGACAGATGTTGACGAACAATTACAGCATTTAAAATGATGCATCAAAAATATAAGGGGGCTTTTCATACTTTCATGTCTTTTGATTTCTGTTTCATTTTGATTTTCATTTGTATATAGGTTACATTTCAAGCATGAGTTATGCTGCGAAGAGAGATGGTTGCCATATTTATGTTTTTCACATCTTTGTCTAGATGTTTTATGAATAGTTGGTCTGTTGTTATTATGACATGTTTCTTTAGATTTGTTTTGTGACTATTTATTTCACAAATTGTGAAGCAATAGTCCATACACTGAGTATATGTATGTTATTCTTGTCAGTTAACGGTTTGAGAAATTTATTGAATAATTGAGTTGATGATTTGATTTCGAGCAGTAGAGGTTCGGAAAGAGATTGAAAGACATGAAGGGGATATATCAAATAACAGATACAAACATTCCCTATGAGAAAAAAAATGGACAGGATTTTATTAATTAAAAGATTAAACAAGTTATTTAAATTTCAAATTTGAAGACAAATTTCCTTTTTTACCAACACTTTTCGAAATGACATGTACTGACGGAATTGGACAGGAGTACGCCTATAGACATGGACAGATGTTGACGAACAATCACAGCATTTAAAATGATGCATCAAAAATATAAGGGGGCTTTTCATACTTTCATGTCTCTTGATTTCTGTTTCATTTTGATTTTCATTTGTATATAGGTTACATTTCAAGCATGAGTTATGCTGCGAAGAGGGATGGTTGCCATATTTATGTTTTTCACATCTTTGTCTAGATGTTTTATAAATAGTTGGTCTGTTGTTATTATGACATGTTTCTTTAGATTTGTTTTGTGACTATTTATTTCACAAATTGTGAAGCAATGGTCCATACACTGAGTATATGTATGTTTTTCTTGTCAGTTAACAGTTTGAGAAATTTATTGAATAACTGAGTTGATGATTTGATTTCGAGCAGTAGAGGTTCAGAAAGAGATTGAAAGACATGAAGGGGATATATCAAATAACAGATACAAACATTCCCTATGATAAAAAAAATGGACAGGATTCTATTTATTAAAATATCAAACAAGTTATTTATATTTCAAATTTGAAGACAAATTTCCTTTTTTACCAACACTTTTCGAAATGACATGTACTGACGGAATTGGACAGGAGTACGCCTATAGACATGGACAGATGTTGACGAACAATCACAGCATTTAAAATGATGCATCAAAAATATAAGGGGGCTTTTCATACTTTCATGTCTCTTGATTTCTGTTTCATTTTGATTTTCATTTGTATATAGGTTACATTTCAAGCATGAGTTATGCTGTGAAGAGAGATAGTTGCCATATTTAAGTTTTTCACATCTTTGTCTGGATGTTTTATGAATAGTTGGTTTGTTGTTATTATGACATGTTTCTTTAGATTTGTTTTGTGACTATTTATTTCACAAATTGTGAAGCAATAGTCCATACACTGAGTATATGTATGTTATTCTTGTCAGTTAACGGTTTGAGAAATTTATTGAATAATTGAGTTGATGATTTGATTTCGAGCAGTAGAGGTTCAGAAAGAGATTGAAAGACATGAAGGGGATATATCAAATAACAGATACAAACATTCCCTATGATAAAAAAAATGGACAGGATTTTATTTATTAAAATATTAAACAAGTTATTTATATTTCAAATTTGAAGACAAATTTCCTTTTTTACCAACACTTTTCGAAATGACATGTACTGACGGAATTGGACAGGAGTACGCCTATAGACATGGACAGATGTTGACGAACAATCACAGCATTTAAAATGATGCATCAAAAATATAAGGGGGCTTTTCATACTTTCATGTCTCTTGATTTCTGTTTCATTTTGATTTTCATTTGTATATAGGTTACATTTCAAGCATGAGTTATGCTGTGAAGAGGGATGGTTGCCATATTTATGTTTTTCACATCTTTGTCTAGATGTGTTTTATGAATAGTTGGTCTGTTGTTATTATGACATGTTTCTTTAGATTTGTTTTGTGACTATTTATTTCAAAAATTGTGAAGCAATAGTCAATACACTGAGTATATGTATGTTATTCTTGTCAGTTAACGGTTTGAGAAATTTATTGAATAACTGAGTTGATGATTAGATTTCGAGCAGTAGAGGTTCAGAAGGAGATTGAAAGACATGAAGGGGATATATCAAATAACAGATACAAACATTCCCTATGATAAAAAAAATGGACAGGATTCTATTTATTAAAAGATTAAACAAGTTATTTATATTTCAAATTTGAAGACAAATTTCCTTTTTTACCAACACTTTTCGAAATGACATGTACTGACGGAATTGGACAGGAGTACGCCTATAGACATGGACAGATGTTGACGAACAATCACAGCATTTAAAATGATGCATCAAAAATATAAGGGGGCTTTTCATACTTTCATGTCTTTTGATTTCTGTTTCATTTTGATTTTCATTTGTATATAGGTTACATTTCAAGCATGAGTTATGCTGCGAAGAGAGATGGTTGCCATATTTATGTTTTTCACATCTTTGTCTAGATGTTTTATGAATAGTTGGTCTGTTGTTATTATGACATGTTTCTTTAGATTTGTTTTGTGACTATTTATTTCACAAATTGTGAAGCAATAGTCAATACACTGAGTATATGTATGTTATTCTTGTCAGTTAACGGTTTGAGAAATTTATTGAATAACTGAGTTGATGATTTGATTTCGAGCAGTAGAGGTTCAGAAAGAGATTGAAAGACATGAAGGGGATATATCAAATAACAGATACAAACATTCCCTATGATAAATAAAAATGGACAGGATTTTATTAATTAAAAGATTAAACAAGTTATTTAAATTTCAAATTTGAAGACAAATTTCCTTTTTTACCAACACTTTTAGAAATGACATGTACTGACGGAATTGGACAGGAGTACGCCTATAGACATTGACAGATGTTGACGAACAATCACAGCATTTAAAATGATGCATCAAAAATATAAGGGGGCTTTTCATACTTTCATGTCTTTTGATTTCTGTTTCATTTTGATTTTCATTTGTATATAGGTTACATTTCAAGCATGAGTTATGCTGCGAAGAGAGATGGTTGCCATATTTATGTTTTTCACATCTTTGTCTAGATGTTTTATGAATAGTTGGTCTGTTGTTATTATGACATGTTTCTTTAGATTTGTTTTGTGACTATTTATTTCACAAATTGTGAAGCAATGGTCCATACACTGAGTATATGTATGTTATTCTTGTCAGTTAACAGCTTGAGAAATTTATTGAATAACTGAGTTGATGATTTGATTTCGAGCAGTAGAGGTTCAGAAAGAGATTGAAAGACATGAAGGGGATATATCAAATAACAGATACAAACATTCCCTATGAGAAAAAAATGGACAGGATTTTATTAATTAAAAGATTAAACAAGTTATTTAAATTTCAAATTTGAAGACAAATTTCCTTTTTTACCAACACTTTTCGAAATGACATGTACTGACGGAATTGGACAGGAGTACGCCTATAGACATGGACAGATGTTGACGAACAATCACAGCATTTAAAATGATGCATCAAAAATATAAGGGGGCTTTTCATACTTTCATGTCTTTTGATTTCTGTTTCATTTTGATTTTCATTTGTATATAGGTTACATTTCAAGCATGAGTTATGCTGCGAAGAGAGATAGTTGCCATATTTAAGTTTTTCACATCTTTGTCTGGATGTTTTATGAATAGTTGGTTTGTTGTTATTATGACATGTTTCTTTAGATTTGTTTTGTGACTATTTATTTCACAAATTGTGAAGCAATAGTCCATACACTGAGTATATGTATGTTATTCTTGTCAGTTAACGGTTTGAGAAATTTATTGAATAATTGAGTTGATGATTTGATTTCGAGCAGTAGAGGTTCAGAAAGAGATTGAAAGACATGAAGGGGATATATCAAATAACAGATACAAACATTCCCTATGATAAAAAAAATGGACAGGATTTTATTTATTAAAATATTAAACAAGTTATTTATATTTCAAATTTGAAGACAAATTTCCTTTTTTACCAACACTTTTCGAAATGACATGTACTGACGGAATTGGACAGGACTACGCCTATAGACATGGACAGATGTTGACGAACAATCACAGCATTTAAAATGATGCATCAAAAATATAAGGGGGCTTTTCATACTTTCATGTCTTTTGATTTCTGTTTCATTTTGATTTTCATGTGTATATAGGTTACATTTCAAGCATGAGTTATGCTGCGAAGAGGGATGGTTGCCATATTTATGTTTTTCACATCTTTGTCTAGATGTTTTATGAATAGTTGGTCTGTTGTTATTATGACATGTTTCTTTAGATTTGTTTTGTGACTATTTATTTCAAAAATTGTGAAGCAATAGTCAATACACTGAGTATATGTATGTTATTCTTGTCAGTTAACGGTTTGAGAAATTTATTGAATAACTGCATGAGTTGATGATTTGATTTCGAGCAGTAGAGGTTCAGAAGGAGATTGAAAGACATGAAGGGGATATATCAAATAACAGATACAAACATTCCCTATGATAAAAAAATGGACAGGATTCTATTTATTAAAAGATTAAACAAGTTATTTATATTTCAAATTTGAAGACAAATTTCCTTTTTTACCAACACTTTTCGAAATGACATGTACTGACGGAATTGGACAGGAGTACGCCTATAGACATGGACAGATGTTGACAAACAATTACAGCATTTAAAATGATGCATCAAAAATATAAGGGGGCTTTTCATACTTTCATGCTTTTGATTTCTGTTTCATTTTGATTTTCATTTGTATATAGGTTACATTTCAAGCATGAGTTATGCTGCGAAGAGAGATGCATGGTTGTCATATTTATGTTTTTCACATCTTTGTCTAGATGTTTTATGAATAGTTGGTCTGTTGTTATTATGACATGTTTCTTTAGATTTGTTTTGTGACTATTTATTTCACAAATTGTGAAGCAATAGTCCATACACTGAGTATATGTATGTTATTCTTGTCAGTTAACGGTTTGAGAAATTTATTGAATAATTGAGTTGATGATTTGATTTCGAGCAGTAGAGGTTCGGAAAGAGATTGAAAGACATGAAGGGGATATATCAAATAACAGATACAAACATTCCCTATGAGAAAAAAAATGGACAGGATTTTATTAATTAAAAGATTAAACAAGTTATTTAAATTTCAAATTTGAAGACAAATTTCCTTTTTTACCAACACTTTTCGAAATGACATGTACTGACGGAATTGGACAGGAGTACGCCTATAGACATGGACAGATGTTGACGAACAATCACAGCATTTAAAATGATGCATCAAAAATATAAGGGGGCTTTTCATACTTTCATGTCTCTTGATTTCTGTTTCATTTTGATTTTCATTTGTATATAGGTTACATTTCAAGCATGAGTTATGCTGTGAAGAGAGATAGTTGCCATATTTAAGTTTTTCACATCTTTGTCTGGATGTTTTATGAATAGTTGGTTTGTTGTTATTATGACATGTTTCTTTAGATTTGTTTTGTGACTATTTATTTCACAAATTGTGAAGCAATAGTCCATACACTGAGTATATGTATGTTATTCTTGTCAGTTAACGGTTTGAGAAATTTATTGAATAATTGAGTTGATGATTTGATTTCGAGCAGTAGAGGTTCAGAAAGAGATTGAAAGACATGAAGGGGATATATCAAATAACAGATACAAACATTCCCTATGATAAAAAAAATGGACAGGATTTTATTTATTAAAATATTAAACAAATTATTTATATTTCAAATTTGAAGACAAATTTCCTTTTTTACCAACACTTTTCGAAATGACATGTACTGACGGAATTGGACAGGAGTACGCCTATAGACATGGACAGATGTTGACGAACAATCACAGCATTTAAAATGATGCATCAAAAATATAAGGGGGCTTTTCATACTTTCATGTCTCTTCATTTCTGTTTCATTTTGATTTTCATTTGTATATAGGTTACATTTCAAGCATGAGTTATGCTGCGAAGAGGGATGGTTGCCATATTTATGTTTTTCACATCTTTGTCTAGATGTTTTATGAATAGTTGGTCTGTTGTTATTATGACATGTTTCTTTAGATTTGTTTTGTGACTATTTATTTCAAAAATTGTGAAGCAATAGTCAATACACTGAGTATATGTATGTTATTCTTGTCAGTTAACGGTTTGAGAAATTTATTGAATAACTGAGTTGATGATTTGATTTCGAGCAGTAGAGGTTCAGAAGGAGATTGAAAGACATGAAGGGGATATATCAAATAACAGATACAAACATTCCCTATGATAAAAAAATGGACAGGATTCTATTTATTAAAAGATTAAACAAGTTATTTATATTTCAAATTTGAAGACAAATTTCCTTTTTTACCAACACTTTTCGAAATGACATGTACTGACGGAATTGGACAGGAGTACGCCTATAGACATGGACAGATGTTGACGAACAATTACAGCATTTAAAATGATGCATCAAAAATATAAGGGGGCTTTTCATACTTTCATGTCTTTTGATTTCTGTTTCATTTTGATTTTCATTTGTATATAGGTTACATTTCAAGCATGAGTTATGCTGCGAAGAGAGATGATTGCCATATTTATGTTTTTCACATCTTTGTCTAGATGTTTTATGAATAGTTGGTCTGTTGTTATTATGACATGTTTCTTTAGATTTGTTTTGTGACTATTTATTTCACAAATTGTGAAGCAATAGTCCATACACTGAGTATATGTATGTTATTCTTGTCAGTTAACGGTTTGAGAAATTTATTGAATAATTGAGTTGATGATTTGATTTCGAGCAGTAGAGGTTCGGAAAGAGATTGAAAGACATGAAGGGGATATATCAAATAACAGATACAAACATTCCCTATGAGAAAAAAATGGACAGGATTTTATTAATTAAAAGATTAAACAAGTTATTTAAATTTCAAATTTGAAGACAAATTTCCTTTTTTACCAACACTTTTCGAAATGACATGTACTGACGGAATTGGACAGGAGTACGCCTATAGACATGGACAGATGTTGACGAACAATCACAGCATTTAAAATGATGCATCAAAAATATAAGGGGGCTTTTCATACTTTCATGTCTTTTGATTTCTGTTTCATTTTGATTTTCATTTGTATATAGGTTACATTTCAAGCATGAGTTATGCTGCGAAGAGAGATAGTTGCCATATTTAAGTTTTTCACATCTTTGTCTGGATGTTTTATGAATAGTTGGTTTGTTGTTATTATGACATGTTTCTTTAGATTTGTTTTGTGACTATTTATTTCACAAATTGTGAAGCAATAGTCCATACACTGAGTATATGTATGTTATTCTTGTCAGTTAACGGTTTGAGAAATTTATTGAATAATTGAGTTGATGATTTGATTTCGAGCAGTAGAGGTTCAGAAAGAGATTGAAAGACATGAAGGGGATATATCAAATAACAGATACAAACATTCCCTATGATAAAAAAAATGGACAGGATTTTATTTATTAAAATATTAAACAAATTATTTATATTTCAAATTTGAAGACAAATTTCCTTTTTTACCAACACTTTTCGAAATGACATGTACTGACGGAATTGGACAGGAGTACGCCTATAGACATGGACAGATGTTGACGAACAATCACAGCATTTAAAATGATGCATCAAAAATATAAGGGGGCTTTTCATACTTTCATGTCTCTTGATTTCTGTTTCATTTTGATTTTCATTTGTATATAGGTTACATTTCAAGCATGAGTTATGCTGCGAAGAGGGATGGTTGCCATATTTATGTTTTTCACATCTTTGTCTAGATGTTTTATGAATAGTTGGTCTGTTGTTATTATGACATGTTTCTTTAGATTTGTTTTGTGACTATTTATTTCAAAAATTGTGAAGCAATAGTCAATACACTGAGTATATGTATGTTATTCTTGTCAGTTAACGGTTTGAGAAATTTATTGAATAACTGAGTTGATGATTTGATTTCGAGCAGTAGAGGTTCAGAAGGAGATTGAAAGACATGAAGGGGATATATCAAATAACAGATACAAACATTCCCTATGATAAAAAAATGGACAGGATTCTATTTATTAAAAGATTAAACAAGTTATTTATATTTCAAATTTGAAGACAAATTTCCTTTTTTACCAACACTTTTCGAAATGACATGTACTGACGGAATTGGACAGGAGTACGCCTATAGACATGGACAGATGTTGACGAACAATCACAGCATTTAAAATGATGCATCAAAAATATAAGGGGGCTTTTCATACTTTCATGTCTTTTGATTTCTGTTTCATTTTGATTTTCATGTGTATATAGGTTACATTTCAAGCATGAGTTATGCTGCGAAGATGGATGGTTGCCATATTTATGTTTTTCACATCTTTGTCTAGATGTTTTATGAATAGTTGGTCTGTTGTTATTATGACATGTTTCTTTAGATTTGTTTTGTGACTATTTATTTCAAAAATTGTGAAGCAATAGTCAATACACTGAGTATATGTATGTTATTCTTGTCAGTTAACGGTTTGAGAAATTTATTGAATAACTGAGTTGATGATTTGATTTCGAGCAGTAGAGGTTCAGAAGGAGATTGAAAGACATGAAGGGGATATATCAAATAACAGATACAAACATTCCCTATGATAAAAAAATGGACAGGATTCTATTTATTAAAAGATTAAACAAGTTATTTATATTTCAAATTTGAAGACAAATTTCCTTTTTTACCAACACTTTTCGAAATGACATGTACTGACGGAATTGGACAGGAGTACGCCTATAGACATGGACAGATGTTGATGAACAATTACAGCATTTAAAATGATGCATCAAAAATATAAGGGGGCTTTTCATACTTTCATGTCTTTTGATTTCTGTTTCATTTTGATTTTCATTTGTATATAGGTTACATTTCAAGCATGAGTTATGCTGCGAAGAGAGATGGTTGCCATATTTATGTTTTTCACATCTTTGTCTAGATGTTTTATGAATAGTTGGTCTGTTGTTATTATGATATGTTTCTTTAGATTTGTTTTGTGACTATTTATTTCACAAATTGTGAAGCAATAGTCCATACACTGAGTATATGTATGTTATTCTTGTCAGTTAACGGTTTGAGAAATTTATTGAATAATTGAGTTGATGATTTGATTTCGAGCAGTAGAGGTTCGGAAAGAGATTGAAAGACATGAAGGGGATATATCAAATAACAGATACAAACATTCCCTATGAGAAAAAAAATGGACAGGATTTTATTAATTAAAAGATTAAACAAGTTATTTAAATTTCAAATTTGAAGACAAATTTCCTTTTTTACCAACACTTTTCGAAATGACATGTACTGACGGAATTGGACAGGAGTACGCCTATAGACATGGACAGATGTTGACGAACAATCACAGCATTTAAAATGATGCATCAAAAATATAAGGGGGCTTTTCATACTTTCATGTCTCTTGATTTCTGTTTCATTTTGATTTTCATTTGTATATAGGTTACATTTCAAGCATGAGTTATGCTGCGAAGAGGGATGGTTGCCATATTTATGTTTTTCACATCTTTGTCTAGATGTTTTATAAATAGTTGGTCTGTTGTTATTATGACATGTTTCTTTAGATTTGTTTTGTGACTATTTATTTCACAAATTGTGAAGCAATGGTCCATACACTGAGTATATGTATGTTTTTCTTGTCAGTTAACAGTTTGAGAAATTTATTGAATAACTGAGTTGATGATTTGATTTCGAGCAGTAGAGGTTCAGAAAGAGATTGAAAGACATGAAGGGGATATATCAAATAACAGATACAAACATTCCCTATGATAAAAAAAATGGACAGGATTTTATTTATTAAAATATCAAACAAGTTATTTATATTTCAAATTTGAAGACAAATTTCCTTTTTTACCAACACTTTTCGAAATGACATGTACTGACGGAATTGGACAGGAGTACGCCTATAGACATGGACAGATGTTGACGAACAATCACAGCATTTAAAATGATGCATCAAAAATATAAGGGGGCTTTTCATACTTTCATGTCTCTTGATTTCTGTTTCACTTTGATTTTCATTTGTATATAGGTTACATTTCAAGCATGAGTTATGCTGTGAAGAGAGATAGTTGCCATATTTAAGTTTTTCACATCTTTGTCTGGATGTTTTATGAATAGTTGGTTTGTTGTTATTATGACATGTTTCTTTAGATTTGTTTTGTGACTATTTATTTCACAAATTGTGAAGCAATAGTCCATACACTGAGTATATGTATGTTATTCTTGTCAGTTAACGGTTTGAGAAATTTATTGAATAATTGAGTTGATGATTTGATTTCGAGCAGTAGAGGTTCAGAAAGAGATTGAAAGACATGAAGGGGATATATCAAATAACAGATACAAACATTCCCTATGATAAAAAAAATGGACAGGATTTTATTTATTAAAATATTAAACAAGTTATTTATATTTCAAATTTGAAGACAAATTTCCTTTTTTACCAACACTTTTCGAAATGACATGTACTGACGGAATTGGACAGGAGTACGCCTATAGACATGGACAGATGTTGACGAACAATCACAGCATTTAAAATGATGCATCAAAAATATAAGGGGGCTTTTCATACTTTCATGTCTCTTGATTTCTGTTTCATTTTGATTTTCATTTGTATATAGGTTACATTTCAAGCATGAGTTATGCTGCGAAGAGGGATGGTTGCCATATTTATGTTTTTCACATCTTTGTCTAGATGTTTTATAAATAGTTGGTCTGTTGTTATTATGACATGTTTCTTTTTATTTGTTTTGTGACTATTTATTTCACAAATTGTGAAGCAATGGTCCATACACTGAGTATATGTATGTTTTTCTTGTCAGTTAACAGTTTGAGAAATTTATTGAATAACTGAGTTGATGATTTGATTTCGAGCAGTAGAGGTTTAGAAAGAGATTGAAAGACATGAAGGGGATATATCAAATAACAGATACAAACATTCCCTATGATAAAAAAAATGGACAGGATTTTATTTATTAAAATATCAAACAAGTTATTTATATTTCAAATTTGAAGACAAATTTCCTTTTTTACCAACACTTTTCGAAATGACATGTACTGACGGAATTGGACAGGAGTACGCCTATAGACATGGACAGATGTTGACGAACAATTACAGCATTTAAAATGATGCATCAAAAATATAAGGGGGCTTTTCATACTTTCATGTCTCTTGATTTCTGTTTCATTTTGATTTTCATTTGTATATAGGTTACATTTCAAGCATGAGTTATGCTGTGAAGAGAGATAGTTGCCATATTTAAGTTTTTCACATCTTTGTCTGGATGTTTTATGAATAGTTGGTTTGTTGTTATTATGACATGTTTCTTTAGATTTGTTTTGTGACTATTTATTTCACAAATTGTGAAGCAATAGTCCATACACTGAATATATGTATGTTATTCTTGTCAGTTAACGGTTTGAGAAATTTATTGAATAACTGAGTTGATGATTTGATTTCGAGCAGTATAGGTTCAGAAAGAGATTGAAAGACATGAAGGGGATATATCAAATAACAGATACAAGCATTCCCTATGATAAAAAAAATGGACAGGATTTTATTTATTAAAATATTAAACAAGTTATTTATATTTCAAATTTGAAGACAAATTTCCTTTTTTACCAACACTTTTCGAAATGACATGTACTGACGGAATTGGACAGGAGTACGCCTATAGACATGGACAGATGTTGACGAACAATCACAGCATTTAAAATGATGCATCAAAAATATAAGGGGGCTTTTCATACTTTCATGTCTTTTGATTTCTGTTTCATTTTGATTTTCATTTGTATATAGGTTACATTTCAAGCATGAGTTATGCTGCGAAGAGAGATGGTTGCCATATTTATGTTTTTCACATCTTTGTCTAGATGTTTTATGAATAGTTGGTCTGTTGTTATTATGACATGTTTCTTTAGATTTGTTTTGTGACTATTTATTTCACAAATTGTGAAGCAATGGTCCATACACTGAGTATATGTATGTTATTCTTGTCAGTTAACGGTTTGAGAAATTTATTGAATAACTGAGTGGATGATTTGATTTCAAGCAGTAGAGGTTCAGAAAGAGATTGAAAGACATGAAGGGGATATATCAAATAACAGATACAAACATTCCCTATGATAAAAAAAAATGGACAGGATTTTATTAATTAAAAGATTAAACAAGTTATTTAAATTTCAAATTTGAAGACAAATTTCCTTTTTTACCAACACTTTTCGAAATGACATGTACTGACGGAATTGGACAGGAGTACGCCTATAGACATGGACAGATGTTGACGAACAATCACAGCATTTAAAATGATGCATCAAAAATATAAGGGGGCTTTTCATACTTTCATGTCTCTTGATTTCTGTTTCATTTTGATTTTCATTTGTATATAGGTTACATTTCAAGCATGAGTTATGCTTCGAAGAGAGATAGTTGCCATATTTAAGTTTTTCACATCTTTGTCTGGATGTTTTATGAATAGTTGGTTTGTTGTTATTATGACATGTTTCTTTAGATTTGTTTTGTGACTATTTATTTCAAAAATTGTGAAGCAATAGTCCATACACTGAGTATATGTATGTTATTCTTGTCAGTTAACGGTTTGAGAAATTTATTGAATAACTGAGTTGATGATTTGATTTCGAGCAGTAGAGGTTCAGAAAGAGATTGAAAGACATGAAGGGGATATATCAAATAACAGATACAAACATTCCCTATGATAAAAAAAATGGACAGGATTTTATTTATTAAAATATTAAACAAGTTATTTATATTTCAAATTTGAAGACAAATTTCCTTTTTTACCAACACTTTTCGAAATGACATGTACTGACGGAATTGGACAGGAGTACGCCTATAGACATGGACAGATGTTGACGAACAATCACAGCATTTAAAATGATGCATCAAAAATATAAGGGGGCTTTTCATACTTTCATGTCTTTTGATTTCTGTTTCATTTTGATTTTCATTTGTATATAGGTTACATTTCAAGCATGAGTTATGCTGCGAAGAGAGATGGTTGCCATATTTATGTTTTTCACATCTTTGTCTAGATGTTTTATGAATAGTTGGTCTGTTGTTATTATGACATGTTTCTTTAGATTTATTTTGTGACTATTTATTTCACAAATTGTGAAGCAATGGTCCATACACTGAGTATATGTATGTTATTCTTGTCAGTTAACGGTTTGAGAAATTTATTGAATAACTGAGTTGATGATTTGATTTCGAGCAGTAGAGGTTCAGAAAGAGATTGAAAGACATGAAGGGGATATATCAAATAACAGATACAAACATTCCCTATGATAAAAAAAAATGGACAGGATTTTATTAATTAAAAGATTAAACAAGTTATTTAAATTTCAAATTTGAAGACAAATTTCCTTTTTTACCAACACTTTTCGAAATGACATGTACTGACGGAATTGGACAGGAGTACGCCTATAGACATGGACAGATGTTGACGAACAATCACAGCATTTAAAATGATGCATCAAAAATATAAGGGGGCTTTTCATACTTTCATGTCTTTTGATTTCTGTTTCATTTTGATTTTCATTTGTATATAGGTTACATTTCAAGCATGAGTTATGCTGCGAAGAGAGATGGTTGCCATATTTATGTTTTTCACATCTTTGTCTAGATGTTTTATGAATAGTTGGTCTGTTGTTATTATGACATGTTTCTTTAGATTTGTTTTGTGACTATTTATTTCAAAAATTGTGAAGCAATAGTCCATACACTGAGTATATGTATGTTATTCTTGTCAGTTAACGGTTTGAGAAATTTATTGAATAACTGAGTTGATGATTTGATTTCGAGCAGTAGAGGTTCAGAAAGAGATTGAAAGACATGAAGGGGATATATCAAATAACAGATACAAACATTCCCTATGATAAAAAAAATGGACAGGATTTTATTTATTAAAATATTAAACAAGTTATTTATATTTCAAATTTGAAGACAAATTTCCTTTTTTACCAACACTTTTCAAAATGACATGTACTGACGGAATTGGACAGGAGTACGCCTATAGACATGGACAGATGTTGACGAACAATCACAGCATTTAAAATGATGCATCAAAAATATAAGGGGGCTTTTCATACTTTCATGTCTTTTGATTTCTGTTTGATTTTGATTTTCATGTGTATATAGGTTACATTTCAAGCATGAGTTATGCTGCGAAGAGAGATTGTTGCCATATTTATGTTTTTCACATCTTTGTCTAGATGTTTTATGAAGAGTTGGTCTGTTGTTATTATGACATGTTTCTTTAGATTTGTTTTGTGACTATTTATTTCACAAATTGTGAAGCAATGGTCCATACACTGAGTATATGTATGTTATTCTTGTCAGTTAACGGTTTGAGAAATTTATTGAATAACTGAGTTGATGATTTGATTTCGAGCAGTAGAGGTTCAGAAAGAGATTGAAAGACATGAAGGGGATATATCAAATAACAGATACAAACATTCCCTATGATAAAAAAAAATGGACAGGATTTTATTAATTAAAAGATTAAACAAGTTATTTAAATTTCAAATTTGAAGACAAATTTCCCTTTTTACCAACACTTTTCGAAATGACATGTACTGACGGAATTGGACAGGAGTACGCCTATAGACATGGACAGATGTTGACGAACAATCACAGCATTTAAAATGATGCATCAAAAATATAAGGGGGCTTTTCATACTTTCATGTCTTTTGATTTCTGTTTCATTTTGATTTTCATTTGTATATAGGTTACATTTCAAGCATGAGTTATGCTGCGAAGAGAGATAGTTGCCATATTTAAGTTTTTCACATCTTTGTCTGGATGTTTTATGAATAGTTGGTCTGTTGTTATTATGACATGTTTCTTTAGATTTGTTTTGTGACTATTTATTTCACAAATTGTGAAGCAATGGTCCATACACTGAGTATATGTATGTTATTCTTGTCAGTTAACGGTTTGAGAAATTTATTGAATAATTGAGTTGATGATTTGATTTCCAGCAGTAGAGGTTCAGAAAGAGATTGAAAGACATGAAGGGGATATATCAAATAACAGATACAAACATTCCCTATGATAAAAAAAAATGGACAGGATTTTATTAATTAAAAGATTAAGCAAGTTATTTAAATTTCAAATTTGAAGACAAATTTCCTTTTTTACCAACACTTTTCGAAATGACATGTACTGACGGAATTGGACAGGAGTACGCCTATAGACATGGACAGATGTTGACGAACAATCACAGCATTTAAAATGATGCATCAAAAATATAAGGGGGCTTTTCATACTTTCATGTCTTTTGATTTCTGTTTCATTTTGATTTTCATTTGTATATAGGTTACATTTCAAGCATGAGTTATGCTGCGAAGAGAGATGGTTGCCATTTTTATGTTTTTCACATCTTTGTCTAGATGTTTTATGAATAGTTGGTTTGTTGTTATTATGACATGTTTCTTTAGATTTGTTTTGTGACTATTTATTTCACAAATTGTGAAGCAATAGTCCATACACTGAGTATATGTATGTTATTCTTGTCAGTTAATGGTTTGAGAAATTTATTGAATAACTGAGTTGATGATTTGATTTCGAGCAGTAGAGGTTCAGAAAGAGATTGAAAGACATGAAGGGGATATATCAAATAACAGATACAAACATTCCCTATGATAAAAAAAATGGACAGGATTTTATTTATTAAAATATTAAACAAGTTATTTATATTTCAAATTTGAAGACAAATTTCCTTTTTTACCAACACTTTTCGAAATGACATGTACTGACGGAATTGGACAGGAGTACGCCTATAGACATGGACAGATGTTGACGAACAATCACAGCATTTAAAATGATGCATCAAAAATATAAGGGGGCTTTTCATACTTTCATGTCTTTTGATTTCTGTTTCATTTTGATTTTCATTTGTATATAGGTTACATTTCAAGCATGAGTTATGCTGCGAAGAGAGATGGTTGCCATATTTATGTTTTTCACATCTTTGTCTAGATGTTTTATGAATAGTTGGTCTGTTGTTATTATGACATGTTTCTTTAGATTTGTTTTGTGACTATTTATTTCACAAATTGTGAAGCAATGGTCCATACACTGAGTATATGTATGTTATTCTTGTCAGTTAATGGTTTGAGAAATTTATTGAATAACTGAGTTGATGATTTGATTTCAAGCAGTAGAGGTTCAGAAAGAGATTGAAAGACATGAAGGGGATATATCAAATAACAGATACAAACATTCCCTATGATAAAAAAAAATGGACAGGATTTTATTAATTAAAAGATTAAACAAGTTATTTAAATTTCAAATTTGAAGACAAATTTCCTTTTTTACCAACACTTTTCGAAATGACATGTACTGACGGAATTGGACAGGAGTACGCCTATAGACATGGACAGATGTTGACGAACAATCACAGCATTTAAAATGATGCATCAAAAATATAAGGGGGCTTTTCATACTTTCATGTCTTTTGATTTCTGTTTCATTTTGATTTTCATTTGTATATAGGTTACATTTCAAGCATGAGTTATGCTGCGAAGAGAGATAGTTGCCATATTTAAGTTTTTCACATCTTTGTCTGGATGTTTTATGAATAGTTGGTCTGTTGTTATTATGACTAGTTGGTCTGTTGTTATTATGACATGTTTCTTTAGATTTGTTTTGTGACTATTTATTTCACAAATTGTGAAGCAATAGTCCATACACTGAGTATATGTATGTTATTCTTGTCAGTTAACGGTTTGAGAAATTTATTGAATAACTGAGTAGATGATTTGATTTCGAGCAGTAGAGGTTCAGAAAGAGATTGAAAGACATGAAGGGGATATATCAAATAACAGATACAAACATTCCCTATGATAAAAAAAATGGACAGGATTTTATTTATTAAAATATTAAACAAGTTATTTATATTTCAAATTTGAAGACAAATTTCCTTTTTTACCAACACTTTTCGAAATGACATGTACTGACGGAATTGGACAGGAGTACGCCTATAGACATGGACAGATGTTGACGAACAATTACAGCATTTAAAATGATGCATCAAAAATATAAGGGGGCTTTTCATACTTTCATGTCTTTTGATTTCTGTTTCATTTTGATTTTCATTTGTATATAGGTTACATTTCAAGCATGAGTTATGCTGCGAAGAGAGATGGTTGCCATATTTATGTTTTTCACATCTTTGTCTAGATGTTTTATGAATAGTTGGTCTGTTGTTATTATGACATGTTTCTTTAGATTTGTTTTGTGACTATTTATTTCACAAATTGTGAAGCAATGGTCCATACACTGAGTATATGTATGTTATTCTTGTCAGTTAACGGTTTGAGAAATTTATTGAATAACTGAGTTGATGATTTGATTTCGAGCAGTAGAGGTTCAGAAAGAGATTGAAAGACATGAAGGGGATATATCAAATAACAGATACAAACATTCCCTATGATAAAAAAAAATGGACAGGATTTTATTAATTAAAAGATTAAACAAGTTATTTAAATTTCAAATTTGAAGACAAATTTCCTTTTTTACCAACACTTTTCGAAATGACATGTACTGACGGAATTGGACAGGAGTACACCTATAGACATGGACAGATGTTGACGAACAATCACAGCATTTAAAATGATGCATCAAAAATATAAGGGGGCTTTTCATACTTTCATGTCTTTTGATTTCTGTTTCATTTTGATTTTCATTTGTATATAGGTTACATTTCAAGCATGAGTTATGCTGCGAAGAGAGATGGTTGCCATATTTATGTTTTTCACATCTTTGTCTAGATGTTTTATGAATAGTTGGTCTGTTGTTATTATGACATGTTTCTTTAGATTTGTTTTGTGACTATTTATTTCACAAATTGTGAAGCAATGGTCCATACACTGAGTATATGTATGTTATTCTTGTCAGTTAACGGTTTGAGAAATTTATTGAATAACTGAGTTGATGATTTGATTTCGAGCAGTAGAGGTTCAGAAAGAGATTGAAAGACATGAAGGGGATATATCAAAT
Source organism: Mytilus trossulus (assembly GCF_036588685.1). Lineage (NCBI taxonomy): Eukaryota > Metazoa > Mollusca > Bivalvia > Mytilida > Mytilidae > Mytilus > Mytilus trossulus. Next base: position 28,396,038 of record NC_086381.1, read on the forward strand.
AACAGATACAAACATTCCCTATGATAAAAAAAAATGGACAGGATTTTATTAATTAAAAGATTAAACAAGTTATTTAAATTTCAAATTTGAAGACAAATTTCCTTTTTTACCAACACTTTTCGAAATGACATGTACTGACGGAATTGGACAGGAGTACGCCTATAGACATGGACAGATGTTGAAGAACAATCACAGCATTTAAAATGATGCATCAAAAATATAAGGGGGCTTTTCATACTTTCATGTCTTTTGATTTCTGTTTCATTTTGATTTTCATTTGTATATAGGTTACATTTCAAGCATGAGTTATGCTGCGAAGAGAGATGGTTGCCATATTTATGTTTTTCACATCTTTGTCTAGATGTTTTATGAATAGTTGGTCTGTTGTTATTATGACATGTTTCTTTAGATTTGTTTTGTGACTATTTATTTCAAAAATTGTGAAGCAATAGTCAATACACTGAGTATATGTATGTTATTCTTGTCAGTTAACGGTTTGAGAAATTTATTGAATAACTGAGTTGATGATTTGATTTCGAGCAGTAGAGGTTCAGAAAGAGATTGAAAGACATGAAGGGGATATATCAAATAACAGATACAAACATTCCCTATGATAAAAAAAAATGGACAGGATTTTATTAATTAAAAGATTAAACAAGTTATTTAAATTTCAAATTTGAAGACAAATTTCCTTTTTTACCAACACTTTTCGAAATGACATGTACTGACGGAATTGGACAGGAGTACGCCTATAGACATGGACAGATGTTGACGAACAATCACAGCATTTAAAATGATGCATCAAAAATATAAGGGGGCTTTTCATACTTTCATGTCTTTTGATTTCTGTTTCATTTTGATTTTCATTTGTATATAGGTTACATTTCAAGCATGAGTTATGCTGCGAAGAGAGATAGTTGCCATATTTAAGTTTTTCACATCTTTGTCTGGATGTTTTATGAATAGTTGGTCTGTTGTTATTATGACATGTTTCTTTAGATTTGTTTTGTGACTATTTAATTCACAAATTATGAAGCAATAGTCCATACACTGAGTATATGTATGTTAATTCTTGTCAGTTAACGGTTTGAGAAATTTATTGAATAATTGAGTTGATGATTTGATTTCGAGCAGTAGAGGTTCAGAAAGAGATTGAAAGACATGAAGGGGATATATCAAATAACAGATACAAACATTCCCTATGATAAAAAAAATGGACAGGATTTTATTTATTAAAATATTAAACAAGTTATTTAAATTTCAAATTTGAAGACAAATTTCCTTTGTTACCAACACTTTTCGAAATGACATGTACTGACGGAATTGGACAGGAGTACGCCTATAGACATGGACAGATGTTGATGAACAATCACAGCATTTAAAATGATGCATCAAAAATATAAGGGGGCTTTTCATACTTTCATGTCTTTTGATTTCTGTTTCATTTTGATTTTCATTTGTATATAGGTTACATTTCAAGCATGAGTTATGCTGCGAAGAGAGATGGTTGCCATATTTATGTTTTTCACATCTTTGTCTAGATGTTTTATGAATAGTTGGTCTGTTGTTATTATGACATGTTTCTTTAGATTTGTTTTGTGACTATTTATTTCACAAATTGTGAAGCAATGGTCCATACACTGAGTATATGTATGTTATTCTTGTCAGTTAACGGTTTGAGAAATTTATTGAATAACTGAGTTGATGATTTGATTTCGAGCAGTAGAGGTTCAGAAAGAGATTGAAAGACATGAAGGGGATATATCAAATAACAGATACAAACATTCCCTATGATAAAAAAAAATGGACAGGATTTTATTAATTAAAAGATTAAACAAGTTATTTAAATTTCAAATTTGAAGACAAATTTCCTTTTTTACCAACACTTTTCGAAATGACATGTACTGACGGAATTGGACAGGAGTACGCCTATAGACATGGACAGATGTTGACGAACAATCACAGCATTTAAAATGATGCATCAAAAATATAAGGGGGCTTTTCATACTTTCATGTCTTTTGATTTCTGTTTCATTTTGATTTTCATTTGTATATAGGTTACATTTCAAGCATGAGTTATGCTGCGAAGAGAGATGGTTGCCATATTTATGTTTTTCACATCTTTGTCTAGATGTTTTATGAATAGTTGGTCTGTTGTTATTATGACATGTTTCTTTAGATTTGTTTTGTGACTATTTATTTCACAAATTGTGAAGCAATGGTCCATACACTGAGTATATGTATGTTATTCTTGTCAGTTAACGGTTTGAGAAATTTATTGAATAACTGAGTTGATGATTTGATTTCAAGCAGTAGAGGTTCAGAAAGAGATTGAAAGACATGAAGGGGATATATCAAATAACAGATACAAACATTCCCTATGATAAAAAAAAATGGACAGGATTTTATTAATTAAAAGATTAAACAAGTTATTTAAATTTCAAATTTGAAGACAAATTTCCTTTTTTACCAACACTTTTCGAAATGACATGTACTGACGGAATTGGACAGGAGTACGCCTATAGACATGGACAGATGTTGACGAACAATCACAGCATTTAAAATGATGCATCAAAAATATAAGGGGGCTTTTCATACTTTCATGTCTTTTGATTTCTGTTTCATTTTGATTTTCATTTGTATATAGGTTACATTTCAAGCATGAGTTATGCTGCGAAGAGAGATGGTTGCCATATTTAAGTTTTTCACATCTTTGTCTGGATGTTTTATGAATAGTTGGTCTGTTGTTATTATGACATGTTTCTTTAGATTTGTTTTGTGACTATTTATTTCAAAAATTGTGAAGCAATAGTCAATACACTGAGTATATGTATGTTATTCTTGTCAGTTAACGGTTTGAGAAATTTATTGAATAACTGAGTTGATGATTTGATTTCGAGCAGTAGAGGTTCAGAAAGAGATTGAAAGACATGACGGGGATATATCAAATAACAGATACAAACATTCCCTATGATAAAAAAAATGGACAGGATTTTATTTATTAAAATATTAAACAAGTTATTTATATTTCAAATTTGAAGACAAATTTCCTTTTTTACCAACACTTTTCGAAATGACATGTACTGACGGAATTGGACAGGAGTACGCCTATAGACATGGACAGATGTTGACGAACAATCACAGCATTTAAAATGATGCATCAAAAATATAAGGGGGCTTTTCATACTTTCATGTCTTTTGATTTCTGTTTCATTTTGATTTTCATTTGTATATAGGTTACATTTCAAGCATGAGTTATGCTGCGAAGAGAGATGGTTGCCATATTTATGTTTTTCACATCTTTGTCTAGATGTTTTATGAATAGTTGGTCTGTTGTTATTATGACATGTTTCTTTAGATTTGTTTTGTGACTATTTATTTCACAAATTGTGAAGCAATGGTCCATACACTGAGTATATGTATGTTATTCTTGTCAGTTAACGGTTTGAGAAATTTATTGAATAACTGAGTTGATGATTTGATTTCGAGCAGTAGAGGTTCAGAAAGAGATTGAAAGACATGAAGGGGATATATCAAATAACAGATACAAACATTCCCTATGATAAAAAAAAATGGACAGGATTTTATTAATTAAAAGATTAAACAAGTTATTTAAATTTCAAATTTGAAGACAAATTTCCTTTTTTACCAACACTTTTCGAAATGACATGTACTGACGGAATTGGACAGGAGTACGCCTATAGACATGGACAGATGTTGACGAACAATCACAGCATTTAAAATGATGCATCAAAAATATAAGGGGGCTTTTCATACTTTCATGTCTTTTGATTTCTGTTTCATTTTGATTTTCATTTGTATATAGGTTACATTTCAAGCATGAGTTATGCTGCGAAGAGAGATGGTTGCCATATTTATGTTTTTCACATCTTTGTCTAGATGTTTTATGAATAGTTGGTCTGTTGTTATTATGACATGTTTCTTTAGATTTGTTTTGTGACTATTTATTTCAAAAATTGTGAAGCAATAGTCCTTACACTGAGTATATGTATGTTATTCTTGTCAGTTAACGGTTTGAGAAATTTATTGAATAATTGAGTTTATGATTTGATTTCGAGCAGTAGAGGTTCAGAAAGAGATTGAAAGACATGAAGGGGATATATCAAATAACAGATACAAACATTCCCTATGATAAAAAAAATGGACAGGATTTTATTTATTAAAATATTAAACAAGTTATTTATATTTCAAATTTGAAGACAAATTTCCTTTTTTACCAACATTTTTCGAAATGACATGTACTGACGGAATTGGACAGGAGTACGCCTATAGACATGGACAGATGTTGACGAACAATCACAGCATTTAAAATGATGCATCAAAAATATAAGGGGGCTTTTCATACTTTCATGTCTTTTGATTTCTGTTTCATTTTGATTTTCATGTGTATATAGGTTACATTTCAAGCATGAGTTATGCTGCGAAGAGAGATTGTTGCCATATTTATGTTTTTCACATCTTTGTCTAGATGTTTAATGACGAGTTGGTCTGTTGTTATTATGACATGTTTCTTTAGATTTGTTTTGTGACTATTTATTTCACAAATTGTGAAGCAATGGTCCATACACTGAGTATATGTATGTTATTCTTGTCAGTTAACGGTTTGAGAAATTTATTGAATAACTGAGTTGATGATTTGATTTCAAGCAGTAGAGGTTCAGAAAGAGATTGAAAGACATGAAGGGGATATATCAAATAACAGATACAAACATTCCCTATGATAAAAAAAAATGGACAGGATTTTATTAATTAAAAGATTAAACAAGTTATTTAAATTTCAAATTTGAAGACAAATTTCCTTTTTTACCAACACTTTTCGAAATGACATGTACTGACGGAATTGGACAGGAGTACGCCTATAGACATGGACAGATGTTGACGAACAATCACAGCATTTAAAATGATGCATCAAAAATATAAGGGGGCTTTTCATACTTTCATGTCTTTTGATTTCTGTTTCATTTTGATTTTCATTTGTATATAGGTTACATTTCAAGCATGAGTTATGCTGCGAGGAGAGATAGTTGCCATATTTAAGTTTTTCACATCTTTGTCTGGATGTTTTATGAATAGTTGGTCTGTTGTTATTATGACATGTTTCTTTAGATTTGTTTTGTGACTATTTATTTCAAAAATTGTGAAGCAATAGTCAATACACTGAGTATATGTATGTTATTCTTGTCAGTTAACGGTTTGAGAAATTTATTGAATAACTGAGTTGATGATTTGATTTTGAGCAGTAGAGGTTCAGAAAGAGATTGAAAGACATGAAGGGGATATATCAAATAACAGATACAAACATTCCCTATGATAAAAAAAATGGACAGGATTTTATTTATTAAAATATTAAACAAGTTATTTATATTTCAAATTTGAAGACAAATTTCCTTTTTTACCAACACTTTTCGAAATGACATGTACTGACGGAATTGGACAGGAGTACGCCTATAGACATGGACAGATGTTGACGAACAATCACAGCATTTAAAATGATGCATCAAAAATATAAGGGGGCTTTTCATACTTTCATGTCTTTTGATTTCTGTTTCATTTTGATTTTCATTTGTATATAGGTTACATTTCAAGCATGAGTTATGCTGCGAAGAGAGATGGTTGCCATATTTATGTTTTTCACATCTTTGTCTAGATGTTTTATGAATAGTTGGTCTGTTGTTATTATGACATGTTTCTTTAGATTTGTTTTGTGACTATTTATTTCACAAATTGTGAAGCAATGGTCCATACACTGAGTATATGTATGTTATTCTTGTCAGTTAACGGTTTGAGAAATTTATTGAATAACTGAGTTGATGATTTGATTTCGAGCAGTAGAGGTTCAGAAAGAGATTGAAAGACATGAAGGGGATATATCAAATAACAGATACAAACATTCCCTATGATAAAAAAAAATGGACAGGATTTTATTAATTAAAAGATTAAACAAGTTATTTAAATTTCAAATTTGAAGACAAATTTCCTTTTTTACCAACACTTTTCGAAATGACATGTACTGACGGAATTGGACAGGAGTACGCCTATAGACATGGACAGATGTTGACGAACAATCACAGCATTTAAAATGATGCATCAAAAATATAAGGGGGCTTTTCATACTTTCATGTCTTTTGATTTCTGTTTCATTTTGATTTTCATTTGTATATAGGTTACATTTCAAGCATGAGTTATGCTGCGAAGAGAGATGGTTGCCATATTTATGTTTTTCACATCTTTGTCTAGATGTTTTATGAATAGTTGGTCTGTTGTTATTATGACATGTTTCTTTAGATTTGTTTTGTGACTATTTATTTCAAAAATTGTGAAGCAATAGTCCTTACACTGAGTATATGTATGTTATTCTTGTCAGTTAACGGTTTGAGAAATTTATTGAATAATTGAGTTTATGATTTGATTTCGAGCAGTAGAGGTTCAGAAAGAGATTGAAAGACATGAAGGGGATATATCAAATAACAGATACAAACATTCCCTATGATAAAAAAAATGGACAGGATTTTATTTATTAAAATATTAAACAAGTTATTTATATTTCAAATTTGAAGACAAATTTCCTTTTTTACCAACACTTTTCGAAATGACATGTACTGACGGAATTGGACAGGAGTACGCCTATAGACATGGACAGATGTTGACGAACAATCACAGCATTTAAAATGATGCATCAAAAATATAAGGGGGCTTTTCATACTTTCATGTCTTTTGATTTCTGTTTCATTTTGATTTTCATGTGTATATAGGTTACATTTCAAGCATGAGTTATGCTGCGAAGAGAGATTGTTGCCATATTTATGTTTTTCACATCTTTGTCTAGATGTTTTATGACGAGTTGGTCTGTTGTTATTATGACATGTTTCTTTAGATTTGTTTTGTGACTATTTATTTCACAAATTGTGAAGCAATGGTCCATACACTGAGTATATGTATGTTATTCTTGTCAGTTAACGGTTTGAGAAATTTATTGAATAACTGAGTTGATGATTTGATTTCGAGCAGTAGAGGTTCAGAAAGAGATTGAAAGACATGAAGGGGATATATCAAATAACAGATACAAACATTCCCTATGATAAAAAAAAATGGACAGGATTTTATTAATTAAAAGATTAAACAAGTTATTTAAATTTCAAATTTGAAGACAAATTTCCTTTTTTACCAACACTTTTCGAAATGACATGTACTGACGGAATTGGACAGGAGTACGCCTATAGACATGGACAGATGTTGACGAACAATCACAGCATTTAAAATGATGCATCAAAAATATAAGGGGGCTTTTCATACTTTCATGTCTTTTGATTTCTGTTTCATTTTGATTTTCATTTGTATATAGGTTACATTTCAAGCATGAGTTATGCTGCGAAGAGAGATGGTTGCCATATTTATGATTTTCACATCTTTGTCTAGATGTTTTATGAATAGTTGGTCTGTTGTTATTATGACATGTTTCTTTAGATTTGTTTTGTGACTATTTATTTCACAAATTGTGAAGCAATGGTCCATACACTGAGTATATGTATGTTATTCTTGTCAGTTAACGGTTTGAGAAATTTATTGAATAACTGAGTTGATGATTTGATTTCGAGCAGTAGAGGTTCAGAAAGAGATTGAAAGACATGAAGGGGATATATCAAATAACAGATACAAACATTCCCTATGATAAAAAAAAATGGACAGGATTTTATTAATTAAAAGATTAAACAAGTTATTTAAATTTCAAATTTGAAGACAAATTTCCTTTTTTACCAACACTTTTCGAAATGACATGTACTGACGGAATTGGACAGGAGTACGCCTATAGACATGGACAGATGTTGACGAACAATCACAGCATTTAAAATGATGCATCAAAAATATAAGGGGGCTTTTCATACTTTCATGTCTTTTGATTTCTGTTTCATTTTGATTTTCATTTGTATATAGGTTACATTTCAAGCATGAGTTATGCTGCGAAGAGAGATGGTTGCCATATTTATGTTTTTCACATCTTTGTCTAGATGTTTTATGAATAGTTGGTCTGTTGTTATTATGACATGTTTCTTTAGATTTGTTTTGTGACTATTTATTTCACAAATTGTGAAGCAATGGTCCATACACTGAGTATATGTATGTTATTCTTGTCAGTTAACGGTTTGAGAAATTTATTGAATAACTGAGTTGATGATTTGATTTCGAGCAGTAGAGGTTCAGAAAGAGATTGAAAGACATGAAGGGGATATATCAAATAACAGATACAAACATTCCCTATGATAAAAAAAAATGGACAGGATTTTATTAATTAAAAGATTAAACAAGTTATTTAAATTTCAAATTTGAAGACAAATTTCCTTTTTTACCAACACTTTTCGAAATGACATGTACTGACGGAATTGGACAGGAGTACGCCTATAGACATGGACAGATGTTGACGAACAATCACAGCATTTAAAATGATGCATCAAAAATATAAGGGGGCTTTTCATACTTTCATGTCTTTTGATTTCTGTTTCATTTTGATTTTCATTTGTATATAGGTTACATTTCAAGCATGAGTTATGCTGCGAAGAGAGATGGTTGCCATATTTATGTTTTTCACATCTTTGTCTAGATGTTTTATGAATAGTTGGTCTGTTGTTATTATGACATGTTTCTTTAGATTTGTTTTGTGACTATTTATTTCAAAAATTGTGAAGCAATAGTCCTTACACTGAGTATATGTATGTAATTCTTGTCAGTTAACGGTTTGAGAAATTTATTGAATAATTGAGTTTATGATTTGATTTCGAGCAGTAGAGGTTCAGAAAGAGATTGAAAGACATGAAGGGGATATATCAAATAACAGATACAAACATTCCCTATGATAAAAAAAATGGACAGGATTTTATTTATTAAAATATTAAACAAGTTATTTATATTTCAAATTTGAAGACAAATTTCCTTTTTTACCAACACTTTTCGAAATGACATGTACTGACGGAATTGGACAGGAGTACGCCTATAGACATGGACAGATGTTGACGAACAATCACAGCATTTAAAATGATGCATCAAAAATATAAGGGGGCTTTTCATACTTTCATGTCTTTTGATTTCTGTTTCATTTTGATTTTCATGTGTATATAGGTTACATTTCAAGCATGAGTTATGCTGCGAAGAGAGATTGTTGCCATATTTATGTTTTTCACATCTTTGTCTAGATGTTTTATGACGAGTTGGTCTGTTGTTATTATGACATGTTTCTTTAGATTTGTTTTGTGACTATTTATTTCACAAATTGTGAAGCAATGGTCCATACACTGAGTATATGTATGTTATTCTTGTCAGTTAACGGTTTGAGAAATTTATTGAATAACTGAGTTGATGATTTGATTTCGAGCAGTAGAGGTTCAGAAAGAGATTGAAAGACATGAAGGGGATATATCAAATAACAGATACAAACATTCCCTATGATAAAAAAAAATGGACAGGATTTTATTAATTAAAAGATTAAACAAGTTATTTAAATTTCAAATTTGAAGACAAATTTCCTTTTTTACCAACACTTTTCGAAATGACATGTACTGACGGAATTGGACAGGAGTACGCCTATAGACATGGACAGATGTTGACGAACAATCACAGCATTTAAAATGATGCATCAAAAATATAAGGGGGCTTTTCATACTTTCATGTCTTTTGATTTCTGTTTCATTTTGATTTTCATTTGTATATAGGTTACATTTCAAGCATGAGTTATGCTGCGAAGAGAGATGGTTGCCATATTTATGTTTTTCACATCTTTGTCTAGATGTTTTATGAATAGTTGGTCTGTTGTTATTATGACATGTTTCTTTAAATTTGTTTTGTGACTATTTATTTCAAAAATTGTGAAGCAATAGTCAATACACTGAGTATATGTATGTTATTCTTGTCAGTTAACGGTTTGAGAAATTTATTGAATAACTGAGTTGATGATTTGATTTCGAGCAGTAGAGGATTGAAAGACATGAAGGGGATATATCAAATAACAGATACAAACATTCCCTATGATAAAAAAAAATGGACAGGATTTTATTAATTAAAAGATTAAACAAGTTATTTAAATTTCAAATTTGAAGACAAATTTCCTTTTTTACCAACACTTTTCGAAATGACATGTACTGACGGAATTGGACAGGAGTACGCCTATAGACATGGACAGATGTTGACGAACAATCACAGCATTTAAAATGATGCATCAAAAATATAAGGGGGCTTTTCATACTTTCATGTCTTTTGATTTCTGTTTCATTTTGATTTTCATTTGTATATAGGTTACATTTCAAGCATGAGTTATGCTGCGAAGAGAGATGGTTGCCATATTTATGTTTTTCACATCTTTGTCTAGATGTTTTATGAATAGTTGGTCTGTTGTTATTATGACATGTTTCTTTAGATTTGTTTTGTGACTATTTATTTCAAAAATTGTGAAGCAATAGTCAATACACTGAGTATATGTATGTTATTCTTGTCAGTTAACGGTTTGAGAAATTTATTGAATAACTGAGTTGATGATTTGATTTCGAGCAGTAGAGGTTCAGAAAGAGATTGAAAGACATGAAGGGGATATATCAAATAACAGATACAAACATTCCCTATGAAAAAAAAATGGACAGGATTTTATTAATTAAAAGATTAAACAAGTTATTTAAATTTCAAATTTGAAGACAAATTTCCTTTTTTACCAACACTTTTCGAAATGACATGTACTGACGGAATTGGACAGGAGTACGCCTATAGACATGGACAGATGTTGACGAACAATCACAGCATTTAAAATGATGCATCAAAAATATAAGGGGGCTTTTCATACTTTCATGTCTTTTGATTTCTGTTTCATTTTGATTTTCATTTGTATATAGGTTACATTTCAAGCATGAGTTATGCTGTGAAGAGAGATGGTTGCCATATTTATGTTTTTCACATCTTTGTCTAGATGTTTTATGAATAGTTGGTCTGTTGTTATTATGACATGTTTCTTTAGATTTGTTTTGTGACTATTTATTTCAAAAATTGTGTAGCAATAGTCCATACACTGAGTATATGTATGTTATTCTTGTCAGTTAACGGTTTGAGAAATTTATTGAATAATTGAGTTGATGATTTGATTTCGAGCAGTAGAGGTTCAGAAAGAGATTGAAAGACATGAAGGGGATATATCAAATAACAGATACAAACATTCCCTATGATAAAAAAAAATGGACAGGATTTTATTTATTAAAATATTAAACAAGTTATTTATATTTCAAATTTGAAGACAAATTTCCTTTTTTACCAACACTTTTCGAAATGACATGTACTGACGGAATTGGACAGGAGTACGCCTATAGACATGGACAGATGTTGACGAACAATCACAGCATTTAAAATGATGCATCAAAAATATAAGGGGGCTTTTCATACTTTCATGTCTTTTGATTTCTGTTTCATTTTGATTTTCATGTGTATATAGGTTACATTTCAAGCATGAGTTATGCTGCGAAGAGAGATTGTTGCCATATTTATGTTTTTCACATCTTTGTCTAGATGTTTTATGACGAGTTGGTCTGTTGTTATTATGACATGTTTCTTTAGATTTGTTTTGTGACTATTTATTTCACAAATTGTGAAGCAATGGTCCATACACTGAGTATATGTATGTTATTCTTGTCAGTTAACGGTTTGAGAAATTTATTGAATAACTGAGTTGATGATTTGATTTCGAGCAGTAGAGGTTCAGAAAGAGATTGAAAGACATGAAGGGGATATATCAAATAACAGATACAAACATTCCCTATGATAAAAAAAAATGGACAGGATTTTATTAATTAAAAGATTAAACAAGTTATTTAAATTTCAAATTTGAAGACAAATTTCCTTTTTTACCAACACTTTTCGAAATGACATGTACTGACGGAATTGGACAGGAGTACGCCTATAGACATGGACAGATGTTGACGAACAATCACAGCATTTAAAATGATGCATCAAAAATATAAGGAGGCTTTTCATACTTTCATGTCTTTTGATTTCTGTTTCATTTTGATTTTCATTTGTATATAGGTTACATTTCAAGCATGAGTTATGCTGCAAAGAGAGATGGTTGCCATATTTATGTTTTTCACATCTTTGTCTAGATGTTTTATGAATAGTTGGTCTGTTGTTATTATGACATGTTTCTTTAGATTTGTTTTGTGACTATTTATTTCACAAATTGTGAAGCAATGGTCCATACACTGAGTATATGTATGTTATTCTTGTCAGTTAACGGTTTGAGAAATTTATTGAATAACTGAGTTGATGATTTGATTTCGAGCAGTAGAGGTTCAGAAAGAGATTGAAAGACATGAAGGGGATATATCAAATAACAGATACAAACATTCCCTATGATAAAAAAAAATGGACAGGATTTTATTAATTAAAAGATTAAACAAGTTATTTAAATTTCAAATTTGAAGACAAATTTCCTTTTTTACCAACACTTTTCGAAATGACATGTACTGACGGAATTGGACAGGAGTACGCCTATAGACATGGACAGATGTTGACGAACAATCACAGCATTTAAAATGATGCATCAAAAATATAAGGGGGCTTTTCATACTTTCATGTCTTTTGATTTCTGTTTCATTTTGATTTTCATTTGTATATAGGTTACATTTCAAGCATGAGTTATGCTGCGAAGAGAGATGGTTGCCATATTTATGTTTTTCACATCTTTTTCTAGATGTTTTATGAATAGTTGGTCTGTTGTTATTATGACATGTTTCTTTAGATTTGTTTTGTGACTATTTATTTCACAAATTGTGAAGCAATGGTCCATACACTGAGTATATGTATGTTATTCCTGTCAGTTAACAGTTTGAGAAATTTATTGAATAACTGAGTTGATGATTTGATTTCGAGCAGTAGAGGTTCAGAAAGAGATTGAAAGACATGAAGGGGATATATCAAATAACAGATACAAACATTCCCTATGAAAAAAAAATGGACAGGATTTTATTAATTAAAAGATTAAACAAGTTATTTAAATTTCAAATTTGAAGACAAATTTCCTTTTTTACCAACACTTTTCGAAATGACATGTACTGACGGAATTGGACAGGAGTACGCCTATAGACATGGACAGATGTTGACGAACAATCACAGCATTTAAAATGATGCATCAAAAATATAAGGGGGCTTTTCATACTTTCATGTCTTTTGATTTCTGTTTCATTTTGATTTTCATTTGTATATAGGTTACATTTCAAGCATGAGTTATGCTGTGAAGAGAGATGGTTGCCATATTTATGTTTTTCACATCTTTGTCTAGATGTTTTATGAATAGTTGGTCTGTTGTTATTATGACATGTTTCTTTAGATTTGTTTTGTGACTATTTATTTCAAAAATTGTGTAGCAATAGTCCATACACTGAGTATATGTATGTTATTCTTGTCAGTTAACGGTTTGAGAAATTTATTGAATAATTGAGTTGATGATTTGATTTCGAGCAGTAGAGGTTCAGAAAGAGATTGAAAGACATGAAGGGGATATATCAAATAACAGATACAAACATTCCCTATGATAAAAAAAATGGACAGGATTTTATTTATTAAAATATTAAACAAGTTATTTATATTTCAAATTTGAAGACAAATTTCCTTTTTTACCAACACTTTTCGAAATGACATGTACTGACGGAATTGGACAGGAGTACGCCTATAGACATGGACAGATGTTGACGAACAATCACAGCATTTAAAATGATGCATCAAAAATATAAGGGGGCTTTTCATACTTTCATGTCTTTTGATTTCTGTTTCATTTTGATTTTCATGTGTATATAGGTTACATTTCAAGCATGAGTTATGCTGCGAAGAGAGATTGTTGCCATATTTATGTTTTTCACATCTTTGTCTAGATGTTTTATGACGAGTTGGTCTGTTGTTATTATGACATGTTTCTTTAGATTTGTTTTGTGACTATTTATTTCACAAATTGTGAAGCAATGGTCCATACACTGAGTATATGTATGTTATTCTTGTCAGTTAACGGTTTGAGAAATTTATTGAATAACTGAGTTGATGATTTGATTTCGAGCAGTAGAGGTTCAGAAAGAGATTGAAAGACATGAAGGGGATATATCAAATAACAGATACAAACATTCCCTATGATAAAAAAAAATGGACAGGATTTTATTAATTAAAAGATTAAACAAGTTATTTAAATTTCAAATTTGAAGACAAATTTCCTTTTTTACCAACACTTTTCGAAATGACATGTACTGACGGAATTGGACAGGAGTACGCCTATAGACATGGACAGATGTTGACGAACAATCATAGCATTTAAAATGATGCATCAAAAATATAAGGGGGCTTTTCATACTTTCATGTCTTTTGATTTCTGTTTCATTTTGATTTTCATTTGTATATAGGTTACATTTCAAGCATGAGTTATGCTGCGAAGAGAGATGGTTGCCATATTTAAGTTTTTCACATCTTTGTCTGGATGTTTTATGAATAGTTGGTTTGTTGTTATTATGACATGTTTCTTTAGATTTGTTTTGTGACTATTTATTTCACAAATTGTGAAGCAATAGTCCATACACTGAGTATATGTATGTTATTCTTTTCAGTTAACGGTTTGAGAAATTTATTGAATAATTGAGTTGATGATTTGATTTCGAGCAGTAGAGGTTCAGAAAGAGATTGAAAGACATGAAGGGGATATATCAAATAACAGATACAAACATTCCCTATGATAAAAAAAATGGACAGGATTTTATTTATTAAAATATTAAACAAGTTATTTATATTTCAAATTTGAAGACAAATTTCCTTTTTTACCAACACTTTTCGAAATGACATGTACTGACGGAATTGGACAGGAGTACGCCTATAGACATGGACAGATGTTGACGAACAATCACAGCATTTAAAATGATGCATCAAAAATATAAGGGGGCTTTTCATACTTTCATGTCTTTTGATTTCTGTTTCATTTTGATTTTCATTTGTATATAGGTTACATTTCAAGCATGAGTTATGCTGCGAAGAGAGATGGTTGCCATATTTATGTTTTTCACATCTTTGTCTAGATGTTTTATGAATAGTTGGTCTGTTGTTATTATGACATGTTTCTTTAGATTTGTTTTGTGACTATTTATTTCACAAATTGTGAAGCAATGGTCCATACACTGAGTATATGTATGTTATTCTTGTCAGTTAACGGTTTGAGAAATTTATTGAATAACTGAGTTGATGATTTGATTTCGAGCAGTAGAGGTTCAGAAAGAGATTGAAAGACATGAAGGGGATATATCAAATAACAGATACAAACATTCCCTATGATAAAAAAAATGGACAGGATTTTATTTATTAAAATATTAAACAAGTTATTTATATTTCAAATTTGAAGACAAATTTCCTTTTTTACCAACACTTTTCGAAATGACATGTACTGACGGAATTGGACAGGAGTACGCCTATAGACATGGACAGATGTTGACGAACAATCACAGCATTTAAAATGATGCATCAAAAATATAAGGGGGCTTTTCATACTTTCATGTCTTTTGATTTCTGTTTCATTTTGATTTTCATGTGTATATAGGTTACATTTCAAGCATGAGTTATGCTGCGAAGAGAGATTGTTGCCATATTTATGTTTTTCACATCTTTGTCTAGATGTTTTATGACGAGTTGGTCTGTTGTTATTATGACATGTTTCTTTAGATTTGTTTTGTGACTATTTATTTCACAAATTGTGAAGCAATGGTCCATACACTGAGTATATGTATGTTATTCTTGTCAGTTAACGGTTTGAGAAATTTATTGAATAACTGAGTTGATGATTTGATTTCGAGCAGTATAGGTTCAGAAAGAGATTGAAAGACATGAAGGGGATATATCAAATAACAGATACAAACATTCCCTATGATAAAAAAAAATGGACAGGATTTTATTAATTAAAAGATTAAACAAGTTATTTAAATTTCAAATTTGAAGACAAATTTCCTTTTTTACCAACACTTTTCGAAATGACATGTACTGACGGAATTGGACAGGAGTACGCCTATAGACATGGACAGATGTTGACGAACAATCACAGCATTTAAAATGATGCATCAAAAATATAAGGGGGCTTTTCATACTTTCATGTCTTTTGATTTCTGTTTCATTTTGATTTTCATTTGTATATAGGTTACATTTCAAGCATGAGTTATGCTGCGAAGAGAGATGGTTGCCATATTTATGTTTTTCACATCTTTGTCTAGATGTTTTATGAATAGTTGGTCTGTTGTTATTATGACATGTTTCTTTAGATTTGTTTTGTGACTATTTATTTCACGAATTGTGAAGCAATGGTCCATACACTGAGTATATGTATGTTATTCTTGTCAGTTAACGGTTTGAGAAATTTATTGAATAACTGAGTTGATGATTTGATTTCGAGCAGTAGAGGTTCAGAAAGAGATTGAAAGACATGAAGGGGATATATCAAATAACAGATACAAACATTCCCTATGATAAAAAAAAATGGACAGGATTTTATTAATTAAAAGATTAAACAAGTTATTTAAATTTCAAATTTGAAGACAAATTTCCTTTTTTACCAACACTTTTCGAAATGACATGTACTGACAGAATTGGACAGGAGTACGCCTATAGACATGGACAGATGTTGACGAACAATCACAGCATTTAAATGATGCATCAAAAATATAAGGGGGCTTTTCATACTTTCATGTCTTTTGATTTCTGTTTCATTTTGATTTTCATTTGTATATAGGTTACATTTCAAGCATGAGTTATGCTGCCAAGAGAGATGGTTGCCATATTTATGTTTTTCACATCTTTGTCTAGATGTTTTATGAATAGTTGGTCTGTTGTTATTATGACATGTTTCTTTAGATTTGTTTTGTGACTATTTATTTCAAAAATTGTGAAGCAATAGTCCATACACTGAGTATATGTATGTTATTCTTGTCAGTTAACGGTTTGAGAAATTTATTGAATAACTGAGTTGATGATTTGATTTCGAGCAGTAGAGGTTCAGAAAGAGATTGAAAGACATGAAGGGGATATATCAAATAACAGATACAAACATTCCCTATGATAAAAAAAAATGGACAGGATTTTATTAATTAAAAGATTAAACAAGTTATTTAAATTTCAAATTTGAAGACAAATTTCCTTTTTTACCAACACTTTTCGAAATGACATGTACTGACGGAATTGGACAGGAGTACGCCTATAGACATGGACAGATGTTGACGAACAATCACAGCATTTAAAATGATGCATCAAAAATATAAGGGGGCTTTTCATACTTTCATGTCTTTTGATTTCTGTTTCATTTTGATTTTCATTTGTATATAGGTTACATTTCAAGCATGAGTTATGCTGTGAAGAGAGATGGTTGCCATATTTATGTTTTTCACATCTTTGTCTAGATGTTTTATGAATAGTTGGTCTGTTGTTATTATGACATGTTTCTTTAGATTTGTTTTGTGACTATTTATTTCAAAAATTGTGTAGCAATAGTCCATACACTGAGTATATGTATGTTATTCTTGTCAGTTAACGGTTTGAGAAATTTATTGAATAATTGAGTTGATGATTTGATTTCGAGCAGTAGAGGTTCAGAAAGAGATTGAAAGACATGAAGGGGATATATCAAATAACAGATACAAACATTCCCTATGATAAAAAAAAAATGGACAGGATTTTATTTATTAAAATATTAAACAAGTTATTTATATTTCAAATTTGAAGACAAATTTCCTTTTTTACCAACACTTTTCGAAATGACATGTACTGACGGAATTGGACAGGAGTACGCCTATAGACATGGACAGATGTTGACGAACAATCACAGCATTTAAAATGATGCATCAAAAATATAAGGGGGCTTTTCATACTTTCATGTCTTTTGATTTCTGTTTCATTTTGATTTTCATGTGTATATAGGTTACATTTCAAGCATGAGTTATGCTGCGAAGAGAGATTGTTGCCATATTTATGTTTTTCACATCTTTGTCTAGATGTTTTATGACGAGTTGGTCTGTTGTTATTATGACATGTTTCTTTAGATTTGTTTTGTGACTATTTATTTCACAAATTGTGAAGCAATGGTCCATACACTGAGTATATGTATGTTATTCTTGTCAGTTAACGGTTTGAGAAATTTATTGAATAACTGAGTTGATGATTTGATTTCGAGCAGTAGAGGTTCAGAAAGAGATTGAAAGACATGAAGGGGATATATCAAATAACAGATACAAACATTCCCTATGATAAAAAAAAATGGACAGGATTTTATTAATTAAAAGATTAAACAAGTTATTTAAATTTCAAATTTGAAGACAAATTTCCTTTTTTACCAACACTTTTCGAAATGACATGTACTGACGGAATTGGACAGGAGTACGCCTATAGACATGGACAGATGTTGACGAACAATCACAGCATTTAAAATGATGCATCAAAAATATAAGGGGGCTTTTCATACTTTCATGTCTTTTGATTTCTGTTTCATTTTGATTTTCATTTGTATATAGGTTACATTTCAAGCATGAGTTATGCTGCAAAGAGAGATGGTTGCCATATTTATGTTTTTCACATCTTTGTCTAGATGTTTTATGAATAGTTGGTCTGTTGTTATTATGACATGTTTCTTTAGATTTGTTTTGTGACTATTTATTTCACAAATTGTGAAGCAATGGTCCATACACTGAGTATATGTATGTTATTCTTGTCAGTTAACGGTTTGAGAAATTTATTGAATAACTGAGTTGATGATTTGATTTCGAGCAGTAGAGGTTCAGAAAGAGATTGAAAGACATGAAGGGGATATATCAAATAACAGATACAAACATTCCCTATGATAAAAAAAAATGGACAGGATTTTATTAATTAAAAGATTAAACAAGTTATTTAAATTTCAAATTTGAAGACAAATTTCCTTTTTTACCAACACTTTTCGAAATGACATGTACTGACGGAATTGGACAGGAGTACGCCTATAGACATGGACAGATGTTGACGAACAATCACAGCATTTAAAATGATGCATCAAAAATATAAGGGGGCTTTTCATACTTTCATGTCTTTTGATTTCTGTTTCATTTTGATTTACTTTGTATATAGGTTACATTTCAAGCATGAGTTATGCTGCGAAGAGAGATGGTTGCCATATTTATGTTTTTCACATCTTTTTCTAGATGTTTTATGAATAGTTGGTCTGTTGTTATTATGACATGTTTCTTTAGATTTGTTTTGTGACTATTTATTTCACAAATTGTGAAGCAATGGTCCATACACTGAGTATATGTATGTTATTCCTGTCAGTTAACAGTTTGAGAAATTTATTGAATAACTGAGTTGATGATTTGATTTCGAGCAGTAGAGGTTCAGAAAGAGATTGAAAGACATGAAGGGGATATATCAAATAACAGATACAAACATTCCCTATGAAAAAAAAATGGACAGGATTTTATTAATTAAAAGATTAAACAAGTTATTTAAATTTCAAATTTGAAGACAAATTTCCTTTTTTACCAACACTTTTCGAAATGACATGTACTGACGGAATTGGACAGGAGTACGCCTATAGACATGGACAGATGTTGACGAACAATCACAGCATTTAAAATGATGCATCAAAAATATAAGGGGGCTTTTCATACTTTCATGTCTTTTGATTTCTGTTTCATTTTGATTTTCATTTGTATATAGGTTACATTTCAAGCATGAGTTATGCTGTGAAGAGAGATGGTTGCCATATTTATGTTTTTCACATCTTTGTCTAGATGTTTTATGAATAGTTGGTCTGATGTTATTATGACATGTTTCTTTAGATTTGTTTTGTGACTATTTATTTCAAAAATTGTGTAGCAATAGTCCATACACTGAGTATATGTATGTTATTCTTGTCAGTTAACGGTTTGAGAAATTTATTGAATAATTGAGTTGATGATTTGATTTCGAGCAGTAGAGGTTCAGAAAGAGATTGAAAGACATGAAGGGGATATATCAAATAACAGATACAAACATTCCCTATGATAAAAAAAATGGACAGGATTTTATTTATTAAAATATTAAACAAGTTATTTATATTTCAAATTTGAAGACAAATTTCCTTTTTTACCAACACTTTTCGAAATGACATGTACTGACGGAATTGGACAGGAGTACGCCTATAGACATGGACAGATGTTGACGAACAATCACAGCATTTAAAATGATGCATCAAAAATATAAGGGGGCTTTTCATACTTTCATGTCTTTTGATTTCTGTTTCATTTTGATTTTCATGTGTATATAGGTTACATTTCAAGCATGAGTTATGCTGCGAAGAGAGATTGTTGCCATATTTATGTTTTTCACATCTTTGTCTAGATGTTTTATGACGAGTTGGTCTGTTGTTATTATGACATGTTTCTTTAGATTTGTTTTGTGACTATTTATTTCACAAATTGTGAAGCAATGGTCCATACACTGAGTATATGTATGTTATTCTTGTCAGTTAACGGTTTGAGAAATTTATTGAATAACTGAGTTGATGATTTGATTTCGAGCAGTAGAGGTTCAGAAAGAGATTGAAAGACATGAAGGGGATATATCAAATAACAGATACAAACATTCCCTATGATAAAAAAAAATGGACAGGATTTTATTAATTAAAAGATTAAACAAGTTATTTAAATTTCAAATTTGAAGACAAATTTCCTTTTTTACCAACACTTTTCGAAATGACATGTACTGACGGAATTGGACAGGAGTACGCCTATAGACATGGACAGATGTTGACGAACAATCATAGCATTTAAAATGATGCATCAAAAATATAAGGGGGCTTTTCATACTTTCATGTCTTTTGATTTCTGTTTCATTTTGATTTTCATTTGTATATAGGTTACATTTCAAGCATGAGTTATGCTGCGAAGAGAGATGGTTGCCATATTTAAGTTTTTCACATCTTTGTCTGGATGTTTTATGAATAGTTGGTTTGTTGTTATTATGACATGTTTCTTTAGATTTGTTTTGTGACTATTTATTTCACAAATTGTGAAGCAATAGTCCATACACTGAGTATATGTATGTTATTCTTTTCAGTTAACGGTTTGAGAAATTTATTGAATAATTGAGTTGATGATTTGATTTCGAGCAGTAGAGGTTCAGAAAGAGATTGAAAGACATGAAGGGGATATATCAAATAACAGATACAAACATTCCCTATGATAAAAAAAATGGACAGGATTTTATTTATTAAAATATTAAACAAGTTATTTATATTTCAAATTTGAAGACAAATTTCCTTTTTTACCAACACTTTTCGAAATGACATGTACTGACGGAATTGGACAGGAGTACGCCTATAGACATGGACAGATGTTGACGAACAATCACAGCATTTAAAATGATGCATCAAAAATATAAGGGGGCTTTTCATACTTTCATGTCTTTTGATTTCTGTTTCATTTTGATTTTCATTTGTATATAGGTTACATTTCAAGCATGAGTTATGCTGCGAAGAGAGATGGTTGCCATATTTATGTTTTTCACATCTTTGTCTAGATGTTTTATGAATAGTTGGTCTGTTGTTATTATGACATGTTTCTTTAGATTTGTTTTGTGACTATTTATTTCACAAATTGTGAAGCAATGGTCCATACACTGAGTATATGTATGTTATTCTTGTCAGTTAACGGTTTGAGAAATTTATTGAATAACTGAGTTGATGATTTGATTTCGAGCAGTAGAGGTTCAGAAAGAGATTGAAAGACATGAAGGGGATATATCAAATAACAGATACAAACATTCCCTATGATAAAAAAAATGGACAGGATTTTATTTATTAAAATATTAAACAAGTTATTTATATTTCAAATTTGAAGACAAATTTCCTTTTTTACCAACACTTTTCGAAATGACATGTACTGACGGAATTGGACAGGAGTACGCCTATAGACATGGACAGATGTTGACGAACAATCACAGCATTTAAAATGATGCATCAAAAATATAAGGGGGCTTTTCATACTTTCATGTCTTTTGATTTCTGTTTCATTTTGATTTTCATGTGTATATAGGTTACATTTCAAGCATGAGTTATGCTGCGAAGAGAGATTGTTGCCATATTTATGTTTTTCACATCTTTGTCTAGATGTTTTATGACGAGTTGGTCTGTTGTTATTATGACATGTTTCTTTAGATTTGTTTTGTGACTATTTATTTCACAAATTGTGAAGCAATGGTCCATACACTGAGTATATGTATGTTATTCTTGTCAGTTAACGGTTTGAGAAATTTATTGAATAACTGAGTTGATGATTTGATTTCGAGCAGTATAGGTTCAGAAAGAGATTGAAAGACATGAAGGGGATATATCAAATAACAGATACAAACATTCCCTATGATAAAAAAAAAATGGACAGGATTTTATTA
This sequence comes from Mytilus trossulus, assembly GCF_036588685.1. Taxonomy (NCBI): domain Eukaryota; kingdom Metazoa; phylum Mollusca; class Bivalvia; order Mytilida; family Mytilidae; genus Mytilus; species Mytilus trossulus. The sequence goes on from NC_086381.1 coordinate 28,418,481, forward strand.
ATTAAAAGATTAAACAAGTTATTTAAATTTCAAATTTGAAGACAAATTTCCTTTTTTACCAACACTTTTCGAAATGACATGTACTGACGGAATTGGACAGGAGTACGCCTATAGACATGGACAGATGTTGACGAACAATCACAGCATTTAAAATGATGCATCAAAAATATAAGGGGGCTTTTCATACTTTCATGTCTTTTGATTTCTGTTTCATTTTGATTTTCATTTGTATATAGGTTACATTTCAAGCATGAGTTATGCTGCGAAGAGAGATGGTTGCCATATTTATGTTTTTCACATCTTTGTCTAGATGTTTTATGAATAGTTGGTCTGTTGTTATTATGACATGTTTCTTTAGATTTGTTTTGTGACTATTTATTTCACAAATTGTGAAGCAATGGTCCATACACTGAGTATATGTATGTTATTCTTGTCAGTTAACGGTTTGAGAAATTTATTGAATAACTGAGTTGATGATTTGATTTCGAGCAGTAGAGGTTCAGAAAGAGATTGAAAGACATGAAGGGGATATATCAAATAACAGATACAAACATTCCCTATGATAAAAAAAAATGGACAGGATTTTATTAATTAAAAGATTAAACAAGTTATTTAAATTTCAAATTTGAAGACAAATTTCCTTTTTTACCAACACTTTTCGAAATGACATGTACTGACAGAATTGGACAGGAGTACGCCTATAGACATGGACAGATGTTGACGAACAATCACAGCATTTAAATGATGCATCAAAAATATAAGGGGGCTTTTCATACTTTCATGTCTTTTGATTTCTGTTTCATTTTGATTTTCATTTGTATATAGGTTACATTTCAAGCATGAGTTATGCTGCCAAGAGAGATGGTTGCCATATTTATGTTTTTCACATCTTTGTCTAGATGTTTTATGAATAGTTGGTCTGTTGTTATTATGACATGTTTCTTTAGATTTGTTTTGTGACTATTTATTTCAAAAATTGTGAAGCATTAGTCCATACACTGAGTATATGTATGTTATTCTTGTCAGTTAACGGTTTGAGAAATTTATTGAATAACTGAGTTGATGATTTGATTTCGAGCAGTAGAGGTTCAGAAAGAGATTGAAAGACATGAAGGGGATATATCAAATAACAGATACAAACATTCCCTATGATAAAAAAAAATGGACAGGATTTTATTAATTAAAAGATTAAACAAGTTATTTAAATTTCAAATTTGAAGACAAATTTCCTTTTTTACCAACACTTTTCGAAATGACATGTACTGACGGAATTGGACAGGAGTACGCCTATAGACATGGACAGATGTTGACGAACAATCACAGCATTTAAAATGATGCATCAAAAATATAAGGGGGCTTTTCATACTTTCATGTCTTTTGATTTCTGTTTCATTTTGATTTTCATGTGTATATAGGTTACATTTCAAGCATGAGTTATGCTGCGAAGAGAGATTGTTGCCATATTTATGTTTTTCACATCTTTGTCTAGATGTTTTATGAATAGTTGGTCTGTTGTTATTATGACATGTTTCTTTAGATTTGTTTTGTGACTATTTATTTCACAAATTGTGAAGCAATGGTCCATACACTGAGTATATGTATGTTATTCTTGTCAGTTAACGGTTTGAGAAATTTATTGAATAACTGAGTTGATGATTTGATTTCGAGCAGTAGAGGTTCAGAAAGAGATTGAAAGACATGAAGGGGATATATCAAATAACAGATACAAACATTCCCTATGATAAAAAAAAATGGACAGGATTTTATTAATTAAAAGATTAAACAAGTTATTTAAATTTCAAATTTGAAGACAAATTTCCTTTTTTACCAACACTTTTCGAAATGACATGTACTGACGGAATTGGACAGGAGTACGCCTATAGACATGGACAGATGTTGACGAACAATCATAGCATTTAAAATGATGCATCAAAAATATAAGGGGGCTTTTCATACTTTCATGTCTTTTGATTTCTGTTTCATTTTGATTTTCATTTGTATATAGGTTACATTTCAAGCATGAGTTATGCTGCGCAGAGAGATAGTTGCCATATTTAAGTTTTTCACATCTTTGTCTGGATGTTTTATGAATAGTTGGTTTGTTGTTATTATGACATGTTTCTTTAGATTTGTTTTGTGACTATTTATTTCACAAATTGTGAAGCAATAGTCAATACACTGAGTATATGTATGTTATTCTTTTCAGTTAACGGTTTGAGAAATTTATTGAATAATTGAGTTGATGATTTGATTTCGAGCAGTAGAGGTTCAGAAAGAGATTGAAAGACATGAAGGGGATATATCAAATAACAGATACAAACATTCCCTATGATAAAAAAAATGGACAGGATTTTATTTATTAAAATATTAAACAAGTTATTTATATTTCAAATTTGAAGACAAATTTCCTTTTTTACCAACACTTTTCGAAATGACATGTACTGACGGAATTGGACAGGAGTACGCCTATAGACATGGACAGATGTTGACGAACAATCACAGCATTTAAAATGATGCATCAGAAATATAAGGGGGCTTTTCATACTTTCATGTCTTTTGATTTCTGTTTCATTTTGATTTTCATTTGTATATAGGTTACATTTCAAGCATGAGTTATGCTGCGAAGAGAGATGGTTGCCATATTTATGTTTTTCACATCTTTGTCTAGATGTTTTATGAATAGTTGGTCTGTTGTTATTATGACATGTTTCTTTAGATTTGTTTTGTGACTATTTATTTCACAAATTGTGAAGCAATGGTCCATACACTGAGTATATGTATGTTATTCTTGTCAGTTAACGGTTTGAGAAATTTATTGAATAACTGAGTTGATGATTTGATTTCGAGCAGTAGAGGTTCAGAAAGAGATTGAAAGACATGAAGGGGATATATCAAATAACAGATACAAACATTCCCTATGATAAAAAAAATGGACAGGATTTTATTTATTAAAATATTAAACAAGTTATTTATATTTCAAATTTGAAGACAAATTTCCTTTTTTACCAACACTTTTCGAAATGACATGTACTGACGGAATTGGACAGGAGTACGCCTATAGACATGGACAGATGTTGACGAACAATCACAGCATTTAAAATGATGCATCAAAAATATAAGGGGGCTTTTCATACTTTCATGTCTTTTGATTTCTGTTTCATTTTGATTTTCATGTGTATATAGGTTACATTTCAAGCATGAGTTATGCTGCGAAGAGAGATTGTTGCCATATTTATGTTTTTCACATCTTTGTCTAGATGTTTTATGACGAGTTGGTCTGTTGTTATTATGACATGTTTCTTTAGATTTGTTTTGTGACTATTTATTTCACAAATTGTGAAGCAATGGTCCATACACTGAGTATATGTATGTTATTCTTGTCAGTTAACGGTTTGAGAAATTTATTGAATAACTGAGTTGATGATTTGATTTCGAGCAGTAGAGGTTCAGAAAGAGATTGAAAGACATGAAGGGGATATATCAAATAACAGATACAAACATTCCCTATGATAAAAAAAAATGGACAGGATTTTATTAATTAAAAGATTAAACAAGTTATTTAAATTTCAAATTTGAAGACAAATTTCCTTTTTTACCAACACTTTTCGAAATGACATGTACTGACGGAATTGGACAGGAGTACGCCTATAGACATGGACAGATGTTGACGAACAATCACAGCATTTAAAATGATGCATCAAAAATATAAGGGGGCTTTTCATACTTTCATGTCTTTTGATTTCTGTTTCATTTTGATTTTCATGTGTATATAGGTTACATTTCAAGCATGAGTTATGCTGCGAAGAGAGATTGTTGCCATATTTATGTTTTTCACATCTTTGTCTAGATGTTTTATGACGAGTTGGTCTGTTGTTATTATGACATGTTTCTTTAGATTTGTTTTGTGACTATTTATTTCACAAATTGTGAAGCAATGGTCCATACACTGAGTATATGTATGTTATTCTTGTCAGTTAACGGTTTGAGAAATTTATTGAATAACTGAGTTGATGATTTGATTTCGAGCAGTAGAGGTTCAGAAAGAGATTGAAAGACATGAAGGGGATATATCAAATAACAGATACAAACATTCCCTATGATAAAAAAAAATGGACAGGATTTTATTAATTAAAAGATTAAACAAGTTATTTAAATTTCAAATTTGAAGACAAATTTCCTTTTTTACCAACACTTTTCGAAATGACATGTACTGATGGAATTTGACAGGAGTACGCCTATAGACATGGACAGATGTTGACGAACAATCACAGCATTTAAAATGATGCATCAAAAATATAAGGGGGCTTTTCATACTTTCATGTCTTTTGATTTCTGTTTCATTTTGATTTTCATTTGTATATAGGTTACATTTCAAGCATGAGTTATGCTGCGAAGAGAGATGGTTGCCATATTTATGTTTTTCACATCTTTGTCTAGATGTTTTATGAATAGTTGGTCTGTTGTTATTATGACATGTTTCTTTAGATTTGTTTTGTGACTATTTATTTCACAAATTGTGAAGCAATGGTCCATACACTGAGTATATGTATGTTATTCTTGTCAGTTAACGGTTTGAGAAATTTATTGAATAACTGAGTTGATGATTTGATTTCGAGCAGTAGAGGTTCAGAAAGAGATTGAAAGACATGAAGGGGATATATCAAATAACAGATACAAACATTCCCTATGATAAAAAAAAATGGACAGGATTTTATTAATTAAAAGATTAAACAAGTTATTTAAACTTCAAATTTGAAGACAAATTTCCTTTTTTACCAACACTTTTCGAAATGACATGTACTGATGGAATTTGACAGGAGTACGCCTATAGACATGGACAGATGTTGACGAACAATCACAGCATTTAAAATAATGCATCAAAAATATAAGGGGGCTTTTCATACTTTCATGTCTTTTGATTTCTGTTTCATTTTGATTTTCATTTGTATATAGGTTACATTTCAAGCATGAGTTATGCTGCGAAGAGAGATGGTTGCCATATTTATGTTTTTCACATCTTTGTCTAGATGTTTTATGAATAGTTGGTCTGTTGTTATTATGACATGTTTCTTTAGATTTGTTTTGTGACTATTTATTTCACAAATTGTGAAGCAATGGTCCATACACTGAGTATATGTATGTTATTCCTGTCAGTTAACAGTTTGAGAAATTTATTGAATAACTGAGTTGATGATTTGATTTCGAGCAGTAGAGGTTCAGAAAGAGATTGAAAGACATGAAGGGGATATATCAAATAACAGATACAAACATTCCCTATGAAAAAAAAATGGACAGGATTTTATTAATTAAAAGATTAAACAAGTTATTTAAATTTCAAATTTGAAGACAAATTTCCTTTTTTACCAACACTTTTCGAAATGACATGTACTGACGGAATTGGACAGGAGTACGCCTATAGACATGGACAGATGTTGACGAACAATCATAGCATTTAAAATGATGCATCAAAAATATAAGGGGGCTTTTCATACTTTCATGTCTTTTGATTTCTGTTTCATTTTGATTTTCATTTGTATATAGGTTACATTTCAAGCATGAGTTATGCTGCGAAGAGAGATGGTTGCCATATTTATGTTTTTCACATCTTTGTCTAGATGTTTTATGAATAGTTGGTCTGTTGTTATTATGACATGTTTCTTTAGATTTGTTTTGTGACTATTTATTTCAAAAATTGTGAAGCAATAGTCAATACACTGAGTATATGTATGTTATTCTTGTCAGTTAACGGTTTGAGAAATTTATTGAATAACTGAGTTGATGATTTGATTTCGAGCAGAAGAGGTTCAGAAAGAGATTGAAAGACATGAAGGGGATATATCAAATAACAGATACAAACATTCCCTATGATAAAAAAAAATGGACAGGATTTTATTAATTAAAAGATTAAACAAGTTATTTAAATTTCAAATTTGAAGACAAATTTCCTTTTTTATCAACACTTTTCGAAATGACATGTACTGACGGAATTGGACAGGAGTACGCCTATAGACATGGACAGATGTTGACGAACAATCACAGCATTTAAAATGATGCATCAAAAATATAAGGGGGCTTTTCATACTTTCATGTCTTTTGATTTCTGTTTCATTTTGATTTTCATTTGTATATAGGTTACATTTCAAGCATGAGTTATGCTGCGAAGAGAGATAGTTGCCATATTTAAGTTTTTCACATCTTTGTCTGGATGTTTTATGAATAGTTGGTTTGTTGTTATTATGACATGTTTCTTTAGATTTGTTTTGTGACTATTTATTTCACAAATTGTGAAGCAATAGTCCATACACTGAGTATATGTATGTTATTCTTTTCAGTTAACGGTTTGAGAAATTTATTGAATAATTGAGTTGATGATTTGATTTCGAGCAGTAGAGGTTCAGAAAGAGATTGAAAGACATGAAGGGGATATATCAAATAACAGATACAAACATTCCCTATGATAAAAAAAATGGACAGGATTTTATTTATTAAAATATTAAACAAGTTATTTATATTTCAAATTTGAAGACAAATTTCCTTTTTTACCAACACTTTTCGAAATGACATGTACTGACGGAATTGGACAGGAGTACGCCTATAGACATGGACAGATGTTGACGAACAATCACAGCATTTAAAATGATGCATCAAAAATATAAGGGGGCTTTTCATACTTTCATGTCTTTTGATTTCTGTTTCATTTTGATTTTCATTTGTATATAGGTTACATTTCAAGCATGAGTTGTGCTGCGAAGAGAGATGGTTGCCATATTTATGTTTTTCACATCTTTGTCTAGATGTTTTATGAATAGTTGGTCTGTTGTTATTATGACATGTTTCTTTAGATTTGTTTTGTGACTATTTATTTCAAAAATTGTGAAGCAATAGTCAATACACTGAGTATATGTATGTTATTCTTGTCAGTTAACGGTTTGAGAAATTTATTGAATAACTGAGTTGATGATTTGATTTCGAGCAGTAGAGGTTCAGAAAGAGATTGAAAGACATGAAGGGGATATATCAAATAACAGATACAAACATTCCCTATGATAAAAAAAAATGGACAGGATTTTATTAATTAAAAGATTAAACAAGTTATTTAAATTTCAAATTTGAAGACAAATTTCCTTTTTTATCAACACTTTTCGAAATGACATGTACTGACGGAATTGGACAGGAGTACGCCTATAGACATGGACAGATGTTGACGAACAATCACAGCATTTAAAATGATGCATCAAAAATATAAGGGGGCTTTTCATACTTTCATGTCTTTTGATTTCTGTTTCATTTTGATTTTCATTTGTATATAGGTTACATTTCAAGCATGAGTTATGCTGCGAAGAGAGATAGTTGCCATATTTAAGTTTTTCACATCTTTGTCTGGATGTTTTATGAATAGTTGGTTTGTTGTTATTATGACATGTTTCTTTAGATTTGTTTTGTGACTATTTATTTCACAAATTGTGAAGCAATAGTCCATACACTGAGTATATGTATGTTATTCTTTTCAGTTAACGGTTTGAGAAATTTATTGAATAATTGAGTTGATGATTTGATTTCGAGCAGTAGAGGTTCAGAAAGAGATTGAAAGACATGAAGGGGATATATCAAATAACAGATACAAACATTCCCTATGATAAAAAAAAATGGACAGGATTTTATTTATTAAAATATTAAACAAGTTATTTATATTTCAAATTTGAAGACAAATTTCCTTTTTTACCAACACTTTTCGAAATGACATGTACTGACGGAATTGGACAGGAGTACGCCTATAGACATGGACAGATGTTGACGAACAATCACAGCATTTAAAATGATGCATCAAAAATATAAGGGGGCTTTTCATACTTTCATGTCTTTTGATTTCTGTTTCATTTTGATTTTCATTTGTATATAGGTTACATTTCAAGCATGAGTTATGCTGCGAAGAGAGATGGTTGCCATATTTATGTTTTTCACATCTTTGTCTAGATGTTTTATGAATAGTTGGTCTGTTGTTATTATGACATGTTTCTTTAGATTTGTTTTGTGACTATTTATTTCACAAATTGTGAAGCAATAGTCCATACACTGAGTATATGTATGTTATTCTTTTCAGTTAACGGTTTGAGAAATTTATTGAATAATTGAGTTGATGATTTGATTTCGAGCAGTAGAGGTTCAGAAAGAGATTGAAAGACATGAAGGGGATATATCAAATAACAGATACAAACATTCCCTATGATAAAAAAAAATGGACAGGATTTTATTTATTAAAATATTAAACAAGTTATTTATATTTCAAATTTGAAGACAAATTTCCTTTTTTACCAACACTTTTCGAAATGACATGTACTGACGGAATTGGACAGGAGTACGCCTATAGACATGGACAGATGTTGACGAACAATCACAGCATTTAAAATGATGCATCAAAAATATAAGGGGGCTTTTCATACTTTCATGTCTTTTGATTTCTGTTTCATTTTGATTTTCATTTGTATATAGGTTACATTTCAAGCATGAGTTATGCTGCGAAGAGAGATGGTTGCCATATTTATGTTTTTCACATCTTTGTCTAGATGTTTTATGAATAGTTGGTCTGTTGTTATTATGACATGTTTCTTTAGATTTGTTTTGTGACTATTTATTTCACAAATTGTGAAGCAATAGTCCATACACTGAGTATATGTATGTTATTCTTTTCAGTTAACGGTTTGAGAAATTTATTGAATAATTGAGTTGATGATTTGATTTCGAGCAGTAGAGGTTCAGAAAGAGATTGAAAGACATGAAGGGGATATATCAAATAACAGATACAAACATTCCCTATGATAAAAAAAATGGACAGGATTTTATTTATTAAAATATTAAACAAGTTATTTATATTTCAAATTTGAAGACAAATTTCCTTTTTTACCAACACTTTTCGAAATGACATGTACTGACGGAATTGGACAGGAGTACGCCTATAGACATGGACAGATGTTGACGAACAATCACAGCATTTAAAATGATGCATCAAAAATATAAGGGGGCTTTTCATACTTTCATGTCTTTTGATTTCTGTTTCATTTTGATTTTCATTTGTATATAGGTTACATTTCAAGCATGAGTTGTGCTGCGAAGAGAGATGGTTGCCATATTTATGTTTTTCACATCTTTGTCTAGATGTTTTATGAATAGTTGGTCTGTTGTTATTATGACATGTTTCTTTAGATTTGTTTTGTGACTATTTATTTCAAAAATTGTGAAGCAATAGTCAATACACTGAGTATATGTATGTTATTCTTGTCAGTTAACGGTTTGAGAAATTTATTGAATAACTGAGTTGATGATTTGATTTCGAGCAGTAGAGGTTCAGAAAGAGATTGAAAGACATGAAGGGGATATATCAAATAACAGATACAAACATTCCCTATGATAAAAAAAAATGGACAGGATTTTATTAATTAAAAGATTAAACAAGTTATTTAAATTTCAAATTTGAAGACACATTTCCTTTTTTATCAACACTTTTCGAAATGACATGTACTGACGGAATTGGACAGGAGTACGCCTATAGACATGGACAGATGTTGACGAACAATCACAGCATTTAAAATGATGCATCAAAAATATAAGGGGGCTTTTCATACTTTCATGTCTTTTGATTTCTGTTTCATTTTGATTTTCATTTGTATATAGGTTACATTTCAAGCATGAGTTATGCTGCGAAGAGAGATAGTTGCCATATTTAAGTTTTTCACATCTTTGTCTGGATGTTTTATGAATAGTTGGTTTGTTGTTATTATGACATGTTTCTTTAGATTTGTTTTGTGACTATTTATTTCACAAATTGTGAAGCAATAGTCCATACACTGAGTATATGTATGTTATTCTTTTCAGTTAACGGTTTGAGAAATTTATTGAATAATTGAGTTGATGATTTGATTTCGAGCAGTAGAGGTTCAGAAAGAGATTGAAAGACATGAAGGGGATATATCAAATAACAGATACAAACATTCCCTATGATAAAAAAAAATGGACAGGATTTTATTTATTAAAATATTAAACAAGTTATTTATATTTCAAATTTGAAGACAAATTTCCTTTTTTACCAACACTTTTCGAAATGACATGTACTGACGGAATTGGACAGGAGTACGCCTATAGACATGGACAGATGTTGACGAACAATCACAGCATTTAAAATGATGCATCAAAAATATAAGGGGGCTTTTCATACTTTCATGTCTTTTGATTTCTGTTTCATTTTGATTTTCATTTGTATATAGGTTACATTTCAAGCATGAGTTGTGCTGCGAAGAGAGATGGTTGCCATATTTATGTTTTTCACATCTTTGTCTTGATGTTTTATGAATAGTTGGTCTGTTGTTATTATGACATGTTTCTTTAGATTTGTTTTGTGACTATTTATTTCACAAATTGTGAAGCAATGGTCCATACACTGAGTATATGTATGTTATTCTTGTCAGTTAACGGTTTGAGAAATTTATTGAATAACTGAGTTGATGATTTGATTTCGAGCAGTAGAGGTTCAGAAAGAGATTGAAAGACATGAAGGGGATATATCAAATAACAGATACAAACATTCCCTATGAAAAAAAAATGGACAGGATTTTATTAATTAAAAGATTAAACAAGTTATTTAAATTTCAAATTTGAAGACAAATTTCCTTTTTTACCAACACTTTTCGAAATGACATGTACTGACGGAATTGGACAGGAGTACGCCTATAGACATGGACAGATGTTGACGAACAATCACAGCATTTAAAATGATGCATCAAAAATATAAGGGGGCTTTTCATACTTTCATGTCTTTTGATTTCTGTTTCATTTTGATTTTCATTTGTATATAGGTTACATTTCAAGCATGAGTTATGCTGCGAAGAGAGATGGTTGCCATATTTATGTTTTTCACATCTTTGTCTAGATGTTTTATGAATAGTTGGTCTGTTGTTATTATGACATGTTTCTTTAGATTTGTTTTGTGACTATTTATTTCAAAAATTGTGAAGCAATAGTCAATACACTGAGTATATGTATGTTATTCTTGTCAGTTAACGGTTTGAGAAATTTATTGAATAACTGAGTTGATGATTTGATTTCGAGCAGTAGAGGTTCAGAAAGAGATTGAAAGACATGAAGGGGATATATCAAATAACAGATACAAACATTCCCTATGATAAAAAAAAAATGGACAGGATTTTATTAATTAAAAGATTAAACAAGTTATTTAAATTTCAAATTTGAAGACAAATTTCCTTTTTTATCAACACTTTTCGAAATGACATGTACTGACGGAATTGGACAGGAGTACGCCTATAGACATGGACAGATGTTGACGAACAATCACAGCATTTAAAATGATGCATCAAAAATATAAGGGGGCTTTTCATACTTTCATGTCTTTTGATTTCTGTTTCATTTTGATTTTCATTTGTATATAGGTTACATTTCAAGCATGAGTTATGCTGCGAAGAGAGATAGTTGCCATATTTAAGTTTTTCACATCTTTGTCTGGATGTTTTATGAATAGTTGGTTTGTTGTTATTATGACATGTTTCTTTAGATTTGTTTTGTGATTATTTATTTCACAAATTGTGAAGCAATAGTCCATACACTGAGTATATGTATGTTATTCTTTTCAGTTAACGGTTTGAGAAATTTATTGAATAATTGAGTTGATGATTTGATTTTGAGCAGTAGAGGTTCAGAAAGAGATTGAAAGACATGAAGGGGATATATCAAATAACAGATACAAACATTCCCTATGATAAAAAAAATGGACAGGATTTTATTTATTAAAATATTAAACAAGTTATTTATATTTCAAATTTGAAGACAAATTTCCTTTTTTACCAACACTTTTCGAAATTACATGTACTGAAGGAATTGGACAGGAGTACGCCTATAGACATGGACAGATGTTGACGAACAATCACAGCATTTAAAATGATGCATCAAAAATATAAGGGGGCTTTTCATACTTTCATGTCTTTTGATTTCTGTTTCATTTTGATTTTCATTTGTATATAGGTTACATTTCAAGCATGAGTTATGCTGCGAAGAGAGATGGTTGCCATATTTATGTTTTTCACATCTTTGTCTAGATGTTTTATGAATAGTTGGTCTGTTGTTATTATGACATGTTTCTTTAGATTTGTTTTGTGACTATTTATTTCACAAATTGTGAAGCAATGGTCCATACACTGAGTATATGTATGTTATTCTTGTCAGTTAACGGTTTGAGAAATTTATTGAATAACTGAGTTGATGATTTGATTTCGAGCAGTAGAGGTTCAGAAAGAGATTGAAAGACATGAAGGGGATATATCAAATAACAGATACAAACATTCCCTATGATAAAACAAAATGGACAGGATTTTATTTATTAAAAGATTAAACAAGTTATTTAAATTTCAAATTTGAAGACAAATTTCCTTTTTTACCAACACTTTTCGAAATGACATGTACTGACGGAATTGGACAGGAGTACGCCTATAGACATGGGCAGATGTTGACGAACAATCACAGCATTTAAAATGATGCATCAAAAATATAAGGGGGCTTTTCATACTTTCATGTCTTTTGATTTCTGTTTCATTTTGATTTTCATTTGTATATAGGTTACATTTCAAGCATGAGTTATGCTGCGAAGAGAGATTGTTGCCATATTTATGTTTTTCACATCTTTGTCTAGATGTTTTATGAATAGTTGGTCTGTTGTTATTATGACATGTTTCTTTAGATTTGTTTTGTGACTATTTATTTCACAAATTGTGAAGCAATGGTCCATACACTGAGTATATGTATGTTTTTCTTGTCAGTTAATGGTTTGAGAAATTTATTGAATAACTGAGTTGATGATTTGATTTCGAGCAGTAGAGGTTCAGAAAGAGATTGAAGGACATGAAGGGGATATATTAAATAACAGATACAAACATTCCCTATGATAAAAAAAAATGGACAGGATTTTATTAATTAAAAGATTAAACAAGTTATTTAAATTTCAAATTTGAAGACAAATTTCCTTTTTTACCAACACTTTTCGAAATGACATGTACTGACGGAATTGGATAGGAGTACGCCTATAGACATGGACAGATGCTGACGAACAATCACAGCATTTAAAATGATGCATCAAAAATATAAGGGGGCTTTTCATACTTTCATGTCTTTTGATTTCTGTTTCATTTTGATTTTCATTTGTATATAGGTTACATTTCAAGCATGAGTTATGCTGTGAAGAGAGATGGTTGCCATATTGATGTTTTTCACATCTTTGTCTAGATGTTTTATGAATAGTTGGTCTGTTGTTATTATGACATGTTTCTTTAGATTTGTTTTGTGACTATTTATTTCACAAATTGTGAAGCAATGGTCCATACACTGAGTATATGTATGTTATTCTTGTCAGTTAACGGTTTGAGAAATTTATTGAATAACTGAGTTGATGATTTGATTTCGAGCAGTAGAGGTTCAGAAAGAGATTGAAAGACATGAAGGGGATATATCAAATAACAGATACAAACATTCCCTATGAAAAAAAATGGACAGGATTTTATTAATTAAAAGATTAAACAAGTTATTTAAATTTCAAATTTGAAGACAAATTTCCTTTTTTACCAACACTTTTCGAAATGACATGTACTGACGGAATTGGACAGGAGTACGCCTATAGACATGGACAGATGTTGACGAACAATCACAGCATTTAAAATGATGCATCAAAAATATAAGGGGGCTTTTCATACTTTCATGTCTTTTGATTTCTGTTTCATTTTGATTTTCATTTGTATATAGGTTACATTTCAAGCATGAGTTATGCTGCGAAGAGAGATGGTTGCCATATTTATGTTTTTCACATCTTTGTCTAGATGTTTTATGAATAGTTGGTCTGTTGTTATTATGACATGTTTCTTTAGATTTGTTTTGTGACTATTTATTTCAAAAATTGTGAAGCAATAGTCAATACACTGAGTATATGTATGTTATTCTTGTCAGTTAACGGTTTGAGAAATTTATTGAATAACTGAGTTGATGATTTGATTTCGAGCAGTAGAGGTTCAGAAAGAGATTGAAAGACATGAAGGGGATATATCAAATAACAGATACAAACATTCCCTATGATAAAAAAAATGGACAGGATTTTATTAATTAAAAGATTAAACAAGTTATTTAAATTTCAAATTTGAAGACAAATTTCCTTTTTTATCAACACTTTTCGAAATGACATGTACTGACGGAATTGGACAGGAGTACGCCTATAGACATGGACAGATGTTGACGAACAATCACAGCATTTAAAATGATGCATCAAAAATATAAGGGGGCTTTTCATACTTTCATGTCTTTTGATTTCTGTTTCATTTTGATTTTCATTTGTATATAGGTTACATTTCAAGCATGAGTTATGCTGCGAAGAGAGATAGTTGCCATATTTAAGTTTTTCACATCTTTGTCTGGATGTTTTATGAATAGTTGGTTTGTTGTTATTATGACATGTTTCTTTAGATTTGTTTTGTGATTATTTATTTCACAAATTGTGAAGCAATAGTCCATACACTGAGTATATGTATGTTATTCTTTTCAGTTAACGGTTTGAGAAATTTATTGAATAATTGAGTTGATGATTTGATTTTGAGCAGTAGAGGTTCAGAAAGAGATTGAAAGACATGAAGGGGATATATCAAATAACAGATACAAACATTCCCTATGATAAAAAAAATGGACAGGATTTTATTTATTAAAATATTAAACAAGTTATTTATATTTCAAATTTGAAGACAAATTTCCTTTTTTACCAACACTTTTCGAAATGACATGTACTGAAGGAATTGGACAGGAGTACGCCTATAGACATGGACAGATGTTGACGAACAATCACAGCATTTAAAATGATGCATCAAAAATATAAGGGGGCTTTTCATACTTTCATGTCTTTTGATTTCTGTTTCATTTTGATTTTCATTTGTATATAGGTTACATTTCAAGCATGAGTTATGCTGCGAAGAGAGATGGTTGCCATATTTATGTTTTTCACATCTTTGTCTAGATGTTTTATGAATAGTTGGTCTGTTGTTATTATGACATGTTTCTTTAGATTTGTTTTGTGACTATTTATTTCACAAATTGTGAAGCAATGGTCCATACACTGAGTATATGTATGTTATTCTTGTCAGTTAACGGTTTGAGAAATTTATTGAATAACTGAGTTGATGATTTGATTTCGAGCAGTAGAGGTTCAGAAAGAGATTGAAAGACATGAAGGGGATATATCAAATAACAGATACAAACATTCCCTATGATAAAACAAAATGGACAGGATTTTATTTATTAAAAGATTAAACAAGTTATTTAAATTTCAAATTTGAAGACAAATTTCCTTTTTTACCAACACTTTTCGAAATGACATGTACTGACGGAATTGGACAGGAGTACGCCTATAGACATGGGCAGATGTTGACGAACAATCACAGCATTTAAAATGATGCATCAAAAATATAAGGGGGCTTTTCATACTTTCATGTCTTTTGATTTCTGTTTCATTTTGATTTTCATTTGTATATAGGTTACATTTCAAGCATGAGTTATGCTGCGAAGAGAGATGGTTGCCATATTTATGTTTTTCACATCTTTGTCTAGATGTTTTATGAATAGTTGGTCTGTTGTTATTATGACATGTTTCTTTAGATTTGTTTTGTGACTATTTATTTCACAAATTGTGAAGCAATGGTCCATACACTGAGTATATGTATGTTATTCTTGTCAGTTAACGGTTTGAGAAATTTATTGAATAACTGAGTTGATGATTTGATTTCGAGCAGTAGAGGTTCAGAAAGAGATTGAAGGACATGAAGGGGATATATCAAATAACAGATACAAACATTCCCTATGATAAAAAAAAATGGACAGGATTTTATTAATTAAAAGATTAAACAAGTTATTTATATTTCAAATTTGAAGACAAATTTCCTTTTTTACCAACACTTTTCGAAATGACATGTACTGACGGAATTGGACAGGAGTACGCCTATAGACATGGACAGATGCTGACGAACAATCACAGCATTTAAAATGATGCATCAAAAATATAAGGGGGCTTTTCATACTTTCATGTCTTTTGATTTCTGTATCATTTTGATTTTCATTTGTATATAGGTTACATTTCAAGCATGAGTTATGCTGCGAAGAGAGATGGTTGCCATATTTATGTTTTTCACATCTTTGTCTAGATGTTTTATGAATAGTTGGTCTGTTGTTATTATGACATGTTTCTTTAGATTTGTTTTGTGACTATTTATTTCACAAATTGTGAAGCAATAGTCCATACACTGAGTATATGTATGTTATTCTTGTCAGTTAACGATTTGAGAAATTTATTGAATAACTGAGTTGATGATTTGATTTCCAGCAGTAGAGGTTCAGAAAGAGATTGAAGGACATGAAGGGGATATATCAAATAACAGATACAAACATTCCCTATGATAAAAAAAAATGGACAGGATTTTATTAATTAAAAGATTAAACAAGTTATTTAAATTTCAAATTTGAAGACAAATTTCCTTTTTTACCAACACTTTTCGAAATGACATGTACTGACGGAATTGGACAGGAGTACGCCTATAGACATGGACAGATGTTGACGAACAATCACAGCATTTAAAATGATGCATCAAAAATATAAGGGGGCTTTTCATACTTTCATGTCTTTTGATTTCTGTTTCATTTTGATTTTCATTTGTATATAGGTTGCATTTCAAGCATGAGTTATGCTGCGAAGAGAGATGGTTGCCATATTTATGTTTTTCACATCTTTGTCTAGATGTTTTATGAATAGTTGGTCTGTTGTTATTATGACATGTTTCTTTAGATTTGTTTTGTGACTATTTATTTCACAAATTGTGAAGCAATGGTCCATACACTGAGTATATGTATGTTATTCCTGTCAGTTAACAGTTGGAGAAATTTATTGAATAACTGAGTTGATGATTTGATTTCGAGCAGTAGAGGTTCAGAAAGAGATTGAAAGACATGAAGGGGATATATCAAATAACAGATACAAACATTCCCTATGATAAAAAAAAATGGACAGGATTTTATTAATTAAAAGATTAAACAAGTTATTTAAATTTCAAATTTGAAGACAAATTTCCTTTTTTACCAACACTTTTCGAAATGACATGTACTGACGGAATTGGACAGGAGTACGCCTATAGACATGGACAGATGTTGACGAAGAATCACAGCATTTAAAATGATGCATCAAAAATATAAGGGGGCTTTTCATACTTTCATGTCTTTTGATTTCTGTTTCATTTTGATTTTCATTTGTATATAGGTTACATTTCAAGCATGAGTTATGCTGCGAAGAGAGATAGTTGCCATATTTAAGTTTTTCACATCTTTGTCTGGATGTTTTATGAATAGTTGGTTTGTTGTTATTATGACATGTTTCTTTAGATTTGTTTTGTGACTATTTATTTCACAAATTGTGAAGCAATAGTCCATACACTGAGTATATGTATGTTATTCTTTTCAGTTAACGGTTTGAGAAATTTATTGAATAATTGAGTTGATGATTTGATTTTGAGCAGTAGAGGTTCAGAAAGAGATTGAAAGACATGAAGGGGATATATCAAATAACAGATACAAACATTCCCTATGATAAAACAAATGGACAGGATTTTATTTATTAAAATATTAAACAAGTTATTTATATTTCAAATTTGAAGACAAATTTCCTTTTTTACCAACACTTTTCGAAATGACATGTACTGACGGAATTGGACAGGAGTATGCCTATAGACATGGACAGATGTTGACGAACAATCACAGCATTTAAAATGATGCATCAAAAATATAAGGGGGCTTTTCATACTTTCATGTCTTTTGATTTCTGTTTCATTTTGATTTTCATTTGTATATAGGTTACATTTCAAGCATGAGTTATGCTGCGAAGAGAGATGGTTGCCATATTTATGTTTTTCACATCTTTGTCTAGATGTTTTATGAATAGTTGGTCTGTTGTTATTATGACATGTTTCTTTAGATTTGTTTTGTGACTATTTATTTCAAAAATTGTGAAGCAATAGTCAATACACTGAGTATATGTATGTTATTCTTGTCAGTTAACGGTTTGAGAAATTTATTGAATAACTGAGTTGATGATTTGATTTCGAGCAGTAGAGGTTCAGAAAGAGATTGAAAGACATGAAGGGGATATATCAAATAACAGATACAAACATTCCCTATGATAAAAAAAATGGACAGGATTTTATTTATTAAAATATTAAACAAGTTATTTATATTTCAAATTTGAAGACAAATTTCCTTTTTTACCAACACTTTTCGAAATGACATGTACTGACGGAATTGGACAGGAGTACGCCTATAGACATGGACAGATGTTGACGAACAATCACAGCATTTAAAATGATGCATCAAAAATATAAGGGGGCTTTTCATACTTTCATGTCTTTTGATTTCTGTTTCATTTTGATTTTCATTTGTATATAGGTTACATTTCAAGCATGAGTTATGCTGCGAAGAGAGATGGTTGCCATATTTATGTTTTTCACATCTTTGTCTAGATGTTTTATGAATAGTTGGTCTGTTGTTATTATGACATGTTTCTTTAGATTTGTTTTGTGACTATTTATTTCACAAATTGTGAAGCAATGGTCCATACACTGAGTATATGTATGTTATTCCTGTCAGTTAACAGTTTGAGAAATTTATTGAATAACTGAGTTGATGATTTGATTTCGAGCAGTAGAGGTTCAGAAAGAGATTGAAAGACATGAAGGGGATATATCAAATAACAGATACAAACATTCCCTATGAAAAAAAATGGACAGGATTTTATTAATTAAAAGATTAAACAAGTTATTTAAATTTCAAATTTGAAGACAAATTTCCTTTTTTACCAACACTTTTCGAAATGACATGTACTGACGGAATTGGACAGGAGTACGCCTATAGACATGGACAGATGTTGACGAACAATCACAGCATTTAAAATGATGCATCAAAAATATAAGGGGGCTTTTCATACTTTCATGTCTTTTGATTTCTGTTTCATTTTGATTTTTATATATATTACATTTCAAGCATGAGTTATGCTGCGAAGAGAGATGGTTGCCATATTTATGTTTTTCACATCTTTGTCTAGATGTTTTATGAATAGTTGGTCTGTTGTTATTATGACATGTTTCTTTAGATTTGTTTTGTGACTATTTATTTCAAAAATTGTGAAGCAATAGTCAATACACTGAGTATATGTATGTTATTCTTGTCAGTTAACCGTTTGAGAAATTTATTGAATAACTGAGTTGATGATTTGATTTCGAGCAGTAGAGGTTCAGAAAGAGATTGAAAGACATGAAGGGGATATATCAAATAACAGATACAAACATTCCCTATGATAAAAAAATGGACAGGATTCTATTTATTAAAAGATTAAACAAGTTATTTATATTTCAAATTTGAAGACAAATTTCCTTTTTTACCAACACTTTTCGAAATGACATGTACTGACGGAATTGGACAGGAGTACGCCTATAGACATGAACAGATGTTGACGAACAATCACAGCATTTATAATGATGCATCAAATATATAAGGGGGCTTTTCATACTTTCATGTCTTTTGATTTCTGTTTCATTTTGATTTTCATTTGTATATAGGTTACATTTCAAGCATGAGTTATGCTGCGAAGAGAGATGGTTGCCATATTTATGTTTTTCACATCTTTGTCTGGATGTTTTATGAATAGTTGGTCTGTTGTTATTATGACATGTTTCTTTAGATTTGTTTTGTGACTATTTATTTCACAAATTGTGAAGCAATAGTCAATACACTGAGTATATGTATGTTATTCTTGTCAGTTAATGGTTTGAGAAATTCATTGAATAACTGAGTTGATGATTTGATTTCGAGCAGTAGAGGTTCAGAAAGAGATTGAAAGACATGAAGTAGATATATCAAATAACAGATACAAACATTCCCTATGATAAAAAAAATTGGACAGGATTTTATTAATTAAAATATTAAACAAGTTATTTATATTTCAAATTTGAAGACAAATTTCCTTTTTTACCAACACTTTTCGAAATGACATGTACTGACGGAATTGGACAGGAGTACGCCTATAGACATGGACAGATGTTGACGAACAATCACAGCATTTAAAATGATGCATCAAAAATATAAGGGGGCTTTTCATACTTGCATGTCTTTTGATTTCTGTTTCATTTTGATTTTCATTTGTATATAGGTTACATTTCAAGCATGAGTTATGCTGCGAAGAGAGATCAAAGTGAACTGCAGTTATTTAGCAGTTTATTAGCATTCACAGTTCCCACTTGACAGCAGTTATTTGGCAGTTCATTAGCATTCACAGTTACCAAATATAAGGCAATGATTAATTTGCATAAAGGCATTTCAATAGCATTCCGTAGCTGTTTCTTAGCAGTTTATTTAGCCTTCACAGTTCTTTGGCAGTTATTTTTAACGAAAAATTTAAATGAGATCTGAATATTCATGAGAACTGCTATAATAACAGCTATTAAATAATGAATATTCATGAGAACTGCTATAATAACAGCTGTCAATAATGAATATTCATGGCAACTGCTAAGTTATACATCCTAATATGGTTTTATAAACTGCTAATAACTGCTGTGGAATGCTATCAGATCTGCCAAAAGTTGCAATACAAAAAGGTGACACATGAATACCGGTAATCAATATACAGTGTACAAGATACGAAAGCAAAAATTATTAAAATTCTTATATTTTACTGTTAGTCTTTGTGAAATTTCAAAAAGTTGTACTTAAACTTATATTTGTAATTAGAGCAGTAACTATCCTATCTCCAATAAAGGACTTAATTTTAAGGGAACGTAAACAAAAATGTGAGAAGCACTTACTTTAGCTGGTCTTAGATCCCTTATTAATTATGTTAGTGGCCGTAATGATATAGGATCAATTAAAAAAGCACTTTAATTATCAAGACTTTTAAAAAAGCAACTTATTGAAGAGATATTACTGCTAAAGAGGCTAATTACTACCTTGACTAAGTGATTTTCAAATTAGAAGTTATTTCATTTATCATTATTTTATTACCAAACATGCCAAATGTACTGTTTTTATTATATTAAATGTGGAACAAAAGACAACAGTTATATCCTCTTTCTCTTTTGGAATTTTAAACAAATAAATTCTTGATACATGTAATATATATTATGTTTCTTTTTTTTAAAACAAACTAAAGTAAAATTATATATTATAAATTAATTTCATTAAATGGATTGTTTGGACAATTTTAACCAATCAGCTATTCACAGTCTACTGGTTTACCTCCCCCTTTTTTCAACTCTTGAATATGATAAGATTGTTTTTTTAACAAAATAATAGATTAAAATAATATTCATATCTATATTTCTTTCAAATAACATCTTGAGCTGTAAGTATATATGCTAACATTCTATTACAATCCTGTCAACATCAGATATTCTATTTAAATAAACAACAATCCCCCTTTTTTGGGCTTTCTGTATGATTTCTGTTTCCCCCTTCAAAGTTATGTCAGATTTGAGAATATACAAAAGCATTAACTATAACTTTCAACTTACTGTACTGCAGGTATGTAAAAGTATTCAATTCATCCAACATTAAGCTTATATTGACAAAAATACACTTTTTCACTAGCAAGTATTTCCACACAACATGGAGCCAAAATGCACATTTGAAAATGATCAAATTATCTTCAAATCAATGTTTAACTTCAAGCTGAAAACATAGCCAGATCCAAGCATTTTTATAACAAAGAATTAATAGGTCAACTGCTATCGAACTGCTGTCATAACTGTTGTCCCGACTGCTAAGAGGAATGCTAAGACGAGTGCTAAGCTGAATGCTAAGACGAATGCTAAGCCGAATGCCAAGAAATGGTAAAATGTGGCAGTTTTTCAAACTGCTATTAGATTGAATGCTAAGAACAGCTAAAGGACTGCTAAAAATATGAAAAACTGGTAAATAACAGCTAAAAAACAGCTAATAATAGCAGTTCAGTTTGACTTGGGTAATTGGTTGCCATATTTATGTTTTTCACATCTTTGTCTGGATGTTTTATGAATAGTTGGTCTGTTGTTATTATGACATGTTTCTTTAGATTGGTTTTGTGACTATTTATTTCACAAATTGTGAAGCAATAGTCAATACACTGAGTATATGTATGTTATTCTTGTCAGTTAACGGTTTGAGAAATTCATTGAATAACTGAGTTGATGATTTGATTTCGAGCAGTAGAGGTTCAGAAAGAGATTGAAAGACATGAAGGGGATATATCAAATAACAGATACAAACATTCCCTATGATAAAAAAATATGGACAGGATTTTATTAATTAAAAGATTAAACAAGTTATTTAAATTTCAAATTTGAAGACAAATTTCCTTTTTTACCAACAATTTTCGAAATGACATGTACTGACAGAATTGGACAGGAGTACGCCTATAGACATGGACAGATGTTGACGAACAATCACAGCATTTAAAATGATGCATCAAAAATATAAGGGGGCTTTTCATACTTTCATGTCTTTTGATTTCTGTTTCATTTTGATTTTCATTTGTATATAGGTTACATTTCAAGCATGAGTTATGCTGCGAAGAGAGATGGTTGCCATATTTATGTTTTTCACATCTTTGTCTGAATGTTTTATGAATAGTTGGTCTGTTGTTATTATGACATGTTTCTTTAGATTTGTTTTGTGACTATTTATTTCACAAATTGTGAAGCAATAGTCAATACACTGAGTATATGTATGTTATTGTTGTCAGTTAACGGTTTGAGAAATTTATTGAATAACTGAGTTGATGATTTGATTTCGAGCAGTAGAGGTTCAGAAAGAGATTGAAAGACATGAAGGGGATATATCAAATAACAGATACAAACATTCCCTATGATAAAAAAAAATGGACAGGATTTTATTAATTAAAAGATTAAACAAGTTATTTTAATTTCAAATTTGAAGACAAATTTCTTTTTTTACCAACACTTCTTGAAATGACATGTACTGACGGAATTGGACAGGAGTACGCCTACAGACATGGACAGATGTTGACGAACAATCACAGCATTTAAAATAATGCATCAAAAATATAAGGGGGCTTTTCATACTTTCATGTCTTTTGATTTCTGTTTCATTTTGATTTTCATTTGTATATAGGTTACATTTCAAGCATGAGTTATGCTGCGAAGAGAGATGGTTGCCATATTTATGTTTTTCACATCTTTGTCTAGATGTTTTATGAATAGTTGGTCTGTTGTTATTATGACATGTTTCTTTAGATTTGTTTTGTGACTATTTATTTCACAAATTGTGAAGCAATAGTCAATACACTGAGTATATGTATGTTATTCTTGTCAGTTAACGGTTTGAGAAATTTATTGAATAACTGAGTTGATGATTTGATTTCGAGCAGTAGAGGTTCAGAAAGAGATTGAAAGACATGAAGGGGATTTATCAAATTACAGATACAAACATTCCCTATGATAAAAAAAAATGGACAGGATTTTATTAATTAAAAGATTAAACAAGTTATTTAAATTTCAAATGGAAGACAAATTTCCTTTTTTACCAACACTTTTCGAAATGACATGTACTGACGGAATTGGACAGGAGTACGCCTATAGACATGGACAGATGTTGACGAACAATCACAGCATTTAAAATGATGCATCAAAAATATAAGGGGGTTTTTCATACTTTCATGTCTTTTGATTTCTGTTTCATTTTGATTTTCATTTGAATATAGGTTACATTTCAAGCATGAGTTATGCTGCGAAGAGAGATGGTTGCCATATTTATGTTTTTCACATCTTTGTCTGGATGTTTAATGAATAGTTGGTCTGTTGTTATTATGACATGTTTCTTTAGATTTGTTTTGTGACTATTTATTTCACAAATTGTGAAGCAATAGTCAATACACTGAGTATATGTATGTTATTCTTGTCAGTTAACGGTTTGAGAAATTTATTGAATAACTGAGTTGATGATTTGATTTCGAGCAGTAGAGGTTCAGAAAGAGATTGAAAGACATGAAGGGGATATATCAAATAACAGATACAAACATTCCCTATGATAAAAAAAAATGGACAGGATTTTATTAATTAAAAGATTAAACAAGTTATTTAAATTTCAAATTTGAAGACAAATTTCCTTTTTTGCCAACACTTTTCGAAATGACATGTACTGACGGAATTGGACAGGAGTACGCCTATAGACATGGACAGATGTTGACGAACAATCACAGCATTTAAAATGATGCATCCAAAATATAAGGGGGCTTTTCATACTTTCGTGTCTTTTGATTTCTGTTTCATTTTGATTTTTATATATATTACATTTCAAGCATGAGTTATGCTGCGAAGAGAGATGGTTGCCATATTTATGTTTTTCACATCTTTGTCTGGATGTTTTATGAATAGTTGGTCTGTTGTTATTATGACATGTTTCTTTAGATTTGTTTTGTGACTATTTATTTCACAAATTGTGAAGCAATAGTCAATACACTGAGTATATGTATGTTATTCTTGTCAGTTAACGGTTTGAGAAATTCATTGAATAACTGAGTTGATGATTTGATTTCGAGCAGTAGAGGTTCAGAAAGAGATTGAAAGACATGAAGGGGATATATCAAATAACAGATACAAACATTCCCTATGATAAAAAATATGGACAGGATTTTATTAATTAAAAGATTAAACAAGTTATTTAAATTTAAAATTTGAAGACAAATTTCCTTTTTTACCAACACTTTTCGAAATGACATGTACTGACGGAATTGGACAGGAGTACGCCTACAGACATGGACAGATGTTGACGAACAATCACAGCATTTAAAATGATGCATCAAAAATATAAGGGGGCTTTTCATACTTTCATGTCTTTTGATTTCTGTTTCATTTTGATTTTCATTTGTATTAAGTTACATTTCAAGCATGAGTTATGCTGCAAAGAGAGATAGTTGCCATATTTAAGTTTTTCACATCTTTGCCTGGATGTTTTATGAATAGTTGGTCTGTTGTTATTATGACATGTTTCTTTAGATTGGTTTTGTGACTATTTATTTCAAAAATTGTGAAGCAATAGTCTATACACTGAGTATATGTATGTTATTCTTGTCAGTTAACGGTTTGAGAAATTTATTGAATAACTGAGTTGATGATTTGATTTCGAGCAGTAGAGGTTCAGAAAGAGATTGAAAGACATGAAGGGGATATATCAAATAACAGATACAAATATTCCCTATGATAAAAAAAAAATGGACAGGATTTTATTAATTAAAAAATTAAACAAGTTATTTAAATTTCAAATTTGAAGACAAATTTCCTTTTTTACCAACACTTTTCGAAATGACATGTACTGACGGAATTGGACAGGAGTACGCCTATAGACATGGACAGATGTTGACGAACAATCACAGCATTTAAAATGATGCATCAAAAATAGAAGGGGGCTTTTCATACTTTCATGTCTTTTGATTTCTGTTTCATTTTGATTTTGATTTGTATTAGGTTACATTTCAAGCATGAGTTATGCTGCGAAGAGAGATGGTTGCCATATTTATGTTTTTCACATTTTTTCTTGATGTTTAATGAATAGTTGGTCTGTTGTAATTATGACATGTTTCTTTAGATTTGTTTTGTGACTATTTATTTCACAAATTGTGAAGCAATAGTCAATACACTGAGTATATGTATTTTATTGTTGTCAGTTAACGGTTTGAGAAATTTATTGAATAACTGAGTTGATTGATTGATTGTTGGTTGCTTTACGCCGTATTCGAGCAGTAGAGGTTCAGACACTTTTCGAAATGACATGTACTGATGGAATTAGAGAGGAGTACGCCTATAGACATAGACAGATGTTGACGAACACTCACAGCATTTGAAATGATGCATCAAAAATATAAGGGGGCTATAAGGAATCACTGAAGCATGACTGGAGTGACCCCCCCTCTTAAGCAGTCAGTGGGCCCCCACTTTTGAAAATTTCTTGATCCGCCACTGAATAACTTTGATTGAGTGTAGGGATAATTGCTCCAAGTATGGGTTCATAAAGTGTTTTACTGAACTTCTGGTAGTACACGTTTTTTTAGGGGTTCATATTTTTTCAAAATTTTTCAAGTTTCAAATTTTTGAAAAGATTCAAGGAGAAAGAAGAAACCTTTAATTGCACAGTATTGTGCAATACATTTGTAATATCTTTGTCCACATTTATTTTTGTGTGTAAGAAACCTATCTTTAATATGTCATAATCCAAATTCAGACCGTATCAAGCTTGAATATTGTGTCCAAATTTGCTCCAACTGTTCAGGGTTCGACCTCTGCTGTCGTATCAGGCTGTACATAATGAAGCAATGTATTGGTTATTAACCTGAATATTATTGAAGATAAAGATAAACTGTAAACAGCCAAAATGTCAGAAGAATTGTTGAGCTAGATGTCCTTGCCACTGGTCTAAGAGCATGTTTTAAACGTGGTTTGCCCCTACAGCTTGCATGGACATGCTATATACAGACAAATGGTCTTGGATGTTACTGAAAGTAAGTAATTCTGATTTATACAAAAAATCTCAAATGTCTAAACACTTTGAATGAAGTGAGCTTATCTTTCTATCCATCACAAATATTTCCATCTTTGATTTAAGAACAGCCCTGAATTTTAATGACTTATCATCATCATCGGAATGAGTGTTCTAACAAAAACCTAATCTTTAGGTCAAAATTCAGTATTAAGAAAATCAAACCAGAGAAAGCAATTCTAAAAGCTAAAAGTCAATAATAAATTTCAATATGTAATTGATGAGCACTAGCTCACTTGTTGTGTTCAAACCATTTACAGCACATTTCAGTCAGTATGTAGCTAATGGTAATATCTTTGGTTAGCTTGCTTGTTAGCTGAACCGTGAAGTCATTGTTAGGTAAGGTAAACTTCCCTCCTTTAATATTAGCTTAGTCCTACAGAGAGAGATATTTTTTATCTGTTGGGCTAGTCTACTATTAAAAGAGGGTAGTTTACCTTACCTAACAATGACTTCACGGTTCAGCTAACAAGCAAGCTAACCAAAGATATTACCATTAGCTACATACTGTCTGAAATGTGCTGTAAGACCTCAGCAACACTCACATAAACAATTTGCTAGAACGATATGCATATTGGCGAGCATTAAATATACCAAATACATGTACTACTAAAAAAGAGGCTTTCTAATCTTTAATGGTATAATGTAAATTAATTTCCTATGTGAAACTGGAAAAGACAATTTGATATGCATGCATGTTCATATATACCTAATTATGAAGCATTTATATATTAGAAAAAAAGGATTTTGATATGACATGCTTCAAACGCTTTGATTACCAACTGATGTGTTAACTACGGTATTAAATTATTTACACCCCATTTTCCATAAAAAAAGTAACATAGAAAAATGGGGAGAGAGAGAGTAATGACTTCTAACTTTGATGACATTTGACTATTTGTCTATTTATAAAATCGATCTTTATTTTATTTTTTTCAGGTACAGTGTTATAATACTAGTTGTATGCATGTAAACAGTGTTCCTACTGGAAAGCGTCATGACAGAGTATGGGATGTCAACAGTAAACTTGCAACAGGTACATGGACATGTATGCACAATATTATCTAGTTGTGTAAACATACATTCAATTTAGTCTAGGCAAAATTTGGTCACTATCACCTACATTTCAGGATTCACTTAGTTGGTTAAAGTTTGTCATACTTTACTATATCTGAGCCATTATATTTCTTTGGTCATATAAACTTGCTAGCACTTTCACGAGATATCAAAAGTTGGGTTGCGAGTTACAAAAGTCAAGTTGCGAGCAACAAAATTTGAGTTTCGAGTTACAAAAGTCGAGTTGCTAGTTAAGAAAGTAGAGTTTGGAGTTACAAAAGTAGAGTTGCAGGTTACCAAAGTCCAGTTGCAAGTTTGGAAAGTCCATTTGTGAGTTACAAAAGTCTTATTGTGTAAAAATGTTGAAACAAAACTATTTTAATTATTTGGTGTAATTGTTTAACATTTTGGAGTGATGATTGCTTAAATAATTTCATACAATACTGTTGATTATTTTTGTTGTTTGGACTTCATCTGAGTCTCTTGTAAAAATATTCTTTTGGGACCCATTTACTGCAATATTTATTCTTTGTCAGTGACACTGAAAATTGTGGACATTAAAGTTATATATGTCTACATTGGCTAGAGATGAAGGGAAAATGATGGGCGTGCATACAACTTGTTTAAACCTGCAATTTTTTGTGTCTGACCTAAGTCAGGAACCTTTAGCCTTTGGTTCATCTTTATATTTAGGAGCATAGAATTGCATCTATATATTTTTGATCTAATGAACATTGTGTTTCAGTTCTGCTCAGAGCTCCCTCTAGGTGTGTGATTTCCCGCTGTGTTGAATACCCAATATCCTTTGGTTTAATTGTATATTTTGGTTGGGTTGCTGTCTCTGTGACTCATTCCCTGTTTTTATTTTTAGTCTATACATGTACATCTTAGTTTATCTTTTACAAAAATCTTCTCCTCTGAAACTACTGGGCCAAGTTAATTATAGATAGAGGTAATTGTAAGCAGCAAGAATGTTCAGTAATATAAGATGTACAAACACATCCCCATCACCAAAACAAAATTTTGTCATAAATCCATCTGTGTCCTTTGTTTAATATTCTCATAGACCAAGGTGAGCGATACAGGCTCTTTTGAGCTCCTAGTTCATGTTTGGGACGTTTATAGCAGACTACAAGAATGGATTTTAAAGGCCATACGAAGTCTATGGTGGGTGTTGCTTAACGGCAGAAACAGAAAAAAGAAAAAACATCTTTTCATTTTGGTTATTCTATGGGCATGTTAAGGAAGTATAACACATGTTTACATGAAAGAAAAACAGAAGAATACATTTAAAATAAAAAATTTAAAGCATTAATATTAAAAAAAGAAGATATGGTTTGATTGCCAACGAGACAACTCTTCACAAGAGACCAAATGAAACAGACATTAATAATTATAGGTCACTGTACATACTCCCTTAAACAATAAGCAAAGCTTAAACCGCATAGTCAGCTATAAAAGGCCCCGAAATGACTATGTAAAACAATCAAATGAGAAAACTAATGGCGTAATTTGTGTAACAATTGAACGCTTTTTGGGGGGGATTTAAAGGTTGTTTAGAACTTTTTGAAAACAATAAACACTAGCACATCATTAAAAACTAAGTGAGTAATCTATGTTTAAAATTTTATAACAAAAAAATGTATAATGATCTATAATGGCTGTAGATTTTCTATAAAATGGGTTCATTCGTTTGCCTTCTTCTAGCTATTCTATTTTTATTTCTATATTTAGATTAGGCCACACTAATTTTCTTGTTCGACGGACCCGCCCGCACCTATTTTTTTCAAAACAGATTTAAAAATATTTTTTTTCCCTATATTCCCGCTTCCTGCATCGGGAAATGTAATCATTAGATATAGGAAGATGTGGTGTGAGTGCCAATGAGACAACTCTCCATCCAAATAACAATTTAAAAAGTAAACCATTATAGGTTAAAGTACGGCCTTCAACACGGAGCCTTGGCTCACACCGAACAACAAGCTATAAAGGGCCCCAAAATTACTAGAAGTGTAAAACCATTCAAACGGGAAAACCAACGGTCTAATCTATATAAATGTCCATTTCCCGCACCGTTTTTTTTGTAAATATTATAAAAAGATATCAACATTTGTTTTTAAAATCACAGTCTATCCTGTATATAACAACTTTAAACATAAGAGCACCCCACCACACTGTGTAAATATCTGTGAG
The DNA here is from genome assembly GCF_036588685.1 of Mytilus trossulus. Taxonomy (NCBI): domain Eukaryota; kingdom Metazoa; phylum Mollusca; class Bivalvia; order Mytilida; family Mytilidae; genus Mytilus; species Mytilus trossulus. Next base: position 28,448,376 of record NC_086381.1, read on the forward strand.
AATATTTGTTCCAGCATGAAACCTATTTATCAAAAGTGGGACACAGTGGAAATACCTGTAAAGAACAAACAATTGGTTTCTTTCCCCCTTACTTATATTCCAAATTAAAACATGTTCGTTGTCAGAATAAAATACAAAGAACTTTTGAAGGATTTGCCCTCAACTGCAATTATATTGTATGCTGGCGAAACAAAACTATCCATAGCTGCTGCATGCATGTTTATGCACCTGTCCTGAGTTATAGTTTTTGGTGTTCCGATGATTGGTATTTTCCTGTTTGGATATATAAATTAGATCGTTGGTTTTCCTGTTCGAATTGTGTGCGCTAATAATTTTGGGGTCCTTTATAACTTACTGTTTGGTCTGTATCAAAGCTCTGTGTAAAAGGCCGTACTTTGACTTGTGTTTGTTATTGTCAGGTTGAGACACCCCCCTTTTTTCAGACAAGGAGTCATTTTACTGATATAGAAAAGAAAATAGAAATACCAAGGATTAATTTTGTATAGTTCTTCTGTTCAAAACCTTTGAAAACTTAGAACTTTGTACTCAAAAAGAGGAGAGTTACATCATACAGTGTATTTTAGACAACTTTTTCTAAAAGAGGGGTCCACTTATTTTGAATAATATTAAACTGTAACATTTGTAAAGTAAATGTGTTAATTTCACATGGTTAAAGTCCAGGAATATTACAAAATTCTTGGACATGTTTTGAACATTTAATACCAGATCTATAGATATATAGTTCTTTGAGAAAATATGAGCCCTTTTGTACAAACAAATATATTAATTACAACTTATATTGATCCCTCATAAAACTTGTAAAAGGGATATTTATAACATTAAGGGGTTGCCCCCAAACTGATTATGACTTGAATGAAGAATTGTCTCATTGTCAGTCACACATACATAGACCAGATTTAATTATTTCTTGGTGAACATGGAAAAAATACTTAAAAAATTAAAGAAATGTCAAAGTTCAAGTGATAAATCAAGTTTTAATATTATCAAAACTTCCTATTTTATGTTTACAAAAAAATATTATAATCGCTCACCTTTACTTTTCAAGCTTCGCCTCAAAAATTTACAAATTAAATATTTTTTTATTTAAATTTCCAAATCGCTCGCTCACCCCAAATTTTGGAGTCCAAAAATCCGTAGAACAAGAAATTAAATTAAATTGGTGTGGCCTTAATATCAGTTATATCTTGAATAAGTTATCAAATGGTATATTGGTATCAAGTTGTAGTCAGCGGTTTCGTCGTCGTCCAAAGACATGGTTTCCAGATAATAATTTAAGTATAAGTAAAAAGAAATCAATTGCAACACAATGTTTATAACCACAAAAGGAAGCTTTGGATTGGTTTTGGGGGTTATGGTCTCTAAGGTTTAGGAATTAGGGGCCCAAAACATGCATTTTTGTAGTTTCAAGACAATAAGTTTGAGTTCTCTTTCTTTGTCCAGAATGGTTGTTGAAACACCTAAAACCAGTGCTCTATGAGATATTCTTTGAAAATTGGAGTTATCTTTTTTTGTCCAGGATAGTAGTTAAATCAATGCTATATACAATATACAATGCAATATTCACTTTTAGCTGTAGCTCTTTACTTTCCATCTTTCTTGAATCAGATAGTATATAATTGCATTGATATATATACATGGAAAAAAGTATTGCAACACCTTGATTTTTTAAAACTTAAAAGTCAGCCTCTTTTTGGGGATGAAATATCACTGGGGTAAAGCGGATGACGGTAACTGCATTCACGGTCATCCCAAGATGTCGGACGAAAAATTAGGTCAGTATTTTTATTGACTGTTAAGTTGTTTCTACATCATTTTCTTTACAAAGCATACATTGGTACGATGTAGATTTATAAAAGATTCACACGGAAGTCACAAATCTCTACCGAGGAACGTGTATAGAACGGGAAATTGGATTTGAAAAATTCGCTAAGATGACCGTAAATCATCTTTAAAATATTTTCAAGATGACCGTAACATATAATAAGGATGACCGTGATTGGTAAAATGATGACCGTAATTTCAAAGGATGACCGTAATTTATAAAGGATGACCGTACCTTTCATAGTATAACCGTCATTTCTAAGAAATATCCGTATAATATTCAGGATTCAGAAACAAGCAAATTGCCTATTAAAAAATCTGTCTCCCCATTACAAAAATAATACACTTATTGAGCAATACATAGTATAAGTACTGGCATGCTCTGTAATAAATATATGAATATGAAAAAGGTGAAAGAAAAGAAGAAGAAAAAATTTTATGAGAAAAAAATAAAATAAATAAACATGAATTGTTGTAATGTATACAGTGTGAAATGCTTTGGTTCCTATTGAGAGATGAAGCATCAAGGGTTAAAACGTTTACTTTTAATAATATATTTCTGCACCAAACTAAATAAAAGACTATTTTGCTCATCTGAGAGTACCGTTGATCCAAAAAGCAAAGTATTTGTGTTAACCTGGACAGGAAGAACTGAAACTTTATCCAATAGTTCTTGTCTTAAGGAGGCTCGAGGGTATAAAAATTTCAGAAAAAATTTAACATTTGTTTACGTTTGTTTTTCATTACAAATTTTATTTGCTACCTTTTGTAGTTATTACTTTATCATATGGTACAAAAATCATTCAAAACAATCAATTCGTGTTGGCCCCAGATGAATTTTAAAATGTATACATCATTGAAAAAGTTCCAAATTATCTCCCTTTGGTGGAAAAATGCAATTTTTTGGCTTTAAAATTGAAATATCTTTTCAACTCATCGGTGACCTATATTTTTTTAATATAATTTCCATATAAGCTGTACTTAAACTAAATTATTGTAAAATTTGGGCGATTTCTGTTATAAATTTCTTTTTTTATTTCGATATTAACTTAATTTCTCCTATTACTTCAACAGAAAAAAAACCTCTTTTACAAAAATGTATGCTTCTTTCGAAGACAGATTGTGAGCGCAAACGAACGGTGACTCCACTTTTTTATTTTATTTTTCTATTAACTTCCTTTAAGATAAAGTTCATTTATAGAAAAATATAGAGAAACCCTATATAAATGATTTAGACCCGCGAACCCCCTTAAATTAGTATATATATATATAGGACAAGATAACATGAAGTGAGAATTTGTTTCTACATCACCACAACGACAATTTGGAGAGTCTACTAAGTTACGAAGGAAAAGGTGAGAATTCAATGAGCTTGAATCCACTCTTAAGCGAGCATGAAGAATTTGACCAAAACAATGTCCTATATAATAATACGCTGGGATCTTACTATTTTGTGTACTAATTTTTTTGAATAATGTAAAGATTCACATTTTCTTATGTTTAAGTACTATATATACCATGGTTTTTACGAGTTAACATATTTAAACAAACGAATTCTCCTAGAATTACGGTGATAAGATATGGAATCAAATTAACTCTTACCACGGCAAATCGTACCCAAAAAAGTTAACTTTTACCACTGGGAAGTCGTACCATTCAAGAGGGGGGATAGGAGGGGTCCTGATCCCCAAATCCCGGGCTTAAAAACACGAAATCCCGAGGTCCCAAATTTAGATAAATTCAAATCCAGATTCCCGAAATTCACAAAAACGAAATCCCGGATCCCGAAGGGGTAAATCCCGAAATCCCGAGCTTTAAAACACCCAATCCCGAAGTCCTGATAAAGGTCCTATCTCCCCTCATTCAGAAAAATATATTTAAAAATATGATGTTTTATGGGTTTTTGTTTGTAAACTTAATAAAAATAAAAATTAAAGTTGAATTACTTGAATTTTATCTGAGACTGAGACTACTTATAGTAGTCTCAGAATTTTATACAGGATTTTAATGAAAACTTAGACAAGAATAAAGAATGTTTTTAAGCATTATTGTTTTAACTGATCTTTCCAACTAGAACAAAGGCGGATCCAGCCCCCCCCTTTTGGTGGGAAAATTTGGTTGATTATAAAGGGAATCATTGAAGCATGACTGGAGTAGGTCAGTCAGCGGCCCCCCCTTAGGAAAAGTTCTGGATCCGCCACTTTAGAACTTAATCCAGAAGAAAGTTAAAACATTGCTTTAACTGTACCTTAAATTGAATACGTCTTGAGATTATTTTCTGTGACTGTATCTTACATTAATTTGTAGGATCCTTTACTATAGATGATTTAGTTGATCTGTAACAATAACATCTTCATGCCTTATATATCATGTACTGTAGTACGCTGCTAGATTAAAACTGACGTGGAATGGTAACACATGGCCAGCGAAAGCTCTTTTTTTGAGAGCCCAGCTGGTGGTCGTGTGGTCTAGCGGGACGGCTGCAGTGCAGGGGATTTGGTGTCACGATATCACAGTAGCATGGGTTCGAATCCCGGCGAGGGAAGAACCAAAAATTTGCAAATTTACAGATCTAACATTGTTGGGTTGATGTTTAGACGAGTTGTATATATATATATCCAATTTAAGTTAATTAAAGCTGTAATCCATGATCACAAATTGAATGCTATGTTTACAATTGTTGAAAGCCATGTGCTTTTTTGGCGGGGAAAAAGGAGGACCCCTTAACAGGAATCAGTTACATTTCATTGTTATTTATAGACAGTAAAAATAATTTTGGCAATCATTTTGACTAACTGCTAAGATTTAATTATTCATGAAAAAGTCAAAATGCATAAATAGATTGGTCTCTGTGAAAACTGTAAAAATATAGAAAAATAAAGATTGGCAGGTAGGTGAAACTTACATAAATGAAGAGATAAATGAAAAACGAAGAGATAGAAGCCCGATTTATATAATTCCAAGGCCCTCAGTCGGCTCCAGATGCGAGGAGGCAGCACATCTATTTTGGTTGGGCAAATATCCACTTTTTGATATGGGACGAGCTCTGACTTCCCACGGCCCCAGCTTGTCTGGCAAAACAGCTGTGGAAGTCAAAGTAATCTCGGACTAACATGTGAGCATGATGAGACAACTATCTTCAAATTAAAGTGTTAGTAGTCAATCATATGTCTCTGTACAGTGGCAGCCTTCAACAATGAGATCAACTCAAACCTTATAGTTAGGTATCATGGTATGAAAATGATAAATGGTTGGACATGATTAATGATAAAAAAAAAACAGATACTACAGTAAACCTTTGTATGAAAGCACATTGTTGGTACTCCAATATGACCATTTTTATGAAAGCACACTCTTGCTACCCAAATATGACCCTTTATGAAAGCACATTACTGGTACTTACAATATTGATTCATGTTACATTGAGGTTAAAATCAAACATAGTAGAATCAAAAGAGTTTTACAAAAGAACCTTTAGATTATATTAAACTTGTAAACTTGTCTGTAATTTGCCTTATTTTGAAATATTATATTCCAGGATTATGCAGAAATTCACAGAAATAGATGTATAGATTTTGTTGAAAATCTTAAAGATTATAAAGATTTTATTTCAAAATGTTAGCTGTGGCAGATCCAGAATTATTTATAAGAGAACCTCTGACTTCCCAAAGAGGAGGCCCACTTCATTGATGTTTCTGTGATTTCCTATATGATTAACAAAAAAAATTCCACAAAAGGGGGAGGTTGGAGATCCACCTATGTTATTATTTATTTAGACTTGGAATGATTCACATACATGCTTGAAACAGATATAGGAACTACAGTGTGCACCAAAAAACTTTTTCAACTACTAGTCCTTAGACCAAAAGTCTGACATTTTTCTAATTAGGCCAAACACTTACTAGTCCGAATGAAATTTTACTAGTCTGTGGCATCGAACTAATGGCTAACCATGCAGACTGAGGAAGATGTGGTATGTGTGCCAATGAGGCAACATATTATTTGCAATTTGAATTTAGATGATAACCTCACTGCTTCAAAAATTTTGTACAGGTCTTATAAGTCAAGTAAGTTTTATTGGAATTAAATCTCAGAGAGTTATGAAAAATGCTAAAACAAGTAGTACAAAAAGTCTTTGCAGTTTTAATACAGCCATTCAACCAATGGTATCAAGCAGTGCAAGTTGCGATTTTGTACAGGTTATAACTTGTAAAATGCAAAAATACAAGTTATAACATGTACAAAAGTACCTCATACATGTTATAACCTGTACAAAATACTGCTTAAAAATGGTTCTAACTTGTACAAAATTTAAGATAAATCTTAATGAAGTAAAATTTACCAATGCATAAAGAACAACAATAAAATAGCCCAGACAATGATTACAAAGTTTAAGAAGTATATGTTTCATGACTTATGTTTACAAAATGTGTTTTCATGTAATTGTATGTTTTATGCAGTTCATCATGGCTTGAATAAGTGTGACAATTACTGTACCATGTCAGGAATATGACAGTTCTTGTCCGTTTGTTTTTGATTCGTTTTGTTATTTGATTTTGCCATGTGATTATGGACTTTCTGAATTGATTTTCCTCTCAGTTCAGTACTTTTGTGATTTAACTTTATACATTAGATAGTAGTAACTAAATTCTTCCAAAAAAAATTAAGCACAATGCCTAATAATTTTGGGTAAAACTCCCTCTCGTTTTATACATGATGCAAGACTAAAACAATGGCCTATATGCTAACTCTGTAAAAGCAAGAGAGAGCTGAAATAGTTAGGACCATGCTTCATTATCAATATCTTCAACATTCAGCAGAATGAAAGTATTTTACTATTGCCTTCAAAGTGGACACTCACAATTACAATTCATCAAATAAAGATATGTCCATAGATAGTCTTAAGAGGAGCATAAGAAATATTGTATGACAGGTCTAAGGAATGCTTCGTAATACCGACCCTTAGAAATTAACTGTATCAAAAAAGGACAACACACATATAATATGAAGGAATAATAAAAAAGTTATGAAAATATTATTGAGGTTAATAACATCTGTCATTGTCTGTTGGGTTAATAGAAATATATACTTATTTAACGATTTTGTACAAGTTAAAACAATTTTTAAGCAATATTTTGTACAGGTTATAACATGTACAAGGTACTTTTGTACATGTTATAACTTGTATTTTTGCATTATACAAGTTATAATATTGTAAACATGTACAATATTTTTGTACAGGTTATAACCTGTACAAAATCGCAACTTGTACTTGACATATACATGCAAATTAATTTTTAAAATGCATTTAAAAAAAGATTAAGCAACTGCTGAACAACATATGATGCCTAAATTATTTGATAAACAAAATGAATAGAGATGTTTTATATTGTTATTCATTTTGTATGTTGCTATTGTGTTATACCAATTTTGTATTTACTTTGAGATAAAATATTTCTCATTTATTTTTATAAACATTCAGATTTGGACACATCAGAGGAAGAAAAGACAGCAATAATAACATCTAGCTGTTTAAGCATAATGAATATTGTAAGTAAAATATGTATATGTTCCAACTTCTTAAACTGTATAAAGGTAAACTTTAAAAAAGATTTCAGAAAATGTTTCAATGACAATTTTATTGAAAATCAGCAAAATTTAAAACAGACAATATTTTCTACCCTCATGTTACATAAACAAATGCTATAAAAGTATCTTGCATTGTAAAATAACTCTTATCAAAAGCAAGTCCAGCATGAAATTATCATTTTCCATACACGAATTATGAGGATATTAAATGAACACTTTATCATAGCATATAGTCCATCAGCTAGTTCTCAAAAGCGCGCTAGTTTGTGTTACACCCCAGGGTACCGCGATTTTTTTTGATAGAATTCAACTTCATTATCTTATTGATAAAATACAAGGTGTTAGACTAAAAAAAAAGTGTCCAAAAGAGGATTAAAAATGTCCCTTCCAATGGTCCCCTCATTTAGCAATCACGACTTAGTAATTTGTAATTAATTTTTTTAATATAAAGCGATTAAAAAAAAATAAAGTAAAGGTTTAAACAACTAAAGAGATACAACTTAAACTTATCATATTAAATGTAACTAGGAAGATTTTTTGTTTAAAATGAAATGTTTTTTACATTACAAACAATCCGATTTTTAGGGTTCAAATTAAGGCATATTTTCACCTTTCATAAAGAAATTCGTTATATAATTACCCGTTTTAGCTTATTAAACTTGAGAATTAATCATTATGCAATGTTTAAATCATTTGCAGTATTTATATATCGTCTAAAATATGAATTATTTAATAAAATATATGTACGTGCAAATACTCGTGAAATACCAGAAAGCATCAAATTACCGTCTTTGATTCAGTATACAACATGTACAATGTATTCACACATAAGCATTATCAATTTGCAACTGAAAACAAACATTTATTTGTCGGTTTATGATGTTTTTGTCAGAAAAATTATTTTATAAAGTGAATGTTTAACGAAATATTTATTAAAGAAATGCAAATTAAGGTGATTTTGTTTGCGTTCAGAAAAGGTGCACTCTATTGAACTCAATAAAGGTGTACTTGATAACATTTTGTGTTGTAGCTATGAATTGATTGACTTACGATTGTTAAGTCATTCAATCGACAAACAACGCTTTGAACGAACGTCAAATAGTCAGTTGTGGGGTTTGGCAATACTTTTTACTCTCTAAGGTTTCTTAGAGTTACAAAAAAAATGGCTTTGTTGGTTTCAGTTTAAATAAAGATTCTGATAAACGTTGGTTGCTTAATGCACATGAAAGAGCTTCAATATCATTTAAATGTCTAGACTTGGTAGGAATGGTTAACCCTGAAACATCCGCCCAAAAAGAACTAAAAAAAAATTCGAATGAAGCGAGACGAATCTGAACACTCATAAGAAAATCATTGCTTACATTTTTAAAAAAGGAAATAAAAGGCAAGCAGTTAATGGCTGATAAGAACAACAAAACATTGAGAGCAGATGAAAAAAATGTAGCCTGCTTGTCATAGCCCAGACAAGATAGTTGGTTATGCGATAGGTTCTCCAGTTTGATTTAGGTCCTCTTCATGTAATGAAAAATTAAAACCTGTCCTGAGTGGTCTTTTAGAAAAGGCTCATTCCTTAGGAAAGCATGTGGATATTTGATGACATGGCAGTTTTTCAAACAATTACTAGGATACCAAGCACTTTTTTCGATTTGGCAATTGTTATTTTAAAAACCATCCTTTTAGTTTCAAAAAGTGGTCCCGTATTGATTTTGTCACTGAATAGTATCGCACAATATTCATAACGAAACAAGAAAGGCAGGTCCTTGGGAGGGCAAATCATTACGATAAGTTCTAAACCATCAGTCACAATCGTGTTCTTGGGAATGGAAGAAATGTTTGTTAGTTGGGGGAAACAAAGTTGCTTTTGTTGAATTCTTTTGTTTTAAAAGAGTAAAGAATCCTATAGATTTACACTTGAATGAATTGATTTATTTGTATCACATGGAAGTATATGCCACAAAATATATGTTGAAAATGAAATAGCGTAAAATGGCTTTAGCTTAGGGAGCTACCATTTGATTTTTATGGGGGGGGCTAGGATGAAAAATTATGTCCTGCTTTTTTTTTTAGTTGTAATCTCTGTCCTGCCTTTTTATTTTTTACTCAATTCGGTCCTGCCTTTTTTTTTACTAGTTTTATCCTGCCTTTTTTACCCAAATTGCCATCCTGCCTTTTTTTTTTTACCAAGATACTCATCCTGCCTTTTTTTTTACTCAAAACTCCTGTCCTGCCTATTTTTTTCAAATTTCATCCTAGCCCCCCCATATAAATCAAATGGTAGGTCCCTTATAATCAAACAGGAAGCAGCCGATAAAAAAATGTTTCTTAATAAAATGCAAAAACATGCAGCTGACAAAGGTTACGACTCCATAGTTAAAAAAACCTTCTGACACTGTTGTGGAAGTATTGGCTTACTATTTTCACAGTTGCATATCAATTCTAACATTGTAAGTCTGACATATGACTCACATATGCATCCTCCAAATGCAGATTATTAAATGTGTAATCAATGTGTGCAAACTTGAAGAGAATTTTTGTAGAAAACTGCCAGGATTTCGCGCAAATACAGGTTGTGATTCAGTTAGTGTTTTGTCTGGTAAAGAAAAAAAGCAAAGCATTCGGCTTTTTGACACGTTATGTGGAGTTTTCAGAAGGTCTATTCCATCTTGGTGAAACCTTGGAAGAGGTTGGCGAAGTGTTTTCAAAACACGCGAGAGGTTTTCGTGTTCTATATATGGCTACGAAATAAAAAATATCGATAAATAAAGATCAGAACGTTTTGAAATGCAAAAGATTCAATGTTAAAGTACATTAAACAAGCCACTTTAAGACGACGATTTAAAAATCTGCTCTTAAACACAACACTTGTCTGTTGCAAAACAACTATGGTTGGATTGTTTAGAGCGCTATGATCAGTTTCAATTTGCCACACCAGCCACCAGCGTTAGATGCTTTGGTAATTCTGATTTGCTGTTCATGTAAAGCTGGTTGTGCCAAAAAATATGTTCATGTGTGGCCTTATGTCCCACTTGGGATGAAGAGGATAAGTAAGTAAGTAAGTGTTCAACAAGGTTTATCCTGAACAGTTAGCTGTATGTTAATGCTCGGTAGCTTGTAGATATAAGCATTATCAAATCGTTGATATTGCTAACGATGACGATGAAGATGATGAAAAAGATGATAAGTCGGTAGATCTATGCAGTTGACCAAACTGATGATGATTCTATGGATTGACCTAATCTGCGTGACCTTAAAATGTGGTGATGCGGTTGTTAAATTAAAAAAAACAAACTTAGAAACCCTGACAGTTTTGTGTGTTTTAAGACCAGTTCTATGTAACCACCAAAAAAACCATGCCAGGGTATAACAGCAAAATGCGTAAAAATTTGCAGGAATAATTTATGAACCATTAAATCACTTTTTTTTTACTTTTTTTGTTCTTGTTATGTTTTGTTGCTATGGCTACCAATCATTATATATGTGCGTACCTGAAAAGTACAGGTACAATAAAATTAATATTTTTCTGTTATTGTGGAAAATTTTAAGGCACTTATTTTTTTTCTATTAAATTGCCTTGCATATTGATTGAAAAAAGTAATAAGATTTTCAAAAGATTTGTCTGCATGAACGGAATAAAAGACAATTTATATCAGTATATGGACCATAATTTGGTATTTGGCCTTTGGTTTCTTTTTGTATCCTTTTTTATAAGTTCTAAAATTTTAACTTTTATTTTGTAGGTTGTGTTGGTGTTAGAATAGTATGAATGGAACAATTGAGTTTTTCGAGAAAAAATTAATACATTTTGATTCACTGTTTACGTGACATGAAACCAAACAGCTAGGAAACCAATCTTTATTTTCTTTATTTTGCACAATACAATTCAAAAGGCATAAATAAACACCATTACTAGTGTTACTTGCTTCATGTTAATATTTAAAATCTATTTTCAATGTTATATTAAAGTTTTTTTTTAAACCTGACAGGAAACCATAATTAAGAAACCGAAAGCATTTTTTTAGTTTTATTTTATTGCAAAATCTGCTTAAAATAATCTGAATAGTATACTTTTTCTTAAAATCCATCTTAAATTTAACAGTATTATAAAACTCCTAAATATGTGCTTGTTTTGAAAACAATTAGTTCAATTGATTCAGAATTTTCCATATTTTCTCCATTGATACAGGATATACCATAATTGTTGTATCTTGATGTTTAAGCAAAAAAAAAATATTTATATTTGGTTTTGATATATTCCAATTATATACAATTTATTCCAAATCATTGGCAATGTAACATTCTTTAAATCCAGTAAAGAAAAAAAACTTTTAACTTGGAATTAAAATCTTTAAAATAGGCACAATGGGATACTTGTGACCTGTTCACCATCTACATGGTTTCCACATTTTAACCTACTTTAGTGGGCTAAAATCAATAAAGTACTTCCTTTCAAGTCATGCATGGTAAAAGTTTACTTCTCCTTTGACAAGTTTATTGCGTTTCTGAAAAGTGTTTGCAGAACATGAATGATCATGAATAAAAAATATTAATTAAAAACTGTGACAGGATTCCAACTTTGTACATTCTAAGTGTAACGGTATATTAACATGTATTTGTTATTAAATTATATTTATTCACCTAAAATATCCAGTAATATTTACTGCTGAAGTTAAATCAATCCAACGAGCATTGGTACAATGATAAGAGAGGTAATTTCGATTGATTTTTCCAAGGACTCTTCACGTCATTATCGGGAAACGAAGTGTGTTCTAACGTCTGTCAAATATGAAATCGTTTTTGTCAAGTCATTGGGCATTTATTTTCACACAGGATCGTATGTAACATTATGCACATAGGAAAAATAACAGACCACCGGCGTAATCTCTTTGACAATTGTATTTTCACCTTTTAAACAAGACGAAACAAGCCTACAGATTATGTTTGCTAACATCCCGTTGGAAACAAAATCAATGTTTAGACCTAGTATTTCGTACATCCGGCCGTAATGGCGTGATCATATGTTAGTCACATATGTTTCACGTATGACCTGAAATGGTTAGAACTTAAGGACAAAAACAATTTTAACTAGATTTGCGATTGCAAGCAATAGCGGATGGCACCCTTCCCCTATTGCCAGGTGAGCGGTAGCCATGGTAACGGCGGCCATTTTGGAAATTCCAAACTCAAAAGTCAAGTCTTCATTAGCTGAGCAACATCTGTTATAAGTTTCAATACATTTGAAGCATTTTGAAGTTTTTTGTATTTTTGCTGTTTCCATGGTAACGGCGGCCATTTTGAATATTCCAAAGTCAAACCCCCACTGCAATTTTTCCCCTCCATAATCATATACCATTTAATGTCTCTAGAACAAATTTAACATTGATGTTCTGGAATGTTCTGTGAAAATTCAAAGTTTGGACCTTTTAGCATTGTTTCCATGGTAACAAGAGATATTTTGGAAATTCCAACGCCAAATTCCACATCTTCCAATGTTGCTCATCATTACTGTGAAGTTTCCTGAAGTTTGGAGCATTTTGAGAATTTTGAAATTTTTGGTGTAGTTCCCATGGCAACATAGTAGTTCCAATGAGTGCCAAAATCATCCAACACCTGTATATAGTGGGCACCTACATTGTATTAAAATATAATGTTTCTGAGTTCAAGCATATCCAAACAGTTCACCAAAACAAAAGACAGGATTTTTTCACATTTGTTCTGTTTCCATGGAAACGGTAGCCATCTTGAACCATTCCATGCTTACTGCAACTCTGCACATGGGGGTCCTTACTATAGAAGAGTTCCATCAACATTCGTTCATTGGATTTCGAGAAATCGCCTGGACAAAATTTGTTGCAAGAAAAATAATAATAAGAAAAAAAAGAAACGTAGAATAACAATATGCCACCCCAACTCCGTTGAGGGTGCCATAATAAATAACTGGACTTCTGTTTCGTGTGAAATGTAACGCATAACGGCAACGTAATTTTCTTACTTAATTATTACGAAGATCAAAACAAGAATACGTAAATCATCTCGGATTTACCTGTTTGAACATCTCGCGAGAGTTCATATTTGCATATTGTTTTTAAGAAATCTATTACAACAAAGCAGATTACATCATCTAAAAATTGCATTACGAAATCGGACACAAAAATCACGCCACTGTTCTTACATCTGCTACATAAATACTTATAGTTCTCGGCATTTTCTTATCACTATTCTTATTGGTCGATGTTCTTTGTTATTTGAAAGCAAAAGTTAGGAATTTGCCGGTGACGATTATCTATAAATCAGTCAGCGTTATGCTCTTCGGAAGCAATAAGTAATGTGAGAAACGAAACAAAAATACGGTTGTAGAATCTTTGAAATTCGTATATTTTAATTTTTTTTCTAGGGAAGAGTAGCATACACTTGTATGTTGATAAAAATAATGGCATCTTTAGATGTAGTTGCAACTTTTCTTACAGTAATTCACATTTTATCACTTTTCTATAGTTATAGGAAACGGAGCCCAATAGCAAATTATGACAATATAGACAATATTTTATTGGCACAAACGCATTTACAATAAATGGTAATGACCGAATGGATAAACAATTTGCTATACATGGTAGTAAAATACAAACAATTATATATATATGTGAATAAACGATTAAAGGTATAATGAAAATCTATTACAATAGATTACTTCTTGCATTAAAACAATTTGTTACGAAAGAGGAAGATAATTTTAGTGCCTTATAGGATGTATTATTAAGTATGAGATTTATTATATTTTTATCACACAATGTGGTTACACTTTTTCCTGTAATATTAAACATTTTTAATACAAAAGACTCTCTAATACTGGAGTAACCGCTACAGTGTAGCAACATGTGCTGTTCATTTTCAATTTCGCCACTTTTACAGATTTCACAAATTCTTTGATCTCTGGGCATTTTTAAATATCTTCCTCTTTCAATGGCAAGGTTATGAGCACTAACTCTTAATTTACATAATGATGATCGATCTGATCTATTTTTTAAAGCATCAACATAACCTGCCCGTTCATTAATTTTGTAGACACTCTGGAAAAATATTAATTTAGAAGATGCTGAAATATTTGCATGTTGTTCCTGAAAACCCTGATCAGTTAGTCTTTGTTTTATGAAACCAAACAGGGGTTTAATAGTAAGGTTATCATTTGACAAATAAGATAAACCTAAGTTTTGAATAATAATATTTAACTTTTTAACCCATGGGTTGCTTTTTTTTGTAGCATTATATATTTGGTGAACTAAACTTCCTTCTGAAGTGATTAAATGATCCCAGAATTTAATGCTAGATAACATTATCCTATTTTTCAATGGCAGTCTTGCAAGTTCGGAACGACATGCAACATTCGAGGCCTTACAGTGTACTCCCAAGATTTCTTTAATAAATTTTATATGCAACTTTTCGTAGGCATCACTGTCTTTAAATGTCGAAATAATCCCCCAGATTTCACTACAATAAAGGAGAATAGGGGCTACTAAGGAATCAAAAAGTTTTTCCAGAAGTTTACAAGGGTTATCTAATCCTATTGTTTTCTTTATTTTAAAATACGCTTTCCTAGCTTTTTCCATAAGCGAAGTGATGGCGACATTAAAACTGCCATTATATCTAATATTTATACCCAAGTAACAATAAGTATTAACTGTCTCTAAGGATTTGCCATTATAATAAAATTCGTTCAGAAAAGACTTTCCGTTTGAATTAAAAACCATTACTTTTGATTTCTCTGTATTGACTTGCAATTTCCAAGAAGAACAATAATTACTTAATGTATTGAGACAATTTTGCAAACCCTCTTTGCTATCAGATAATAATACAATATCATCTGCATACAAAAGTGCATTTAATGAAACATCACCAACTACAACTGGATCTGCATTGATATTTTCCAAGTCTTTAAGTATGTCGTTTATAAAAAAATTAAAGAGAAGAGGACTCAATACATCTCCTTGTTTAACACCACAGTTTGATTCAAACGATGGGCTAAGACCATTAGAAAATTTAATTCTACTTGTTGTATTGGAGTACATTGAAAATATTATATTAAAAATATGTTTTGGTACATTACTTTGTAGTAGTTTATGAAATAATCCTATTCTCCAAATTGTATCAAACGCTTTTCTGAGATCAATGAAAGCAGCAAATATTTTTTTGTTTTTGGCTTTATAATTGCTGACAATAGATTTTAAGGAAAAAATGTGGTCTGCAGTTCGACTATCTTCTTTAAAGCCAATCTGGTTATTACTTATTAATTTGTTTACATTTATATGAGCAAGTAATCGAGAGAGGATTATTTTATTAAACAATTTTCCCAGGTTTGAAGTAATGGATATCCCTCTGTAATTACCAGGGTCACTTTTACTTCCCTTTTTATGTAGGAGTACTAAAAATGATTCATTCCAAACTTTTGGAAAACTTCCATTATTCAAAATTAAGTTAAATAGCTTTTGTAATGGTTTTGTTAAGACTGATATTCCATTTTTCAACATTTCATTTGAAATAAGATCAGTAGCTGTGCTTTTCCCATTTTTAAGGGACTTAATTGCCTTTACAATCTCACTTGTTGTAATTTGTTCCTGAAAGTCATTAGCCCTGTTGTTTTTTTGAAAATCATCAAATAATGTTTCAAAATTTTTGAGAATTTTTTCTTGGAATGGGTTAAAACTCTCCTCCGATTTGTTTAGTTTTTTAAAATAGCTGATAAATTCATCTTGTGCAAACTGTACAGAATCTTCATTATTACAAGATTTACTTAGTTTTTGTAAAAGATTCCAAAATGTTTTAGGATCTTTATTAACATTTGCACTTATCTCAGAACATATTTTATTTTTGTATGATCTTTCTGCCTTTTTACAAGCTCTTCTATACTTAGAGCGGCAGGAGTAAAAAGATTTTCTGTAAGTGTTATTATATGGAAATTTGTTAACCAGTTTTTCATAACTTTTAACTGTTTTGCGCAAATCATTACAAGAGTCTGAAAACCATGGCTTTCTTTTAGATTTTATTTTTTTTCTATTGGGCATTTTGTTTACTAATTTTGCTGATTTTTTTGAGCTTTCGTATAAAATTGATGTTAATGATTGTACAGCTGAATCACTGCTTTTAAAGGAATTATTTGTAAATAATGCTAATTTAGTTTTATTTTCTTTACTGGAGATATCCTTCACATATGTCTCTATGGCTCCGGGTGACCAAATAAATTTTCCTGGAAGGGGATCCAGTTGTGTTTGGTTAACAAAATTTGTGGAACGGAAAAAAGTTAACAATGTACAACTGATTGGACAATGGTTTGATAGTGACGTTAAGTCATGTATTTCAAAATAACCAACTAAGCTAAGTAAATCAAAAGACACAAGTGTATAATCAACAAGACTGCATCCATTATATGTTATGCATGATTGTTTACCATGTAAATCACCAATCGTTCTACCATTCAATATTGTAAGGCTTGTTTCTTTACAAAGATCAAGCAAACATCTACCACTATTATTAATACGTTTGGGGTCAAGATTATTTCTTGGCATTATACTGTCTTCTACATAATAATTATCAACTACATATGGTTGTTTAGATTCATCAAATAACACATAGTCTGGTGAGGTATTTGTGTGGGCATTAAAATCACCTTGCACCATTATATCTCCTAGTTTACAATATTTTTCAATATCAGACAGTAAATGTGCATATACAGAGTTAATATCCGGTACATTACAACTGGAGTTTTCAGGCGATACATAAACAGCAGCCAAGTATATATCTCTTTTTAAATTAAAAAATGTATGATCAAGTATAACCCAAGCTATATCAGAGTGATCATTATATGGATTGATTTTACTCCATTATTTATAGATTTTTTTACAAATATGTTGATACCACCAGAATGACGTCTGGCTTTTTTGTGTTTTTTCCTACTACTTGAGGATATCAAATTAAATTCTGGTAAACTTAATTTTGGATCAGAATTACTCCAAGTTTCTACAAAACTGACTATATGAAACTTAGAAATATTGTTTCCAGAAAGTAAGGATCTTGTGATTTATCTGTGGTCAATCCTTCAATATTCCACATAGCTGTCTTGAGTGAATAATGAGATGAAAAATGTTTTGGCATGATTGATGAATTGACAATGTAATTTATTTAGGGATGTTGGGTGTGTGAAAATTGAAAATATATATGGTCCATATGTCATGTTGCCATCTTGAAAATATATGAAAGTATATTTAAAAAAGCAGAGGGTGTTTGCCTATATCAGTTATATGAAATTGTTCTCTAAAAATATGGTTTTATTTCTGTAAAAAATTAGAATGGGATCATCAAAACATTTCGAGAAAACTGGTTTTTAAATAACCAGTTTTCTTTCAAATTTGCTCTAAAATTATGTTTGAGTTGTCTCCCTTTGACAATTTTGGAACTCTCCTGTTGGAAGTACAAATAGGCGGGAAAACATAAACAAAGTTCCAGCAGATGATAGATCCAGTTAATTTAGTTTTACAGAGAAAACTGTTGATGGTGATTGTCATGTAGTATTTAAAAACTGTGGTTTAACTTATAACAACCCTTGTATGATTTGCCATGCATGATGGCAGGGTTGAATGAGTGCAGAACTTGTAATTTTTCTAAATCTTCCCTGCCAGATTTTCCCCATTTGGAATGTTTATCTGAACTGTATACCATTGACACTTTCAATACCGAGGATCAATCTATTTTTTTGACTTCATGTGGTATTTCACCAGGAACTGGGTTTCTATTGTTTAAGAACATTTGTTCTTCACACGTACGTGAATTTCGAAATGCATACAAGAAACGATGTATGAAAAGACTCTGCAGTGTACCAAGTGTTGTATGTTATCATTCAGGCCAGAACTGCAAAACAGAAAGATATATATCATCTCCTCAAGTGAAAACTATATTTAACAACACTGGAATTGTTTTACCTGTTGGAACTGGTAAGTACGAAATTTATTTAATGCAGGTTTTCATGGGGTGACCATTAAAAAGGGGGTCATGATCATAACACTTTCTCTTACCTGCAAATTCCTAGAAAAAACAAAATTCAATGAAACTTGCATAAAATCTTTCATGTTTTAAGCATACAATTGTCATTGTGCACCTCCTTTCTATCACAATGATTTTTATGGTGGTCCCATGCACCGGCCATATGCCATGATATTGCATTGGACAAAACATTTACTAGAAATACAAATTTTATAAACCAACAGCCATTTGCTAATACCATATATGTTACTTATTTGGAGTAAACTTTCAAATTATAAAATCTGTCTCGGTGTGTCAATGCCTACAATGTCTACAGTAGGTCTTTATAAAGATTTATAGGAAGATGTGGTGTGAGTGCCAATGAGACAACTCTCCATCCAAATAAAAAAAAAAATTTAAAAGTAAACCATTATAGGTCAATGTATGGCCTATTCATGCATTGTTTATCATCATTACAAATGTATGTATTATGTATTCATCCTGTATGCATTTAGCTTGCCTTCCATCTAACCCACAGTATTTTTCACTATATATACTTCAGTATAAAGTCACAAATTCACAATGCCTTATATGAAAAGAAAATCAATGAAAGGAAGTTAAATTATTTCAGCATGTTACTTTTACAGCATATTTTATATTGGCCTTTTTAATCACCTACAAAACTTAATAAACTTGATTAAGTCTAAAAGAATAATTATATATCATACAATATTATGTACTTGTGCATCTATTTTTTTTACACATACATGTATGTACCAGGGTATGTGTTTAGGAGTCTCGGATTACATGTAAATTCAAAAATACACAATCATGACAATATTTTCATCTATGATTTTGTTGAGGCAACTTCAATGATATTATTTTTTTTTAAATTCAGCATGTTCAGGTCTTTGTACAAAGTGCAGAAAAAGTCTATTTAAACAAGCTCAGTGTGAGGAATTATCTTCAGATGTTTCTAAAATAGTGCAGGTAAGATCAAATATAATTATGTTTTCAAGGAAAATCTTGTAAAAGTAAACAACAATTGAGTATTGTCTGCGGTATACAAAATAAAATTGAGAATGGAAATGGGGAATGTGTCAAAGAGACAACAACCCAAACAAAATAAAAATAAAAAAAACACAACAGCAGAAGGTCACCAACAGGTCTTCAATGTAGCGAGAAATTCCCGCACCTGGAGGCATCCTTCAGCTGGCCCCTAACAAATATATACTAGTTCAGTGATAATGAACGCCATACTAATTTCCAAATTGTACACAAGAAACTAAAATTTAAATAATACAAGACTAACAAAGGCCAGAGGCTCCTGACTTGGGACAGGCGCAAAAATGCGGCGGGATTAAACATGTTTGTGAGATCTCAACCCTCCCCCTATACCTCTAACCAGTGTAGAAAAGTAAAAGCATAACAATACGCACATTAAAATTCAGTTCAAGAGAGGTCCGAGTCTGATGTCAGAAGATGTAACCAAAGAAAATAAACAAAATGACAATAATATACTGCACTTTTAATTCAAGGAATTTTAATATGCTAGTAGTACTGTTTATGTTGAAACACCTACTTCAACTTTTTATAAATCACTTTTATTCATATTAGTATCAGATGGCAGATCCAGAAATTTTCATAATCCCTTGAACTGACCTAAGGGGGAGGGGCTCTGCAGTCATGCTTCAGTGATTCCTCACATACTCAACCAAATCCCCCCTTTTCCTGATACACCTATGCATATTAAGTACATCTTTGTACATTAATATATATATATATATATATACAACTCGTCTAAACATCAACCCAACAATGTTAAATCTGTAAATTTGCTTTCGCAAATTTTTGGTTCTTCCCTCGCCGGGATTCGAACCCATGCTACTGTGATATCGTGACACCAAATCGCCTGCACTGCAGCCGTCCCGCTAGACCACACGACCACCTGGGCTCTCAAAAAAAGAGCTTTCGGTGGCCATATGTTACTTTTCCACGTCAGTTTTAATCTAGCGGCGTACTACAGTACATGATATATAAGGCATGAAGATGTTATGGTTACAGATCAGCTAAATTATCTATAGTAAAGGATCCTACAAATTAATGTAAGATACAGTCACAGAAAATAATTATATTCATAAGTACGTCTGAGTCAGTGACAACCCTACAACAGATGTATCCATCGGATCGCCATCAATGATGGTGATACATGGCTGTGTACATAATGTATATACAACTCGTCTAAACATCAACCCAACAATGTTAGATCTGTAAATTTGCTTTCGCAAATTTTTGGTTCTTCCCTCGCCGGGATTCGAACCCATGCTACTGTGATATCGTGACACCAAATCGCCTGCACTGCAGCCGTCCCGCTAGACCACACGACCACCTGGGCTCTCAAAAAAAGAGCTTTCGGTGGCCATATGTTACTTTTCCACGTCAGTTTTAATCTAGCGGCGTACTACAGTACATGATATATAAGGCATGAAGATGTTATGGTTACAGATCAGCTAAATTATCTATAGTAAAGGATCCTACAAATTAATGTAAGATACAGTCACAGAAAATAATTATATTCATAAGTACGTCTGAGTCAGTGACAACCCTACAACAGATGTATCCATAGGATCGCCATCAATGATGGTGATACATGGCTGTGTACATAATGTATATACAACTCGTCTAAACATCAACCCAACAATGTTAGATCTGTAAATTTGCTTTCGCAAATTTTTGGTTCTTCCCTCGCCGGGATTCGAACCCATGCTACTGTGATATCGTGACACCAAATCGCCTGCACTGCAGCCGTCCCGCTAGACCACACGACCACCTGGGCTCTCAAAAAAAGAGCTTTCGGTGGCCATATGTTACTTTTCCACGTCAGTTTTAATCTAGCGGCGTACTACAGTACATGATATATAAGGCATGAAGATGTTATGGTTACAGATCAGCTAAATTATCTATAGTAAAGGATCCTACAAATTAATGTAAGATACAGTCACAGAAAATAATTATATTCATAAGTACGTCTGAGTCAGTGACAACCCTACAACAGATGTATCCATCGGATCGCCATCAATGATGGTGATACATGGCTGTGTACATAATGTATATACAACTCGTCTAAACATCAACCCAACAATGTTAGATCTGTAAATTTGCTTTCGCAAATTTTTGGTTCTTCCCTCGCCGGGATTCGAACCCATGCTACTGTGATATCGTGACACCAAATCGCCTGCACTGCAGCCGTCCCGCTAGACCACACGACCACCTGGGCTCTCAAAAAAAGAGCTTTCGGTGGCCATATGTTACTTTTCCACGTCAGTTTTAATCTAGCGGCGTACTACAGTACATGATATATAAGGCATGAAGATGTTATGGTTACAGATCAGCTAAATTATCTATAGTAAAGGATCCTACAAATTAATGTAAGATACAGTCACAGAAAATAATTATATTCATAAGTACGTCTGAGTCAGTGACAACCCTACAACAGATGTATCCATCGGATCGCCATCAATGATGGTGATACATGGCTGTGTACATAATGTATATACAACTCGTCTAAACATCAACCCAACAATGTTAGATCTGTAAATTTGCTTTCGCAAATTTTTGGTTCTTCCCTCGCCGGGATTCGAACCCATGCTACTGTGATATCGTGACACCAAATCGCCTGCACTGCAGCCGTCCCGCTAGACCACACGACCACCTGGGCTCTCAAAAAAAGAGCTTTCGGTGGCCATATGTTACTTTTCCACGTCAGTTTTAATCTAGCGGCGTACTACAGTACATGATATATAAGGCATGAAGATGTTATGGTTACAGATCAGCTAAATTATCTATAGTAAAGGATCCTACAAATTAACCCCGCGAGGGAAGAACCAAAAATTTGCGAAAGCAAATTTACAGATCTAACATTGTTGGGTTGATGTTTAGACGAGTTGTATATACATTATGTACACAGCCATGTATCACCATCATTGATGGCGATCCGATGGATACATCTGTTGTAGGGTTGTCACTGACTCAGACGTACTTATGAATATAATTATTTTCTGTGACTGTATCTTACATTAATTTGTAGGATCCTTTACTATAGATAATTTAGCTGATCTGTAACCATAACATCTTCATGCCTTATATATCATGTACTGTAGTACGCCGCTAGATTAAAACTGACGTGGAAAAGTAACATATGGCCACCGAAAGCTCTTTTTTTGAGAGCCCAGGTGGTCGTGTGGTCTAGCGGGACGGCTGCAGTGCAGGCGATTTGGTGTCACGATATCACAGTAGCATGGGTTCGAATCCCGGCGAGGGAAGAACCAAAAATTTGCGAAAGCAAATTTACAGATCTAACATTGTTGGGTTGATGTTTAGACGAGTTGTATATACATTATGTACACAGCCATGTATCACCATCATTGATGGCGATCCGATGGATACATCTGTTGTAGGGTTGTCACTGACTCAGACGTATATATATATATATATATATATATATATATATAAAAGTCTATAAAAAAGACCAACCAGCAAATTTACTATGTACCGGATCGTCTAGAATAGGCGATACTATGCAGATAAGGAAAAAATTATATCAGTCTAAAGATTTGCACAACGGTACTGATATAAGGTGTTATTAAACGAAAATGTTGTTATAAAATCGTGTTGACAAATATTTCGGCTCAACAAATGGCCTTCTTCTTGTGTCACAAGTTTTAACAATACTGATACATAATGTATAAGGTGTGAAAATAGATCAGTGATAATACAGGTAAGTTTTGGTCGATTATATATATAGACTGCATGTCAGAAAAAATATGAAATTTAGGCAGATAATGATACAATTCCAAATTTATAAAATATGGCCACCAGAGACAGTACATGATTCTAATTTCTGAGTTTTTCTATAAAACTTCATGCCAGGTATACAATTATAAAACTTTACAAAATTGATGTCAAACTTCAATGATATACATGTTTAAAAATAGCTAGAGGGAAGTCATTTAAAATATACACATTTTTCCAGGGTGATCAGCATTCCTATTGGAGACAAGAGACACATATATCTGACCATGAAATGACAGATTATGTACCAGAATTTAGCAGCAGAACTACAGTAGATAGCTATAGTCAACCTGACCATGTATGTTTACAATTGTATACTTTCAAATCCAAATACTATAACTGTGACACATCCAATTTCTGACAAACAAAAGCTTTACAGCTAATTTTCTAATGCATGTAGGGTAAGACTTTCAGTTTGGTTTGCTTGCTGGCTTTGTTTGCATAGTGACAATTTTAATTGAATTACTTGCAATCAAATTTAAATATGATATGTACTGCTTTGATAATGCAGGCCTATATTGTTTGCAGATGTCAATCTTAATTACAATGCTTGAGCTAACATTTATACAAACAAAGCAAACGGGCTAGCCAAAGTTGTACTCTACAAGCATTTGGAAATTAGCTGTAATTCTTGCATATACATATACATGTACATGATGGTCAAACAAACTTTACACTAGATAGTGGAAGAGTGCCCGTCACTGCCAATGAGACAACTCTCCATCCAAGTCACAATTTGTAAAACTAAACCATCATAGGTCAAAGTAAGGCCTTCAACAACAACACAATTTGCAAGTTTGAGCCTGATATTAAAAGTAAATGCATTTCTTTATTGAATGTTTGCAGGTTGAAGCAGATGAAGAGCATACATGTATGTCTATTACTAACAGGAGAAAAAGAAAGGTAAATACCATGAAATGTTTTTGATAGAAATGATTAATATTGTATATCAGATCAAACATGTCATACTTTTCCATATTTAGCATTACAAATAAGCTATTATTTAAAAACAACTAGCCCCACCATCCTTAAATTTTTCAAGCTACATGTAACATGTAGTTAAATCAGTAAAATCTTTGATTATCTACAAAGTTATATAAAAAAAATGTTCATCTTGTAACAGTGTTAAGCAAAAATATATGTTAAAAATAAAAAAAGAAGATGTTGTATGATTGCCAATGAGACAACTCTGCACAAGATACCAAAATTACCCAGCAATTAACAACTATAGGCCACTGTATGGCCTTCAACAATGAGCAAAGACCATACCGCATAGACAGCTATAAAAGGCCCTGAAATGACAATGTAAAACAATTCAAACGAGAAAATTAACGGCCTAATTTATGTACAAATAGGTCAAGGTCAATGTTGTTGAATGCATTACTGTTTTAGATTATAGCGAAAGTTTAAAAATATGTCAAGTTACTTGAAGATAAAATACTCTTGAATTTAGGAACATGGAGTATAAAAAAATTACAGTGGCGGATCCAGGAATTTTCATAAGTGGGGGCCCGCTCCAGTCACGCTTCAATGATTCCCTATTTAAGCAACCAAATTTTTTCCCAAAAAGGGGGGGGCCTGGGCCCTCTGGCCCCCCCCCCCCCTAAATCCGCCTCTGAGTTAAAAAAAAACATGATGACATGTACATGTGTAACATACAACTGAACGTGTAAAACAATTATTATGCCCCATTAATGTGCATTATGATTCCTTGTCTGTGTGTCCGTTCGTCTGTCATGTCTGTCTGACTGTCCCACTTCAGGTTAAATATTTTGTTCCAGATACATGAAGATATTTTGATGAAGTTGAAGTCCAATCAACTTGAAACTCATTACTCATGTTCCCTATGATATGATCATTATCATTTTTATGCCAAATTGGAGTTTTTATGATATTTTCACTGTCCATTAAACATAGAAAATGACAGTGCAAAAGGGGCGGGGCATCAGTGTACTATGGATACATTCTTGTTGGGATTTGTTTTTTCATAAAAATATCAGTTTATTAGTCACTCAACCTTATTTTCACACTACAGTGATCAATGTCAATTAATGTACAATGTAAATTACAGGCGGAAGAGTGTTTAGATGATTTAGTCCTCAGTCGGGGAAACAGACCAGTCACTTCCAGGGGGAAGTCAGGTTTCAGAGGCGTCAGTTTGTGTGATTGAAAAATTAGATAAACTTAATGAATTTTTAAGCCTGTCTGGAATTAGTCCAGTAAAGAAGATCCAGGGACCTTTGGAGAGTGCTAGTGCAAGAACCATTCAGAGATATAAACTCAAGGCTAGGCAGTGCCTTAACTCTGTTTTTGAAACAATTTGTCCAGGTGAGGCACCATTTCTAGAAGCTGAACTTTATCCAGAATCATTGAAAGACAATACCATGAAGACTCTTCTAGAAATATACACTAAGGCTGATACATGGATGTTCAGACGACAGGTCTTATCTATCCTCACTGAGCAACTTAACTATGATGGATTAAGAAAGGTAAGGATTATTCTTAGATAGAATTACATGTACTATATTTTTTGTGAAGGTTAATTTAAGACTAAATGTCTTATATTTAATATCATCTGTCCTTGACCTCGTTTTTATATTTCATTATTCATTCAATCATTGTAAGGTTTTTGTGTTTTGGTCGGTTTTCCAAATACTTAAAGCAATAGGTCAGCTATATATGTTTAGTGTATGGAACAATTAATATAATTGTAAAGTGTACATGTCTGTCTTTAAAGTATTATCTGACTTGAAGTCATTTTCATGGTTAATTGGTCATTGAAATTTTTTGTTAAATTTGTCAGTTTGTTAGATTATATTTGATACTTTAAGCAACAGGTCAATTGTATTTAGTGTTTGGAAAGATTGTTAGGGGCAAATGTCTGTCAGGCCTGCTTCATTTGACTATATATATCTCATACAACATTGATTTTGTTTATAAAAAAAGATGTGGTAGGGCTACCAGTGAGACAACTCTCCACAAGAGACCAAATGACACAGAAATTAATAACTTTTGTTCATTGTATGGCCTTCAATAATGAGCAAAGCTCATGCTTCAAAGTTATAAAAGACACCAAAATGACAAATGTAAAATAATTCAAAGGAGAAAACAAACAGTCTAGTTTATATACAAAAACTTAGTTATTTGTTACAGTCAACATCTAAGAACCCCAAGAATTCAAGAATAAAATCCTATTGCAACGACAAAATGTTACCAATACATAATAATTACGAGAAAAACATTATAATTGTATAAAAATCAGTTGAAAAAGGCTTTTCAGATTGGATACAAATAACATACATCTATTAAACAAAAACAGAGTGCACATCTTATATCCCATCAACAAAATATCCTAATTACTGATCTGCGAGTACTTAAAATCATCAACAGCTAGTTCAACTAATAATAAAAAAATCATGCATCTAAGAGTACATTATTTTTAGTTTAGTTAATGTGATAGTTGCAAAAGCTTCATGTTACAGACTTTTAAAATAAATTCAATGATAAGGCAAGGGAAATAGGCAAAACTTCTAAGTGAGTGCTCTGCTCTTTGTGATTTCAAATACAAAAGTATCTAAAAAGAAAAAACTCATGTTTTTATTTTCTTTTTTACAGATGATTCCTAATATTACACAATGGAGGTACTATGAGGCTAAAAGACACACAGACAAGTCAGGTGCAGGACAGCCAGTTCAGCCCTCAAAACAACAGAGAGAGAAGTTTGATGCCAAATGTTTAGACCATTTTATAGATTTTATAACATCTAATCAAATCATTAAGGACCTACCATTTGGGGATAAAACTCGAAGATTATCAACTGGAGAGATCAGAAATATACCAAATGTAGTTCGATCCATTGCACCAGTTTCCATCATCAAACAGTATAACCAGTTGTGTGAAGAAGATCAGGTTAAACCTTTAGGTAAGTTTATCGTAAACTAAAGAAAGTCAATCCTTATAATACAGATACCCAATTTTCCCCCACTATTAGACACAAAGGGGCATAACTCTTTAAAGGTAAATGCAAATTCAGCCTACAATTAAACTTGACATAGTATATATGTAATTAGTATCATAGATTTCGTCCACATATGCTTTATAGTTATATCATAATTTGAAAAACAGTGAAGTCTTGACCTCGGAATATTGTAGGAAATAATTTGATAAAAAATGGAACATTGTCATGTCATAAAATGGTACACACCAATTGAGACACATAAGGTAAAAAAATAAAGTTTATTATTGTCATTCTAAATATTATGTAGTCTTACATGCCACAAAAGGATGCATTATGTTATACAGACTACAGTAATATGTCTTTCTATGCACAAAAAGACTATATAATACATGTAAGGTGCATATGCAGAACATGTAAAAATTTTACTCTAAATCTGCATTACCAGTGTACAATGGGCTTTATTAGATTAAAACATATTTTAACATTGATGTGCTTTTGATTTAAATTTATCAATAACATCTTTAAAATGTTGATTATGTTTGCAGGCACAAGCACCCTATATAAACTTTTAGATGAGTGTGCAGCATCAGTGAGAAAAAGTATGGAAGGACTTGACAATTACATAACAGAGGGAGGCAGGGCTTTTGTTGAGTTGGAGAAATTAGTTGTCCTATTACCTGAGGATAAACAAGCACTGAAAGCAAGACTTCAGGAGGCAAAGCAGTACTTAAAAACAGATATGAAAGTAAGTGTTTTTTTTTTAATAATTTGAGCATTTTCTTATGTTATTTAAAATTACAGCAGCGATGATGTAATAGTTAGTATGTCCACCTTAAATAAAAGAGATTGTGGGTTCGAACCCTGTCAGGGTCAGTCCAAAAACTAAAAAAATATTTTTGCTGATTCTCTGCTTTATACATGCCTCAAGGATTAAAAGAACAAAGACTGGTAAACTGATTTTGAATAATGTGTTCAGGTGCAAGTGAGGAGATATGTCTTTTTGTGAACTTTTCTGTTATGTGTTAGCACATTAAAAAATTCCACACTTTTAACATAGCATTTTGGAGAAAAAAACAGACTGCTGGCCCAGAGATTGATTTGTTCGACATGTCTCTGTAAACTGTTGTCCTGTGAGTTAGAAAATTAAAAATCTGGCTTAATCAATATTTGATGGTCTAGTACAAAGCATGACTATTATTCATTAATCATAACAAAGTCCTTTATATATGCATCTTTCTTGCCACTGGACACTAGACAACCAATAAATGTCATTGAAGGTATTTTAGGAAATTCATTTGCACAAAATATTATCATGAACATATAGTTTAGCTTTAAATTTTCAGATTCATGTGAGACAAACTTCAACAGTTGCTGACCATTGTGCACCATATGCTTTGAGCACAAGTGATCCATGCTTTAGAGGAGTATGTGACCATGAACATGACAGCCGATGTGACAGCTGCTCAGATATGGCAGATCTGTTTGATATGTTACTAACAAAAGTTATTGCCAACACATGGGAGAATAGAGATTCAGTGCTTTATACAGTAAGTTCCAATCCATCTCTGTGTATAATTAGAATTAGATATGTTGAAGTTAACCAATAGGAAATTTTACTTCAGATAAATTTTATAATCAAAATATATCATTTGTCACATAGAAAAAAGTTAATAGTGAGTTAAACGGACTATAAATTTGATTTTTTTCTGGTAAAACATAAAATAAAAATGTATTTGTTTTTCAAATAAAAAATTGTATGTTGGGTATAATTATACCCCTGCTCTAAAAAAGGGGGGGTATACTGTTTTACCTCTGTTTGTCCTTCCGTCAGTCAGTCCGTCTGTCCCATGAATATTTTTGTCGCATTTTTCTCAGGAACTACAATACAAGGATTTCTGAAATTTGGTTTCAGGGTTTATCTAAGTCAGATATACCGTGTGATGCATTTTCAGATTGATCACTTGACAACTTCCTGTTTACCGAACACTTGTATGATTTTACAATATTAATATTATTCACTTGCGGCGGGGGTATCATCAGTGAGCAGTAGCTCCCAGTTTCACTTGCTTTTTTAGCAGTATGTGAACATAGATCTATAACTCATTTGCCTACATAGACAATAACTGTTCAGTGTCTTTGAATATCAGCTGTATTTGTATGAGGCTAGGAAACAAGTTGTATGTATGCACTTTTAGCGAGTTTCGTGAAATTTTCTTTGTCCAAGGGCCATTATTCATTTAAAAGAGTGTCAAACATGATCAATGATAGTTTTATAACAGCTATCAGTAATTTTAAAACACTAGTAATAATGTATTTTTTATTTTAACATTTGAGTGAGCAGTTCTAAGATACTTTATTGTGTCTACTATACAACCTCTAAAAATTTGATAGAACTTATGTAAAGCATGACATCATTGGAACTGCCAAGATTTTAAAATTTCTTTATTTTTGTTTTGTAGGTCCCTGTGACAGGAAGGCATCTCACATCAAGTCTTCAATAAAAAGATATGTGAACGAAGGGAATGATGTTGTTACTGCACAACAAATGAAGCAGGTTGTTATAATATACTTATATAATAGTTCTTGAAAAACTGGTCATTATCGTGATATATGGACTGCCCACAGGACAGTGGTATTGACTAAGATAGTGATAATGACTGAGCCGAAGGCGAGGTCATTATCACTGTTGCAGTCAATACCACTGTCCTACGGGCAGCAGTCCATGTATCAGGATAATGACCAGTTTTTCAAGAACTATTATGTTTATTTCATTGAGAAACCATCTTTTGAAAAATTCTCATAAATTCAAAACGCGTAAAGTGAACTTGAGTAGTTGTATGATTTCTATAGCTAAGAGTGAAGACCAGTCGTAGTAATACCGTGCCATTCATTTTAGTCATACCTGTCAACTCACCCGTTTTTTGCGGGTGACACCCGTTATTTTCACCTCTCACCCGGGAGTTTTTCTTTACCCGGCGGGTCCCGGGAATTTCTAACATTACCCGTTTCACCCGGATTTCTGACCGGAATTGTTTCCGGTATTTAGAAGTAATACGACCTTCCGTTTTATCGGTCTTTTTCGATGTAACCAAAAGTCAAAATGTAGGACTGTTTTTCACTACAAATCCAAATGTTGATAAATTTCATGCTTTGTTTAACTCAGACAATTATAATGTAATATTCAAAGCTGCAAAATTTTGTAAAATCATACTTTCTTTAGTAAAATGATTGAAGTTACTGTTTATATAATATGTTCGTCTTCCATATATTTGGAAATGTATATCATGTATATATGTTAACTTGTTCATTTAATCAACCTATTTTGTTATATTGTGTTAAATTGTATTCAATTGTATTTGTTCACATACCCTGGTTAAGGGTCTTGAGAAATAAAAACTTGAATGAAACTTTAAACTTGTTTACCGGAGCTACGTAACGATATTTTCAACAAGCTACAAGTAACAAGATGAGTTCAGTGACTATCAGTTGACCCCATTATTTAGATGAACTTCCACTTTGCACTTCCCCTGAAACTGACATTGGTACATTTTGGGGAGAAATGTCCAAGTTTCATGACATTTTTCTTAACAAGCCAAGATTTTTTTTGTCAAAACTTGCTAAAACATTACTGGTTTTGCCAAACAGCAATGCAGACAGTGAGAGGGCATTTTCTTTAGTAAAGAAAATAGCTACAGAGTTTAGGGCTGATCTTAATAAGGATACACTGTGTGCTCTTCTTTCTTGTAAAATGAATACACATTTGCATTGCTATGAACTGAAACCAAGTGCAGTTCTTTTAAAGAATGCCAAGTCTGCTACTATGGAATATAACAATAGTCTGAAATAAACTTGTATACATGTTCTAACTGTTTCATATACATATTGACTATATAAATTATATGTAAACATATTTTTGTTCTTCAATTTAGCCCGCAAAATGTCGTACGCGTTATGACCTGAGATTTTTTTTCTCAATGCAAGTCATGACCTGACTTTTCATTTTCAGAGGTTGACAGGTATGTTTAGTGCACGTCCAACCGGTCCATATCATGTAAAAGTTCATTAACGACTGGTTTTCTGGTCCGTATTGTTCTGTTAATGACCGATGGAATTTATTACTGAAGATTAATGAATGTCATGTGACCCCTTTTTATCCAATAAGAGAATCTTATTCTCAACCGATATGAAATAATAATTTTTTTTATTCACTTCAGTTTGTATTATTCCTTCTCTGATGCATTTGTCATCACTCATTTACAATTGTTATAGAGTAAATAACTGAACCAATTATATAAAAATGGTGTTGCAGTCATCATTTATTGGTGTACAAGTATCTAGTTTGTATCAATAATAAATTTTAAAATAAGATTTGGTATCGTGTTTCAAAAGCTTATACATTTGATGTTATCCCTTATTACCGTAACTAGAGTTACCTCCCATTTTACTTCAACATAAAGCTGGTGATCCTACAGTCATCTCCTTTGTGAGAAAACTAATAAATGTTTTAAAGACACATTCCCAAGTTTACTCTTGAATTATATTTTTAATTAATTTTGAAATAGGCAATTGACCGGAACCAACAAGGGAAATATAAAGTGAAAGTTGTGAATGCTGTGACCAACCTTGATAGTGGAGCCAATATTGTAAAAAGTAACATTCCAGAGATTACTTCTTTGCACAACTTCAAGTTTACAGAAGATGCTCTAGTTGTTTGGAAAGCATATAACATTGGAGAGGGTAAGATTTCACATGATTTAAAAATCTTCATTACAAAAAAGGGAATTTACGCTTGATTGTCCTTTTGTCAGACTTATAGTTCAGGATAATAGAGAAATCTTTCTTAATGTGGAGAAATTGGACCCAAAATGGCATTTAACATTATGAGAATAAATAAGTAAATGTGGTATGATTGCCAATTCATCAACTACAAGTTTGTATATTTTATACACATCCTCTTAAATCATTTTTGTAAATAAAGATATTATGTTTTAAAAAATTTATATAACTTTTTAAGAATAGCAAAAACAAGGTTTTATGTTTACTTTATTGTCACTTTTTTCCTTATCGGACATTTCTCCATAACCAGCAAACTGATTTCCATTTGTGAATTAATTTGAAAAATGTATTGTTTAGAATTGAGAATGGTCTTAGATATAAAGAGTTACATGCATCATTTACTTTTATCACACAGGTAAAAGGATTCTATGGACAAAACTCAAAAGCAATAGCAATAAAGAACTCTCTGTTGTTTTAGACTGGAGAGATGTTGCTCTTACTAGATTCCAAGAAGGTATGTTATATTTAGAACTTTCAAAGAGGGTGATAGATACCAATGGAACACAATCAAACTTTTAAAAATTTATTTAGAAAACAAAATGACTCTAAAACATTTTTTAAAAATCGAAATCGACATAACAAAACAATCTAAAAACTGAGCAGCAAGAACTCCACAAAAAAATGGATTGATTGCAAATGCTCTAGAAAAGTAGCCAGATCCTGCATTACATGGAGCACCTGTCTTACTGCTGAACACCTGTATAAACTTATGTTGCAAATTTCATATGTTGGTGTCATTTTTAGAGGTAGTTACTTATTGATTAGGAATTGACAAGTGGTATAAATTAGTGCATAAGATGTGTGTTTCAACTAAGAATGTCATGTTTGAAGTCAATACAAGAACACAATTTCTTAAACACTTTTTCATTTCACACCTTGTTTAATTGGTATGTTATAAAATCACATGACATTTTTAGATAAAAGTGAAAAATAGGATAATTTTAATTGCCAAAAAAACCCCATATCAGTTCTACAAGCAAAGTAAATTTCTGCCAAGGTAAAAACAAACATTAAGAAAAAAAAATGAAGTTACAGAACTATATATAGGTCTTTGACTCAAATGTTTTGTTTTTTTCCATTTCAGATGAGAATGAAAGTACTGACATGAATACTCAGATAAAGAAGAGGGCTATTTTTATGTGTCCAGTAGAAGGTTGTGTCAGGGAATTCTCAAACTTAGACAACCATTTACTGTTGGGAAATTGTGATTACAAACTTGAAAAACAATGTTTGACCAATCTTGCCATCACAATTTATTCCAAAAAGATCAATGATGGTTTTCCATCATCAACATCAGGTCAGCATGGTCAGAGATCAGAGTGTGGAAATAATATTTTAACAGAGGGTGATTATATAAATCCAATGGGTTGGGCTTTAAAAGGCAAAAGGAAAAAGACAGTTTTCTCTACTGCACAAAAGCAGTACATGAAAGAACAGTTTGACATAGGAAAAAGAACAGGGAAGAAAGTTGACCCGTTTTTTGCAGCTGAAGAAATGAGGAAGCTTAGTCAATTTGACAAGAAAACCTTTCTTTCTGGTCAGCAAATTGCTAGCTATTTTTCAAGACTAGCTCAGCTGGATAGAAAGGCAGATCCGGGTGACATACTTGCAGCCAAAGAAGAAGATCAGAAAACATTACTGAAAAAAGAGATAATGGACAAATTGAACAAATAATGACAAAACAATTCATAAGGATGTTTGCTCCTCTTATTATTGTAATGACTACCAAATGCATTGTGTTCTCCAGTGAATATTTCCGTTTTATGTTGCATTGACTTTGTCGGCGAATATTTCCATCTGTAACAAAATATTTTGTAAATGTCTCCTCTGATATCTTTACATGGATTTTCTTTATGTTTGGTTTTATGATATATGAAGTATGTTTTACAGTCTGATTTTTCATATAATGCCTTGTGTGTTAACATAGAATGTTTCATAATGGTTATGCAGTTCATTATTATTCAATTTAAAATATATGTTTTGATATGATTATGGCATTCAAGAACGAAAAATTTACAGGATAACTTTTATGACCTTATTTAAAACTTGGTGATTGCGTATACAACCATAAACAGAAAGTTTATCATTCATCAAAATAAAGGCTTGCTGTTTATGGTTAACTATTGACATTGACCCTCAATATTTTGTCATATATTTGATTCACATGAAGGTTAATATAAGAAGAAATTTCTATGTTTATTGTAAATGTTTGAAATTGATGTCACCTCCAGCATAGAGTTTACATATATTGATCAATAATTAGAGCCCACTCAAACTAGAAGTGATCATTCTGTTAATCTTTCCTTCCATCTTTATCTGTAACAATTCATGTGGACCTTCAGTGTTTGGGTTTTCATTTTATGTATGAAGTAAAACATAATAGCATGAATTGTTCAATAGCTATTTTTTGTTTTATTTTTAAATCTTGAGTAATTCCATAAAGTATATATCTTTTTGAGACATTTTCATTACCAAAGCATGATGTAACTAAATATTACCGCAAGACTTTGACTAATTATCTTAATTTATGACCCAAAAAACAAAATGGCTAAAAAAGAAGATTTCACCTTGAAATTAAGGTCAAAGGTCAAGGTCATTCAAGGTTATGATATTTAATCACATTAGTTAACTGGCAATGCAGCAGCATATCTAATATCTAAGATATATATATAAAAACAAGATTTTTACTCTCTAAAAAAAATCAATATTTATGGATTCTTGTAATTATCTCCCTTTGAAAAAGGCAATTTTTGAAAATGTCTGAAAATTTTGTTTAGTCAGATCCTGTTGACTTTTTTACATTTTTGGATAACATAAACAACATTTTCTCATGAAGTAATAGTATTTTTGACACAAGCCCTCTGCTTTTCATATTTTTGATATGAACAAAATACTGAAAAATGGGTATAAAAATATCCACGAGTACATGCTTTTTGAAGTTGGATAAAAAAAAATGTTTTCAATCAGGACTGATATAGGTACCATTCAATTTTGTTCAATAAATGTTATTCTTTTAGTAGTTTGTTGTCATTGTATTGCCTGTGAAGCTATAAAAATTCTGTCAACATCATAAAACCTTGAAAAATTCAATATTTTCAGTGTAAAATATCACCTTTAAGGGGGCTGCGTGGTTGCCATGGCAACCATGTTGATGATCAAAATTTTGAATATTTTTTTTGAGTTAGCATGATGTTTGCATCAAGTATACACAGTTTCATGAAGTTTCAGTACCATGCCTGCCAGGCTGTATATATGAAATTTTGGAGGTTACAGAGAACTGGCCTCACGGTCA
Source organism: Mytilus trossulus (assembly GCF_036588685.1). Lineage (NCBI taxonomy): Eukaryota > Metazoa > Mollusca > Bivalvia > Mytilida > Mytilidae > Mytilus > Mytilus trossulus. The sequence continues at coordinate 28,483,748 of NC_086381.1, forward strand.
TAAAACTTTCGAGCATGATTTTTGTTCTCAGACTCGAAAATTAACCAATGAAATTGCTGGATTTCATGTTTCGAGCATGATTTTTGTGCTTCGAGCACTGAGCAAAGTTTTATGACTTCAAGGCCAGGTCTTAATATGTGAGATAATTCATGAATGTGATGTATAAATTTGTGACAGAATAGTGTATTTATGGTTGCTTATGTTTGTGTTTGTCGTTGATTCTCGTTGTTTTTGTTTCATATCTTTAATTTTTTTTTCAACAGCCTTTATATACTTTATGCTGGATGTTTCAATGTGAAACAATATACCATTTTATCAAGAAAATTAGTACGTATGCTTCTTTTCATTCAAAATCATGACTTTTGGAAATTGACCCTCCCCCTTCTTTTCTTGGTCCTCTACAATTTAAAAAATAATTAAAATTTAGCCTGCGTTTTAAGAAGATATGATGTGTTCCATTTAATAAAAAGTAAAGTACTGAATACTTGGTTATTTTTTAAATTTTTCTGTAATAGTGTGCAAAACAAAATTTTTGATATACCCTGAAATAAGTCCCCTCTTAACCCCTTTTGGACACTTTTTTCAAAAGTCTAACACCTTTTAAAATATTCTTCAGATATTACTCTTTAAATTTATACAAAAAAATTGCGGTACCCTGGGGTGAAACACAGAACTGAATGTTTGCCCTACCAGCTGATGGACTACAAGGAAGTGTAAGCAAAACAAACAGAAATTGACCCTCCCCCTTTTTTCTTGGTCCTCTACGATTAAAAAAATAGTTAAAAATTAGCCTGCGTTTTAATAAGATATGATGTGTTCCATTTAATAAAAAGTAAAGTACTGAATACTTGGTTATTTTAAAAATTTTCAGTAATAGTGTGCAAAACTAAATTTTTGATATACCCTAAAATAAGTCCCTTTTTAACCCCTTTTGGACACTTTTTCAAAAGTCTAACACCTCTTAAAATATTCTTCAGATATTACTCTTTAAATTTATACAAAAAAATTGCGGTACCCTGGGGTGTAACACAGAACTGAATTTTTGCCTTACCAGCTGATGGACTAATATCAATACCGGAAATCTGACTTCATTGATTTAATATCTTTTTATAATAACTAAAAGATAAAAAATTGAACAGTTTAGGTTTTTAAGATTGAATTGGTATTAATCCTGTCTGCAGTGGTAGTTCATAGTGCGTTTGCCCTGCGACTATAATATTGTAAATGTAGTTTTCTTTGATTTGGCGATATTCAATATACATATTCTTTGCATCATATCAGTAGTCAAACGAACATGAGGATCGAGATTTGTTCCATGTCTTAATTTGAAAAACGGTTGTTTTATTTCGTTGAACACATAAATTTGTGTATAAAGTCATCCACAAAAACCAAGAAAGTTGGTTCCCCACGAGGAAAAGTACTTTCACAGTATATGTTAATATCCATTAAAGTCCCAAAGTGTAAAACAAAATTTGAAAAACTTGTTCTACATACTTTGACAAAAGGCATTTACCCTTGTCAGAAAGTAAGCTATAAAAGGCGTTGAAAAGAAAATAAATTCAGCAATTCAAAAGACAACAATATCCAAAAACATTATGGTAAACAAAGACCTATAACTAATGGATAAAATGATTATGACTTGGTACATCCACATACAAAATATGATAGGGACTGACACACTTTTGGGGATTGCACTAGCAAAATAAATCAAATACACTGGTTAAATAGCGGAGTAGTTACTGAACATTCCCCAGTTGATCCTCAAAATCATTTCTATAAATAATGATATTGACTACATTTGTAATTCTTTAAATTTTTCTCATCCCAAACAACATCAACATATTAATGATTATTTGTTAATTATAGCATTATCTTACAGGATGGTGAATCTTCTGCAAATACAGATACACAACCCAGTACAGCTGATACTGATTTCCTGACATTCAGTCAAGATGTAAGTACAAAAGTAAGGAGAGGAGATTGTTTAAAATGAAACAACTATCCAGCAAAAATCCAATGAAAATGATGTCAGCAATTGTACAGCCTTCAACAATGAAAAAAATCCATACCATAAAAAGGGCTATAAAGACCCTTGTATGAAAAATAAGAAAATTCAATTAAGAAAGTGAGATTTATATCATAACAATTTAAGATGAAATGAATATAACAGGGATCAACGAACAATAACTTTTATTGAAGACAGACATTAAAGATGGTGACATATTTAATATATGTTAATCTAGGACAATGGTGTGACAGCCAAACATAACAAAAAATGTCAAAAATAAATGGTATGATCTATGCAATGCCCAAAAGTAAAAGACATTAAAACAATGGTTACAAATCGCCATACAAAACTAACTGCAATTACTGATTCTGAAAGCTTGTTAAAAGCCCAAATCAAAAATGTATTTATAAAATTTGATAAATTTGATAGAATTGACTTCCTATATATTAGATCCTGCCATGAAATACATATCTAAATGGCACATTTCAAACACAGTAAAGAAATATGTTTAACAAACAATGGCAATTATAATCCCTTAATAAAAATCCATACTGATTTAACGTAACTAATTTGAGGTCAAGATCAAGGTTATATATATTTGTCTCATCCTGAATATATACATGAGCTATTTTCCTCTAGATATTTAGCAAGCAAACATCAATTGATCAATGTTATGTATAACTGGTTTTTTTAGGCAGTTAAGCTGCCTTATGCGAGCACCCTGGATTTGTGTGCTTCCCAATAAATGCTGAAATACGTGCCATTGTTATTATCTAGCTTTCTACTATATTATTTATAAATTTTAAACTAGATAGCCGAATAATGATTCTGGCTATACATGTATTTGATAAAATTTGGCCCAGTAGTTTCAGAGAAGAAGATTTCTGTAAAAGTTAACTAAGATTTATGAAAAATGGTTAAAAATTGACTATAAAGGGCAATAACTCCTAAAGGGGTCAACTGACCATTTTGGTCTTGTTTACTTATTTGTAAATCATACTTTGCTGAACATTATTGCTGTTTACAGTTTATCTCCATCTATAATAATATTCAATATAATAACCAAAAACAGTAAAATTTCTTTAATATTACCAATTCAGGGGCAGCAACCCAACAATGGGTTGTCTGATTCATCTGAAAATTTCAGGGCAGAAAGATCTTGACCTGATGAACAATTTTAATATTACTTGTTACACTTACCTGATATCCTTACATTATGGATTATTGTGTGTTTTCAGAACTTGAAAAAAGATTTAGATACCAACGCCTAAACCATATTCATTCCTGTTTTTCATTTCAAAAAGATTGAATGACATACATGGTCAATCTCTTAGGCGACACAAATGCATATCACTTTGCTAGACCCTAACACCTGTCATTTTATTCCAAACTTAGACATCATGGACTTAGGGTGAAGTTGGGCATCATTTACATTTACTATATATATGGACAGGTCAGTCAGACCTCACCATTGATCCATGTAGTAGTAAACATTTGATGTGTGTCTCATAGCATTGTACTGTAAAACACAAACTCAGTTTTCTTTCCAGGGAAGCAAGTTCATTCATACTTTTACAAGCTCGTACTAAAGTCAACTAATACGAACAATTACGCTCAACTAGAAGAACTGCAATCATTGCAAATTTGTACCACTGCTGACTCATGAAAGACTCATGACCATTTGTGGTCATTTGCGTTGCTATTGAAAACCTTGATAAAATATGAATTATTTGCTTTAATGTTAAATTTATAAATGAACATAAATGCACAATTATATATGAATGTTTAATGTTTGTTCTCTTAAATCTTAAAAAAAAAAAGTTGAAGCAACATTGCAACAGTTTTCAATTATGTTTGCCTTGGTTTTTGGTTAACTGCCTTATAGCGCTTTGATTTTTTTATGGAACATAATATTTGGTTAAATCAGGGTAACTACAGTTTTAATCCAAAATGGTTAAAGTTAAGCATTAAACAAAGAATTTTTGACCAATTTAAGCAGACTTGGAAATCAGAAATGGAGAATTCTCCAAAAGCATTATGTTACAAACTATTTAAAGAAAACTTTGAATTTGAAGAATATTTAGATTTATTACCTTATAAAGATAAAATAACGCTATGTAGGTTTAGAACTGGAAATCACCGGTTACCTATAGAAACCGGTAGATGGCGTAAAATTATTAGACAGGAAAGGTACTGTGTACTTTGTAATTCTCATGTGATAGGTGATGAATTTCACTATATTTTAAACTGTACAGCTCTAACAGAAAGTAGAAGAGCTTTTCTTAAACCTTACTATATAAGCCGAGTAAATGTTTTGAAATTCGGCAGTTTATTTATTTCAAAAAATAATCGTGTATTGAAAAAATTGTGTAAATTAATTAGAATTATCAATGTAGAAGTATTTTCTCCTGGTTGATGAATAATCTCTCATTCTTGTTGCTCGTTTTTGTGCAAACTTGTCATGCGCAAAATCTGTATGTTATTGTATGTAAAAATATCTTTCTTTGTACCATTTGCTTGGTTTTATAAGAAATAAAGAATCTTGTTTCAATTTCTATATTGATTGATGTTTTGGGAGGCGACTTTCCTGCTATGGAACTTGCGCCCTCAATTTCTACGGAATCTATAAAATATATAAGTTTCTCACTGAAGGTATCCAGAGAGGGTAATCAAACATTTTGTGACGATGCAAATATCAAACTTTACAATATAAATAAAAATCTTTAACTAATGAATTAAAATAGCAAAAGCTATGTAATTAACAAATATATACTTATTAAGCTTCATGTAAATTATTTAACAAAAAAATACATTAAATAAGAAATTTGGAGTTTAACCAAGGGAGCTAATAATTAAATAATAACACTGTCCGCCACACAGCACTTCGAGGACTCTCCCTCCGGTATCTTTCCTCCCTCTTTTATAGCTGACTATGCGGGGGCAATTCTAATTCTTTGGGGCATTATGATGACCTATAGTTGTTAATTTCTGTGTCATTTAGTCTCTTGTCAATCATAATACATATTCTTTTATATATAGCGATGTGTCGTTATTACGACATAAATTATTTTTTTTGAATGGCCCTTATCGGCTTCCGTACAAAACAGTCTTCAAAGTATTTTGTTTGACGCTGTTGTGATCCGATTGCAGAGCACTACCAAATAATTATAAGGACTTTTTTTTTCTCATTTATTGAAAAATGTATTAACTGAAAAGAACATGAAAGTAATGTTTCATTTTTATAATCTCTATATAAAGGAAACTAATGAGATAATAATGGCAGTTCTTTAAACATTCAATGAATTAAAACTTCCGAGAAAAAAGTGCAAGATACAAACAAACATTTCTTGTATTACATTTTTCTTTTGATCTAAGGTCTTAATGAAAATAATTCTTATGATTTCGATTGATTTCATGATCTTTCTCTGAAAAAAAAATGTCATATAAAATGTTTTTTCTTTTCATATTCAAATAGTTTTTACAATTTGCATCATCATTTTGTAGATGTGGTCTGTTTATTTACCAGCTTTTAAATTTGGAAAACCAAATAGCGTCTGTTCTGTTTGATTCAATTTCGTATGATTGAGTGGTTGGCTAAGTGTAGATAAACTAATTGCCAGACCGTTCAACGGGTTTTCCAAATTATTGGACCGAAGAAAACACTAGGGATCCCCACTGTCAACTGTTAAATTATAAAGGTAAGATTTTTTATTCTCGGGTTTATAACAATAATCTCATCATCATAAACTTTATTGTCATTATTATAATCAGTATCATTATTATCATTATTATCATTATTATCATTATTATTATCATTATTATCATTATTATCATTCTTATTATCATTATTATCATTATTATTATTATTATTATTATTGTTATTATTATTATTATTATATTATTGTCGAGCCTTCGACTTTATTCGAAAAGCGAGACTAAGCGATCCTACATTCCGTCGGCGTCGTCCACAAATATTCACTCTGTGGTTAAAGTTTTTGAAATTTTAATAACTTTCTTAAACAATCCTGGGTTTGTACTAAACTTAGACAGAAGCTTGTTTATGATCATAAGATAGTATCCAGAAGTAAATTTTGTAAAAAAATAAATCCATTTTTTCTGTATTTTACTTTTAAATGGACTTAGTTTTTCTGCGGGGAAACATTACATTTATTAGATTCAAAAACTATCCTGGATTTTTAGCTTGGACAGAAGCTTCTTACAATCAAAAGATAGTATCAAGAGGAATATATTTATTGATTTTTTTCCTCATTTTTGTTGGGCCTGCTATTTACAGCAAAAGTAGGCGAGACACCGGGTTCCGTGGAACCCTTACACATTTTTATTATTATTATAATTATTATTATTATCAATTCACTTTGTGATTCTTATGGACAGCAAATATTATTATTATTATTATTTATTATTATTATTTTTATTATTATTGTATAGCAATATAATATTTCCCACAGAAAGTAACCAACAGTTAGCGTGCAATACATTCCAATGTTGCACTAGTGCAATAAGTCTTCAAAATTCATGATGTCATCTACGTCAAAATCTTAGTTAAAACCAATTTTTACTTTTGAATGTTATATTGCTATACAATAAAAGGGTTATTGCATGAATATTGGGGAATATTGTCCCTCGTAGAACATATATTGCACTCACAAGCTCGTGCATTATAAATTTCTACTCGGGACAAATAACAAATAGGAAGCAAGGAATCTATAAACGCTTGAATTGATAATTTCATCTCAAAGTCACAATAAGGCCTTCAATGCGGGGCAAAAAAAACCCAAAAAAAACAAAAACAAACACACACTTCTTTGCAAGTTAAAAACGGCCCTATAACCAGTTTGAGCGAAATTCTTTGCAAAAATAATTCGGATAGATTTTATGAATATGTAACACCAAAAAATTGGACATGGTAAAAAACATACTGGAAAGAAGTACAAGAGACAAACAAAATAACTCCCATGCAAAAGTGTAAATAATACACTACATGGACTATGCTATGGTAATAAGTTACTGTTCTTTAAATTCAAGATGTATTCAAGACAATTTTCTCTTCAGTTTTCACAAGTTAAAATCCGTCAAACCAGAAAAATGGCTTTTCAAAGATATGTTTTTGAATTTTGATAGCCAAAAGAATACTTATCTTCGCATACATCATGCTGAGGTCTCGAGCTGGCATGTTGACACAATAACTGCTGTAGTCTTTCGTTAATGTATGTATCATTGCCTTTTTGTTACTTATTCTGACATCCAACTTGGAAGTCTTTTAAACTGAGTTCTATTATGTGTATTGCTGTGTTTGTTGTCCCCCTCGAAGCGCGTTACAGGGAATTTGGAAATATCGTGATTCCGTCTGTCCGTCCGTCCGTCTGTCTGTCCATGTGTCCTCGCGTCTATCCATCCGTCCGTTTATCCTTGTGTTTATCCATCCATATGTCCGTTTGTCCGGCCATGTTAACGAACTCTACCTTGATATATCATCAATATCTCGGATAAATGGTGGACGATCGACATTAAAAAAAGAAATATTATGGAAAATGGACTCGTTGGGGCTCTCACGACTACAATTCTTGTCAGAATTTTATAAAAATTAAACTATAGGTTAGGACAAGATCTAAAATGGAGGGCGATTGACTTTACAACTATCTGTAGCCATACAGACATGAGGATTATCAATTCACCATTCTAGGCTATGTCTTTTAACCAAAGATGTCCTAAGATATGATGGCCCTTATGTATATCATAGATTATATCTGGTGCAGAAAAATTGGTACCATTAATGTTATTAATACCACTGGGTCGATGCCTCTGCTGGTGGACTGTTAGTCCCCGAGGGTATCACCAGCCCATTAGCCAGTACTCCGGTACCGTCATGAAAATACGGATTTTTTTGTGTTATTAAATTTGCTGTTACAAAATATTAAAATTATTATAAATTAAGGAATGTATCTCCCTCATGCAAAGCTCTGATTCCTTTCACGGATTTGGCTATACTTTTTGGAACTTTTGGATTATAGCTCTTCATCTTTTATATAAGCTTTGGATTTTACATATATTGGCCACGAGCATCACTGAAGAGACATGTATTGTCGAAATGCGCATCTGGTGCAGAAAAATTGGTACCGTTAATGTTATTATATTCACATTATACATATATTACCTTTCCTTCTTCTACAATGGAAATTGTAGTCGCCGTCAGTTTTTCTATCATGATTTGAATTTTCAATCTGTCGGTCAATACTATATGCATTGTTTTATTACAGATATCTGGGACAACAGAAGATGGTCACACACCTATGGCTGATGCTTGCAATGTTTGTTTATCTGGGGGCAGCTTCTAATGGTAAATAAATACTTTTCATTGCATTTAAGAAACGTTTGCTTTGCTCTATTTTTTTGTCAAATAGTTCTTCACATGTTTCGGTTCTTATATATCCTTTGATTTCAAATATTCCGCTTTGAGTGCAGTTGCTTACATGTATGAAGGAAAATTCAAAATGCGCTTTTGACGCTTAAAATTTATAACGTGTTGTGTTCATTTATTTCTGCAAGAAATCACGTATTGTACAATGTAGTTTTAAATATAAATGCATGATACTGATTGTAATGCTACATATTCATTTTCTATAAAACATTCATCCACATTCCTAGGATACTAATATTTGTCTCCAATATATTTTTATCATTCAGGTAACAATTTTGTCTTTGAGTACGAACATCAAAGGTCAAAACTCTTGATTTTTGTCCTTCATCAGTATGATTCAATGAATTCAACTTCTTCAAAAGTCCGAACTTAATTAGAAGATCATTAATATTTTGAAGTTGAATCATGGATATTTAATCATTCTCAAGTCTAAAGTCAGGGAAAACCCTGTATTTGGTAGTCTAAATTATTACTTCAAATAAAAGTATAAAAACATTGTAACTTGCAATGCTGCTCAAAACAAGACTGCATTATTTGTTATACAGTACATAATATTTTAATAGATACAACTAGGGGATTTAAAAATATTAAAGGACTGTTTGAACAGTACCAATTTATAGCATATAACAAGCTATTTTTTAAGTGGCTACGCAGGTTATTCAGTGTACACCAATTTTAATGTTATTTCTTCATAGACAGAAAGAATATAACAGTCATCCCTTAAGTAAAATACTATGTTCATTCAATAACATTGAATATTTGTGGGTGAAGCTGAGTCGCATTTAGACGTCAAAATGTCTCTCTCTTAAAAATTATGATGTACATGTCACTAAATCAAAGTCAATGCCATATTATATATCATAAAACAATTATCAAGTTAGACCATGTTACCCGATGGAATACGTAATGCATACAAAATGTATAGCCAACATGAAAGTAAGAGGGGAAAAGTGTGAATTATTTCCGCATATCTGTACTTCTTTACTTTTGGTTTGTTGAAATTGCCTTCCTACTATCATTCTATTTTAATGTTTAGCGCAACAAAATGTGAATTTGCATTTTTTTCATTTGAATGATTTAAAAATGCAAAACATTTTAGATTTCAACGAAGCTCTGAAGCAGAGGTTTAAAAGAGCGACACATCCTGGAATACTAATGGAGAAAAAAGAAGCATTAGGTTTCCTACATCACAGGGTAAAGAGAGGACTGGGTGAAGAGTGTAATGAAGGCTGTTCCTGGGAAGAAGTCATCGAGGTCTATGAACCCAACACAGCCCGATCCGTAAGTATAATGGAAAGGGGAGGGGGAGGGGAGGTGTCTTCACCTACACCACAGGGTAAAGAGAGGACCGGATGAGGAATGTAGTGTAATTTTCCTGGGGAGAAGCCATCGAGGTCTATGAACCAAACACAGCCAGATCCGTAAGTATAATGGAAAGGGGAGGGGGAGGGGAGGTGTCTTCACCTACATGACAGGGTAAAGAGAGGACTTGGTTAGGAATGTAATGAAATGTTCCTAGGGAGAAGTCATCGAGGTCTATGAACCAAATACAGCCAGATCTGTACGTATAACAGAAAGGGGAGGGGGAAGGGAGGTGTCTTCGCCTACACCACAGGGTAAAGAGAGGATTGGGTGAGGAGTGTAATGAAGGTTGTTCCTGGGAAGAAGTCATCCAGGTCTATGAACCAAACACAGCCCGATCCGTAAGTATAATGGAAAGGGGAGGGGGAGGTGTCTTCACCTACACCACAGGGTAAAGAGAGGACCGGATGAGGAATGTAGTGTAATTTTCCTGGGGAGAAGCCATCGAGGTCTATGAACCAAACACAGCCAGATCCGTAAGTATAATGGAAAGGGGAGGGGGAGGGGAGGTGTCTTCACCTACATGACAGGGTAAAGAGAGGACTTGGTTAGGAATGTAATGAAATGTTCCTAGGGAGAAGTCATCGAGGTCTATGAACCAAATACAGCCAGATCTGTAAGTATAATGGAAAGGGGAGGGGGAGGGGAGGTGTCTTCACCTACATGACAGGGTAAAGAGAGGACTTGGTTAGGAATGTAATGAAATGTTCCTAGGGAGAAGTCATCGAGGTCTATGAACCAAATACAGCCAGATCTGTAAGTATAATGGAAAGGGGAGGGGGAGGGGAGGTGTCTTCGCCTACACCACAGGGTAAAGAGAGGATTGGGTGAGGAATGTAGTGAAATGTTCCTGGGAAGAAGTCATCGAGGTCTATGAACCAAACACAGCCAGATCCGTACGTATAATGGAAAGGGGAGGGGGAGGGGAGGTGTCTTCGCCTACACCGCAGGGTAAAAAGAGGATTGGGTGAGGAGTGTAATGAAGGTTGTTCCTGGGAAGAAATCATCGAGGTCTATGAACCAAACACAGCCAGATCCGTACGTATAATGAAAAGGGGAGGGGGAGGGGAGGTGTCTTCGCCTACACCACAGGGTAAAGAGAGGATTGGGTGAGGAATGTAGTGAAATGTTCCTGGGAAGAAGTCATCGAGGTCTATGAACTGAACACAGCCAGATCCGTAAGTATTAAGGAACATGTGCACGTTGTTATTGTGCACATGTAAATATTAAGAAATTGCACTAGGCAAAAATACAAGTTATAACATGTACCAAGTATTGGTATGTCTCCAATTGTCTGCTTATCCTACTTGGAACTGCCATCCCGTCTTTCTAAATGTAGAAATCCCTCTTAACTAATATTCTTAAAAATCTGTAATTAATTTTCTGCTTTTTTCAATCAATTGTTGTTTCTGTTCACCTGAGTTAGGGTCGACCATTGATATTATCTGTGTTTGTTTGTATGTGTATGTGTGTGTGTGGTGGGGGAAGGACCGGGGGCTTGATTAATTTTTTTCATGTGTTGTTGAAAAATATCTTGTTCACTTTTGTATAAATTTTTGACCGCATTTGCCGCATGTAATGGTACATACTATTTTTCTTCTTGTCTTGCGCAAATAAAAAATCATTTTCAAAATCCTCCTACATATATATAACAATAAATGATTTTACCATGTTTTGCGGCTTTTAACGTACAGACCTTGAAGTGTTAACTTCATTATGAATGCTCAGATCAAAATGTTTGGAAATAATTCTTAAATGGACGAATCCGAGAGATAAGTTAAGTCAAATGTGACGTAAAACAAACAGCCAAACTATTTAACTTGGCATAAAACAAACAGCTAAACCATTTAACTTGGTATAAAACCAACAGCTCCACCATTTTATTTGGCATAAAACAAACAGCCAAATTATTTATCTTGGCATAAAACAAACAGCCAACCCATTTAACTTGACATATAAAACAAACAGTCAAACCATTTAAATTGGCATAAAACAAACAGTAAATTTGCAACCCATTTTAAACTCGAAAATTGTGCCTCTTTGAGTTATATATTATTTAATCTTAATTAATTTTACGATTTTTTTAAGCAGACAAAACATTTGAATTGTAATTGTTTATCTTTTAAAAATAGCAATAGTCAACCTAATGTATAAGTATTTAGATAGCCTTTCAATGTATTTACAGAAATAGTATTTATTGAACTTGAAATGTGGTCCTTTAAGTTGTCCTGCTGGATGCTATTCGACAAATAACGACTACTCCCACAACAATAACCTGGCTGTCGCATGCTATCGTAAGTATCTTCTTCTTCTTTGGATCTTTACACCCTGTATAGCTTATAGGGTAACCATACTTTCGTATGTCGATCAGTTCCGCCAGAAGTATCGAATTGTATAATACAACTGTCGCGTGCTATCGTAAGTATCGAATTGTATAATACAACTATCGCATGCTATCGTAGCAGCGAGTTATAGATTGTTGTATATCAGACTTGACACATTCATGCTATCGTTTATATAGAAACAAGTCCTCATGACAGATAGCACAGTTCTGTCATTTCGAGTTGAGCTTTATTTTCCAGTAACTTATCATATTCTGTCTATCTTATATCTGAGACAAGCCTATGTTTATATAACAGCAGAAGTATTCTTCTTTCCAATAAAAATCGTAAGCATTACATTTAAAAAAAAAATGAAATGCTATATTTTCGGCGGGCCTTATCCTGTATTGCAGCATGTGTGTACTCATGATTGTGTTCATTAAATGTCTTAGTCCATTTTCTAGACAAAACACTACATTATTGTATAGGACAGAAAGTTGCACTGAAATAGAGGGTACTGTAAATAAGTTAATTTAAATCAATGTTTGAATGATAAAATTTCCATATAGTCAAGTTGGACAAGTATTTGCAGTTTATTTAAGTCCAGTTTTGACCCTAAAAAAACAAAGTCAACAGAAAAGCATAATTTTACAATATGTATAAGAATTAGAGATGTCTAATCCAAGATAACTCTGGTTAATTTTCCCAACATTCATTATGTATAATTTCGGTTTTCATTTATAGTCTTTTTCAAAAAAAATCAAAAACGTTTTATTGTAGGTTCCAATTATAATTTTTTCACTAAAGCATTTGGATTAAGTTTAAAGTTTCTGGATTAAAGTGGTGGCTCAGGTGTTCTGTTTTTGTGTTTGTGCGTATGTGTGTAATTGCTGGAGGGTATTCTGGAGGTATTGTTTCTCTTGAAAATATATATTTTTTTAATTCCTTATGTTGGTATATAGCCGTATACTAAACATAACAAAACAAAATAAAAAAAATGAAATTATAGATATACATGAATGTCTTAAATAAACCAATAAAAATTGCTTTTATTAATTTTGTAGCAATTTAAAACTGAATAAAATAAATAGACATAAAAATGAAATTATGACTCTGTTCAAGGTATAGACAATCAACACATTGACTTTTTGTGAATTGAACTTAGTACAAAGAAATTTAACTCTTAAAAACACATGACACGAATCTGTGCTCCACCTGCAATGACGATTCTTAATATCATTGTAACCAACAAATGTAAGTCTATACCTTACCTCTTACCTCTGTATCTTTAACCCCCTTTGTAGAGGAACCATACGCTAGTATGTATAACTTGTGGCTTTCTAATATACAGTGATGCCTCCACCAAATGCTTTGCAGTGCTGAGACTATATACACAGTGAGATCCTATCCACACACAATTATATTACAATTCCGTTATCCTGTATTTACAATGTTTCTGTGTTGATTAAAAGTCATGTCACATACTTTAAAATTCCTCTCTTTCTTTATATATACACTGGTATCACATTTATACCCCTAACCGATAGATGTATTCTTTAAAAATTAGTATCGATCTTTAAAAATATCAACAGCACTATTCCATAATTGCAGTAAAAACGGTAAAAAGATAAAAGAATGATGAATGCCTCTTCCTCATGAATTAAAAGTTGTATTACAAAGTAATTGTCTAAAAGTTATATTCATTTCTTCTAAAAGGTCCTTCATGTATTGTTTAAAATTCTGTTTTCTATATATAATCTAAAATATTTTCACTTTAAGATCGCACACTTTAAAAAAAATCACATCACTAGCATAACTTAAGTATGTATATATATATGCTAAAAAAGGTTCGTTATGTTATTGTAAAATTGATTAGTTTCTTCTTTTTACTGTGGAAGGGATTATCTTTTCCTTTTTTAGAGTCATAATTATTAAAATTATCATCCACATACTATTTTATAGCGGGCTATATGTAACTGGTATATCAAGCATCTAGTAAGGCGTTCTACTTTTGCTACACTGGCTGGAGAGAGTTTCCTTGATGTTGCTAACGGTGTGATGTCCAGAATTATTTGTAACTTTTCACTGTCCAATAGTTCATTAAATTTAATTCCAAGACTGTTAAGTACATCAACTGTTTCTAGAAGTATCTTGTTCCTGATATTTCGGAGTTGTATGCAGTGTAGTATGAAATGAGTCACAGTTTCATCATCCTTTGAGCATAGCAGGCACTTCGGATCGGTTTCATCCTTATACATTTTTATTGGCTTACTTTGTAGAATATATGATCCAGTAAGCAGTTTTAGTTTAACTGGTAGTCTTGCCGTATCTATGGCTGAGTGGCAGTTAATTCTGAATAGAGGATGAATTTTACCTTTGTCAAGGTTTCCCGTTGTAAGATGGTCTAGTCCTTTATACAGTGGCAGCAGTTGCACTATTGACTTGCTCCAGTAATTATGCACTGTTCTCTTGATGTTTGAGGTCCACAAGGATTTTTTGACAGGGTGGTCCATGTACCATATAGCTTCTTGCAGATTGTCTTCCTGAGCATATGTTTTATGGCTACGAACCAACTAGCACTTTGGTTGTTTTTTACGGTTAGTTGTCGTCTAGCTAGCGATTTTTCCATACTTTCTTCATGCTGGTTGCAGATGTTGTTGAAGAGTCCAAGTGCTCGGATATGTATTTGGGCTTCTACTGGCAATATTCCGGTTAAGATGTTGATAGTTATATCTGCTACGCAAGTTGGTAATGAAAGTATTTGCTTGAGTAGCTTTTTTTGGAAATTTTCGATTAGTGCCAACGAGCTTGTTGTAGGTAGTATTAGCTCCAGGCCATAGAGAAGTACTGGGGATACATATATTTTGTACAGATGTACCATTGTCTCTACATCTAATCCATTATAGCCGTGAAACCCTCCTCCCAGGAGGCTATATGCGCTTCTCCTCGCTTTTTTTATATTTTCCTCCACATTAGCAGTCGTGTTTTCTTTTAATGACGTGGTTCTGATGATTCCCAAGTGTGTGGCACTTCTCACTGATGGCATTTCGTGTTGTCCCATGGTAAGGGATGTTGCTACAGGATCCCGTTTTTGTTTCCTGTTGGTAATGGTAAGTACCACACTTTTTGCAGGTTGTAATTGGTAGCCTTCCATGTATGCATAATCACATGCCATGTTTATAAGCAATTGTGCTTGGTCTGGTTCCTCGCTAATTAGTGCGACGTCATCTGCACAAGCAGTACTGTTTACGCTTATGTTTCCAATTCTATATCCTGCATCAGTTGTGTCATACATGTTCAGCAGCTGGTTGATGTATAATTTGTAGAGGTTGGTGCTAAGTATACCTCCTTGTCGCACTCCCTGGTTTACATCGAATGGCTGAGAGATGTTTCCTTCCCATTTAATAGCACTTTTAGCATTTTTGTGGAGATCTTTGATCAGTCCCCAGTGTCCATCGTCGATTCCTGCTAAAAAGACCCTCCTGAGCATGTGACTATGGATGACAGTGTCAAAGGCAGCTTTTGCGTCTAAGAGTACCAGTTGGAAAGTTGTGTTGTTGTCGTTGGATTCTCTGTAACTTTCTTCAATTGGCAGTGCGGAGTTCATAGGTGACGATCCTGCAGTGAAACCTCTCTGTCTTTTATTTTGTGTTGCAAGTACTTTGTTGTTTGTACGCTCTTTGATGACTGTTTCGATTATTTTGCCAATGACTGGTAGAACTGTAATTCCTCTATAGTTGGCTGCTTGCTGCCTTGTTCCTTTATTTTTAAAAACCGGTGTCAGGAGTCCCATTTTAAGTGATGCTGATACACTTCCGTGCTTGAAGATACATCCCACAAGTGTGACTAAAGTTGTTTCCATTTCAGATTCTGCATGGGTAATATGTTCGATGGTTATACCTTGGAAATCTGCTGATTTTCCTCTGTTTATCGATCTGATGGCGTTTGTAATTTCGATGTGCGTGACGTTACTGATGTTATTTCGTTGCACAAGCCTGTTTATAGTCTGAATATCATCTTTAACTTGGTTATGATATGCACTATCTATGTCCGTCTGGTTATTGAATGTTGCAAGGTTTCTAAAGTGTTCCTCAAATCCTGTGATGATATTTTCACTCTGCATGTATTTGACTCCGTTAACCTCTAGCTCCGTGATTACAACATTTCATTTCTTCCTGTTGTTACGTACGAGTTGGTGGAACATTTTTGTATCTTTTACTCTTGTTTTTAGAATAGTTTCCTTCTCCTTGTCTCTTATTTTAGCAATCTCTATTCTTACTGAACGACGAAAGTCCTTCTTTGTTTGATTTTTCTTCTGGAGCATTATGTTGCTTTTGTTGTTGGGTCTCCCATGGTGTTTCCAAACATTATATTTTTGTCTTGCTATTTTCAACGCTATTTGTATTTCGGGCGTCCACACTTTTAATTTTGGCTTTGCATTGAATTTTGCCTTTGATGACGATGTTAGTTTAGCTGTTTCCTTTAAGAGTTCGCATAATTTGGATGTAGCTTGCTCAATTTCTGCTTCTTTCATATTTTCTCTTATTTGAAGGCTGTCTATATGTTTATTGATGTAAGCAGAATACCATTCTTTGTCTACTTTGTCCCAGTTAATTCTTTTTGTAATTTTGTTGCTATTTTGCGCATGACTGTTATTTAAGCTTTCATAAATGAATTTGGTACTCATACGAATTGGGTGATGATCGGATGTGTTTTCTGTCACGTGGTTGAGTACTTGTTTGTTGTCAAATTCATTTTCTGGCAGGTTGTGCAGAAAATAGTCTATTTCTGATGATTCCTGTCCGAGTGAGTTAACAAAGGTTCTTTCTTTATTATCGTATTTCAAGTTGCATTCCTTTATGAAATCACGGAGATAGAGGTTGCGCTTCGTGCCTGATTGTATATTTAGATCTTCATTTAGGTCGCCTCCTATGATGATTTTGTGTGTTTCATTATACTTTTGATATAATTCGTATAGTTGATCGATAACATCTTGGTATTCGGCCTGATGATTTTTACTTCCTTTTGCTGGCAAATAGACTGATGTTAGTATAATGTTTGGATTGTTGCTTTCCCTTATTTCTACACACTGTATCCTTTCTGACCCTAGTTCGATTGGCCTTATCATGTGGTCGATTTCTTTCTTCCACAAGATTGCCACTCCTCCATATCCTCGGGGCATACATATCGGTAACAGTGGTTCATTTATATATCGACTCCTTTGCCTATGTAATTTATATTTTCGTGAATTTCAGCAAGAAGATGAATCTGTGTTTGAAATAGCCAATGTTCCTGAATAAGTATTAAGTCGTTTGATTGTAGAAGTTTGTGTATAATTGGGCCACAGGTTTTAATGTTTTTGCAGTTGAACGAAATTAGATGCAATTGAGAACTCTCTGGTGTTTTGACGCTTGAATTGTTGGTTACATATGGCTTGGGTTGAGGCTCCGTAATACTAAAAAAGGCTGTTGAACTGGGGTTTGTGTAGTATTCCTTAGGATTATACGGGATAGTGACAGCTAATGAATTCTAAGTTAACCCATAGTGAAATATATCGGAAAAATGCACAAACTTGGCTACTTGATTTTCATATCTCATAATTAACGTGTTTACACATTAATAGAATATGGTTGTTAAACATTATAAACCTCTAAAAGACACAATATATGACTTCGTATGCTTGCATCAATTTAACTTACCTAATGCTACATTTATATTTATTAAAAGGCTAAATATTACGACTTTGTTTACATTTAATCCATGTTGGAAAAGTTTTAGAATTATCACAAATTCGGGTTAAGATTTGACTTATTAACACTATCCAGATATTGTCAGGTAATATGCTGCTCGGTGATCCTCAACTTGAAGTTTAGTACATTCAAGTTCTTTGGGTTTGTGAATTCTTCTTCGGTATTAGTTTTCACCGGAAGTCATCTCTTGCGGGGTATCGCAAATCATGAAATGCAGACGATTTTTTCTGGAGTATGATTATTACATGTGTAACAGAGGATAAGTTACACAAGTGCATAATTACTCAAAAAAGTATAACGCCAGGTTATTTTTTCCTGCTTAATTTAAATGCTCTTAGTCATTGTTAGTTGTGTATCTAAAAACTCACACTTGTTTCTATCCATGGGATGACCATGGGATGACATGGATGAGTCGACCCATTTATATATCAAGGTATATTTACGAACAACTATATTTGGTATGTGTGTTCCTTTACAGTCGGAAACCAGGTTGAAATAGAACAAAAGAATCGAAGCTCTTTATTAGAGAAGGCGATAAATGTTTACTGTGTTGTTTATACTATAGTGACAATTTTTTTAAAAGTTAATAGAAACAAACAAAACTGCAATTTTCTTCTCAATTACGAGGTGTTTTATTTCAAAGTTCAAAGTAGGAATAGTTCATACATCGTCTCGCTTCAGATTCTATCATTTTTATATATTAAAGCTACAGGTTGACTTTATAACACAAAAAAATAACAGTACTAAAAGATGAAATAAATGGGTCAAGTGAAATACCTATCTAATGAGTCTGTTGTTTTAGTTGGATTCTGTTAACGTTAATTGCCTATGAACATGATGAAGAGAAGAATTTTATAAGCCTGAAAGCAATTTTAATAGGCAATGTTCTAGTACTTTGGTTAAGCCTGAAGACTGAGTAGATAGCAAATTAATTTATTTAAGCTAAATTTGAGTAACTTAATAAATATAGTATTAAAGAAAGCAGTGGGAAGATAACATTTGAAGTCTCACATATTCAGAACCAGTAACAACATTTTGGGATTGACCAGTAAAAAGGCAATGATGATTGAAAGATTGTGTTTATATATGCCAAATAAAAATTACAAATGTATATATATATCACAGACACTATGCCTACATGTATGGATGACAAAATGTTTATATTATTTTTAGCTCATTGTGATCGAAAAGGAAACCCATCTGCATGTGAAATATATTATAGTGATGATGTCCAAATCACATGAGCAGGAGATATACGACAGGGTACTGGTACATGTGCTTCTGTTGACGTTTGTAGTGGCTGTAACGATGGCTTCTACAGCGGAGATAAATACTGTTATAGTAAGTACTTGTCAGTAACAATGTAATATACGACAGGGTACTGGTACATGTGCTTCTGTTGACGTTTGTAGTGGCTGTAACGATGGCTTCTACAGCGAAGATAAATACTGTTATAGTAAGTACTTGTCAGTAACAATGTAATATACGACAGGGTACTGGTACATGTGCTTCTGTTGACGTTTGTAGTGGCTGTAACGATGGCTTCTACAGCGGAGATAAATACTGTTATAGTAAGTACTTGTCAGTAACAATGTAATATACGACAGGGTACTGGTACATGTGCTTCTGTTGACGTTTGTAGTGGCTGTAACGATGGCTTCTACAGCGGAGATAAATACTGTTATAGTAAGTACTTGTCAGTAACAATGTAATATACGACAGGGTACTGGTACATGTGCTTCTGTTGACGTTTGTAGTGGCTGTAACGATGGCTTCTACAGCGGAGATAAATACTGTTCTAGTAAGTACTTGTCAGTAACAATGTAATATACGACAGGGTACTGGTACATGTGCTTCTGTTGACGTTTGTAGTGGCTGTAACAATGGCTTCTACAGTGGAGATAAATACTGTTATAGTAAGTACTTGTCAGTAACAATGTAATATACGACAGGGTACTGGTACATGTGCTTCTGTTGACGTTTGTAGTGGCTG
This sequence comes from Mytilus trossulus, assembly GCF_036588685.1. Lineage (NCBI taxonomy): Eukaryota > Metazoa > Mollusca > Bivalvia > Mytilida > Mytilidae > Mytilus > Mytilus trossulus. Next base: position 28,503,621 of record NC_086381.1, read on the forward strand.
TAACGATGGCTTCTACAGTGGAGATAAATACTGTTATAGTAAGTACTTGTCAGTAACAATGTAATATACGACAGAGTACTGGTACATGTGCTTCTGTTGACGTTTGTAGTGGCTGTAACGATGGCTTCTACAGTGGAGATAAATACTGTTATAGTAAGTACTTGTCAGTAACAATGTAATATACGACAGGGTACTGGTACATGTGCTTCTGTTGACGTTTGTAGTGGCTGTAACGATGGCTTCTACAGCGGAGATAAATACTGTTATAGTAAGTACTTGTCAGTAACAATGTAATATACGACAGGGTACTGGTACATGTGCTTCTGTTGACGTTTGTAGTGGCTGTAACGATGTCTTCTACAGCGGAGATAAATACTGTTATAGTAATTACTTGTCAGTAACAATGTAATATACGACAGGGTACTGGTACATGTGCTTCTGTTGACGTTTGTAGTGGCTGTAACGATGGCTTCTACAGCGGAGATAAATACTGTTATAGTAAGTACTTGTCAGTAACAATGTAATATACGACAGGGTACTGGTACATGTGCTTCTGTTGACGTTTGTAGTGGCTGTAACTATGGCTTCTACAGTGGAGATAAATACTGTTATAGTAAGTACTTGTCAGTAACAATGTAATATACGACAGAGTACTGGTACATGTGCTTCTGTTGACGTTTGTAGTGGCTGTAACGATGGCTTCTACAGCGGAGATAAATACTGTTATAGTAAGTACTTGTCAGTAACAATGTAATATACGACAGGGTACTGGTACATGTGCTTCTGTTGACGTTTGTAGTGGCTGTAACGATGGCTTCTACAGCGGAGATAAATACTGTTATAGTAAGTACTTGTCAGTAACAATGTAATATACAACAGGGTACTGGTACATGTGCTTCTGTTGACGTTTGTAGTGGCTGTAACGATGGCTTCTACAGCGGAGATAAATACTGTTATAGTAAGTACTTGTCAGTAACAATGTAATATACGACAGAGTACTGGTACATGTGCTTCTGTTGACGTTTGTAGTGGCTGTAACGATGGCTTCTACAGCGGAGATAAATACTGTTATAGTAAGTACTTGTCAGTAACAATGTAATATACGACAGGGTACTGGTACATGTGCTTCTGTTGACGTTTGTAGTGGCTGTAACGATGGCTTCTACAGCGGAGATAAATACTGTTATAGTAAGTACTTGTCAGTAACAATGTAATATACGACAGGGTACTGGTACATGTGCTTCTGTTGACGTTTGTAGTGGCTGTAACGATGGCTTCTACAGCGGAGATAAATACTGTTCTAGTAAGTACTTGTCAGTAACAATGTAATATACGACAGGGTACTGGTACATGTGCTTCTGTTGACGTTTGTAGTGGCTGTAACAATGGCTTCTACAGTGGAGATAAATACTGTTATAGTAAGTACTTGTCAGTAACAATGTAATATACGACAGGGTACTGGTACATGTGCTTCTGTTGACGTTTGTAGTGGCTGTAACGAGGCTTCTACAGTGGAGATAAATACTGTTATAGTAAGTACTTGTCAGTAACAATGTAATATACGACAGAGTACTGGTACATGTGCTTCTGTTGACGTTTGTAGTGGCTGTAACGATGGCTTCTACAGTGGAGATAAATACTGTTATAGTAAGTACTTGTCAGTAACAATGTAATATACGACAGGGTACTGGTACATGTGCTTCTGTTGACGTTTGTAGTGGCTGTAACGATGGCTTCTACAGCGGAGATAAATACTGTTATAGTAAGTACTTGTCAGTAACAATGTAATATACGACAGGGTACTGGTACATGTGCTTCTGTTGACGTTTGTAGTGGCTGTAACGATGTCTTCTACAGCGGAGATAAATACTGTTATAGTAATTACTTGTCAGTAACAATGTAATATACGACAGGGTACTGGTACATGTGCTTCTGTTGACGTTTGTAGTGGCTGTAACGATGGCTTCTACAGCGGAGATAAATACTGTTATAGTAAGTACTTGTCAGTAACAATGTAATATACGACAGGGTACTGGTACATGTGCTTCTGTTGACGTTTGTAGTGGCTGTAACGATGGCTTCTACAGTGGAAATAAATACTGTTATAGTAAGTACTTGTCAGTAACAATGTAATATACGACAGAGTACTGGTACATGTGCTTCTGTTGACGTTTGTAGTGGCTGTAACGATGGCTTCTACAGCGGAGATAAATACTGTTATAGTAAGTACTTGTCAGTAACAATGTAATATACGACAGGGTACTGGTACATGTGCTTCTGTTGACGTTTGTAGTGGCTGTAACGATGGCTTCTACAGCGGAGATAAATACTGTTATAGTAAGTACTTGTCAGTAACAATGTAATATACAACAGGGTACTGGTACATGTGCTTCTGTTGACGTTTGTAGTGGCTGTAACGATGGCTTCTACAGCGGAGATAAATACTGTTATAGTAAGTACTTGTCAGTAACAATGTAATATACGACAGAGTACTGGTACATGTGCTTCTGTTGACGTTTGTAGTGGCTGTAACGATGGCTTCTACAGCGGAGATAAATACTGTTATAGTAAGTACTTGTCAGTAACAATGTAATATACGACAGGGTACTGGTACATGTGCTTCTGTTGACGTTTGTAGTGGCTGTAACGATGGCTTCTACAGCGGAGATAAATACTGTTATAGTAAGTACTTGTCAGTAACAATGTAATATACGACAGGGTACTGGTACATGTGCTTCTGTTGGACGTTTGTAGTGGCTGTAACGATGGCTTCTACAGTGGAGATAAATACTGTTATAGTAAGTACTTGTCAGTAACAATGTAATATACGACAGGGTACTGGTACATGTGCTTCTGTTGACGTTTGTAGTGGCTGTAACAATGGCTTCTACAGTGGAGATAAATACTGTTATAGTAAGTACTTGTCAGTAACAATGTAATATACGACAGAGTACTGGTACATGTGCTTCTGTTGACGTTTGTAGTGGCTGTAACGATGGCTTCTACAGTGGAGATAAATACTGTTATAGTAAGTACTTGTCAGTAACAATGTAATATACGACAGGGTACTGGTACATGTGCTTCTGTTGACGTTTGTAGTGGCTGTAACAATGGCTTCTACAGTGGAGATAAATACTGTTATAGTAAGTACTTGTCAGTAACAATGTAATATACGACAGGGTACTGGTACATGTGCTTCTGTTGACGTTTGTAGTGGCTGTAACGATGGCTTCTACAGCGGAGATAAATACTGTTATAGTAAGTACTTGTCAGTAACAATGTAATATACGACAGGGTACTGGTACATGTGCTTCTGTTGACGTTTGTAGTTGCTGTAACGATGGCTTCTACAGCGGAGATAAATACTGTTATAGTAAGTACTTGTCAGTAACAATGTAATATACGACAGAGTGCTGGTACATGTGCTTCTGTTGACGTTTGTAGTGGCTGTAACGATGGCTTCTACAGCGGAGATAAATACTGTTATAGTAAGTACTTGTCAGTAACAATGTAATATACGACAGAGTACTGGTACATGTGCTTCTGTTGACGTTTGTAGTGGCTGTAACGATGGCTTCTACAGCGGAGATAAATACTGTTATAGTAAGTACTTGGCAGTAAACCATGGAGGGAGAGTTGTCTCATTAGCACTCATACCACAGCTTCTTATATCTATGTATAAGTGTTGGATTTTAATAATGTGACAATTTATATAAGTTGGGTGCATTTTTTGGTGAGCAAAGCATGTTTATTGTTATTTTGTATTGGAATGTAAGCTGTGAATTTGATATTCATTATCTGTCTTTTGAAGAGATTTTGAATTCCTATATATATAATTTATATTGATAAAATAAAAGAAAACCATATATATATTTATTTTATTCCTGTGACCAAGCACTTTTGGTCAAAATTATTTATAGAATAAGTTCATCATGTTCATATTAAATTATATTTCACAAAATTTCAAAAGTAAAACTATTGGAGGGAATTGTAGTAAACTTTTCAGCAAACCATATTGATGGGAGGGTCAGGGATGAATTAATTATTAGTTGATGGGAGGACCAGGGATAAATTAATTATTTGTTGATGGGAGTGTCAGGACTGAATAATTTGTTGATTGGAGTGTCAGGGATGAATAATTTGTTGATGGGAGTGTCAGGGATGAATAATTTGTTGATGGATGGGAGGATCAGGGATGAATTAATTATTTGTTGATGGGAAGGTCAGGATAAATAATTTGTTGATGGGAGTGTCAGGGATTAATAATTTGTTGATGGATGGGAGGATCAGGGATGAATTAATTATTTGTTGATGGGAGGGTCAGGATAAATAATTTGTTGATGGGAGTGTCAGGGATGAATAATTTGTTAATGGTTGGGAGGATCAGGGATGAATTAATTATTTATTGATGGGAAGGTCAGGATAAATAATTTGTTGATGGGAAGGTCAGGATAAATAATTTGTTGATGGGAGTTTCAGAGATGAATTATTAATTTGTTGATGGGAGGGTCAGAGATGAATTAATCATTTGTTAATGGGAGGGTCGGGGATGAATAATTGTAACTGTGGTAATGGTAATATTTGCTTTGTTCTTTCAGTGTGTGGAAAGATTGATAAATGTTTGTATAGAAAGTGTACTGATAACAACCAGAATCTAAAATGTGCCTGGTGTGAAGGAGAGATAGCAGATAGGCCATACTGGAAAGCTTATACAGGAGACGCAGATGCCAGTTATCTTGTCAAAGTAAGACATGAAATACATTATTAACTTATATTTACTAATTTAGGGGCCAGCTGAAGGACACCTCCAGGTGTGGGAGTTTTCACTGCATTGAAGACACATTAGTGGTCTTCGGCTGTTGTCTGCTCTATGGTTGGGTTGTTGTCTTGTTGACACATTCCCCATTTCCCTTCTCAATTTTATGAATACCATTTTTGACATTGACATTGACATTATTTCATTTTACTGGTTCAATTCTGACATAGGAATTGATTGAAATTTCACAAGTCTGCAAAGGTACCTTTAACAGAAAATGTGCTTGACATGTGAGAGGTAATGCTTATTCTGTGATTAAATTTTGTATTTTACAGAGACCTGTTCCTGGAGAACAGATAGTACCAGGTGTTACCCAGGAACATGCACAGATGAATTAGCTGCTAATTGCCTGTGTGCAGACAATTTTTCTGGTACACATTGTGAAAATAGTAAGTAAAGATTTATAATTTGTAATTGGTACTTTTTGGAGTAGTTATTTTAAGGTTTCTGGTCCAACTCGCAGTTTGATAAGATCGAGTAACACAGTAAACTTTTTTATGGACATGTACAACACTTACAAGGTGAAGCAAAATATGATAGTACAATTTAGTTATATGTGGTGCTTGATTACTGGCTAGCTAATAAAGGAATCTAATAAGTTGAAATTGTCAACTGTAAATTTGGAAATAATTGCAACCATTTATTATTTATTCTAATGCAATTAGTTTGTAACGATAATTTTCATTGGACGTTGACAAATATTTTGAGGGGTTAGATTCCACGTTCTACCAGTCCGTAACTAAGAAAGCCACCATTTTGAATTCCGATTTTATTAGGGTATGTAATTTCTAAAAAAATAAACAAGATAGTTACATTTGGAGCCTCAAAATCTTCTTTTTGTCTATATTGAAACCTTTTTGAAGCGTACGAAAAGTAAAAATACGTTTAGTATGTATGTTTTACGTCCAGAGTATACACATGACGTCACATTGCTTAGATGCTAAAGACAATGCAACAGTTTCGCGGACTTTTTCATTTATGGCATTTTTAAGCCAAAATATTTGTTAAACGAAATTTATTTTAATATGTGGCATTAGAATGGAGATAACTGTATTGTATTTCAAGCTTGGCCTTCGTAAAACTTGATTTTACTGTCGCAAATATCCGTTTACCTATCTCCGCTCCGCGTCGCTAGGTAAACTCAATTTGCGACAGTAAAATCTGCGTTTTACGAAGGCCAAGCTTAAAATACAATACAGTTATCTCCTAATTCTATGGTTTACTGTTAGGCTATTCAAAAAATAATATGTAGATTTAAGATCTCTAAAGGACCTTCAATTTTTTAGCTCACCTGGCCCGAAGGGCCAAGTGAGCTTTTCCCATCACTTTGCGTCCGTCGTCCGTCGTCCGTCGTCCGTCGTCGTTAACTTTTACAAAAATCTTCTCCTGAAACTACTGGGCCAAATTGAACCAAACTTGGCCACAATCATCATTGGGGTATCTAGTTTAAAAAATGTGTGGCGTGACCCGGTCAATCAACCAAGATGGCCGCCACGGCTAAAAATAGAACATAGGGGTAAAATGCAGTTTTTGGCTTATAACTCAAAAACCAAAGCATTTAGAGCAAATCCAACATGGGGTAAATTTATTAATCAGATCAAGATCTAATTTTCAGATGAATCTGACAACCCATTGTTGGGTTGCTGCCCCTGAATCGGTAATTTTAAGGAAATTTTGCTGTTTTTGGTTATTATCTTAAATTTTATTATAGATAGAGATAAACTGTAAACAGCAATTATGTTCAGCAAAGTAAGATTTACAAATAAGTCAACATGACCGAAATGGTCAATTGACCCCCTAAGGAGTTATTGTCCTTTATAGTCAATTTTTAACAATTTTCATAAAATTTGTAAATTTTTATTAACATTTTTCACTGAAACTACTGGGCCAAGTTCATTATAGATAGAGATAAATGTAAGCAGCAAGACTAGTAAAGTAAGATTTACAAACACATCACCATCACCAAAACACAATTTTGTCATGAATCCATCTGCTTCCTTTGTTTAATATTCATAGACCAAGGTGAGCGACACAGGCTCTTTGGAGCCTCTAGTTTTGGATTAAAATTTGTATATCTGTACCTTTCCAAAACATTGCAATATAAATAATTATGAATTACACAACCTAGGGTTTTGAGTAGGATTCTACGTGGGCGAGACCCAAATCCTCATATTTCAAAATTTTGTTAAGTCCAACCAGTGAATTGATCTAATTTTCTGAATTTTAGGTAAACACCAACCAAAGTTAGATACTTCAAACAGAATCAATTATGAAATTAAGACAGTTTTGAAAATTTCATTGTGCATTATAATTTTTGTTGTAAGCAACATCAGCAATATTCAAGCAATAATATTTATATGATGCAACATCATTTCTGCTTTTTTCAAAAGGTATGGTTAAGAAGGTGGAAATGTCCTTTTTACTTTTGCTTTATAATAATCCATTTTACCATTTACAGTTGATGAAGCACCACCTATACTGGAAAATCATGGTCAATTTTTTGATAGCATACAAAAAATGATAAAGATAGAAAATGACCCCAATCACATCACCGATGGTCATCCCATTGTATGGACCAACTTTATCATGTTTGGTCTGTCTGAGACTGTAATGTCAGCTAAATATTTACAGCCAAATGTTGGACTTGATGCAGACCACTATGTCAGGGATTTCAAAGTTGGTTTAGTCGAGATGAAGACAACATTAAAATTTTATAGAGGTACAGTACCTTATTTTTGCATAATTCCTTCCCCACATTAGAGTTAAAAGGGTAAACAAGTACTTTCTGAAGTTAATATTTTAATTTTGTAATTTTTACAAATTTTCCTATATATATTCCCAGTACTTTTTTGGAACCCTTTTAATTTTTACAAATATATTGTTCCTGGATGATTTCATGAATTTCTTTGTTTTGAATGCTTTGATACCAAATTGTATGGAGTGAACAAGGCTAAATGAGAGAATATTTATTTGAGTATACTGTTGACTGTATGTTTACCAATTATCATAGAACGTTTTTTTTATATTCTGAAAAAAAATATGTCAACACCTCTATTTTCCCTATCATTTCATTGATAGTGGTCTCTTTTACATACCTGTTTAAAAGTAAAATTTTCAGCTTAAATGGTCCGTGACCCCCTATTTTTTTTTACCAATTTGATTCATTTTCTTTAAAGAATGAAATAACAAAAAATACAACACTTTTGATAGAAACTTCGAATACGCCCAAGCCACCTTAAGGTCTTCGTCTTTTTATATTTCAACTGTATACCAAACATAAGTTCAATGTCTTCAGCTATGTATTCCTCTTTCCTCCTTAGATCATTCGTAAGGTGTTATATTACCTGATGTTTAAGGGGGGAAATACTGTATCACCACAGAAGAAATTGCTTTACTGTTCAAAATAATCTATATCATACATACCTGTATTAAGTTTGTCAGTTATTTAACTGTAAAATGAGAAGAAATAAAGATTATTTATATAAGATAAGGTAAGTGGTAGATTGAAGTTGAAAATACTACAGAGAAAATCCTTGATGCAAAGGCTTTTCAGTCTGTGATTTAAGATCTGAACAAACTAGGTTTCATTATAGAGGCATGATTGATATATAGTTTACACTGGGTGGTTAAAGTAATGATTAATGTAATTTCTTTTCAGTTTGTTGAGACCTACAACACCTTTGGTAGCCACACAGTCACTGGAGATGGAACCTATTATTTTACTGTTGTGGCCTATAACCGTGCCCTGGACCCTTCAGACCCAGTGTGTTCTGACGGTGTTACTATAGACAGTTCTGTACCAGGAGTTAAAGAGGTGATTGTCAACGCTGCAGTGATTTCTGGTGGCCTAGTCACAGATGTCAGTCAGACGAATTACTATGTCCTTGGGTCAGATCGTGTACGGAGGTTGATTAAAAATCATACTGCTGACTGTGTGTAAGTATTTACAATATATATCAGATTCATTCCTACAATTAGCCTTTTTATTCTATAAAAATAAAGGCATTTGAATACTTCAGTACTACAAGATTTGTTATATGAATTGTCCTGATGATGCCCAGTAATCATGATATTTTCTTCTATAGTTTGTATTATTAAGTTTGTGTATCAGACATTCGTACCGTCCTGTCATTTATAACAGTGTTCATCTGTTTTGATTTTCAATACACCTTATCGCTATTAGCCTACTCGGCTGGCTGACCTGGCCACTTGACGCACACAACAATCATTTTTCCATTGTGGTGTCAGATATTTTGTTTTATGACGTCAAAATTGTACTGGAACCTTTGTGATATCCAATAATGGCGGACAAATAGCGATAAGGTGTATTAATACTTTAGGCTTGCAACAAGAATATAATTTTATTTGAATGAGAATGTTTATGAGATCTCTTTAAAATGCAGGTTAAGCTTAAGCATTGCATTTATAATTAATGGTTTTTTTTTGTGATTGACAGCAGTAAAGCCACTACATTGAGTGATATTGACCTTTACCCTCAACAGAGATTTGACAACAATGACAGCTTGATAGAAGTAGATGGCAATGTATTCTGCAGTAATACATCAAGTGCACCTAGCAATATTGGTTTGAGTTTATCTAAAGCGTCTCCGGTATGTATTCAAGTGATCTAGAATTATAGGTCTAAGTTTGTCTAAAGCGTCTCTGGTATGTATTCAAGTGTTCTAGAAGAATAGGTCTAAGTTTGTCTATAGCCTCTCTTGTATGTATGCAAATGCAACCACCCATATTGGTCTAATTTGGACTTTTTTTCCTGTCATGTAGTTAGGAACATCTAGCAGTAAGAGTTTAGGTTTGCCTAAAACTTCTGTGGTATGTAATTAAGTGCACCCACATTACTAACTATAACTGAAAAAAAATTATATCTATAAAGAAATTGCTTTGAAATGTTATGTTCATCATTTCATCAACCAAATGTTAACATGCTCATACTGTTTTTCCCTCCTTGCCGAATATATAAGGCCTATTAAGGTGGTACCCAACACCTTCACTAAAATTAATTTGGCTCGTTTCATTTTCATAAAATTTTGACAAAGTATTGACTTTGACCCTTTGACAAAAATAAAAAAATTTCAAAAAATTTTAACCAGTCGTTTGATCAGTAAAGTTACACTGGTTATATAGCACTTTGACAAACACTAATTTTGAACATTAAAAAGCTTAATATTCCCTTAACAACGCAACGTAATTAAAACGTTTAGCTGATTTTACAGAGTTATCTCCCTGTAGTGTTAGGTACTTTAAGTGCCATTTTCCTTCCTCTTTTATAATTATAACAAAAGATGGTATTGTATTTTCTACAGATCAAAGTCTTCTCATTTTCCCCCTCTCTGACAGTATATGTTATGTTTTGGTGTTACAGATGGAAATGTCATGGAAGCCTTTAGATATACCAGCCAAAATATTTGATTATGAGGTTGGTTTCTCCTCAACAGCAGGAAGTGCAGCCCCTGATATCATGGCGTTTGAGTCAACAAAACAACATGCTCATATGAGGATAACCCATGCAAATGTACCTGATGCCATGGAAATCTACATCATTATAAAAACTATCAGTAAATCTAACGTAGAAGGACTGACAGTAAGTTTTTATTGTTTTTGATAGAAAATAACCTCTAAACAAACAGTGGATGTAGGCCAGGTTTTTGATGGACACGGCCAGTCATACTGTGTGTCCAAAAAAATGGGTACAAAATGTTCACCAAGGCATTCTTGGCTTCTTTGGAAAAAAATGAGTTTGTATTTTATGGCCAGCATAGCATATCAACACTGAACTACACATGAAAATAAACATACCTATAAACAATTCAAACAACACAAAAACGTTGCTTGTACGTATGCAATTTAAAGTTCAAACTGGTATTTACTGGTTTTCAAGTTCATGTCTTTTCAACAATTTCTTTTATAATTGTTAATGCTAAGTTTTAATGTTTTCAGTGTTTATTTAACTTCATGTCTATTTTTGTTTTGCTGTATATATTTATGATGGGCAAGTAACAATCCATATTTTTCAGTGTTAAATGTTTTTTTCAGACACTGGGACCATGTTTTATGGATACAACTCCACCAGATTTTACTGGTTCTATAACTGTATCCCTGTCTGGAGAATATCTGGAAGCCTCCTGGGCATTAAATGCCTTCTCAGATAGTGAAGAATTGTTTGATATGGATTACCAGTTTGCTATAGGTATAAAGTTAATATATAAACAGATCATAACAAAGTTGTCAGCCATATAGTTTTCCCCTTGTCCATCATTCCGTCATTTCGTCATTTTGTCATACCTCAGGAAACCAGTATAAGGAGTTTATTTTTCTGAAAGCCTTCAGATATAAGCCTGATTTTTGATATGTGAGTTAACAATGATGAGATACAGATCAAGTTTAAGTTTAAATCTGCTCCGCTAATTTTGGCCTAAATTACGGGCTTTGGAATTTGATAAATTGCTGAAAATCACAGTTATACAGACTTTTTTTCTAAAAGCCTTTCATTGAACATACCACTCAGATTTATGCCTGTTTTCAGGTGATGTTTAATTAACATGAATAGGCACATTGGCAATGCTTTTGTTAAGATTAATTTTTTCAGTTCAAAATCATTGTTAATATGATTTGTAGGTCAGACACCATATGGAACAGAGATACAAAACTTTAAACCTGTAGAGGGAAGTACAACCTGTGTATTGACCTCATCCCCAACTTGTACAGCTGTCAATATAACAGAATGGAATATTCATGGACACCATACATATTATATATCCATTAAAGTGACCAATACAGCTGGACTGGTCAACATTCAGACATCTACTCCATACATTCATGACGTCCAGTTACCTGCTGAAGGACTTGTCCTAGATATTGACACTGAGGTACTGTATATATGTATTTTATATTACAACTTGGCACATAATGACATTTCTGTACAATTAAATTATTTTCTATAAACAACACAACCAATGCTTTCAACATTTTAATTTGTTGCTACTAAAAGATGATATGGTGGTAAGGTTCAATATTGGGGACATGCATTGTTGTCTTCTCTATGGTCGGGTTGTTGTCTCTTTGACACATTCCCCATTTCCATTATCAATTTTATTTTACTGATGTTTAGGGGGTGTAGTCATTTATAGATTTGAAATTGGCACTTTATGTTGTTTCAATGCAATTACTTCAGTTTTAACCAATGCGCTTAAATTTTAATATGCTGTAGCTGATGACAAAATGATGGTCATATTAATCTCATTCAGAAGTTCTTGTACAATGTAGATAAAACAATAGACACAGAATTTGGCAGATCAAACAAGCCTGAAAGCGCTTCTCAAATTACACATTAATTTTGATTTGACATCCCATTCTTTGTTTAGTTTAATTGAGTTCAAGTATAGAAATGGAGTTTATGAAATATAAAAACATTTTGAGTTATATATAGTCTTTTTATGGGAACAAAGTGATACTAAATAGTCTTTAATATTCATAAAATGATGTTTATATTCATGCATTAATTCATTTCTGTTTTATTTATTATATTTTGCAGTCTTTCTCAACAGACATTCCTTTGATGGTATGTATAAAAGCTGTATTTTACATATTATTTACAAATATTCTGAAAGCATTTATTGTTTTATAGTTGTTTTTTACATAAAAAAAGGAAATAACATTATTATTTATTTATAAGTTTGTCACATGATTTAGAAAACTTTTATATTTGTTGGCTTGACTTTGCCAATGTACTATGAACTACCTATCATAATTATGCAATATTTTATTTTATATGTAGTTTTGCCAATAACTTGTTTAAAAAAAAGTAAATTAACCAGTTCATTGTTTAACCAGAGATCAATCTATTGTAAAGATTACTGTGGATTCATTAATTTTCGTTGGATACCAATTTTCGTGGATTTCGTGGTTACAGGTGAAACACGAAATTAGATGTTCGACGAGTTACAAATTTTCTATAGGCTAACATGAAGACTTCATCAAAACCAAGAAATTAAATATCCACGAACATGCAAGTTTTCCCTAATCCACAAAAATCAATGAATCTACAGTATGATAGAATAGCTTTGAATTCTTGACAATCCTTTTTATCCAAATAATCAGTATATCTGACTCTTGTATTAACTTTTTTTTTTAACTTTTGATTTTTTTATTTCCAACAATTACAACATATACATGATATACATACAATATAATACATATAAGATAAATACAATGTCATTTTTATAAATAAATCTTAATTGGAAATATTTTACATTTTCTATTGAAAAGATAAAGAAATAAAAAAGAATAAAAAAAAAGTAAAATGAAATAGAAAATAAATAAATAAATAAAGAAGGAAAAACAAAAAAACAAAAAATAAAAACAAAACTCAAAGGGATTATCCAGTTACATCCCTATCTTTATTTTTAATATCACATAAATTATGCTGAAAAAGAAAATTTACGAGACATATTTCTTTCGTAACAGCCATCAACACGATCAAGTACATAACATGGCAATAATATTTTCTTTAAAAAAGATTATAATTAAGTTGTCATAAGTAATTGTAACAACAACAAAAAAGACATTAGCCAGTATACAATAATAGTTTTTCAAAAACATTCCATACATTGTCAAATTCAGTTATCTTTTTATTTTTTACAGCTATCATACTCTCTAATTTATACATGTCTTTCAGTTTCATTATAATTGCTTGCAATGAGAGATTCTTTTTAAAGCATCTAGAATTATACATATATTGTTTAATATAAAGAAAAATCATGTTATATGGGTTGTTGGGAAATATCTTGGATAAGTCTCCAAAAAGAAAGTTTAATTTATTCATTGGGAGACTTATTCCACCGGAAAGGAACCAGTTATCAACATCCTGTAGAAAATCTTGTACAGTATTGCAAAATAGGTGTTCTATAGACTCATTATCTGATTTACAAAATGTACACAAAGGATCATCAGTCAATTTTATTTTAACTAAATACTGATTTGTGGCAATAATGCAATGGTTAATCCTATATTGCAGCCACTGTAATTTACTATTTTTAGTAACAGCAAAAGGCAGTCTGAAAATCTTTTTCCAGTTCAAGTTCTGTTCACCTAAAATTTTAACCCACTTAAGCTGTCCAGTAGGAATAACATTATTTCTTGTCAGTACAGAATACATATCTTTTGATCCTTTACAATGTTTTAAAAATATTTGTAGACATGATGGTATAAAAGGACAAGCTAATTTGTAAGATCCTTTAGGGAAAGATTTGGATGCCTCTTTCACTGCCGAAATAACACTGCTAAATTTAAGAAAATCTGTGTTAATGTTATATATTTGCTTAAATTGATCAAATGAAATATACAATCCATTTTGGTCAACTATATCATTTACAAATCTAATACCACTTTTGAACCAATCTTGATAAAATACTGATTTATGACCAATCTTAATATTATTATTTAGCCATAGTGGATTTGATAAAAATGAATCATAAGTAAAATTTCTTTCTTTTTGAATAATCATTTCCCAGGATCTTAGTACATCTTTCCAAAAATGGTTATTAACTGTCATATACAGTTGTCTAATATAATCAACACCACAACTAAACAACTTTCTTTTATCTATATTTGACATGAAAATATTTTGCCATTTACTATCTCTCTGCAAAATCCTCCTAATCCATGTTGATTTAAGTGCTGTAATGAACATATTCAAATCAAGCATTTTCAAATCACCCTCCAAATAGTCTTTGATTAGAATATCCTTCTTAACTCTATGTATAGGTGAGTTCCATATGTATGAATAAATAAGTTCATTTATTCTCTTAATAATATCATCTGAAGGATTTGGCAGAGAGATAATGAGATGGTTTACAATAGGCAAGACTAGAGTCTTAATCACAGTTATTCACCCTATAACAGTTAGATTCCTTTTAGACCATTGTTTTAAAGTATTTTTAATCTGTACAATTCTTTCAGAATAATTTATTTTAACAATTTTTTCAAGATCTACATCAAAATTGATTCCTAGTAATTTAAAAGAAGTTTCACCTCAGGACAGATTTCTGTTAGGACCTAAAGTATCTGTACTATATTTTTTGCTCCCAAACCAAATAACTTGTGTTTTTGTGAAGTTAATATTCAGTCCAGATATTTTTGCAAACCAGCCTAATTCTAATAATGATTCTTGTAAAGATTTTTCACTCCCATCCAAAATCAAAGAGGTGTCATCAGCAAATTGTGACAATTTATGCTCAACCCGTGTGACCTCTATACCACTAATGTCGCTATTTCCCCTTATTTTCAATGCCAGAATCTCAACACATAAAATAAAAAGATATGGAGACAGGGGGTCCCCTTGTCTACAACCTCTTCCAATTGTAAAAAAATCTGAAAGGTCCCCCCCCCCTGGATGACAGCAGAGTTGATATTATTGTAAAATACTTTAACCCAATTGATGATAGATTCGCCAAAATTGAAAAATTTCAAAACATTTACCAAAAAGTCCCATGATATTGAATCAAAAGCTTTTTCGAAATCAATCAAAAGTAATAACCCTGGTATGTCATGTTCCTCTGTGTACTGTAATATATCATAAATGAGTCTTATATTTTCCCCAATATACCTTCCACTAATAAAACCAGTCTGATCAAAATTGATCAATTTATCAAGGACACTCTTAAATCTGTTTGCAATAGCTGCTGATCCAATTTTGTACACAGTGTTCAGTAAAGATATAGGGCGCCAGTTTTTTAAAAAGTGGCGAGGTTTATTACCTTTTGGTAAACAAGTAATAATCCCTTGTTTTTGTGTAACAGATAGTTCCCCTGTTTTTGCACCATAATTTAAAGAATTTACAATAAAAATTTGAAGATCCTTCCAAAAAAATTTATAGAACTCTGCTGAAAAACCATCCGTTCCAGGGGTTTTGTTGTTTTTCATTTTTTTCAATGCTTCTCCAGCTTCTTTAACAGTTATTGTACCTTCCAAGCTTTCTCTTTCCTGAGATGAAAGTAAAGGAACATTTAAATTTTTCAAGTCTTTTTTAAGATCATTTAAAGTACTTTTAGTATCCCTTTTTTTATAAAGATTGTCATAAAAATATTTAACTTCATTCAAAATATCTTTTTGTTTTGTTATAATTTCCCCATTTTCTTTCTCTACTTTGGGAATAATTTTGCTCATAAAATTGCGTGATTCTAAGCCACAGAAATAATTAGTAGGTTTTTCCCCTTCCTGTATCCATTGGACACAGGATCTTACTAATTTCCCTTTTAATTTTTGTGTTCGTAAACTTTCAAGCTCATGTTTTTTTGCTTCTAATGTGTTAATGGAATGTTCATCAACTCTTTCCTCTAATTGAGTTATTTCATTTCGAAGATTTTGTTCCCTTTTTTCGTCTTGCTTTTTTTTATAGCTTGAGTATGAAATTGTCTTCCCCCTAATTTCCATAAGAAGAGTCTCAAGCAAAAGCTGACAATTAATTCTAAAATGAATGTCTGTATTATCTATTTTGTCAATATTTTCCATATTATAAACTAAAGCACAATATTGTGTTTTCACTTCCTGAATTTTTTGCTTAATAGTATTTATATAGTCTATATCATATAATAAAGAGTTGTTAAACTTCCACAAACCTTTTCCCCTAATGAAAGGGTTAAATTCTAAATCTAGCAAAATCATAGAGTGATCTGACCGATAGCTTGGAAGTATATTACAATTTTTTAGACTGTTTAAAAAAATTTCAGTGAGAAGAAAAAAGTCTAATCTAGCCTGTTTAAAAGGATTTCTCTTCCTCCAGGTGTATCGCTGTACATCTGGAAAAAGTTCTCTATACAGGTCTATCAAATTTCTTTCTTCAATAAATTCCAATACTTTTTCCCTAGCTTTCGAATTGTTGATATTCACATGGTTGCAATAATCTATACATGGGTTTTGGACAAGATTGAAATCACCACAAATAACAAAGTATTCATTTTCAAAATCATCAATAACAGACATAATATTAGAAAAAAGAACCGGATTGTCTGTATTTGGTCCATATAGACATACAAGAGTTATCTTTCTATTTTCTACAAGAATATCTAAAATTAAATAGTTTCCATTTATATCTTTTTTTTCTTTCAATACTTTGCATTCAAAATTATTATTAAACAAAATAGCTACACCTCTAGAGTTTGAGCTAACAGATGAAAAATAACACTCATAACCCCACATAGATCTCACTATGTTTTCTATATCATTTGTAAAATGAGTATCCTGAATACAATATATATTACAGTTCTTTGACTTCAGCATATCAAATACGTCTCTTCTTTTTAATGTGTTACGAAGGCCTTGACAATTAACAGACAAAATCTTTAATGAACTCATTGATAGTAAAATGATTGCATCCAAATTACATCAAGTAGTTGAATGAAAGAAATAAAAATTATTTTCCAATAATGATGTAAACACAGAAAAGTAATAAGAATGGGGATGTCAAACAGGATAATTTTCAAAGGAGTGTTTAAAAATAAATGAAAAAAAATAGAAAAATAAATGAGAAAAAGTTTTAAAAAATATTCAATCGATTGAATATGACAATTTTGATAAAGCATTTTCATAATTATGAACAATGTTTCACAATTTTTTAGTTTTTACAGAATAATATCTTTACATTAACATTTGCCATAAGTGTCACTTATAATTGTAATTGTGAGAAGTATATATTTACATTTTCAATTATAAGAATAATAGAAATAAGTGACTCAAGGGAGATAACAAAAAATACAAGTTAAGTCACCTTAAACATTATAAATGTCATGATTGTATATATATGCCTAGGTTTTAAGTATACTAATTTAACCATAAAGTTTCTATATAATATATTTCTTATTATTATAAAATAGTTATTGTATAAACATAATCTACAGCAGAAATACTTGGACATATTGATTCAAGGGAGATAATACAAAATTAAAACAAAAACAAACAAGAAAACATTGAGTCAGCAGTATTCAATATAAGTAGTTAAATTATTTCTTATTTCTAGATATAAATGTGTATAATTTTACAGTTACTAGTTAAGGTGTCAATATTAGTACTTGTAAAAACATTTTCTATTAATTTCAGTTAAAACCAAGAATTTCAATACATTTTGTCTATTTTCTGTTTTGTAACCTTGTCCTTATTCAATTGTCATATTCAATCGATCAAATAAGTTAAACTTCAGTTGTAAACCATCTTCCATTCTACCATATACTCCAGAGTTGTAAAACCATACAGATTCAAAACAGTTCATGTCTCTCAGTTTACTAATAAGCTGCATGTTTCTCCAGGTAACATCGTCACTAAAGCGTACTTTGTTATTAAGGTTTTTTCTCTCTACCATCACTTTTCTTTTAACATCACTATTGAAAAGTCTAACTATCATTGGTTTTGGTCCAGGTTTGTCTGATGGTAAGCGGTGGATTGCAACAACATCCCGCTCTTCAAGGTGAACATTAAGATCCCTTCTCACAGTTTCTATAAAGTCTGATCGCAAATTCTAATCATCACGTCTGGGAAAGTTCATGACTTTGATGTTGTTTTTCCTAGAGTATTGCTCATTATAGTTTGCACTAGTTAATGCCTCTTGGTTCATTCTGGTTGAATCCTCTAAGCCTTTTTTGTTTTTAATAACTACATCTCTGGTTTGGTCAATTTGTTTTTTAAGTTCTTCATTTTCTATTGATAAGGCTTCAAACTTGTTTTGCATCTCTTGCATTTCTTTCTGTACTGTTACTAATTTAGTGTTTAGCTTCTTATCCATAGTTGATTCAAATCTTTGAAATAGTTTGGTCACAATAGAGGTAACAATTATTTCTAAATCATGGGTTCTTACAAGATCTTTTGTAAGTATGTCAATATCATCTTTTTTGGTTATCCCCTGAAGGTTTGTTTTGATTTCATCAAGGTCCTTTTGTAGACTATTTAATCCACTAGTGTCCATGCTATTGTCTGACTCACTAGACAACTCTGAATGAGTTCTTTTAGGTAATTTAGGTTGTGTTCTAGCTTTTGTTTTATCTAAATCCTTCCTGGCTGACAATAGTGTTTGAACAGTTTTAGTGTTAGTAGATTTCTTTTCCTTAGGATTTTGTCCAGTTTTATTACTTGTTAAAGAATTGCCTCCAGGCATAATGTTGTTTGTCAATATAACTGCTCAATAGAAAATCAATAATTCAACTCTAAAGATCCAAATGAAAATTCTTTAGAAGTTCATAGATAAGTAATTCCACATCAAATTTCTTCAAAACATATATATTAAGAATCCAAATTCACTTCTTCATCCTTTGGTATTGGTTTTAATAACTGGCACTTTGAAAAAATAACTAAATTCTGCAAAAACTGAGGAGCTGATGTTTATGGTGTTGACAGCTCGGCGGCCATATTTCTTCTTGTATTAACTTATGTTTAGGACAAAGAAGATACAGATTTCCAAAAAGTCTCCAGTAGTATGGCTGCTCGCTGGTCAGGATTTGCTCATCCACATTTAGATGTAACCTACAGTATAAGTATTGGTACTACAATGGGAGGTAGTGATGTTGTATCTCTGAAGGATGTGGGTACCAGTCTAGCTCACCAGGAAACTGGACTTGCTTTGACACCTTATCAGGTAATAGTTTTCTTTCACCTGTATAAAATTATATATAGATTCTACCACTGCATCGAGTGTAATACTATATTTATCCACTCGAGACAGTTAAATTTTCAAATTTAAAAAGTCGAGGCTTGCCTAGCGTTTTAAATATTTAAAATTTAACTGTCGAGAGTGGATAAATATCGTAATACACGAGATTTGGTGGTAGAATCTATATATGATTAATAGCAATTATAACAGAAGCGAATGACATTATATCTTTGAAAGATATGGGTACCAGTCTAGCTGATAAGAAAACAGGAATGTCTCTGAATTAGTATGAGGCATTCCTACTAAAAAAATGTATCTACACAAGCTCACAAGAAGCAAGCACTATCCCTGGTAATAATCTTGAATCGATTTCAGTATTCATATTATTTACAAAGAATTGCTGTTTATCTATGAAAGATAACATGTAGCCCACCAGGAACCAGGAGTGTATCTCATCTTATAAATGATTTTAGTACATTATCAAATAAACTTTCTTAGATAGGATTATTCGATCTTTCCTATTAAGAATTTTTTTAATTTCTCTTATATTGAAAAATAATAAAAATATAGATAAAGAATTCTCATAATATGTAAGTGGCAAAAATTTAGCATTGCATTAGATGTAGTAGTCCCAAATGTTATTTCAGAAACTTTAAACAAATTGGTTTGTTATTCCCCTTCAGGCAGGTTGTCTTTAACTGTCAACAGTCAATATAATATAATGTAAGGAATATGATTGTCAATGAGAACAACTATAGAAAAAGAATATGTGGTATGATTGCCAATGAGACAACTATCCACAAAAGACCAATATGACACAGACATTACCAACTATAGTTCACAGTACGGCCTTCAACAATGAGCAAAGCTGTCCACCAGGGTTTATGGTGTGGATGTTTCAAAGCAATTACAGGTTACCATACAGCCTTCTAACAATGAGAAACCCCTTACCATAAAGTCAGCTATAAATGACTGAACAATTTTAAAGGAGGTACCTATTTCTTTTTTTGAGTTTGTATGTTTTTGTATTTTTTTAGACATATTATTTCACTGTGACAACTGTAAGTTCTGTATGTGCGTAGCTTGCAAGGTCCTCATGCCCGTTAGACAGTTTTCACTTGACCTCGACCTCATATCATGGATCAGTGAACAAGGTTAAGTTTTGGTGGTCAAGTCCATATCTCAGATACTATAAGCAATAGTTCTACTATATTGGGTGTATGGAAGCACTGTAAGGTGTACATGTCCAACTGGCAGGTGTCATCTGACCTTGACCTCATTTTCATGGTTCAGTGGTTATAGTTAAGTTTTTGTGTTTTGGTCTGTTTTTCTTATACTGTATGCAATAGGTCTACTATATTTGGTGTTTGGAATGTTGTAAAGAGTACATGTCTAGCTGGCAAGTGTCATCTGACCTTGACCTCATTTTCATGGTTAATTTGTAAAAGTTAAGTTTTTGAGTTTTTATCTTAAACTATATGCAATAGGTCAACTATATTTGATGTATGGAAATATTTCATGATCTACAATGTATATATCAGTGGTGCAGGTTTTATTTGACCTTAACCTCATTTTCACGGTTCATTGCTTAGTGTTAAAGGAGTAAGTTCGGTAAGGGCCATATTTGGCCCCAATTATAAAGTTCATATTTACAAGACAATAAATGTTTTAAGTTGCCTTAAAGACATGTTAGATAGTTGAACAGAACTGTTTTTGTCAAAATTTTATTCTAACACGTTGATTTTTACATCCAAAAAAGGTCAAGATAAGGGATTTTGGTGAAAGTTGCCAAAATCAGCTAGATTTCACCCAAATAAAGGACCAGGAAACATAGAGCTTAAGATTCAAATAAGACATGTGAAATGTCTTTACAAACATTATTTTAAAAGATCTTTGTTGTCGACAAATGCACTCTATGTTTCCTGTCCAATGATCTATGGAAATTCACCCATTTCCATTGATTTTTTCGTGAAAAATCAGTATGAGTACAACTTGTGACGTCATAATGAAACGCAGAAACGTTAAATTTTTAACAAAATGGTTTATAGCCTAGCTAGTCAATGTATTAGGTATAATTTATCGTGATATTGGTCGATTAATCTAATTTTGAAATTTACGATAAAAAAGGGGGCCATTTTAGGACCATATCGAACATACTCCTTTGTGTTTTGGTCAATTTTTCTTTAACTATTAACAATAGGTCACCTACATTTTTTGTATGGTAGAATTGTTAGCTGTACATGCCTGTCTGGCATGGTTCATCTGACCTTGACCTCATTTTCATGATACATTGGTCAAAGTTTAGTTTTTTTGGGTTAATTTTAAGTTTATGTGACATTTGTAATAAAGCTTTATATCTAGGACTATCAACATAATATCAATGATTAGTAAAGAAGGCGTGACATTTGAGATGTGATCTAAGTGCTTACTTTCAATATATATAGTAAACATGAATGTTTTGTCTTTTGTAGATCTGATCGTGAACCAACATAAAAAAGGTATGTCATTTAATATTGTTATTTAGATCAACAACCAATAAGTTGGAGATTTTATATTTAGTTATTTCATTCCTGTGTAGGTCAGTCTTATACAACAACACACATTTAATTGTGCAAGTTCATTCAAGGATGACAAGAAATGTAAAAGTAAATTTAAAATGAAGATGTGGTATGATTGCCAAAGAGACAACTCTTCGCAAGAGACAAAATAACACAGAACTATAGGTCACTGTATGGCCTTCAACAATTAGCTAAGCCCATACCACATAGACAGCTATTAAAGGCTCTAAAATTTCAAATGTTAAACAATTTATTAAAAAACTTACGGCCTTATTTATGCTAAAATAATGAACGAAAAATCAAATATGTAACACAGTAACAAACAACACTGAAATTAATGACTTAAGTCGATGTATGTCTTTTTCCACTTCAACTCCTGAATAATTGCTACTAATATAGAAATCCTATTTTTATGGTACTACTTGTTTAACAGGACAACAGAATAAACTGTGAAAATGAACCAGATGTCCAGTTATCACTGAATTCACTGAAGGCGTACTGGGCAGTACCAGACAATATAAAACCTTATACGACAGATGCCTTTATTGCTGTGGAACAAAGATCACCGGTTGGAAGTAAGTTCATTTATAGGTTGAATTTCATGCAGTGATTTTGAACATTTATTTAAAGTTTCTGTTTCTTCATATGGAAATAAACCTTTTTTAAAGAGTTAAAAATTCATAGAAATGATAATCATATTTTTTTCAACATTTTCACATTTATGACTTTTATCTTGATTGGTACCTTGAATTATTCCCTTTATTACCATGATTACAGAAATGCTAAGATATATATTGTCTGAAATATATATCTTAGCATTTCTGTAATAAAGGGAATTGTCTGTATTGTCTGAAATATATACTGAAAAAAAATAAAAAAATATACTAGTTAAAAATATTGATAACAGTCATTGAAGATTGGTGAAAATTGTTATGTCAAGTTGTTTGAAAATTTGTTTCAAATAAAACAAAGTTATGGAAAGATTTGGTTTCAATTCAACTTGTGAAGTGATTATCAAAGTCAAAATGGAAAAAACTGGTTAACTCCTTAGTAAACTACTACTGGATAACTAAACTAAAATCTGAAGCGTCAGAAAAATCATCTTTAAACCTTTTAAACTATACTGATGCTGAATTTGGAAGCATTCATTCTATTTGGAATACTTGTGGATCTGAATCTTACTCTACCTTACGTGCCTGTATCAAATCTAAGTTAGCATGTAACACTTATACTCTTCAATGTGATAAGTCTAAATTTAGTAAACGACAAATTAGTGCAATCTTTCGCTATGTGGAACTGAGGATGAGAACCGGTTACATTTTATCTTGAGATGCAGTAGTTTATAATTAATTAGATAATGTGAGAAACAGTTTTATACAGAGTCTAAAAACTTTTATTAAAGATGTTGTAACTACTAAACTTTATGATGAACTATTTAGTTCCGAAATCAACACTTTACAGTTAATTATCGACTGCAGTGTATTTCATTTTCTGTCCAGAGGCGATGTTTTTAAAGTGGAATGTATTACTAGAGGACTATGTTTTAAGTTACATCAGATGCGATCGAATTTATTGAGGTAGTACTAATAAATCAATATCAAACAGCTTAATGAATAAGTGTGCAAATGTGACAATTGATAATTTGAAATGGAGCAACGAACATTTTAGAGTCCAATGACTTGCGCTTCAGTTTCAGTCATGTATATATTCATGGGATGTATTTATTCTCGTGTGTAAATAGAGGTGGTGGTTAATGTGTATAAACAAAGGCGGAACAGTACAGACTAAAGTAAAGTAAGATTCCTCTTTACTTATATTTGATTATTCTTCTAACTGTATATACTCTTCACTTAGTATTTGACGTTTATACTCCATTTATCACCTATTATTATTAATTTTAGACGTATGGACTATCTTTCGTGAGTATGCACATGTATCAACTGTTTTTGACATCAGCATAAACGATTTGGTACTCAGTCCAGGTATAAAGTATCGTTTATCACTGAAACTTTGTGCCAGGACATTCTGTTTCTCTCCAGTCAGTACAGATGGTGTCATGGTAATGGCTATTCCTCCGGTCACAGGGGACATAGATGTGGAACATCAAAACACCACAATAACTGGTGGGGCGAAGAAGGTTTGTACAAAGTTAAACAATTCTAAACATAAATTTTTATATTGAAATCTGATGCTTGATAGGAGAGTTCATTTATAAAAAAATTATTTGGCAATATTTTATTCTTGAATTAAAATTCCAGCAGGACAAAGTTTGTTTAGATTTACATGGAGAGTGCATATTCTCATTTTGTTTATGCAAATCAGTGATATAATAAAGATTCAATTTTTAAGTGTAAGTCAAATAAAGATTGAAATATAAATTATTTTACTGCAGTTGATGATGAAATGTAATTTATTTTACTGCAGTTGATGATATCAATTGACAAGTTTTATGAACCTGACATTGAAGACACAACAGAGAAATATAGTGCTGTCTGGAAATATGAATATGCAGTGACGGATAACTCTGTAAAAGGGAAGACATATTTTGCATGGACCAACTTAGATACATTTACAACAAATGGAAATAGGGTGAGATATTTTATAACAGTTTTTTATCACAACATTCAATATATCCTTTCCATCATTATTTTTAGAAACCTACCAATGGAACATATTCTTAGATATTCAAGTCAAAAAATGATGTTACACCTTTTAATAAAATTGCATAACTTTTGCAAGGTGCAGGAATCTAACATCTGTTCTGAAAATATAAATGATGTCATTGTTAAAGTCATCTTTAAAACCTTGAGTTATCTCCCATTGTCCAGAATTGTAGTTGAATCAACTACAACCATTGCATTAGTTCATATACATCGCAATACTTAATACTACTTCCCACTGATAAATTAGGACAATCTTTACCTTTCAGTGCTAACAAGTACTTTGATAAGAATCAAGATTCTGTTAAATTATGCTGGATCAAAATCAAATACAGTTGAAGATCATTAATAAATAAACTAAAGTTTATAAGTAGTGCTAACACTCAGGTTCAAAACCTTTGGAAGTCCTTACAAGTCACAGTTGACATGCAAATTATGTAAGGATTATATATTTGAGATTTGAGATGAGTAGACAAACAACGAATTTAATGAGTTTGACACTCTTTAAGATATTTATAAAAATGACTTGAAACCAACTTTTGAATTTTCAGATCAACTTTGAAATGGTACTAACAGGAGAGATGGACTTCTCTCGCTGTAAGAGGTTTTCTATCAGAGGATACGATCAAGTTAGACTGACCTCCACTGTATCCACCGAAATCAAAGATTGTAAAGCATTTAATCCAATCCTTATTAACCCAAATATTGTGATAGATGCTGTAGGAGCTGCCAGTGCAACAGGTTAGTTTATTTTCATGGCTGTGGAAAATGTTCTTACCTTATTTCAAGGCAGTGCTTTCTGATATTCATTTAATTATTATAACTGAACTTGTTTTAAGAATATATCTATACATCCTCAAGTGAAAAACTTTCTGCGATAAAAATAACTATTTGTTTGTTTGTTTATTGTCCACATCAAGTTTTCTTATTTTTTAGTCAAGAAAATCATTATTATTGATTTCATCAGGTAAAGATAATCAATAAGTTATTACAGATAGTCCTTTTTTTGATGGAGAAATATGTTTTAAAAAATAAATTAAAAAAAGAAGAATTTCAATGCAGTGCACTCTTGATACATTATATACATCTTAGAAATAACCAAGTATTAGCTATTGTTTTTGTTAACATACCATCTGTCTTATTTACTTTGTAGAGGGAATAGGCATGCCAATTTTTTTGGAAGAGAATGATAGATGGAAACCAGCTGACGAGGATTATACACCATACAAGAATCTTATTTCAGCCGTGTGGCCAACACTGCGTCACGGAGAAAATGTCAATTATAAGTATGCCATTATAGATGCCAAAAATGTTGATGTTACAACGTACTATAAACAAGTTGGTCAGCTGAGCTTGGTAGATCAATGTATTCCAGATGCTATCAGATGTGGAGAAACTCGTAAGTGGTGGCTCTCTTTGTACCATGTTATAAGAACATTATCCAGTCAGATCAACTTTGAATTTTATTACATTTTCTGTCATTTTGGATCACAAATGACTACTGCATAAAAATAATCAGTTAAGATGTTACTGCAATTGTAAAATTTTAATGTAGAACAGAAATTTGATTTAGTAGACTTTAAATTTCATTTTCAAACCTTATGATGTTTTTTTTTTAATACAAAAACAGAGAATGCAAGATTGATAAAAAATTTCCCAAGCTCTACTGTGTAAGTGGAGATAACTCAGATAATATAGGTACATTAATTTTATCCATGTTAATTTTTATCTATTTTTTCTTTATATTTTATAAAGCATTCCATAAGAGCATTTGTATTGTTATTTTAGTACATAGTATAATAGTGCCTTATCATGTATAAGTATTACAAAATTTGATAGTTTTGCACACACTAATTAGAAATATGAAAAATTGACATACAAAATTTCAGGTAGTAAAAAGTTTGGCATTCAACTTTTAGATATAAACATAAATATTTTCACAAGAATATTTTATGAATTACACTCTTTTTGTCAGCTTATCTGATGTATAAAATTGATAAATGAAGGATTCAGCAAAAATTGTCCAGTTAATTATCTCATATTATTAGTGTTGTCAACGGTTAACCGGTTACTCGGTCGAACGACCCAATACTGAATACCAAAAACGCTAACCGGTTAACCGGACTTTTTGTCAATTTTAATAGATTTTATATAAATCTGTATTAAAATCATTAAATAGATATGTTTTTTTTTTAAATTGTTGTCGTGGTAATGTATTTGACAGATCAATTGTCCAGTATATTGATTGCTACTGTTAATCCTTAAAAAAAACCATAAAATTAATTAGAGTTCGGGGCAGGATCTTAAAGAAACATAATTAGTTTTTGCAATAGTAACTGTAAATCAGAAATGAGATTAAACTTTACTAATTACTACATTATTTCGTTTTTGATCTAATATTGTGAAAACCTACATATAAATGTGCAGCCTCCGTAGTGCAAGGGTTAGTCTTAATTTAAATCAAAAATTGTGAAATGCAAACCAATGTAAATTTACTTAATGTATACGTGAAAGTACGAGTAACATGCTTAAAGAAAAAAGCAAACACAGTATAGAAATTGGTCGCTTGTGAAGAATTGTCCCATTGGTAATCATACAACATCTTCTTTTTATTATAATTAATCATTTCAAATAGAAACACAACACATTACTTTCTGAGACAACAAGCGAAAAGGAAAGAATAATCGGTTTCAGACATATGACATATTCAAATCTACGATATTAATATATATTTTTTTTTCAATCTGAAAGTCGTACAACCGCTATAGTTGATACGGTATATTTGATTATTAAAAGTCAAATTTCGCTGGGAATCCTCACGGACAAGCCTTATAATGCTAAAGAAAAATTTCAATTCTAAAAGCGTATTTATGACTTGGATGAAAGGTTGTCAAATTGACACTCATATCACATCTTATATCTATGTGTAGGGTTCTATAGATAAGGCTTTCAAACACCAACTTAAACTACCGGTTAACCGGTTAATCAGTCGAACGATTATCCGAGTAACCGGTAAGGCAAAAGTGTACAATTTGACAACCCTACATATTATATGAATAACTGCACAGTTTGTTAAAATCATCAATGATTTTGCTGCAGATAGAGAATTTATGAATGAGGAGTTCACACACAATGAACTGGTCCATGGTACAAGATACACAGTGTGCATATATGCTGCTCCGACTGCTATAGTGAATGAAGATTGGATACTACAATTACCAGCTGTCAGTGCATGTAGTGATGGAATTATCGTAGATCTTACTCCTCCTACCGCTGGAAGGTTGTGGATTGGTCATAATATAAATACAATCTATCAGGTAGGTATTCAGCCTTAGGCTTAATTAGGTCTCCCACTTTTCTATAATACAAGATGACTGTACTGTACTTCAATGATGTCTTACTGTCTTTAAATCCAAATACAGTATATCTCCACTTAACTCATTTGATTGCTTTCTTGAAGGGTTTTAAAAACAAATCACTGCTGAGACTAAAATTTTGATCAGGACTTTAGATGCATAGATTGATTTTAAATCTACTGTGATGTAATAAATTTTAGTTATCACTCAAAAATCTTATCAATTTTATCATTTTTATAAGCCGGTTTATGGGATATATTATGGTATACCAATGTCTGTCTGTCTGTTGTTAACATATCGACAATTACTCAAAAATGCTTTAACCAATTCGAATGAACTTTGATGCATTGTTTATTACGTTTTATATTAATATATCCATATCTATTGTGCTGTAATATTTAGAAGGATTGGGTAGTTTTGGAAGTTATTATAGCTGTTAAGTAGTATTTGAGAATAGAATTTTTAGAAGAAATCCTATGATATGAAAAGATGTCATATTTAAGTTAAACATTTTAGTAAAAAACTGTTCAAACTATTGTTTTTTTCACCAATTTTTAACAAACTATTAATTGTTTTGGTTTAGCCGTATTTGGTGTAAAACTGTTACATTTTTTTTTATTAATTGAAATAGTATCCATTTTTGTTTTATCATATTGTTTTTTTTCTATTTTAGACATCTGATTCAGACATGTATGTAAACTGGGACAATTTCCAAGATGTGGAAGAATTTAACAATGGACCACACCCATCTGGAATTAAAGAATACATACTAGGAATTGGTGAGAAAAGCACATTAACCGAATGATTTTATTCTGCTTTCAATTCAGTAAAAGAGATTTGTCAATAAACTTTTAGGGGTGCAAGTGTATTCTGAAGGATTACCTATTCCTAAAAATATAAGTATGGGTGTACATGGGTGGAAAATGAACAAATATGATTTTTTTTCATATAGATTAATTAGACCGTTGGTTTTCCCGTTTAAATGGTTTTACACTAGTAATTTTGGGGCCCTTCAAGCTTGTTGTTCGGTGTGAGCCAAGGCTCTGTGTTGAAGGCCGTACATTGACCTATTATGTTTTTTTTTTTTAAATTGTTATTTGGATGGAGAAATGTCTCATTGGCACTCACACCACATCTTCTTATATCTAAATATAATGAGTTTATATTTCCTTGGGAATATCTAGTTTTATTGTTTGTTGACTGAATGCCAGTTATATCTGGCAGGTTTATAATGATCTGCCTGATTTATTTTTACTAGGTATGTCTACTGGTGGTAATGATGTTGTTGCATTTGAGAATGTTGGAGTGCTACAACATAAAGCCTTACATCAACTGAATTTGCAGAACGGTTACAAGTATTATGCTACTCTAAAAGGTTAGTAGAATGTAATCAACTCTAAAGTTTATACTTAAATAATAATGATTGAAGTTGAATTTCTTTTTGCTGAATAGATATAATTTTAATAGAAAGGATTAGTGTCAAATATGATTATTGCGATGAATTTAAAACTTTTCAATTGTTTTAGAAGGTATGTTTACCTGTATATGTCTTCTAGCTTGTTGTGTTATATGTTTCTTGTTTGAATATTCAACAGCCATACTAAAAATTTACATTTATTCTATCTTAGAATTGCCAACATAAATACTTATCCTTATGACAAATTGCTTGAAAGTATAATCCAACTTTTTTTCCCATTTTATTGTCCAACTCTGCTGCACATAAGTTTGCAACATGAAATATGCAAGCAAAAGTTGTTCGTCACAAGTGTTATTGAGAATAACCATTGATCATTACACTGCAAAGTTATTAATTTATTGTTTCTGACATTCTAGCTGTTGATTTTGCTAACAGAGAAACAGAAGTTGTTTCAGAGCAAGTCATTATAGATACAACCCCACCAGTTACCAGTAATAAACCGATAGTTATAACCAACAGGCATATAACATCCACAACAGAAATAGATCCTTGGTGAGTTCAGTTAGAGTCAACAGTTAATTATAGCGCACAGGAATATAACTAAGATCTGAGAAAAGAAGTTAGCGGTCAAAGGGTATTGATAAGAACCAGGCTTATTACAATGATTCCTTTTATATATAATTGTCATAAGCATTTGACATATTACCAAAATTCAATTTTACAAACAGGCACATTACATTCACAACAGATATAGATCCATTTTAAGTTAGTGTAGGCATTGTAGGATCAAAGTTCAATTGTGATTAAACTATAACCAACATGCATATATAACATCCCCAATAGAAACAGATCCATAATAAGTTGAGTTAAGGTCAAGGGTTAATTATAAATATAACTTGCAAGTATATTACATCAACAACACAATTAGGTAAATCAAGGTCAAATTATGAACTATGTAAAACATTTGATAAATATCAATGTCTATCAAAATTTCTTTTAGAAATCCTTCATATATATATATTTAGTCTTGCCATGCTTGAAATTATAATTGGCAAACATTACAAGTTGTTGTTAAACACGATTGCTTTAGAAGCTTGTGATGTCCTCCCATTATTCTTCAGGCCTAGACACTTTTGTTGTACCAATACATACATGTTTCTTCTTGACATTTTAGTTGGAAGGATGTGTTCCTCGACTTGGAGTCTGGTATAGATTATTACCTGTGGTCAGTTGGATCAGAGCCAGGATATACAGATATGATGTCTTACCTGAAGGTTGTTGATGAGGAATGTGGAATGACAGATAAAAATAGTCCTCTAGATCTAAAAGATGGCCATTACTACTATATTAATGTCAGGGTAAGTTATTTATGATAGAGAGATTAAAATAGTCCTCTAGATCTAAAAGATGGCCATTACTACTATATTAATGTCAGGGTAAGTTATTTGTGATAGAGAGATAAAAATAGTCCTCTAGATCTAAAAGATGGCCATTTCTACTATATTAATGTCAGGGTAAGTTATTTGTGATAGAGAGATAAAAATAGTCCTCTAGATCTAAAAGATGGCCATTACTACTATATTAATGTCAGGGTAAGTAATTTGTGATAGAGAGACAAAAATAGTCCTCTAGATCTAAAAGATGGCCATTACTACTATATCAATGTCAGAGTGAGTAATTTTACATAGTCTATACAGTGTTTTTATTGTCGGAGAATATTTCATAAATTATAATACTTAAAAAATGTTTTAAAAAATACTAGTGATTATTTAATTTAACTTTAAATAATGGAAAATGGACTTGATTTGAAATGTAATGTGACCAGATTTTTTAAAATGGTTAAATAATAAATTTTTATGTTAATATTTAATCATTTCAGTATTTAGTCCCAACAATTGTGATAATTAAGATGTAATTCTTTATTCTGTACATATAATATTTCAAAGAGATTCTATCTTTATGACCATGAAATACAGATATATATATTTTCACTTATTTAGGCATTCAACAAGGCAGGATTATCATCATTAGCCACATCCTGGGCTTTTCAAGTGGATACAACGCCACCTACACCTGGTCATGTGTATGATGGAGATAAAAGTCAGCTGACAGGAGGTGTCAAGGACATTGACTACCAGACAGAGACTAAAGTGCTACATGCCAGTTGGGAAGGTTTCCATGAATCTCACTCCACTATTAAAGATTATTATGTGTCTGTAGGGACCTGTCCACAATGTGAAGATATATTACAGGAACAGGCTGTTGGTATTACATATGGTATGTATAGACCAGAAAATACTACTCATTAAAGATTATGTAGGAGCCTGACCAAAATGTGAACATATTTTAAAGCAACTAGCTCTGAGAATTACATATCGTAATATTATTATCAATGAAAAACCCTTCTAAAAGTAACAAAGACTTATGGTCCATTGAAGGATTTGATCTTTGACAAAATTAATAGACAGCAAACTTCAAAAATAGATAATAAAATACAATAGTACAAATCGAAGAGCATTTTAAAAGCTTCAATCAGAAGATTTACAATTTCAGAGTTACATTCACTTTAATTTGGTACATGCCTGATATTTTACACAACAATGAGTGTGTAAATCATTCCCAATGTATAATAAATAAACCTTACATATGTATTATTTTGTTTTACTTCAGACTTTACGTTAGAGAACATCCATCTTGGTACAGGACTGAGATATTATACCACAGTGACGGCATGTAACACGGCAGACATGTGTACCACTGTGACATCAGATGGTGTGGTTATAGACAACAGTGCCCCTGTAGCTGGAAAAGTTCAGGATGGAACTGGATTCATTGATACAGAATACCAGTCCATGACGTAAGATACTATTCAGGTGTATTGCTTTCTGGAAAGAAACAGGAGTACTGTGGGAATAGACCACTTTCGAGTTCATCCGTCACCGGAAAAAACTCTTCAATTATACGCGCCTTTATCACCGTCATTTGTGCGTTTAGGGGCGTCTTCACTTCCGTTCCAATGCTGAGCGAGTGGTTTGAAAACTTTAGTTCTGTATTGTACGAATTATTCGGCAAATTGAATTATCAAAAAAGATAATCAACACTGCTGTCGTTAGGGAATTGTCAGTAAGTACCTACAGAGCAACCATTATTTCTAGTTTATCCTGCACAATGACGATCACTAAGACGCTTGATGAAAGTATATAGTGCAGGGATGCAGGCGACCCCCTCTATCTGGTAAATGACGTCATAAAGGCGTATATAATTGACGAGTTTTTGCCGGTGACGGATGAACTCGAAAGTGGTCTATTACATGCGAAGTAGAAGTATAAATCTTTAATACACCTAATGTATTTCTTGGTAACAGTAACAGAAGTTTCATTGTGTTCAACATGTCTATGTGCTTGTTATTTGGTTTATTTGATAACACCAGGAACAGTAATTTACAAAGTTTTTACCTTGACATGTTTCAATGAAAAATCTGTTAATACATGTATGTTTTGATATTCCACAAAAACTATATTTCTGCTATATGGCATGTATGTTTTGTTGAAACATGGTCTCATCTGAGTTTTCCCTGATACCTGTCAGATGTGTTTCAATGAAACAGCTGTTATTACGTGTAACAGGATGTATATCTCAAGTGTTTTGTGTTGGATGATCTGCAATCTGGTATGAGTTCTCACTTGATACTTGAGATGATTCAACAAAACAGTTGTATTTGAGTATAAATATTTTTCAGAATAATCTCCAACATATTTTAATGAAACAGCTGTAATTACCAATAATATTTTACAGGACCTATATCTCAGCTAAGTGGTACGGGTTTGCTGATCCCCAGTCTGGTTTGGAGAAGTATGTATGGATGGCAGGAACCACCAAAGGAGGCAGTGATATTATACCAGAGACAGAACTAAATCTGACAGAGACTGCTGCTTTCTATAATATATCTCTAGGATTACCATTAAACCAGAGAATCTTTGTTACTGTTAGAGCTTACAATAAAGTTGGTAAGATACAATATTATTCTGTAAAATTAAATGGTAAACAGTATTTTGAATGTTCTGATTTATATTGAATAAATAGAAAACTGCTTTGCTTATTTCATACAAAAATAACAATCTTGTATCATACAATTTTATATTCATTTATTATTGAACCTTTAAGGTTCCACTAAAGTCAAAATATAGGACACTTCATAAACATCTTAACCCTTACCATGCGGAATTGTTTTTAGAAAATGTCTCATTTTCGTTTATTTGCAAAAATATGCAAAGTATATGCAAATGAGCTTAGCCCTGTTGCTGTAGCATATTGATTTCTTTAAATCTAATACAGGTGATCACGGGGTGGGGTGGTCGGGCTGAGGAGGCGGAATTTTTTTAACGGGAATTTGCCCCAAAGTGGGTCAACAGGTGCAAAAAACGTCAATTTTGCCGATTTTTCACCCCTTCTCTTGACCCAGAAGACCCAGGGTTGCTGGTTAAGGTATCCAGCTGTAGCCTGTGTGTAGAGTGGACCCTAGTGAACAAATAGACCCCAACAGTTGTTAGGTCGGAGTGAATCTGATCTTGATTCATCGGTCTACAGAAGGTCATTTGGACCCAAAATACCGAATTTCACGAATTTTGCCGATTTTTGACTTCGAATGGACCCAAAACCGGAAGTAGTTGTTTCTTATGCGTATTTCAATAATAACAATGATCAGTAGTTATATGGCTGTGGGTTTGCACTATCTTTGCCAGTTTTATGCCTCTGAACTTCTTGTGTAAGATACAGATGTGAAGCCTACCCCTCCAGAAAACCGAGTTTTAGCCAATTTCAATTTTCCAAGTCCGTATTTGTGCTCAAAATGCTACTTATACATGAGAAACGTGAATATGGATAACCTCAGATTGACAGAACATGCATAACTTTTAAAATAAGTATCATAAAGTGGACTTCTAAAAGTATGGAACGCCATTAGAGCCAAATAACGGTTATTAGGGTCCGCCCGTCAAAAGACGGGTACCGCATGGTAAGTGTTAACTTTGCCTGTATTTTTCAACCTATAATGAATAAAGTCATAAACTATGAGAACATATGTTCATTTAAACATACTTTACATATACACAAAGTATAAATTGTAAATAAACTTGAAATTGTTATGTTGTGGCCAAACCGGTTCTTGGGGTGAACAGTAAATTTTCAAAAAAATCTGGAGGCCTGCAAGACGACTTAATTTGCTTAAAATTGGTATAAACGAATACTATTACATGTGATGCAGGGCAAGCGAATGTTGATTTTTTATAAAATGTATTGATTTTCGAGTTTCAGTTAATTTTAGGTATCTAAGTGAACGAATATCCAAGGTACAATACAGAAATTGGACAAATATGCCATTAAAACATATGTATGTGACAAATCAGCATCTGCTTGCCCTGCATTACATGTAACAGTATTCGTCCATACCAATTTTAAGCAAATTAAGTCGTCTTGCAGGCCTGCAGATTTTTTTGAAAATTTAGTGTTCACCCCAAGAACCGGTAAATTTGGCCACAACATAACAATTTCAAGTTTATTTACAATTTACACAATGTGTATGTATAAAGTATGTTTAAATGAACATATGTTCTCATAGTTTATGACTTTATTCATTATAGGTTGAAAAATACAGGCAAAGTTTAGATGTTTATGAAGTGTCCTATATTTTGACTTTAGTGGAACCTTAAGGGTTTACCAACTAACAATTTAATGGTTCAAATATGTAGTATTTGTTATCAAATATAATCACACCTTTCCCACTCTAAAATATTGTGTGATTATAAAGTATCAGATGACATTAATCTATACTACTATAGAATGATCACTGCTTGTAACGTATTGTACAGCCACTTTGAAAGTTTCATACTCACTTTAATATGTATACTGATCAGATCTGTAGATGAATCTTTCTTTAGATCTTTTTGGTTCTCTCTTGCCAGAGTAAATCATATTAAAGAGAATACAACACAATTCCCCCTCTTAAATTCCTGTTCTAGATAAAAGAACCTAAAAGAATATAGTTTAAAATAAAATGTTATAAAATATATGCTGCAGATCAATCTATTTGAAAACATTTATTGCATCATTAACTCAAAAAGTATGATTATAAGTGGAGAATTTTTACAAATGTTTGACTTTATATAAAATTTTGAAAAGTTTCTGAACTTACTTTTCAAGAAATCTTGATAATTTCTTTTGCGTTTACTTTTTCTTGTTCAGCAAATTTCTCCTTAGTCCTTGTCTATTTGAAAATTCTCTAAATTCACGTCCTCTGTGTTCTTTTTGTTAATATAATTTTTGAATTTTTGACAAAAAAAAAAAAGATAAATCTTCTGTAATAAGGAACTAGTCTGATGAAAGATCTTAATTCAAAAATATTTGTCAGTGGTCTCCATCTTGACTATTGTCCATACATTAGAAGGATCAGCACAAGTTCTGTTGACACCATAGGTCAGAGATATTCAATTGCTTTAAGCTTTAATTCTGTATCAATTTAATCATAATATGTGAAAGACAGCAAATTAATTGATAGTTCATCAAATATTTTCCCAAATACTATTTATTATCTAGATACACAACTAGAACATGCCACTGCAATCCTTGTATTGCTGTCTTAACAATTTTTTAAAGATTGCTCTGCATTGCACAATCTAATTTTTATTGTAACATTTTTGTATAAATCACCTCTAAGATAAGATGATTGGTAGGCACTCACTAAGCTGCATTCAGTGAGTCAGTATATCATCCTCTGTTAAAGTAGTCGGATATGCATCTTTGATAATATTAATGTTCAATTTCCTGTAATCAACACACAGGCCCAAAGATTGTCTTTCCCTTCAAAATTTACTAGACCCTTCTTCCTTAAATGGTAATATCTTTCACACATGTTGGTCTTTTTTTTCATCATCAGAAAATACTATTGAATTAATGTCTAATATGATTTTAGGTTTATGGTCAGAATTAACATCCAATGGTTTTCTGGTGGACACATCAGCTCCTGTGATAACTACAACACCTACTTTCTCAACTGACTTTGGAATTAATGGATTGACACAGGTTTATAGAACATCAATGAAGGTGGATTGGGCCATTGATGATGATGAGTCATATATAAAAAGACAGTATCTGTCTATCAATTCTCATATTGGAGGAGAATTTATGCTGTCATCACAATCAGTAAGTTAATTGGCATCATCACTTGTTTTTTTAAATTTTAAGTGTTTGCTGTTTTGATAATACATGACCATGATGACATACGGTCTGGTTATCATTTGCAAGTAATTTTATTTTGTTTTCTTTGCTTTTTCCAGGTCAATGGTATATCAAGATCCTATGTATTTTCTGGACTTGATTTACATGATGGAGTGACCTATTATGTGACCTTAATTTCTTGTAACAGTGCTGAGATATGTATAAATTCTACCTCTCCTGGAATGTTTGTAGACAGTTCTCCAACTTCTAGAGGTATGTATAAATTCTACCTCTCCTGGAATGTTTGTGGACAGTTCTCCACCTTCTAGAGGTATGTATAAATTCTACCTCTCCTGAATTGTTTGTAGACAGTTCTCCACCATCTAGAGATATGTATAAATTCTACCTCTCCTGGAATGTTTGTGGACAGTTCTCCATCTTCTAGAGGTATGTATAAATTCTACCTCTTCTGGATTGTTTGTAGACAGTTCTCCACCATCTAGAGGTATGTATAAATTCTACCTCTCCTGGAATGTTTGTGGACAGTTCTCCACCTTCTAGAGGTATGTATAAATTCTACCTCTTCTGGAATGTTTGTAGACAGGTCTCCACCTTCTAGAGGTATGTATAAATTCTACCTCTTCTGGATTGTTTGTAGACAGTTCTCCAACTTCTAGAGGTATGTATAAATTCTACCTCTCCTGGAATGTTTGTAGACAGGTCTCCACCTTCTAGAGGTATGTATAAATTCTACCTCTCCTGGAATTTTTGTAGACAGTTCTACACCATCTAGAGGTATGTATAAATTCTACCTCTCATGGAATGTTTGTGGACAGTTCTACACCTTCTAGAGGTATGTATAAATTCTACCTCTCCTGGAATTTTTGTAGACAGTTCTACACCATCTCGAGGTATGTATAAATTCTACCTCTCCTGGAATTTTTGTAGACAGTTCTACACCATCTAGAGGTATGTATAAATTCTACCTCTCATGGAATGTTTGTAGACAGTTCTCCGCCATCTAGAGGTATGTATAAATTCTACCTCTTCTGGATTGTTTGTAGACAGTTCTCCAACTTCTAGAGGTATGTATAAATTCTACCTCTCCTGGAATGTTTGTAGACAGTTCTCCACCTTCTAGAGGTATGTATAAATTCTACCTCTCCTGGAATGTTTGTAGACAGTTCTCCACCTTCTAGAGGTATGTATAAATTCTACCTCTCCTGGAATGTTTGTAGACAGTTCTCCAACTTCTAAAGGTATGTATAAATTCTACCTCTTCTGGATTGTTTGTAGACAGTTCTCCATCTTCTAGAGGTATGTATAAATTCTACCTCTTCTGGATTGTTTGTAGACAGTTCTCCAACTTCTAGAGGTATGTATAAATTCTACCTCTCCTGAATTGTTTGTAGACAGTTCTCCACCATCTAGAGTTATGTATAAATTCTACCTCTTCTGGATTGTTTGTAGACAGTTCTCCAACTTCTAGAGGTATGTATAAATTCTACCTCTCCTGGAATTTTTGTAGACAGGTCTCCACCTTCTATAGGTATGTATAAATTCTACCTCTTCTGGAATGTTTGTAGACAGGTCTCCACCTTCTAGAGGTATGTATAAATTCTACCTCTCCTGAATTGTTTGTAGACAGTTCTCCACCATCTAGAGTTATGTATAAATTCTACCTCTTCTGGATTGTTTGTAGACAGTTCTCCAACTTCTAGAGGTATGTATAAATTCTACCTCTCCTGGAATGTTTGTAGACAGTTCTCCACCATCTAGAGGTATGTATAAATTCTACCTCTCCTGGATTGTTTGTAGACAGTTCTCCACCATCTCGAGGTATGTATAAATTCTACCTCTCCTGGAATGTTTGTAGACAGTTCTCCATCTTCTAGAGGTATGTATAAATTCTACCTCTTCTGGATTGTTTGTAGACAGTTCTCCAACTTCTAGAGGTATGTATAAATTCTACCTCTCCTGGAATGTTTGTAGACAGTTCTCCACCATCTAGAGGTATGTATAAATTCTACCTCTCCTGAAATGTTTGTAGACAGTTCTCCACCTTCTATAGGTATGTATAAATTCTACCTCTTCTGGATTGTTTGTAGACAGTTCTCCATCTTCTAGAGGTATGTATAAATTCTACCTCTTCTGGATTGTTTGTAGACAGTTCTCCATCTTCTAGAGGTATGTATAAATTCTACCTCTTCTGGATTGTTTGTTGACAGTTCTCCAACTTCTAGAGGTATGTATAAATTCTACCTCTCCTGAATTGTTTGTAGACAGTTCTCCACCATCTAGAGGTATGTATAAATTCTACCTCTTCTGGATTGTTTGTAGACAGTTCTCCAACTTCTAGAGGTATGTATAAATTCTACCTCTCCTGGAATGTTTGTAGACAGTTCTCCACCTTCTAGAGGTATTTATAAATTCTACCTCTCCTGGAATGTTTGTAGACAGGTCTCCACCTTCTATAGGTATGTATAAATTCTACCTCTTCTGGATTGTTTGTAGACAGTTCTCCATCTTCTAGAGGTATGTATAAATTCTACCTCTTCTGGATTGTTTGTAGACAGTTCTCCAACTTCTAGAGGTATGTATAAATTCTACCTCTCCTGAATTGTTTGTAGACAGTTCTCCACCATCTAGAGTTATGTATAAATTCTACCTCTTCTGGATTGTTTGTAGACAGTTCTCCAACTTCTAGAGGTATGTATAAATTCTACCTCTCCTGGAATGTTTGTAGACAGTTCTCCACCTTCTAGAGGTATTTATAAATTCTACCTCTCCTGGAATGTTTGTAGACAGGTCTCCACCTTCTATAGGTATGTATAAATTCTACCTCTTCTGGATTGTTTGTAGACAGTTCTCCATCTTCTAGAGGTATGTATAAATTCTACCTCTTCTGGATTGTTTGTAGACAGTTCTCCAACTTCTAGAGGTATGTATAAATTCTACCTCTCCTGGAATGTTTGTAGACAGTTCTCCACCATTTAGAGGTATGTATAAATTCTACCTCTCCTGAAATGTTTGTAGACAGTTCTCCACCATCTCGAGGTATGTATAAATTCTACCTCTCCTGGAATGTTTGTAGACAGTTCTCCACCTTCTAGAGATATGTATAAATTCTACCTCTCCTGGAATGTTTGTAGACAGTTCTCCACCTTCTAGAGGTATGTATAAATTCTACCTCTCCTGAATTGTTTGTAGACAGTTCTCCACCATCTAGAGTTATGTATAAATTCTACCTCTCCTGGAATGTTTGTAGACAGTTCTACACCATCTAGAGGTATGTATAAATTCTACCTCTCCTGGAATGTTTGTAGACAGTTCTCCACCTTCTAGAGGTATGTATAAATTCTACCTCTTCTGGATTGTTTGTAGACAGTTCTCCACCATCTATAGGTATGTATAAATTCTACCTCTCCTGGAATGTTTGTAGACAGTTCTCCACCTTCTAGAGGTATGTATAAATTCTACCTCCCCTGGATTGTTTGTAGACAGTTCTCCACCATCTCGAGGTATGTTTTTGTCGAGCCTTCGACTTTTGTCGAAAAAGCGAGACTAAGCGATCCTACATTCCGTCGGCGACGTCAGCGGCGGCGTCCACAAATATTCACTCTGTGGTTAAAGTTTTTGAAATTTTAATAACTTTCTTAAACTATACTGGATTACTTCCAAACGTGGACAGAAGCTTGTTTATGATCATAAGATAGTATCCAAATGTTAATTTTGTAAAAATAAAATTCCATTTTTTCCTTATTTTACTTATAAATGGACTTAGTTTTTCTGCGGGGAAACATTACATTCACTCTGTGGTTCAAGTTTTTAAAATTTTAATAACTTTCTTAAACTATCCTGGGTTTGTACCAAACTTAGACAGAAGCTAGTTTATGATCAAAAGATAATATGCATAAGGAAATTTTGTAAAAAAATAAATCCATTTTTTCCGTATTTTACTTTTAAATGGACTTAGATTTTCTGCCAGGAAATAACATGTTCACTCTGTGGTTAAATTTAAAAAAAAAAAAATACTTTCTTTTGCTACTTTTAATTTGTACCAAACTTAAACAGAAGCTTGTTTAAGATCATAAGCTAGTATTTAGAAGGAAATTTTGATAATATTTTGTACCTGTGTATCTGTATTTTACTTATAAATGGACTAAGTTTTCTTCCAGTTAACATTACATACAGTCTGCAGTTAAAGTTTTTAAACATTTATTAGATTCATAAACTATCCTGGATTTTTACTAAACTTGGACAGAAGCTACTTAAAATCAAAAGATAGTTTCAAGAGGAATATTTTTATTGATTTTTTTCCTCATTTTGTTGAGCCTGTGAATTTCAGCAAAAGTAGGCGAGACACTGGGTTCCGCGGAACCCTTACAAATTTTTATATACATTTAGGATTTTGTGTTGGAACTGTACTATTTAGTGATATTCTTCAATTAAGTATAAAAGTCGTATACATAAACCATTTTTAAGTGTTTAAATTATTGTCTTTTGGGTATGCAACCTTTAGTTGATTCTACAAGGTAAAGCAAATTAATTATGTCACTATATAATGATAGGTAGATTTGTAACTAGATATTTACACATAAATCATACCAGCCTTTATAAGTTTCTCAAGTACTTTCCATGGTAAACTTTTCTTTCAATAGTTTTAAAGTATTGTTTTTCTGTTGATTAGGTATGTTTGCTATAACAACTGACCATGCTGCTGATCCTGAACTCCTAAGACATGCTACAGGATGGATGCTCTGGTCACAGAGAGCTGTAAATCTGGCCTGGTTAGGCTTCAGTGACCTACATTCTGATATAGACCATTATAAAGTAGCTGTGGGGTCTACCTATCTGGGCCAGGATTTAAATGCAGTATGTAAAATATTATAAATTTGATGTAGAGCTATTACATGTAGACCAATAGAAGTTTGAAAGGGAGTATATATGATTTGACTTAATCAAGTTGTTGTCTTCTTGACATATTCCCCATTCCCATTCTCAATTTTATTGATTTGTTTCTGGTATTTTGCAAAGAAATTCTGATGTGATTGATAATTCTTCCTGTATGGAACAATGCAAAAATCTGATTAAATGTATAGCATAAAGATAAATATATATATACAGTAAAGTTTCAAATGTCCTAATAGTAAAACAAGCTTTTTCTTAAGTATTGGTAGCACATGCAAGCTCTTTAGGTTTTTTCTTTCCAGATTTCAATTTCATACATATTTCTTTTAGGATACAGATGAGAAATATTATCATACAAAAACTAACACAGATCATGGTGATGAAGGAAAAGTTCAACTGTTTAAAGTGGAAACCAAAACTTTGACCAAATTTAATACACTGTACATATCTGTATGGGCTGTCAATGGGGTTAGTATCTTTTTCTTATGATTATACTCCGGCCTACTTTAAAAAAAAAAATGTGGGAGTATACTGTTTTGCATCCTTGTCAGGAACTGCATTTAAAGGATTTCTGAAATTTGGTTTCGGGTTTCATATAAGTCAGCTATACCATGTGATATGTTTTCAGATTCATCACTTAACAACTTCCTGTTTACCATCAAATATTTGGCCTGGGGTATCATTAGTGAGCAGTAGCTCTCAGTTTCACTTGTTTCTTATGTTTAAGACAAAAATAGTATATACTTTGTTAAGATATTAAATATATATAATGGCAGTAAAGAATTAGATGTAAATCAAATGAAAACACTATTATTTCTTACAACAAAATTTCTATGACCAAACTTGTCATAAATTTGTTATTAGAGTTGTTTTATGAAACATTAATTGCTATGATTATTTGATAGAAGAAATTAAAATAATTCATTGTAAACCACTTTTAACACCAAATTCAGTGTGGAAAAGTCTATTATATTTTCTCATGAACAAAAACATTTTTACCAGCACTTTGTTGTGCTAACTGACATTCTTCATTTCTGTCATGAATATAACTCAACAGAAACACATTGTCACTATCATTAACAAGTTTGAAATACTTCTTGGTTTTGCAAGTAACTTTTTATTTCTATATATAGGGTATTTCTGCAATCGACCGTCCATTGGTTTGTGATAAAGTCTCTGACTATATATTACCATATTTATAGTATCCCTCTCATTTAAAAATTAATCGTCATTTTTCATGTATGTTTTGCAGGTTGGAATGAGAAGTAAACTTATCCACTCAGCTTTTACAAAAGTACCTGGGGGACCTCTAGATCTTATCAGGAGATGTGATGCTATGTCATGTGACGGCCATTGTGTATGTGCTCCACAGGACCAAAAATGTCCTTTAAATAAAAGTCTTGGTAGCTGTAATGATGTATCAACAAGTGAGTATATCAAGATCATGTGAAGGTCATTATGTATGTGCTTCTCAGGACCAAAAAAGTCCTTTAAATCATAGTATTGTTAGCTGTTATGATGTATCAACAAGTAAGTATGTCAAGGTCATGTAATGGACATTGATTTATGTAGACCAGGGATAAAATTTGAACTAAATTCAAACCTTGTTTAGTCGAGGAGATTGTTTAGACAGCTAGTAAAAAAATCAACATATATACTGAT
Organism: Mytilus trossulus; assembly: GCF_036588685.1. Classification (NCBI taxonomy): domain Eukaryota; kingdom Metazoa; phylum Mollusca; class Bivalvia; order Mytilida; family Mytilidae; genus Mytilus; species Mytilus trossulus. The sequence continues at coordinate 28,546,863 of NC_086381.1, forward strand.
TTTCATGGGTTGAAATATTTAGAACCTTGTCAACAGCAGGAAAATACCTTAAAAATTAATAAAATATACCCAGGAGTATGTTGATTTGGATCATGCACCTAATAGATATTTAGTACAGGTTTAACAAAGAACCATTCTTTTCAATGACATTGTGTAATTATGATTTATATGCTCTGTTGCTTTTGATACACACATGAATAATTTGAATGAGTTCAGGTATATAGGGAACTTGAATGTGATGCAGTTTAAGTCTTACACATATACATGCACTTGGGTTTGATTTCTACCCGACACAGCTCACATATATATGTATGCCTTGGAAATCTTAATTTATAATCATAGAAATACAATGGAACAATTAATAAACAAAAATCACAATTAATCATTGCAGGAAAAGCAAAATAATAATAAAAGATTATTTATTTAAAAATGATTTAAGTGTATAGCCTTACTTATCAGAGTGTATTTAGATTTTCATGATTTTTGTTATTTTTGTTATTTAGATAATAACAACAATCTTCTACTGGTTAAAGATAGTAATGGCTATTCCAGTACTGATCAAGCTGTAACCGCCTCAGATAATATATTACGTGGGATATGGCTCGTGTCCCAAGTACAAGGCATGAAACCTTTATGGTAAGTCAAGGTAGATAACTCAATTGTTAAGCTGTAACGGCCTCAGATAATATATTAAGTGGGATATGGCTCACGTCCCAAGTACAAGGCATGAAACCTTTATGGTAAGTCAAGGTAGATAACTCAATTGTTAAGGGGGATTGCGGGTGTAAATATAGGATTTTCACTATTTTTTTTCTATAAATGAACTTCATCATATACTCAAAAGAAAAATTAAATTAAAAAATGGGGCAACCCACCACCGTTCCTTTAAGCCCACAATCGGCCTTTGAAAAAAGTATGCATTTTTGTTAAGGTACTTTTTTTCTGTTGAACTAATAGGAGAAATAAAGGTTATATGGAAATAGAAAAATAACTAAATTACAGAAATCACTTAAATTTTACCATTTTTAGCCACCGGGCCTCGGGCCAAGTGAGCTCTTCCATTCACTTGGCATCCGTCGTCGTTAACTTTTACAAAAATCTTCTCCTCAGAAGCTATTGAACCAATTCCAACCAAACTTCATCTGATTGATTCCTAGGGTATCTAGAATAAAATTTGTGTTTAAATTCCCATTTCATCAAAAAACATGGCCTCCATGGCTAAAAATAGAACATAGGGGTAAAATGCAGTTTTTGGCTTATAACTCAAAAACCAAAGCATTTAGAGCAAATCTGACATAGGGTAAAATTGTTTATCAGGTCAAGATCTATCTGCCTGAAATTTTAAGATGAATGGGACAACCCGGTGTCATATGGTATTTTGAACCCCCTAAAATTTGAACCCGGGGTCATTATACCGCATGGTATTTTGACCCCGGGGTCATTTTTCACATATGGTAATTTTCAGATGAATCAGACAACCCATTGTTGGGTTGCTGCCCCTAAATTGGTAATTTTAAGGAAATTTTACTGTTTTTGGTTATTATCTTGAATATTATTATAGATGGAGATAAACTGTAAACAGCAATAATGTTCAGCAAAATAAGATTTACAAATAAGTCACCATGACCAAAATGGTCATTAGACCCCTTTAGGAGTTATTGCCCTTTATAGTTAATTTTTAACCATTTTTCGTAAATCTCGTAAATCTCCATGATCTTTTACAAAAATCTTCTTCTCTGAAACCACCAGGCCAAATTAATCCAAACTTGGCCACAGCATTCATCATTGATGTATCAAGTTTAAAAATTGTGTTTTTTGATCAGGCCAACCCACCAAGATGGCCGCCACAGCTAAAAATAGAACATGGAGGTTAAATGCAGTTTTTGGTTATAACTCTAAAACCAAAGCATTTAGAGCAAATCTGACAAGGGGTAAAATTGTTTATCTGGTCAAGATATATCTGCCTGAAATTTTAAGATGAATGGGATAACCCGGTGTCATATGGTATTTTGAACCCCCTAAAATTTGAACCCGGGGTCATTATACCGCATGGTATTTTGACCCCGGGGTCATTTTTCACATATGGTATTTTGAACCCCCCTGCGGTATATTGAACCCCCCGGTTTTTGAGAAATAGTATTGCAGATAATCTAATTTACAATTTATTGGCTATTATTTTTTTTAATTAGAAGTTATGAGTAGGGGGTTCAATATACGACAGGGGGGTCAAAATACCATGGCTATATAAAATTTTGCAAAATATCTTTTCCAGTATGCTAAATACATATAAACTACTTATTGGAGTATAATAACTATGTTAAGGAGTTAGAACAGCTTGGATTTTTGAAATTCAAGGTCTATAGTAGGGGGTTCAATATACCGCAGGGGGGTCAAATTACCATGGCTAAGTAAAATTTTCAAAATATCTTTTCCAGCATGTTGAATACATACAAATTACAATTTGGAGTATTATTACTATGTTAAGGAGTTAGAATAGCTTGAATTTTTGAAATTCAAGGTCTATGGTAGGGTGTTCAATATACCGCAGGGGGTTCAAAATACCATGGCTAAGTAAAATTTTCAAAATATCTTATCCAGTATGTTAAATACATACAAACTACTTGTAGGAGTATTATAACTATGTTAAGGAGTTTGAATAGCTAGATTTTTTTGAAATTTAAGGTCTATAGTCATATAGTAGGGGGTTCAATATACGGCAGGGGGGTCAAAATACCATGGAATTTTATTTTTTTCTTACATCTTTTCCAGCATTTTAAATACATACAAACTACTTATTGGAGTATTATTACTATGTTAAGGAGTATGAATTGCAAGAACTTTTGAAATTGAAGGTCTATGGTAGGGGGTTCAATATACCGCAGGGGGGTCAAAATACCATGGCTAAGTAAAATTTTCAAAATATCTTTTCCAGTATGTTAAATACAAACAACCTACTTGTAGGAGTAATATAACTATGTTAAGGGGTTTGAATAGCTAGAATTTTTGAAATTTAAGGTCTATAGTAGGGGGTTCAATATACTGCAGGAGGGTCAAAATACCATGGAAATTATTTTTTTTCAAAAACATTTTTTTCCAGCATTTTAAATACATACAAACTACTTATTGGAGTATTATAACTATGTTAAAGAGTATGAATTGCAAGAACTTTTGAAATTGAAGGTCTATGGTAGGGGGTTCAATATACCGCAGGGGGGTCAAAATACCATGGCTAAGTAAAATTTTCAAAATATCTTTTCCAGTATGTTAAATACATACAAACTACTTGTAGTAGTAATATAAATATGTTAAGGGGTTTGAATAGCTAGAATTTTTGAAATTTAAGGTCTATAGTAGGGGGTTCAATATACCGCAGGGGGGTCAAAGTACCATGGATTTTTTTTTTTTCAAAACATTTTTTCCAGGATGTTAAATGCATACAAACTACTTATTGAAGTATTATAACTAAGTTAAAGAGTTAGAATAGCTAGAATTTTATGAATATTAAGGTCTATGGTAGGGGGTTCAATATACCGCAGGGGGGTCAAAATACCATGGAATTTTATTTTTTTCTTACATCTTTTCCAGCATTTTAAAAACATACAAACTACTTATTGGAGTATTATTACTATGTTAAGGAGTATGAATTGCAAGAACTTTTGAAATTGAAGGTCTATGGTAGGGGGTTCAATATACCGCAGGGGGGTCAAAATACCATGGCTAAGTAAAATTTTCAAAATATCTTTTCCAGTATGTTAAATACATACAAACTACTTGTAGGAGTAATATAACTATGTTAAGGAGTTTGAATAGCTAGAATTTTTGAAATTTAAGGTCTATAGTAGGGGTTCAATATACCGCAGGAGGGTCAAATAACCATGGAAATTATTTTTTTTCAAAAATTTCTTTCCAGCATTTTAAATACATACAAACTACTTATTAGAGTATTATAACTATGTTAAGGAGTTAGAATTGCAAGAATTTTTGAAATTGAAGGTCTATGATAGGGGGTTCAATATACCGCAGGGGGGTCAAAATACCATGGCTAAGAAAAATTTTCAAAATATCTTTTCCAGTATGTTAAATACATACAAACTACTTGTAAGAATATTATAACTATGTTAAGGAGTTTGAATAGCTAGAATTTTAGAAATTTAAGGTCTATGGTAGGGGGTTCAATATACTGCAGGGGGGTCAAAATACCATGGCTAAGTAAAATTTTCAATATATCTTTTCCCGTATGTTAAATACATACAAACTACTTGTAAGAATATTATAACTATGTTAAGGAGTTTGAATAGCTAGAATTTTTGAAATTTAAGGTCTATGGTAGGGGGTTCAATATACTGCAGGGGGGTCAAAATACCATAGAAATTATTTTTTTTCAAAACATTTTTTTCCAGCATTTTAAATACATACAAACTACTTGTAGGAGTAATATAACTATGTTAAGGAGTTTGAATAGCTAGAATTTTTGAAATTTAAGGTCTATAGTAGGGGTTCAATATACCGCAGGAGGGTCAAATAACCATGGAAATTATTTTTTTTCAAAAATTTCTTTCCAGCATTTTAAATACATACAAACTACTTATTAGAGTATTATAACTATGTTAAGGAGTTAGAATTGCAAGAATTTTTGAAATTGAAGGTCTATGATAGGGGGTTCAATATACCGCAGGGGGGTCAAAATACCATGGCTAAGAAAAATTTTCAAAATATCTTTTCCAGTATGTTAAATACATACAAACTACTTGTAAGAATATTATAACTATGTTAAGGAGTTTGAATAGCTAGAATTTTAGAAATTTAAGGTCTATGGTAGGGGGTTCAATATACTGCAGGGGGGTCAAAATACCATGGCTAAGTAAAATTTTCAATATATCTTTTCCTGTATGTTAAATACATACAAATTACTTGTAAGAATATTATAACTATGTTAAGGAGTTTGAATAGCTAGAATTTTTGAAATTTAAGGTCTATGGTAGGGGGTTCAATATACTGCAGGGGGGTCAAAATACCATAGAAATTATTTTTTTTCAAAACATTTTTTTCCAGCATTTTAAATACATACAAACTACTTATTGGAGTATTATAACTATGTTAAGGAGTATGAATTGCAAGAACTTTTGACATTGAAGGTCTATGGTAGGGGATTCAATATACCGCAGGGGGATCAAAATACCGTATAGCGGGTTATTTTCGCGGGTGTAAAATTTCGCGGTTTTCATTGAACAAGGTATACGAAATATTTTAGCGGTTATTATTTTGGCGGATTTAAATTTTTTATTAATACCTTTGTATGTACACCTTTAATTTGGCGGAATTTATTTTGGCTATTTAGTTATGTCCGCGAAAATAAGCGAAAATTTGCACCCCGCGAAAATAACCCGCTATACGGTACCATGGCTAAGTAAAATTTTCAAAATATCTTTTCCAGTATGTTAAATACATACAAACTACTTGTAGTAAATATAAATATAATAAGGGGTTTGAATAGCTAGAATTTTTGAAATTTAAGGTCTACAGTAGGGGGTTCAATATACCGCAGAGGGGTCAAAATACCATGGATTTTTTTTTTTTTCAAAACATTTTTTCTAGGATGTTAAATGCATACAAACTACTTATTGAAGTATTATAACTAAGTTAAAGAGTTAGAATAGCTAGAATTTTATGAATATTAAGGTCTATGGTAGGGGGTTCAATATACCGCAGGGGGGTCAAAATACCATGGAATTTTATTTTTTTCTTACATCTTTTCCAGCATTTTAAAAACATACAAACTACTTATTGGAGTATTATTACTATGTTAAGGAGTATGAATTGCAAGAACTTTTGAAATTGAAGGTCTATGGTAGGGGGTTCAATATACCGCAGGGGGGTCAAAATACCATGGCTAAGTAAAATTTTCAAAATATCTTTTCCAGTATGTTATATACATACAAACTACTTGTAGGAGTAATATAACTATGTTAAGGAGTTTGAATAGCTAGAATTTTTGAAATTTAAGGTCTATAGTAGGGGTTCAATATACCGCAGGAGGGTCAAATAACCATGGAAATTAATTTTTTTTCAAAACATTTCTTTCCAGCATTTTAGATACATACAAACTACTTATTGGAGTATTATAACTTTGTTAAGGAGTTAGAATTGCAAGAATTTTTGAAATTGAAGGTCTATGATAGGGGGTTCAATATACTGCAGGGGGGTCAAAATACCATGGCTAAGAAAAAAATTCAAAATATCTTTTCCAGTATGTTAAATACATACAAACTACTTGTAAGAATATTATAACTATGTTAAGGAGTTTGAATAGCTAGAATTTTTGAAATTTAAGGTCTATAGTAGGGGTTCAATGTACCGCAGGAGGGTCAAAATACCATGGAAATTATTTTTTTTCAAAACATTTTTTTCCAGAATTTTAAATACATACAAACTACTACTTGGAGTATTATAACTATGTTAAGGAGTTAGAATTGCAAGAATTTTTGAAATTTAAGGTCTATGATAGGGGGTTCAATATACCGCAGGGGGGTCAAAATACCATGGCTAAGAAAAAATTTCAAAATATCTTTTCCAGTATGTTAAATACATACAAACTACTTGTAAGAATATTATAACTATGTTAAGGAGTTTGAATAGCTAGAATTTTTGAAATTTAAGGTCTATGGTAGGGGGTTCAATATACTGCAGGGGGGTCAAAATACCATGGCTAAGTAAAATTTTCAATATATCTTTTCCCGTATGTTAAATACATACAAACTACTTGTAAGAATATTATAACTATGTTAAATTAAGGAGTTTGAATAGCTAGAATTTTTGAAATTTAAGGTCTATGGTAGGGGGTTCAATATACTGCAGGGGGGTTAAAATACCATGGCTAAGTAAAATTTTCAATATATCTTTTCCCGTATGTTAAATACATACAAACTACTTGTAAGAATATTATAACTGTGTTAAGGTAACACGATACCGAATGGCATATCTCTCGATTTCCAAACTTTTTGGCACACATGTTCTTTGAGTCGAGTTACATTGGAATATGTAATAAAACATGGGGGTCACCATTTTTGTTTTCTTGGTATTTTCATAAGAAAACGTCAATTTTGGCGACAAATTTACTTAGGTATATAGGAGAAATGCCTATTTTTCGGCTTACTTTTTTAGATTTTCGAATGGATGGCTATGTTCTGATATACGGAGAAAAACAAAAAACTAACATAATATCCAGGATTGCATACTGAATCTATACACGTATAGAAACTTATATGTCACCATCCTTGTTTTTGAGATAAATGGCTTCAAAGTTGATTAATACCCTTACAATTTGGCCGAAAACGTGTGACGTTATTGAATACAGAATGTAACGTTATTCCTACTCAGAGAAATGGAAAACAAAATATGTGTCGGAATCTGAATGGTGATTAATTTATTTTCATTTCCCCTGTCGGGTGTCGTAAATTTCCTAGTAATGCAATATGAAATATTTCGTCCCGCTCATAGAAATTTCACTCAAATGAATTGACATTAATTTTGTCTTATTTTCACACCAAACGAGCATGTTGTATTTCAGTGGTTGTGGTTTGTTTATGTGTAGTCTGTTTCCCGGCCGTTATTGAAATTCTTGGTTAATATTTGTATATTCTGAAGGCATACTGAATGTTTTACGGAGGGGACCAACCTAGTTTATGTGTTACATATTTGTTTTTCGTTCATAGTTTTATATAAATAAGGCCGTTAGTTTTCTCCTTTGAATTGTTTTACATTGTCATTTTGGGGCCTTTTATAGCTGACTATGCGGTTTAGGCTTTTCTCATTATTTAAGGCCGTATGATGACCTATAGTTGTTAATTTCTGTGTCATTTAGGTCTCTTGGGGATTTATTTGAATAACTGAGTTTTTAACTCCATCCTTTAAGACACTGATGGTGGTGTCATCGCTTCATCCATGCAGAAAAAGAGTACTTTAAAAATTTGATCCAGTTTACAGTTTTATAATTGCTCGGTTTTTGATGGTTGTTTAACGTTCAGTGGCAAATAGTTCATGCATGTTCGAGACGATACAATACAATTTTGAAAACAGTTGTTTATTAAAGACACATTTAATGCACCAGTCAAAAAAGGTTGAACATTCTGTTAGTTGTGAAAATTATGATTGAAAATTATGATCCTTAAAAATACACATTCTAAAAAATGAATTAATAAAAAGGAAATTTCAGAACTCAATCATATTTCTAATTTGCTACATACATAAGTATAGCGTACTCTGAATGTTGTAAATGTGTCAGTTGGTTGCTCAGCAAGCAAGACAAACATTGCAAACTGTACGCAACATTTCACAAAATGTCTGTCGTTTGTGGAAAATTATTTACAAAACAAATCTTGAGATCAGATATGCATTCTTTATAAGTTAAAAACACTGCGAAATATAAAGGTTCCAGCTTTGAATTCCACATTTAGGAGATGGAAGCCGGAGTCTGAACTCTGCGTGCTTTTATATTCTATCAAAATGCCCAATCAAGCAACCTGTCATGAACAAAAAATAAAGAAAATCCAGAAGATATGTGCAGCTTTAATTTAAGTTGTAACACCATGTACATAATTTAAACCCGAATCAAAAAGACTGTAGTGCTAAATAATTAACCGTATACACCCTATATACCAAGTGCGGGATTGACGGTTGAACAAAAACAAGTGACACAATATGATGATACGTGTCTATTAGGATTTTGGTGACAAAAAAATATTTGAATATCTAGTTCATATAATGGAATAGTTATTTGGAGATCTGAAATGAAGTAGCAATGTCAGAAAACTAACATTTCCGTTATTTTGTCTTTGGTGGAAAGTTGATAAATTGGCAATTTTACCGCACCACCTTATTTCATTATGGTTTGAATTTTCTACCGAAGAATAAAAGATTTAAGACTTAAACAAATAGGTACTAGAGACTGAAATGTTAGTGTGATACTTATACTACAAATACTTTGATGTTTTGATGTCGTTAAGTAGATATAGGAAGCTGTGGTGTGAGTGACAATGAGACTCTCCATTCAAATAACAGTTTAAAAAAGTAAACCATAGGTCAATGTACGGTCTTCAACACTAAGCCTTGGCTCCAGATGTTGCTTTCTTATAAATTGCATATCCCATATCTCCATTTATCATTATAACAGCCAACTGTTGTACAAATAAAATGTTCCATATAATTGTTTGCTTTATCTATACTTGTACTTTTACTTGTCTCATGTTATCCCACTTCCACAATGAGCAAGCGGTAACATAAATATTTCTATTTGCGTAAATGTTCGTAAACTTTGTCGATTTCTTTTAAATAGAAAAAAAATAGAGGCAATGATTTGAATTTTAACAAATAAAGTTACAAGTGACGATTGTAAATTGTAGGATTGATTGCAGTTTGCTTTACGCCCAGTGACAAATAGATCATGCATGTTACATGTATGGGCGAGAACAAAATAATAAATACAATTGGTAGGTTATGTAATAAAGGCGTTCCGGGATTATGGTTGAGTAAATTTGGAATGACACTTGAAAATGAGGGTATATTGGATAGGGACAGAAACTTTATCTTGCAACAGGCCACATACAGATTGACCACTCAAAGAGTTGTTGCAAAGATTTTTGATTTTCAAAGAGCATAGCACTCTCTTTATTCGACCGGATGTGGCTGCAAAGTTGATACATCCCGCACAGCCAAATGGACGCCTCACTTTGGAAGCATTTTACTGTCGGTCGGAAGACCAAGTGCCCATTTCTATTCCTTTGTCACCCTTGGGGTGTAATTCGTTGAATAAAAACAAAATATAAAAATTATGTATATTGTCAAAAAAATAAAATGTATTTGTACTCACTACGGAACAAGACTCTTTCTGTCGTTTGAATAAAAAGTTAGTCAGTCGTATGCTTGTAAATTTCGAAAGAAAACAATGTCACGGAACCAGTCTGACTACAACCAGTCCTGACTATCAACTTGCGTTTATATACGCAAGTGGATACATGGGTCTGTCTTTAATCAGACTTTAACTGGACCTGAATTGATTTTAATTTCATTTTTGCCGAATAAGTTCTCTTGTATTTCCCAGACTAAGTTAATTTTCTTAGGCCTCATTCCGAATTTGATGTCTGTCCCGTGTAGATTTGGTCTATAGGATTACAAAGCTAGCACTTTATTTTATAAATGTTTCAGAAACTATATCGGATTTACTCTCTACAGACCAATTTTCATGAATTAAACCACTTTCCGCAAAATATATTTTTGTATAGTTTTAGTATGTTGTTCATAGATAGTAGCAGACTTGTTTTTCATAGAAAAACCTTGTGTTGCAATTAGTTGCAGGTTGTTCACTAAATTGACTAGAATACAATGAATTTCAGAGTGTTTATACTTGGAACACACAGGGAAAGTTTTTCGGCAAAATAACAAAGTTAAACCACTTTTTTACATTCCATACTAACAAACTATTTTCTGTATGAGTTTCAAAGTCTGATTGTACAATGTATTGTTTTTTTATCGTCTAATTCTATTCGAATTCTCATCCAGATGATAACCTTTTTATTTTGCCAGAGCGATGTTTTTGACGACCATTTTAACACGAACTAATAGCTGTACAATTCCTTTTTTTTTACACATCATCCTAAGTTTCTATAGATTAGAATTCTACGTTCAAAAGAAAATTTCATGGGGATACTGCGTGCATCATGAAGAAGTATTTATTGCAAAAATAAACCAAGAATAAATTAAAGTGACAAAAACTCAGTCTTTTATGGATAAGAACATATATAGTTAAATCGTGCAGATGCTTAAAATATTGAAGAATTAGATTATTTAAAAGTAAAGTAATACATTTTAAAGGTTAACAATGAGCAAAAGAATTGCCGGAAAACGATAAAGCAATCTATGTCAAATAGGTTAACTGTTACGTATTGCATCAAAACTCTTGGCACTCTGCACCTAAAAAAAATTTCCGTTAAAAATGTCACATAGTATCCAGAAATATGTTTGCTGCATTGGCTTGTATACATGTGTGAACGTTATTCGATAACGTCAGGAACGATAACTCGTGGCGTAACGTCATTCGGTATCATGTTACCTTAAGGAGTTTGAAAAGCTAGATTTTTTTAAATTTAAGGTCTATATAATAGGGGGTTCAATATACCGCAGGGGGGTCAAAATACCATGGATTTTATTTTTTTTCAAAACATTTTTTCAAGGATGTTAAATGCATACAAACTACTTATTGAAGTATTATGACTATGTTAAGGAGTTAGAATAGCTAGAATTTTTGAAATTTAAGGTCTATAGTAGGGGTTCAATATAATGCAAGGGGGTCAAAATACCATGGAAATTATTTTTTTTCAAAACATTTTTTCCAGACCCCAAGTTCAAAAATTCTTGCTATTCTAACTCCTTTACATAGTTATTATACTCCAATTTGTAGTTTGTATGTATTCAACATGCTGGAAAAGATATTTTGAAAATTTTACTTAGCCATGGTATTTTGCCCCCCTGTGGTATATAAAACCCCCTACTATAGACCCCAAAGTTAAAAAAATCAAGCTACTTTAACTCCTTAACATAGTAATAATACTTCAGAAAGTTGTTTGTATATATATAACATGCTGGAAAAGATATTTGAAATTTTACTTAGCCATGGTATTTTGACCCCCCTGTGTTATATTGAACCCCCTACCATAGACATTCAATTTCAAAAATTCCAGCTATTCTTAATCCATAGTAATAATACTCCAATTTGTAGTTTGTATGTATTCAACATGCTGGAAAAGATATTTTGAAAATTTTACTTAGCCATGGTATTTTGCCCCCCTGTGGTATATTGAACCCCCTACTATAGACCTTGAGTTTCAAAAATTCAAGCTTGAATTATTGAACCCCCTTCTATAGACCTTGATTTTCAAAAATTCAAGCTATTCTAACTCCTTAACATAATTATAATACTCCAATAAGTAGTTTGTATGTATTTAACATGCTGGAAAAGATATTCTGAAGAAAAAATATTTTCATGGTATTTTGACCCCCCTTACCATGGTATATTGAACCCCCTTCTATAGACCTTGATTTTCAAAAATTCAAGCTATTCTAACTCCTTAACATTGTTATAATACGTCAATAAGTTGTTTGTATGTATATAACATGCTGGAAAAGATATTTTGAAAATTTTACTTAGCCATGGTATTTTGACCCCCCCTGCGGTATATTGAACCCCCTACCATAGACATTCAATTTTTTAAATTCCAGCTATTCATAATCCTTTACATAGTAATAATACTCCAATAAGTAGTTTGTATGCATTTAACATGCTGGAAAAGATAATTTGAAGAAAAAATATTTTCATGGTATTTTGACCCCCCCTGTACCATGGTATATGAACCCCCTACTATAGACCTTGAATTTCAAAAACCCAAGCTATTTTAACTCCTTAACATAGTAATATTAGTGAAATTATCTTGAGTTATTTTGTAAATCAGATCATTGTAAGGGATATATGTAGTAACACTCAATACAGCTTGAGTTTGTTCCTCAGAGGATACCTTACGAAGTTGTGTAACTTGCTTATAGGCTTTCTACATTTGCAAAATATACAAACAGAAAAATCAGAATGAGTTGTAGATCTACTGCCCTCGTTGATTTATGAGAAGAGACTGGTCGATAGAATTGGTACATGTAGTACAAAGTCTTTGTACAGACAAAACTTACTTTTGAAATATTTATAGCAACACTTATGATATTTTGTATTTTCAAATGGGATGTTTTCATTTTTTTCATATTCATCGACCAGTCTTCTGTAAACTTCATCTTTTCGTTTTCCCACTGCGGTAATACAACTCGGTATCTTCATTTAAGTGTTTAACTACATATTTTCTTTGTAGTAAATGCATGACAGACTATGCATCTGTGTCAATCAATGGATAGTTTTTGTTGTTTAGCGTAGGAAGGGTTTGATTGTAAACTGGACTGCGAAAATTTGACACGACTCGGAAGATTTTCTACAATTTTCCGATACGATTCTTTATTTAGAAAGGGGTGAATTCTACAGAACTCAAAATTTATATACTGGCGGCCATCTTGGATAATGGATCGGCTACAAAGTAACAACACTTGGTCAGCACCTCATAAGGAACATTCATGCCATGTTTGGTTACATTCCTTTCAGTGGTTCTCTAAAAGAAGTCATTTGTATGCATTTCCCATAGGGTCCTATGTTAAACTAAGTCCCCTGCTGGCGTCCATCTTAGATGATAGATCGGCTACAAAGTAACAACACTTGGTCAGCACCTCATAAGGAACAGTCATCCCATGTTTGGTTTCATTCCATTCAGTGGTTTTCTAAAAGAAGTCATTTGTATGCATTTCCCATAGGGTCCTATGTTTAACTAAGTCCACCGCTGGCGGCCATCTTGGATAATGGATCGGCTACAAAGTAACAACACTTGATCAGCATCTCATGAGGAACATTCATGCCATGTTTGGTTTCATTCCATTTAGTGGTTCTCTAAAAGAAGTCATTTGTATGTATTTCCCATAGGCCGGTCCTATGTTAAACTAAGTCCCCCACTGGCGGCCATCTTGGATGCTGGATCGACAACAAAGTAACAACACTTGGTCAGCACCTCATAAGGAACATTCATGCCATTTGTAGTTTCATTCCATTTAGTGGTTCTCTAAAAGAAGTTATTTGTATGCATTTCCCACTCAAACCATACTTAAATAATAAGATATATATCTGCCCCTTTTTTGTTGATAACAAAACCTGGTAATGCAACCTCAGAATTTTCATTTTAAAATTATTAACAACATATATCGTCAAAAATAAATATAGTAACGTAAAAAAAATGGATGCCCCTCACTTAAATAAAAATTTAGACAAGCAAAAAACAACAAAAAATTCTGCAATGTGGACAACATGGGCGACAAACGTACCCTGGTTACCAACCAATGTTGCTCTACCTTGCAATGTGGAAAACAAAATGGACGACAAACATATCCCTGGTTACTCACCAATGTTGCTCTACCTTGAAACGTGGAAAACAGAATGGACGACAAACATACCCTGGTTACCAACCAATGTTGCTCTACCTTGGTCAAAAGTATGATACGTGGACCAAACATTCCACCATCACTAGTACAATATTTACAATGCTCTACCTGCTCTACTGTTTTCTTATCCCTATTCTACTACTACTAACACACAATACACAGCACTAAATGAAGCACTAAAAGCATGGTTCATGGTTGTAATAAACTAGGTCAAAAGCATACTATAGGTATGAACACAAAAAGGTTAAATACTGAAATCATAACATAACATATATACAAGCACTATAAGTCTTAGCACTCAAAGTCACTTTGGTGGTGGTCCGTAAACACTGGCACACTCCTTAAGGAGTCTAGACGCGGAGATGCTGTTGTTGCAGTACTCGTCCCACAAAGCAAAAAGACGGCCCTGGGTTTGTCTACTCTGTTTGTGCTGGTACCTTTGGAGCTTGCCTTCAGACACTAACTTAAGCTGTAGCGGAATATCAGACGCTTCCTTAAACAGTTCGGTAACCAAGGAATAAAAAGGCACTGGTCCTCTGGTGCATACTCTGGTGTTGACACTGTTATGCCACCCCTCGATATCATTGTTGGTACGGATGGAGGACATGAAAACACACCAGTAGTCAATGTCAAATACACTGTTGCGTATCCACGTCTTGTAGATGTAGTCCATTACCTTCTGGACACCTGGATGGTCGGCTTTCTCGTCTAGCTGATGGAAGGTGTCTGGGATATACTCTGGTCGGAGGAACGGTAAGGCCATCACCTGTCTCAAGTATGTGTATACTGCATCCTTCTTGTTGTAGGCGGACTGAAAATGTAAAAAGAATATGTTTAACTGAATGTATTTTTTAAATTTGTACATGATTTTACCATATTTAAGTATTGAGTAAAAAAAATCATTTACATTTAATTCCAGGCAGGATCAGAACCATAAAATCGTTACCATTATGAGTTTTATTTCATACATTAATATAGTATTAATGTATGGACTTTTTCATATTGGCCCTGTAACATGCCCGAGGTGTTAATAATGGCCAAGGATGGTTGTAATGGCCCTGAGGCAACGCCGAGGGCCATTACAACTGTCCGAGGCCGTTATTAATATCAAGGGCATGTTACAGGGCCAATATGAAAAAGTCCATATATTGATACTTTTATTAACCAACTATAAAGGCAACTTCATAATTTCAAGAACAGTCTTCGAGTCTCGGATCCAAAATTATACAGCTATCCACACACTACAACAAGACCAATACAGAAAAGCCCGTTTCATAACATTTCTATTTTAAAAATGGTTTTAATTCTTCGATTAAGAAAAGAGTAAGAAACTTACCGTGAAGAAGATACAGGAACTTCATAGCTGAACTTCAACTTGTCTTTTCGCATTCAATTTCGCATGGAATTTTAGTCAACATTGTGACTGTCAGATGTAATTTCTGATTTCTCATCCAAGTACTTAATTTTATGCTATTAAATTTCATTTCATCTAGCAAATAAAAAGTAGCTGGGAAGAATAAATCAGAATAACTATTCTAAAGTCTGCATTCTGAGGATTGAACAACGGAAATGAAACAGTGATAATAATCGAAAGTCGTACTCGAAAAAGGCTGTGAAATATTTCCGTTTCAAGTCGTTACAAAACAATGTCAATGAACATCATTTAAACTTGTTTTTATGATATTAAGTTTAAAAAAGAATAAAAAAATGTCACACTTATTTAAAGAAATAAAACGACATTTTGATTTAATCGATGTCCCGTTTCATCTGTTCATAATGCATGACTGTGATTTCGTAATGCACGGGTGTGATTTCGTAATGCATGACTGAGATTTCGTAATGCATGGCTGAGATCTCGTAATGACTGGCTGTAGCAATTTCTCCGTTCATAATGACCAGATGTCGAAATTTTCCTTTTATAAAGCATGGGCATTTCTATACATAATGCAGTAAGTTGGTTAATAATTAATATATATGAACATGTGTATATTCATCAGCACAATAATTATCAAAAAGTAAATATTCGGAACATTTAAATGTTAAATGTCTAATCTGTCTCATCGGAACCTTTTATAGCTGACTGCGCTTTGTTCATTGTTGAAGGCCGTACGGTTACCTATAGTTGTTAATGTTTGTGTCAGTTTGGTCTTTTGTGGATAGATGTCTCATTGGCAATAATACCACATCTTCATTTTTATATATGGAATCAAATAAATTCGAATATTAAATTAATACTATAACTTATGAAGGTTGTAATAAGTAATTATATGCAAAAGAAAAGTTACAGATCTAACATTGTTTAGTTGATGTTTATGTTGATAAAAATATAATGTTAAAAAAATTATATTTGTAATTTTTATGAGAAAAGGTTTACCTCAGTGCATGTGACACACTTCCACTCTAGCTGAGCATGGTCTTTTACAGCCTGTCTGTACTGATCTCTTGGAACACCTAAAACACAAAATCATCGTCAATCAAACTACATATTTTATATATTTATATTGCAAATTGTACTTTATTTCATATTGTTATATGTAGTATGCTATACTAGAGAGAAAAAAAATGTATTCAGAGTTAAAAATTACCAATCAGTTAAACATTCCCAATCAGGTTAATTCAATTATCTGGCTACTAATCCAATTAATCATTATACGTAAATTAGCTCGTTCTGGCTGGTGGCAATAGATAACTGTCAATACACAGGAACTATATAATATATTATACTTTATCAGTTTAATGCAAAAAGTGACACACTGCGGCATAGAATAAAGAATAAAGAAAGAATAAAATTGTTTATTATAGTGTCACATATTGATTGAAACAAGGCATTCACACAATATTCATATACATACAAACAACAATCAATATCCAGCCAAAAAATGACTTATGAGACACTGATCCTTAAAACCAAAATATATACAAAAATATACTATTTAAACTTGTAAGTAATCACATAAAAGTTTTATCTAAATGGAACAAGTAGCTTAAAATATAAATAATTCTTAGTTTAAAAAAAAGATATGTATTAACTATGAAATATGAAATACTATAAAATTGGGTAAAAATCTTATAAATAAATGCATTAAAAATTGATTAATGAAAAATATTACTGTAAAAATAGTTTTCTACGTAAATAAAATTTATGTAAACATTTGCAAAAATAATACTGGATATTGGTACAATTCATAATTTCAATAAATTTTCTGTTTGTATTAAAATCTTGAAAGTTTTCAATAAGTTTTGAGCATTCATTAAACAAATTGTATCGAAGATCGTCATATAATGAGCATTCCATTAGAAAATGTTTTTCTGTTTCTATGCTGTTGGTTTCGCAAAGCACACATATTCGGTCTTCAATGGGTGTAGGCGGCCTGGAGTATCTTCCCGTCTCACACGCAAGTGGAAGTGAACCGGAGCGAACCGGAGCGGTTTAGACGGTCAAAAGTTTTTCTTTCGGAACAGTATTCTTTTTTATATTTTTGCTTTAAAGATGTTGGTCCAGTGTAACGTAACCACTTCTTTTCAGTTTCACAAACTTTACTCCATTGACCAGCTAGCTAGACTATCATTCCAATAAGGTTTCCCAAGTCAAAGTGAACTGTAGTTATTTAGCAGTTTATTAGCATTCACAGTTCCCACTTGACAGCAGTTATTTGGCAGTTTATTAGCATTCACAGTTACAAAATATAAGGCAATGAATAATTTGCATAGAGGCATTTCAATAGCATTCCGTAGCTGTTTCTTAGCAGTTTCTTTAGCCTTCACAGTTCTTTGGCAGTTATTTTTAACGAAAAATTTAAATGAGATCTGAATATTCATGAGAACTGCTATAATAACAGCTATCAAATAATGAATATTCATGAGAACTGCTATAATAACAGCTGTCAATAATGAATATTCATGGTAAATGCTAAGTTATACATCCTAATATGGTTTTATAAACTGCTAATAACTGCTGTGGAATGCTATCAGATCTGCCAAAAGTTGCAATACAAAAAGGTGACACATGAATACCGGTAATCAATATACAGTGTACACTTAGATACGAAAGCAAAAATTATTAAAATTCTAATATTTTACCGTTGGTCTTTGTGAAATTTCAAAAAGTTGTACTTAAACTTATATTTGTAATTAGAGCAGTAACTATCCAATCTAATAACAGACTTAATTTTAAGGGAATGTAAACAAAAATGTGAGAGGCACTTACTTTAGCTGGTCTTAGACCCCTTAGTAATTATGTGAGTGGCTGTAATGATATAGGAACAATTGAAATGCACTTTAATTATCAAGACTTTTAAAAAAGCAACTTATTGAAGAGATATTACTGCTAAGAGGCTAATTACTACCTTGACTAAGTGATTTTCAAATTAGAAGTTATTTCATTTATCATTATTTTATTACCAAACATGCCAAATGTACTGTTTTTATTCTATTAAATGTGGACCAAAAGACAACAGTTATATCCTCTTTTGGAATTTTAAACAAATAAATTCTTGATACATGTAATATATATTATGTTTCTTTTTTCTGAAACAAACTAAAGTAAAATTATATATTATAAATTAATTTCATTAAATGGATTGTTTGGACAATTTTAACCAATCAGCTATTCACAGTCTACTGGTTTACCTCCCCCTTTTTTCAACTCTTGAATATGATAAGATTAAATTAAAACGTGACTTCTTTCGTTTATTCCCACTTGAACTATTATAAATAGGTAACTTGTTGTCCATTTCACATTTAATTAAAGATTGGAATTCGTCATAGGCATTTTGAACATATTATTAATTATATCTGACATTGGAACTATTTTGAAGTCTTCAATATTTTCCATATCTTCGTAAGGAACACATATATAATCTACTACAGATTTTCCAGTTGTAGAAATACAGGTAAATTGGTTATCATTAAATCGCCCATTTAACATGCCGAAATTAATGTCACTTAAAAAATTAATGAACACATCTCCATGATGATTTTCTGTATGATCAATATAATTCCTTGGTTTAACAAGATCAACACCTTCAATATAATCGGAATTTGATCCTACACGAGAGTTAAAATCTCCACAAATAAATATTTTCCCTTTGTGTTGATAAGATCATACCTGATGTAATAGATTTCGAAAAAATACGTCCGAGTCCACAGGTCTACATGAATCTGCTGGTGGCAAATAATATATTGCAACACAAAAGCATAGTTTTTCTAGTTTAGCTGAGAACTCCAACCATAATACTCCCTCTTCCTCCTCATCTAAAACATGTATATCAAACATATCCGCTTTATTGTTTTTCACAAATGCACCTACTCCTGCTGAGCCGCGAGTGGCACGTTTATGCAATGTTTTCCTATTATTTCCATAAAATCTAAAACCATGAACGTGTAGGCGTTCATTTCCACGTAAAAATGTTTCACAAATTCCAATAATATCACAGTTAATATAGTTTAAAACTTTTTCCCGGAAAATTGAATTTTCGTTCGATTTAGTAGACCATCCCCTGCAGTTCCATACCCCAAGCCGCACTGCATCCTATGTGCGCTTGGCTAAGAGTCGACTTCCTGCAAATTTATAGTCTTTGTCTTTTCCCATTTCTTTCAAAACGGTCCTCATCGCATTTTGGCATACATGTAAATTGCAAACACAATATACAAAAGTGACAAAACACATACAATACTCGAAAAAGGTGTTACAAACAAGTCCGGTTAATATTAATAATACATCATAAGAATATATTATACATAAATAAATAAATAAATATATATTTTATTATAGTGTCACATATTGATTGACAATATTTACAAATCACAATATACAATAAAACAATCAATACCTAGTCATAAATTTGACTTATGAGACACTTAACACATGTTATATACATTATTAATATAGTTTAATGGTAAAATTCATAAAATAATCATCAAAAAAGTTAAAACGTGTTTTTGCATTTAAAAGCATATATACTTGAGCAAAAAAATAAAATTCGAAATGAATATTGTTAAAAAAGTATGGAAATAAGTTAAAAAGAATAAAATATATATTCTAAGTTTTAAAATAATTTCATCTAAAGATTAACAATTACATATTTAATTATCTTATAAAAAAATAATCACAGTGACTTTAAAATTATAAAATAGACTTTTACAACTAGTATGTTATTAGTAATAATTAAGAAAATAATTTTCGTCTCATAAAACTGTTATGTAAACATTTGCTTAAACATTTTTGAATATCAGAACATTTCATTATTTCAACAAGTTTGACATCATCATTTAACATTGAGAAATTGTCAATATATTTAGAACATTCGATCAACAATTCAAACCTAATGTCATCATATAAGGAACATTGCAAAAGAAAATGTTTTTCAGATTCAACACTATCTAAGGAACAAAATTTACAAAGTCTATTTTCTAAAGCTGTATGCAGCCTGGTGAACCTGCCAGTCTCGATGGCTAACGGGAGTGAGCCGGCGCGGAACAAGGCTAGAGTACGTCTGTACGAGCGTGGTATGATTTGGAGAACATATGTCTCTGCAAAATTGTTAGTTTTGAATAACCTGTACGTTCGAAGTTTGTTGCCATTTTGATGTCCACGATCATTGAATAGTTCACTTTGCCATTCGGTATTGTCTTAAACCTTTATTTTGTCCGTCACAAACCTCATAACTGTTTTCGTAGATAAAGATAGATCGTTTACGGTGTTTCGAATGTTTGATAACTTGGTAAATTTATCCACATCGCGGCACCAACCTTACATATATAGATAAATGACCATAATGATTGTGGACCTTATTTTTTTCTATTTCATCGATTGCTATTAGCTCTATCAGAGATTGGCTACAGTAGTATGGAAATGGAAAGTATACCCACATCCGGTTTTCTAATAAAATACCATCGGAATGGGTATAAAACGTGAAATACCTACGAAAATTATCGATTATATAGGGATTTCGTGTAGAACGAGTGAAGGATATGAAAAAAATATATTTTCAAATTGTATTTATTAAATAATGATACATAATAAACATTGCAAAATTAAATGCACAATGATGAAAAATGAAATTGTATAGTCCTTAAAAACAAAAAAAGTAAAATTAAACTACTAAAATTAGAGCTTCAGTTTATAAAAATTAAAGAAGCAAGTAATTATATCAATTTAAACCAATTATAAAAGATTCATGTAACCAAGGATTTGTATAGTGAGATACAAATCCTTGATGTAACTAATCAAGATTTGGAACAAATTTTACATACCAAATATGATTGTTTTTGCACAGATTTCAACCCAGCTGCACATTTCAAATGTTGCCAGCCTAAGTTTACGTTTCATTATTCATTATTACTTGCTTCTTTAAATTTTAATTTTTATAAACTCGATCAAGCTTTAATTTTGATAGTTTTATATATTTTAAAATTTTAGTTTCTATGGGTATATTTTTATACAAATCCTTGGCCATCCTTTTCATATTTTCCGAAATGTATACTCATAACATATTGTATTTGCTAATTTTAAAAAGATGACGTTTTGATGACGTCGAATGGTGACATTTTCGTACATTTTGCTTTCTCAGTAAACAGTCCATCTGTTGATAAATACTGTGAACGTTTTGTGTAAATCTAAATATGTTTACCTATGTTGAAAGACGTGCATAGTATCAAATCATAAGAATACAAATTGTTTAGTCTCTATGAAATCTTGTAAGAATAACATTGCTATTTTTTCTAAATAGGTGCAATTTGGGTACTCGGTGCAATTTGGGTACCCTTACGTGGTAACAAGACAAATCGGCACCCAAGTCCGAAGACATTTCGGCATCCATTTTGGACATTTCGGTATCCACACAAATCGGCACCAAGACATTCCGGCACCTCGTTTTTAAAAATAAATTTATTATCAAAAATTAAAGAATTATTGCATAGATATTATAATTTGTATATAAAATATGCATTACAAAAAGAATAATCATCATTTAATTAAGCTTTTAAAGATTATGTAAGAATAAACATAATTTAATTAAATCATAATTGATTGTTAGATATGTTGTTGATAGTTGTTGTTTGAATAAACATTATTAAATTGAATCATAATTAAATCATAATTAATTGTAGTTATGCATTAATCCGTATTTTATGTTTAAATCTAACAATTCCTCAATAGAGATCAAAAGTGTATAGCTTGTGTTTGCAGCTTGTATTCTCGTTTGATCCTTACATCTGTTAAGACAACACAATACTTGAAAACAATATTTTATTGTTTTAATATAAAAAGCCTTAAACATAACAGCGTGTGCAAGTCATAATGAGTAAATACCTAGAAAGGTATATAAAGGTCAACACTTCTGGGATGCTCTTTCTAACACAATGTCAGACGACAGTTGTATACAGTGCCAAAATGTTGTGCGCCCTAGACAAGAAGCTTTGCAATGTGATGGGTGTCAAAAGTGGCAACATAGAACATGCAACAGTGGTAAGTGGCTTTTAAATATTTTTTAAATTATTATAGATTATCATAACTGAAATTCTCCTTGCATACTTTTCATTTCCATACTACTGTAGCCAATCTCTGATAGAGCTATATTTTTTAATTATTATAGATTATCATACTGATAAAGTATAATATATTATATAGTTCCTGTGTATTGACAGTTATCTATTGCCACGAGCCAGAACGAGCTAATTAACATATAATAACTAATTGGATTAGTAGCCAGATAATTGAATTAACCTGATTGGGAATGTTTAACCGATTGGTAATTTTTAACTTTGAATATATTACATATAACGATATGAAATAAAGTACAATTTACAATATATATATATATATAATATGTAGTTTGATTGACGATGATTTTGTGTTTTAGGTGTTCCAAGAGATCAGTACAGACAGGCTGTAAAAGACCATGCTCAGCTAGAGTGGAAGTGTGTCACATGCACTGAGGTAAACCTTTTCTCATAAAAATTACAAATATATTTTTTTTAACATTATATTTTTATCAACATAAACATCAACATAAACATCAACCTTTGCTTTTGCATATAATTACTTATTACAATGTTCATAAGTATTAGTATTAATTTAATATTCGAATTAATTTGATTCCATATATAAAAATGAAGATGAAATACAAGTATTCAATGATTTGTTTTAGGTCTGTGATAGCTGTCATGATAAAGAAAGAGGTATGTTTGTTATCTATACATATTAATGAAATTGATTCCATCAAGAACGCTCAATAAGATTTGTAAGCGGACAGCTGTATAACTTTTTTTCAAAAGACCAAAACAACAGCTAGATGCCTTTTTTGTATTGTTCTTTTGTAATTTTATATATAAAATAATAGAAATTCTGAAAGTTAATTCAATGAATAAATTTAGTTGTTATCGTCTCTATATTGCCGATATTAATTATCTTTTTTTTTACAGATCAAAGCTAAAGCCCTCCATCCGTACCAACAATGATGTAGAGGGGTGGCATAACAGTGTCAACACAGAGTATGCACCAGAGGACCAGTGCCTTTCTATTCATTGGTTCCCGAACTGTTTAAGGAAGCGTCCGATATTCCTCTACAGCTTAAGTTAGTGTCTGAAGGCAAGCTCCAAAGGTACCAGCGCAAACAGTGTAGACAGACCCAGGGCCGTCTTTTTGCTTTGTGGGACGAGTACTGCAACAACAGCATCTCCGCGTCTAGACTCCTTAAGGAGTGTGCCAGTGTTTACTGACCACCACCAAAGTGACTTTGAGTGTTAAGACTTATAGTGCTTGTATATATGTTATGTTATGATTTCAGTATTTAACCTTTGTGTTCATACCTATAGTATGCTTTTGACCTAGTTTATCATGTTTATTACAACCATGAACCATGCTTTTAGTGCTTCATTTTGTGCTGTGTATTATGTGTTGTATTGTTAAAAATGTTTTGTTTGTCGGTTAAAAATATACTTTGCCGACTCTAAATACAGCTTATTTATTATTATTTATTATTTATTTATATGATTTTGGATACAGAATACAGGATACAATGGTAACATAATTATGGATTACATTAAAACTAGTACATGCACATTCCAAGTAACGTGACGGTACCCAAATTGCACCTATTTTGACAGTTTTTTCACCTACGTTTTTTTATGATCAAGAAAAAAATATCCAAACTGTGTTTATTTTGAAGCCCTATCCTTCTTTATTGTATAGGTACACCAATTTATTTTTTTAATCCATATTGAGTCATAAAAAAATGGGTTTGAATCAACCTCCAAACCTTCCATGATTCTGTAATGAGGAGTACCCAAATTGCATCCATGCTTAAATTCACATCGTCAAAAGTCTAATAACCGAGCTTTTGTTTAATTTCTTCAAATATTTTGAACAATTGGATATTAGTCCATGCTCACTTTTCATATTTTTTTAAATGTATACTCATAACATATTGTATTTGCTAATTTTAAAAAGATGACGTTTTGATGACGTCGCATGGTGACGTTTTCATACATTTTGCTTTTTCAGTAAACAGTCCATCTGTTGATAAATACTAGCTGTGAACGTTTTGTGTAAATCTAAATATGTTTACCTATGTTGAAATACGTGAATAGTATCAAATTATAAAAATAAAAATTGTTTAGTCTCTAGGAAATCTTGTAAGAATACCATTGCTATTTTTTTCTAAATAGGTGCAATTTGGGTACTCGGTGCAATTTGGGTACCCTTACGTTACAATTTTTTGTGTGGTGAAATCTATAAAGTCAGAAAAAAGAATTCACACAAATAATACACCTATCAAAATGACTAAGCTGCAGTACAGTCCTGTGCACAAACAAATAACTAAAAGGAATATACCACTTAATAAGATACATATTCAAAGATTTGTCTGGGTGCCGAACAAATAACTAAAAGGAATAAACAAGGATTTGTATAGTTAGACCACTTAATAAGATACATATTCAAAGAAACAATGTACAATATTGACAATAATGTTATAAATAGTGCAGGAGACAAATAAATAACACTCAAACATAATTTTTGGTTCACTATATATAGATCATAGATAAATAATTTATAAGGTGCCGATTTGTCTATGTGAGGTGCCGATTTGTCTAAGTGCCGATTTGTCTGGGTGCCGATTTGTCTTTCACGGGTGCCGATTTGTCTTTCACGGGTGCCGATTTGTCCGGGTACCGATTTGTCTGGGTGCCGAACTGTCTAGAATTCCCCTTACGTTAGTTATTTCACGTTTTATACCCATTCCGATGGCATTTTATTAGAAAACCGGATGTGGGTACGCGCAGCCTAGAACGGCAATTTGACTATTCGTTCCCGCATGCGGATACGCGCAGACACTGCCAATATAATACCCGCCACTGCACGACAGTGCAAATGTACCGCACAGGGGCATGCACAATACCCTTAAAAGTGCCCCATCTTGCACGGTGCACAGTAACCAATAGCCAATCAAAAAGCTCCATTCTTTAACAAGTTGAATCGACAAAGAATACAAAGTTATAAAAATATAAACTTTTGCATTTTCTAACATTAATCGTAAAATAAAACATTTCTATAACAATTTCTACAAAAATTAAGGTAAAATAATTTATTCTTTTAATCAACCAATGAAATTGCTAGCCATGCATCTGAAGTAATGGCGGATAGCGATACATGCTGTCTGTAAACAGAAACGAAGATCGACAAGTTTAAGCAAAATATATAACCTTCAGTGGGGAAAAGTAATTTTTCAAACTCAATTCGACTTTAGAAAAGAGTGTTTATTAGTAAGTTTGGCTGTCATTGTCCAAAATTGATAGAAAACATGTCTCAAATGGGATCGATCCCGAAAAAAGTTACAGGTGTAAAAGTACGGGAACTTTCTCAAAATGTCAACAAGTCTCAAAAATCTAAATATCACAATATTTCTCATTTTCTACCCATTTTTTGGTACAAGTCAATACACAACATAATTATTAAAGCATTTACCATGACTAGGTAAACATAAAAATATATGGAAAGTCATTTTAAGGTTCATGTGGACCCTACAGAAAAAAAATGTCTGCCAAAAATCATAACAATTTCAAACACTTCAATTGTACTTTTGTGAGGATTTTATGAACTTATTTCAACATTATTTTGAAAATTTGTCATGCATAGTTCCTTCTGCAATAACATGCAAAGCACATCTTTAGTTTGATGATCTTTGATTAATTGTTTTAAACATTCTATTTTACCCGTTATAGATTGCATACACCTTCGAGGAAAAAAAGTAAACGGCTTTCATCTGAACTATTTTTTACATATTTTTGATTTAAATCATTACCTTGCGATCTAAGCGAGGGCATGCTATACTTATTTTTTTTATTATTATTCATTACACTGTCCAATTTCCTTATATAACATTCCAATGTTGTCAACTGCAGGACTTCCATTGACGAAAATACAAGCTTTCAAACTTTGAAAGGAGAGGAAATAAAATCCTTGCAATATTGATGGACAGAAATGTAGAAAATTATAACTTTTAACATCATAACCAGTTCTAACTCAGTGATTTAAACATCAGAAAACGATAAAATTGTTTACCATGACATTTTTTTTTGTGTGATTGTGTTTGTTTTGGTTCGTCTTCTTCCATGCTGCTTCAGCAAAGTATTAGATACATCCACAATATTAAACTAATAATTTTGAAATTTAAAAGGATTTGATTTTCTTTGTGGTAAACAAAGATATATTAATTAAATTAATCAATCCCAATTTCTGATCATAAAATAAGGGTTAATATTTATGATTTTGTAGGAACTATATTTTGTGAAGTCATATCCGGATTGGGCGGAAGTGCAAACGACCCTGATCATTGACAAGACACAAAGTGAAAGAAGACTAAAAGCCAATATTGGTTGAAATTTAAAAAAAAACCACACTTCCACTTGGTAAGTTATGAAGTCAGGTATATATGGTTACTAAATTTTTTCTAACAACCCCTTAATTGCGATCATTTATATCAGCTGAAATCAGTTATATGATCTCTTGATCACGAGTCAGTTTCGTTTTGAAAATAAACTTTTTATGGTATTTATTTTTTTATTTCATCTGTAGAGTTGTACCCTTGTCACTGAAATAAAATGAAAAATTTCAATATTTTTAATAAAGAAATGGTTTTATTATTGAATTTCTGGTGTTTACACACCTACAATTATATGGACACCTGTTCATGCTATCACTATCAGCAATATACCAATATATTTCCCTATCATCTCAAAACTTACTATAACCAATGGCAAAGAAGAAGAAACAACTAAGCAGGTTTGGATTGCCTTCTGGCAGACATAGTTCCACAAGAAAGAGTGTAAGCTTGTTTAGTGGACGTCAGAAAAGTGAGTTCGAGTGCCACATAAATGTACAAGAGGATTTTAAGATAAAACTTATTAGAAAGTTGAGGTCAATAAAGCAAAATAAAGCAAAAAGAATAAATCTGTGGCACAAGTGTTCTAAGAAGAACTACTTTATTTACCGTAGTAAAGAAGGAAAGTTTCAGAAGGATAAAATTACAAATATTACTGCATCTGGATACAGATTAATAAACTTAAAATCAATGCCAGAGCATTTCACAGAAATTACTACCCACATCATATTTTGCGAAGCAGCCAGAACAATTGCCTGTAATGGAGGGAGCGCTATAAATTTGGAATCACAAATTTCAAGCTAAGGCTTAGCCTGTATTCTGTCAGCCCATTGCACAGGTTGTCAGAAACAGTTTGTGTTGGAAACTAGTCCAAAATTAAAAACAGAGGGAAGCAACCATTATGACATTAATGTAAGAGCGACATGGGGTTCCCTAACAAGTGGTAATGGACTTGCGCAACTTAATGAGTTAATGTCAACACTGGATTCACCATCTATGACACAAAAAACTTTTTCAACAATTGAAATCAATCATTGGTGGGAGAACATGCTAGAGGAAGATCTCAAATGTGCAATTGAAGAAGAAAAACGCATAGTGATAGAAAATAATAGATTTCATGAAGGTTGGTATATATTATTTTCTTTTCAATTTAAAAAAAAAGCATTCCGGTGTGCATGATATAAGAAAAAAAATTTGCATCATGCTTGTACACACCTCTAAATTTTTACTATCAAAACATGAAGATTAAAAACATAACATTAAATTATCATGAAATAAGCTCAAATACTGATCACTGGACATTGATCATTTAAAACGTTAATGGTCAACAAATTCACTAATAAAATCATCAACTTACATTATGTAGCCAACATATTTGTAATATAACATCCTGTACAAGAGAAGCCTTTTAATAATAAGTTAGTATTCACATACATGTAACCAGCACCTACATGTAGCCCTAGTGCCTTGGACTGCCTTTTCTTTAAAAATAGAAATTTTTAACAACCTTGACTGTCGGTTATGCTCATGTTATTCCTTACCACTATAATTAGTACATTGAAGTCACATGTAATAAATAATCACAAGCTGGCCATATCCGTTGCAATGTATGATTTTAAGATATACAATGATATACATACAACAGGAGAACAATAGAATAACAAAATATCACTATAAAGATACACATGCTCTACACTTCCTAATAGATGTAAAGCTATTGCTACAAGTCTAGAAATGGACAATGAAGGTCACTTGAAAAAAAATGAATGAATGACAAAAGAGATAATTTCAGGTTTGAACCCCCTTTTTGTCGAGCCTTCGACTTAAGTTGAAAAAGCGAGACTAAGCGATCCTACTTTCCGTCGTCGGCGACGGCGGCGGCGGCATCCACATATATTCACTCTGTGGTTAAAGTTTTTGAAATTTTAATAACTTTCTTAAAATATCCTAAATTATACTGGATTTCTACCAAACATGGACAGAAGCTTGTTTATGATCATAAGATAGTATTCAGAAGTAAATTTTGTAAAAAAAAAAATCCATTTTTTCCGTATTTTACTTTTAAATGGACTTAGTTTTTCTGAGTGGAAACATTACATTCACTCTGTGGTTAAAGTTTTTAAAATTTTAATAACTTTCTTAAAATATCCTGGGTTTGTACCAGACTTGGACAGAAGCTTATTTATGATCATAAGATAGTATCCAGAAGTAAATTTTGTAAAAAGATAATTCCATTTTTTCTGTATTTTACTTTTAAATGGACTTATATTTTCTTCCAGTTAACATTACATACAGTCCGCAGTTAAAGTTTTCAAAACATTTATTAGATTCATTAACTATCCTAGATTTTTACCAAACTTGGACAGAAGCTTCTTACAATCAAAAGATAGTATCAAGAGGAATGTTTTTATTGATTTTTTTCCTCATTTTTTGTTGAGCCTGCGATTTACAGCAAAAGTAGGCGAGACACTGGGTTCTGCGGAACCCTTACAAATTTTTTGGACGATCAATGCGTTTGAAAGGGGACATGTAATTAGACCGCTCCACCCCCTTTGTCCTGGGTTAGGAACCCTCCCTTTTTATAATGTCTGGATCCGCCCCTGATTTGTGCATTCAGAATAAATATCTCCACCTAAAAAGATATTCAAGGGCTTGTATATATATCCTATCATAATTTTCTTCATATACGGTTCCTGCTCACAAAGAAGCTTTTTTTCAATGTTTATATAATAAACCAAGAGTTCAAAGTCCTTATTTTTTTCAATTTAACAATGGCAAGTTGGTTGACAGTTATCATGGTTTCACAGTTCATAGTGGATATCTTTCAAGTGTTGTGAATACAATACTGTTATCTTTTCCATGAATTTGACCTTTAAATTACTGGGTTTGTACTAACAGGACGGGTGCCACATGTGTAGCATTATCACCTTGTATTACACACAGTTTTTGGTTGTATTCAGGTTCAATCTTTTGATTAGCTTTTTATGTCTTATTTTGGGTATTGTTGTTTTTCTATGGTCTTTGTCTTTTTATTCATGGCTTTGTCACATACTTTAGTTTTTTACTTATGAGTTACAATGGACCTTTGAGAGCTGTCCCTTCTTTTAATAGTATTCATTGTCAATTTTTCATACTTGTAAATGGCCCAAAAAAAGATTCTATTTATACATGTATACATGATATATATAAAAACTAAAAACAGCTCCATACCAATAAAACATGAATATTTTAAAAGCACAAGACAAAGAGGCTGGGTAAAAAATTACTCAAGTCAAAAGAAATAAATATAATGAATATTGGGTGTTCAGAAATTTGTGTTTTTTTTTTGGCATAGATTTAGAACGCTAGCCTGTATGGCTGGTCAAATCAATATTTACAAATTAAAAATAGATCTTATTTTATATTGGTCTTTTAAACAACATGATCATTAAAATTCCTAAATGCAGAAAGCCATTCATTACTTTTATGTTCTTATTTTTGGATAATCAATTCTTATCTTCATATAACATACATCTATATGATATAAGGTTTATAAATCTTCTATTTTTAATGTAGTTTTTGAAGGTGTTATATAAATATAAATAGAATTTCAAAATGTAACATCTTCAATAATGAGCAAAGTTCATTCATCATATTGAAAGTTTTATGATATGTCACGCTACATTGATGGAACTTTATATTAGTAAGCAATATTTACAGTCATTATGGATTCTACAAAGGATATCTCTTACCAGTTATCTTAAGAGCCATTTTAAAAACTTCTCTTGTTTAACTGTATTATGTCAACAAATTTAATATGCCATCATGGCAATATATATGCTTTTGATCAAGCTGTTTATTTGACCTTTGGTAATTTGTAGGAATTAATGGTGGACATATTTATAGTTGAAATAATTAGTAATTGCATAAGTTTAAGTCTGGTATTTTTTTATTTTTTTTTTAGGTGTACCATCAATTAGTGTCATTTGTGATGGGGGGTGGTCTAAACGATCACATAAGCATACCTACAATGCATTAGGGGGAGTTGCAATTATTATTGGAGCGGAAACCAAAAAAAAGTCTTCATGTGGGAGTCAGGAATAAGTTTTGCTATATATGTAATAGGGCAAAAACTTTGAAACTTGATGTTGAAGAACATGAATGTTTTAAAAACTGGGATAAATCTAGGCAGGCAATGGAGGCAGATATAATTGTGGAAGGCTTTCTTAAAGCAGACAAACATGGAGTAAGATATATGCACTTAATTGGTGATGGTGACTCCTCTGTGTATTCCCAAATACAGCAGAAGGTTCCAGTATGGGGAAAGCATGTTAAAAAAATAGAGTGTGCGAATCACCCCTGTAAATGTCTCAGATCAAATTTGGAGAAGCTGGTCGTGGAGACTCCAACTTATAAAGGCAAAGGAAAATTTGTAAACGAACAAGAATTAGAATAACAAGTGCTGTTAGATGTGCAATTCGCATGAGATCGAAAGAGAAAGATAAATTAAAGGCTGCAAAACAACTAGAATCTGATATAGAAACACATTATCACATGTATACGGTGACCATACTAGGTGTAGTGAATTCTGCAAAGCTGGGAAAGCAAGTAAGACAAATGCTGGTCAGCATATAGATTTAGACAATGAAGACACTGATGATAATGTTTTTACTGATCAGGCATCTATGTGGTCAGATGGAACCTCATTAGAGGCACAAGAAGAATCACGGTTTGATTATGATTTATTCCCATCAGACTTGGATAGTGCAATGCGTCAGGACATAGCATTGATATTGAACAACGTGGCTAAGAAAAGCATCAGTTTGATAGGTAACTTTACAACAAACCTTGCCGAATGCTGGATGCATATGAGATCCAAGTTTGATGGGGGTAAAATGTTTAATCATTGCAACCGTGGATCATGGCATACCAGATGCTATGGTGCAGCACTACATTTAAACAGGGGTCTGAAATGGTCAACATCTACGTTGCAAGACATCACAAACACCATACCAGGCTACCATTTTGATAAGCTTTTTACTGAACGACAATTAGCTTTAGAAAATAACAACATCATAAATCAAAACCTGAAATTAAAAGTAGTAGATGGAAGAGAGAAATGGCATCAGTTAAGGAAGGTAACACAAAAAAGGCAAGAATGCATTACAGAAACCAAAGTATACAAGTTGAGGAAGACATAACCAAATCTGAGTTGGAGGAAAAAAAGACAATATTTATGAAAAACAATTATAATTTAGAATTATCTCATATATATTAAAGAAATTGAAAAACACACTAAATTACAGCTAACATCTGCTTCATGGATGGATGAGAGGAAGAAACGATTAACTGCATCAAATTTCGGCCTTGTTCAGTCAGGGGACTTACTGAAATAAGTGATTTTTAAATCACTTATTTGAGTAGCAAATTCAAGGTTTTATCAAAAATTGGGATTTTGAAGTTACTAGTTTTTTCAAATTTTTTAACACATATGTTTAGATAATATCTTTAAATTAGTAAAATTAAAAAAATAGGAACTTTTTGTTTCTTTTAAGTAGCAAGGTTCATGCCTTTGATGCTATCCTTTAGCTGAATATTCCATTTTAGTTGAAAAAATGCCATAATAATGGCTTTACATGATGAGCTGATACTTTCTTAAAAGATTTTTCACAGCAGTGGGAGTATTTTTCCTGTGAAGTTCAAGGTTTCATCTTTCAGATTATGTAATAAAATTCTACTGTTCGTGATAAAAATTTCACTGTTCAGGGTTGTTGAAATTAGTGTGGGTTATAAACAGTATGATTTTTTGGGAAGGAAATTGAGGTCTGATATGTAAACAAGTGATTTTTATGTCATTATCCTAGATTCAGTACAAGGTCATCACCTGAAATGACCTGGTCATCCTAGACAACACAGATGTTGGTTCTGATAAGTTTAGAAACATAATTAGTCCCTGGATCATTAGTATTCTATATTTAAAGCTACATTAAAATTAAATCACGTCTTCTAGTGATTTATTTGTACTACCTCAACAGGTGATTATTAAAGAAAGACAACTCTAATGTCCAACCTTTATGGAAATAATGTTACTTGAATCAGTGATTAGAAAATCACTTGTTTTAGTAAGTCCCCTGACTGTTGTTTACAAAAGAAATCCTTAAATACCTGTAACACCTTTGGTTAACACATTATTATACAGTACCTTTAAAGGTTACACAGCCATTAGATTTGGACTTAGAGAGGAAAGGGTGACAATTCAAGAATATGTTCAACAAAAAGCCAAAGAAAAAGTTAAATTAAAAGTAGAAAGCATGGGTCTAGTTGTAGATGATGAGGTTCAATTTTTAGGTGCAAGCCCAGATGGTAAAGTAATTGATCAACATAACAACGAAGGGTTAATTGTAATAAAAAATGTTCTCCACAACAAGGAAATGACCCTATTACAGGCAACATCTTCAATCAAAACATTCTGTCTGGAGAAAAAAAATAATGAGCTGACACTTAAAAAAAATCACAACTATTTTTATCAATGTCAGGGACTGATGAACATTTGTAAATTACCCTGGATTGATTTTATTGTTCGGACCACCAATCCATATGACATTAATATTGAAAGAACATATAGAGACTCAGTTTTGTGGGAGCAGAATTTATTACCAAAATTAAAGGCCTTTTTCTTAAATGCAATGCTACCAGAACTGACTCACCCAAGGAATAAGAAATATCCTGGTATTAGAGAACCTGGTATATGGGTATGCATTTTATAAAATGATGCTTTGCTGTTTTCTTTTAAAAAAATAATAACAATTCACACTTCTTAGGTTGCTCAACACTTAATTCAGTTTTGGTTAATTATATTGGCCAATTTGAGAGGATTAATCAGGTTTGTGTCAATTGTTGACATTTTCTAAATTTTATAAAACTCTGGGTCAGACCCAAATGTTTCCCTATAGAATCACCAGTACCCATGCAAACATTGATTTGGTATATTTTCATATATATTGTATATAAGATACATTTAAAAATGTTCACAAGAATATTAAAAAAAACAACAGCTGATATAAATGGTCACAAGTAAAAAAAATCTTTTTTCTGAAGTCAACAAATGTCAATTATATAATAAAAGGGCAATTCAATATTTGTTCAATTAGAATTATTAAAAAACTATTACATTTAGATAATCAATTTCTTTTAATATTATTCTCATAACTTATTGAACAATAGTATGGACTTTTTTTGACAACACATTATTACATTTAAACACCATTTGTGATGTTTAAGCAATATTTTAAGTCAAGTCTTAATTAATAAATACCTAATTTTGATAAGTTATAATTTATAGATATTTGTATATCTTTACAGTTTCTGATTTATAAAGAACTGTGTGTTGCATTTTAATTCTTTATTGTCAGTAGGTTTGTTGTTAGTAGCAGTGTATGCTTTAACTTAAACTGAATGAAATATTTATTGGAGATTATTTTTTACCTATAGTTATTTTCTTGCAGTATAATGTCAGCATAAAAGGAAGTACACCTGGTCCATCCAGAAAAAAACTATTTCATGACCATGATGACACTGATGATGAAAGTACAAAGACAGATTTTAACCCATAGCCACCATTAAAAAGGTACATGTAATTCTGTACATCAAATAAACAGATGATTTAAAGCATTAATATAAAATAAGAAGATGTGGTATGATTTCTAATGAAACCACTATCCCCCATGTTTAATCGAAGGTATAGGTAACCACTGCAACATTGTCCTATACTGTTTAAGTGCTTATTAAAGTGTGGACATAGAAATATGAACAAAATAAATAGAGAAAAATATTTGCCTAAATTATAAGAAGAGAATTCATAAAAAAAACATGCATGATAGACATTATAACGGAACCAGTATATATATTTATTCTAGGACGCCCCCGATGTGGGAGTAACTAGCTGCATTGAAGACCTATTGGTTATCTGTTGTCTGTTCTATGGTTGGGTTGTCTCTTTGACTCATTCCCCATTTCCATTCTTAATTTTATTATCCAAGAACAAGCACTATACTACAGGGTTAGGAGTTAGGACAGAGGCATAAAAATGTGGTGTGTGAAAAAAGTTCAAAAATACTAAACCCTTACCATGCTTACTAAGGGACGACATCAAAAGTTCAATGTAGGATAAAAAAGTTAATTCAGATAGTTTTTTGTTATGTCCGCACTACCTAACTCCCTCTTAACTTAACTTGAAATAAATTGATTGACCCATATGGATATATGTAAAATCGATGTAGGATAAACAAAACTTGCAGCAAGTTTAACCCCCCCCCCCCCCCCCCCCACCCCAAACTATTTGAATTAAGTTTTTTATCCTTCATTGATCTTTTGATGTCGTCCCTTACCCCCTCTAAGTCTTGGACAGGGGTGTAACAGCACAACATAAGGATTAACTATAAAAATCAGTTGAAAAAAACTTATCCAATTGAAAGAAAGGCAGAAAACATTAAACAAAAACAAAGACAGTCTGGGGAGGGTATATATGCATCATATGCAGATCGGAGAGTATTTTCAGTTATAAAAAGCAACTTCAAAACATATATAACAATTAAAAAGTGAATCATGTACCTTCCACTAAAACCCTGTTATGTATTTTGAGATAACTAACACATTCTATATGTAGCTGTCCCAAGTCAGGAGCCTTTAACTCAGTGATGGTCCTTTGTTGATGTGCTATATATTTCTTTTTTACCAAGTGATAGTGGAGTGATATCTGGTGTTCTTGAAGGGTTAGCAGATCTTGCTATACATGTAAATGTAATGAACAAGTAAACTTACTTGACTGTATATTAAATGCATTAATTTAAAGTAAATCTGGTATATGGACCATAATTTGGTATTCAGCCTTTGGTTTCTTTTTGTGTCCTTTTTTATAAGTTCTAAAACTTTAACTTTTATTTAGTGGGTTGTGTTGGTGTTAGAATAGTATAAATGGAACAATTGAGTTTTTCGAGAAAAAATTAATACATTTTGATTCACCGTTTACGTGACATGAAACCAAACAGGAAACCAATTTTTATTTTCTTTATTTTGCACAATATAATTCAAAAGGCATAAATAAACACCATTACTAGTGTTACTTGCTTCATGTTAATATTTAAAATCTATTTTCAATGTTATATTAAAGTTTTTTTTAAACCTGACAGGAAACCATAAGAAACCAAAAGCATTTTTTTAGTTTTATTTTATTGCAAAATCTGCTTAAAATAATCTGAACAGTATTATAAAACTCCTAAATATGTGCTTGTTTTGAAAACAATTAGTACAATTTATTCAGAATTTTCCATATTTTCTCCATTGATATAGGATACCATAATCGTTGAATCATGATGTTTAAGCAAAAAAAAAATGTATTTATATTTGGTTTTGATTTTCCAGTTATATACAATTTATTCCAAATCATTGGCAATGTAACATTCTTTAAATCCAGTAAAGAAAAATCCTTTAACTTGGAATTAAAATCTTTAAAATAGACACAATGTGATACTTGTGACCTGTACACCATCTACAGGGTTTCCACATTTTAACCTACTTTAGTGGGCTAAAATCAATAAAGTACTTCCTTTCAAGTCATGCATGCTAAAAGTTTACTTCTCCTTTGACAAATTTATTGCGTTTCTGTTAAGTGTTTGCAGAACATGAATAAAAAATATTAATTAAAAACTGTGACAGGATTCCAACTTTGTACATTCTAAGTGTAACGGTATATTAACATGTATTTGTTATTAAATTATATTTATTCACCTAAAATATCCAGTAATATTTACTGCTGAAGTTAAATCAACCCAACGAGCATTGGTACAATGATAAGAGACGTAATTTCGATTGATTTTTCCAAGGACTCTTCACGTCATTATCGGGAAACGAAGTGTGTTCTAACGTCTGTCAAATATGAAATCGTTTTTGTCAAGTCATTGGGCATTTATTTTCACACAGGATCGTATGTAACATAATGCACATAGGAAAAATAACAGACCACCGGCGCAATCTCTTTGACAATTGTATTTTCCCCTTTTAAACAAGACGAAACAAGTCTACAGATTATGTTTGCTAACATCCCGTTGGAAACAAAATCAATGTTTAGACCTAGTATTTCGTACATCCGGCCGTAATGGCGTGATCACATGTAAGTCACATGTTTCACGTATGACCTGAAATGGTTAGAACTTAAGGACAAAAACAATTTTAATAAATAACTGGACTTCTGTTTCGTGTGAAATGTAACGCATAACGGCAACGTAATTTTCTTACTTAATTATTACGAAGATCAAAACAAGACTGTAAATCATCTCGGATTTACCTGTTTGAACATCTCGCGAGAGTTCATATTTGCATATTATTTTTAAGAATTCTATTACAACAAAGCAGATTACATCATCTAAAAATTGCGTTACGAAATCGGACACAAAAATCACGCCACTGTTCTTACATCTGCTACATAAATACTTATAGTTCTCGGCATTTT
This sequence comes from Mytilus trossulus, assembly GCF_036588685.1. Taxonomy (NCBI): domain Eukaryota; kingdom Metazoa; phylum Mollusca; class Bivalvia; order Mytilida; family Mytilidae; genus Mytilus; species Mytilus trossulus. Next base: position 28,584,300 of record NC_086381.1, read on the forward strand.
CTTCTCACTATTCTTATTGGTCGATGTTCTTTGTTATTTGAAAGCAAAAGTTATGAATTTGCCGGTGATGATTATCTTTAAATCAGTCAGCGATATGCTCTTCGGAAGCAATAAATAACGCGAGAAACGACACAAAAATACAGTTGTAGAATCTTTGAAATTTGTATATTTTAATTTTTTTTCTAGGGAAGAGTAGCATACACTTGTATGTTGATAAAAATAATGGCATCTTTAGATGTAGTTGCAACTTTTCTTACAGTAATTCACATTTTATCACTTTTCTATAGTTATAGGAAACGGAGCCCAATAGCAAATTATGGTCCATATATTATATATTTTTTCAGGAACAGAAGAAAGTGCAGTACCATTAAATTTGTAGGAAGAAGAATTGCACATGAACAGATTTTGGAAGACGGGTGTAAAAAATGGTTTAAAGGATTGGTCTTATCAGTTTTAAAGAAGTCAGATGGTGATGTAAATGCAGTGTATGAGATAAAATATGATGGAGAGGATGAAGTTGAACACAAGGAGTTGTTAGAAGACTATAGAAACTCATCCTTAAAATTCATAGATATTTAACAGTAAGATGTTTACAGTATTTTTGCAGGTTCATGCTTATATATTGGTGAGTTTTGGATGTGTCTATGGGCCACTCGATATCTCTCGGCCGGAAGTCAGAATAAAATTCTCGGAACGTCTCGAAAGTTTTCTGTCATTTATACAGGTCTAAACAGGTTGTTATCTACGGTTTTGATATGGTCCCTTGATGGCCCTTGACGACGCAATTATATCTGTTTTAAAATGACTACTGTACACTATGTGTATCTGAGTCAATTATAAAGTTGTCTCGACAACATGTAAACTAATTATGTTTGAAGATTTAACCACGGGATACTGACTGTGTATTTCATTATAGACTTACGTGGAGAACATACTGGTTAAACTATTAATATTAGATCGGAGAACAGAAAGATAACATTCTTATCAAACGTATTTAATTCAATCGGAATGAAAGAAATATATATATATAATATAAACTGTATTTATGTTTCTGAAGAAACTAACATTGATTGAAATCAGAATATTTTCAGAGTTGCAATTAACAGGTCAGGACCACTTCCTTATATGGAAATGCATAAATTAGCATACTTATGTTCTCGCACATGTAATTGTTTATTTACATGTGACGCAATTTATTTTTACCTAGGTTTTTGACTTTAGTGGTAAATGGGTCGCAATGCATGATGGACTACTACGTGTTTACAATCAACCAAGAACACGTTTTATTTACTGAAATACAACACATTTTTTCGTGCAATGCGGGATTCACAATTTCGCTTAGTTTTTCATTTTGTGTATCCTCATTTATAGTTCATGATATAGAGTATTACTTCCATGCTCAGATTAGCGAAGAAAAAGGAGTTTGAATTACCCGATATATAGCCATTAACATGTTTGATAATGGCACAGAGATTTCATGTATTTGTCCACCAGACAGCAACGAAACAACAGAGAAAAAACACAATTACCCATGAGACAATATCACTGATATTCACGAGTACAGTAATGTTTGTAAAGATAGTTAAAGGCAAATGTGGGATCCTTGAATTTTGTGTTCGTAAAAAAGGCGAAGAAATATTTACATACATGGCAGTGTTGACAAAATCTATAAGTTTTTTTTTTGGTCACATTTCAGTATATAGTCATTCCAAACTGTTCCCTTTGTTTTGAAGGTAGTGAAGTCAGCAACTGTAGTTTCAGTTTGTTCGTTTTTAAACGGGCTCAGACATTTGACAAACTGAATAAAATCATTACAGCTGATTTCTTATACATGCAAAGTAAAACTTTGGTTGGCTTGCTTGCTTTGTTTGTATAGTTGTTTATACAAGCTTTGAAAATAAGATTGACATCTTTAAACAATATTTATATAGGCATAGTTTAACTTGTATATTTTATATTTTGTACAATATGCCAACAAATCAAGCAAGCTAACCTAAGTTTTGCTCTACATGCATAAGGTAATAAGCTGTAATGATTCTATCCATATGTATGTGCAACAAGGTGGAAAATTTTATATGTTTTGTGAAAATTGCAGCGTTGGATCTATAATAAAAAAAAAGAAGATTTATGATTGCCAATGAGACAGCTGTCCACAAGAGACCAAAATGACACAGAAATTAACATTTATATATCACCGTACGGCCCTCAACAATGAGCAAAGCCCATACCGCATAGTCAGCTATAAAAAAAAAACGATAGGAAAATGTAAAACAATTCAAACGAGAAAAATTAACGGCCTTAATTATATAAAAAAAAAAATGAACGAAAAACAAATATGTAACACATAATCAAACGACAACCACTGAAATACAGGCTCCTATACAATATATATTTTTTTGATGGGATAGATTTCTTATCCTTTTATATATTTAATTGGACCGGTTTTATTTGTTTAATTTTGTTTGGATTGTTTTACACAAGTAATTTTTGGGTCATTAATAGCTTACTTTTCAGCATTGAACCTGTGACTGCTTTCTTTACTAAATTATGTTTTTTGTTGGAAAGATGTCTTATTTGGCACTCATTCCTCTTCTCTTATTTCTATATACAAAGCACGTTTTAGAAAGAAAAAAAATAGGTAATATGGCACCCACTATGATCCAGAGACTTTTAATATTGGAGATATTTTACATATGTCAACAGGACAGCAGCCGAACGATAAAAAACCTCTGAGGTATATTTTTTTGTGATAAAATTAGCAACAAACGGATATTATCGATGGATGACACTATTAAAAAAAATGAATTGAGCTATATACCCGCTCAGTGGCGGATCCAGGGGCGGGGGATGGACCCCCTTTTTTTGGATGATCAGTGCATTTGGATGGGCAATTGTAGTTGTAACCCCCTCCCCTTTTGTCCAGGATTAGGATCCTCATTTTTTAAATGGCTGTATCCGCCTCTGCCGCTTTCATAACACTTAAGTATTTTTAGCATACTGAATATTATGATGTTTTTACATATAAAATTGACAAAGGAAATGGTGAATATGTTAAAGCGACAACCACCCGACCATAGAGCAAACAACAGCCGAAGGCAACCAATGGGTCTTCAATGTAGCCAGAATTCCCGCACCTGTAGGTGTCCTTCAGCTGGCCCCTAAAATATGCATAATAGTACAGTGATAATGGACGTCATACTAAACTCCGAATTATACACAAGAAACTAAAATTTAAAATCATACAAGACTAACAAAGGCCAGATGCTCCTGACTTGGGACAGGCGCAAAATTGCGGCGGGGTTAAACATGTTTATGAGATCTCAACCCTCCCCCTATACCTCTAGCCAATGTAGAAAAGTAAAAGAATAACAATACGCACATTAAAATTCAGTTCAAGAGAAGTCCGAGTCCGATGTCAAAAGATGCAACAAAAGAAAATAAATAAAATGACAATAATACATAAATAACATCAGACTACTAGCAGTTAACTGACATGCCAGCTCCAGACCTCAATTAAACTGATTGAAAGATTATGTCTTCATCATATGAATATCAGGTACAATCCCTCCCGTTAGCGGTTTAGTATCATACTATCATACAATATATGAGAAGAACATAACCCGTGTCATGCCAACAACTGTTTTTTAGAAATAAATGTGTTTAGTTCCGATGCAAAGACCCTATCAGTGAATCAATGTTAAAGCCAAAATATGCAATCTATATAAACTATATATAGTTCAGGTCCTAATAAAAAAAAATACACATTCAGTACAGAAAGAAGTGTTTCAATGAAAGTTTTGTGTTTTTCTAGGCAGAAATGATTTGAAATCACATTATACAGGTTTAGATAGAGCTCAAATGATTTTCTTACTGGACAGTGGTCACTTCATTGGATATTTCACTGTATCATGTCGTGAAATTAATGCAGGTTCAATTAATAACAATGCACAAAACCGGTTCAACTACTTTTGCAAGGCGAAAAAGAAAGTCGAATCGTGAAGCCAATAAACAATATTTTTTTAATCTGAGCATGCAAATTGAAGATTACGTTATAAATTTTACACATTAAATATATTTGCAGAATAAAAACTTTGGTAATGAGAGTCCAAGACAATATATTAGTTGACTGTTTTCCCACCAATTCCACGTGTTTTAAGTAGTAGTTTACTCGTAGTAGCCCACAATGCATTGTAGTTCATTGAGTCGATTGGTCAGTTTTTGCAAGGCCATATTGGCCTTGTGTTTTGGAAATTACTATGCAAATATATTCTGACGTCAGAAAATCTAGAGTTCTCGACCTGTTCAACTAGTATATTAAGATATGTGTTGATGCAAATTCGTATTCTTTTCCTGAGTATCAGTGAGATGCTTTCTATTTACTATTTCGTGCGCTAAAATACTACTTGCATGCAATACTATTAGATTCACTTGTGAAAGCTTATTTTCGTTTTTGTTATCTAAATTCAGGACACGGTAGAAATAGATTAACATTGTGACTTTCAAGCATGATTATAATTACTAAAGGTATTCTGACCTCAAGTTGTTTCTCTTTTGTTTCTTTTTTGAGTCACTGTCCTATTATAAACTTTTACCTTTTTGAAAAGCTAAGGATTATCTACCCAAGGAATAGATTCCTAAACTTTTTTATGTATTTAGCCTTTTAACTTTTTTCATTCGAGCATCCTGATGCTTTTTATACAACCGCAAATTTTGAAAAAAATTTCGTCGTATATTGCTATCACGTTGGCGTCGTAGTCGTCGTCCGAATACTTTTAGTTTTGGCACTCTAACTTTAGTAAAAGTGAATAGAAATCTATGAAATTTTAACACAAGGTATATGACCTTAAAAGGAAGGTTGGTATTGATTTTGGGAGTTTTGGTCCCAACATTTTAGGAATTAGGGGCCAAAAAGGGCCCAAATAAGCATTTTCTTGGTTTTCGCACTATAACTTTAGTTTAAGTTTATAGAAATCTATGAAATTTTGACACAAGGTTTATGACCACAAAAGAAAGGTTGGGATTGATTTTGGGAGTTTTGGTTTCAACAGTTTAGGAATTAGGGGCCAAAAAAGGGCCCAAATAAGCATTATTCTTGGTTTTCGCACAATAACTTTGGTTTAAGTAAATAGAAATCAATGAAATTTAAACACAATGTTTATGACCACAAAAGAAAAGTTGGTATTGATTTTGGGAGTTTAAGTCCAAACAGTTTAGGAATTAGGGGCCAAAAAGGGACCCAAATAAGCATTTTTCTTGGTTTTCGCACCATAACGTTAGTATAAGTAAATAGAAATCTATGAAATTTAAACACAAGGTTTATGACCATGAAAGGAAGGTTGGTATTGATTTTGGGAGTTTTGGTCCCAACAGTTTAGGAAAAAGGGGCCCAAAGGATCCAAAATTAAACTTTGTTTGATTTCATCAAAATTGAATAATTGGGGTTCTTTGATATGCCGAATCTAACTGTGTATGTAGATTCTTAACTTTTAGTCATGTTTTCAAATTGGTCTACATTAAGGTCCAAAGGGTCCAAAATTAAACTTAGTTTGATTTTGACAAAAAATGAATCGGTAGGGTTCTTTGATATGTTGAATCTAAAAATGTACTTAGATTCTTGATTATTGACCCAGTTTTCAAGTTGGTCCAAATCTGGGTTTAAACTTTATTTGATTTCATCAAAAATTGAATAAATGGGGTTCGTTGATATGCCAAATCTAACTGTGTATGTAGATTCTTCATTTTTGGTCCCGTTTTCAAATTGGCCTACATTAAGGTCCAAAGGGTCCATAATTAAACTAAGTTTGATTTTAACAAAAATTAAATTCTTGGGCCTCTTTGATATGCTGAATCTAAACATGTACTTAGATTTTTGATTATGGGCCCAGTTTTCAAGTTGGTCCAAATCAGGATCTAAAATTATTATATTAAGTATTGTGCAATAGCAAGTCTTTTCAATTGCACAGTATTGTGCAATGGCAAGAAATATCTAATTTCACAATATTGTGAAATAGCAAATTTTTTTTTTAATTAGAGTTATCTTTCTTTGTCCAGAATAGTAAGCAAAAAATATCTTATTGCAATAATATTTTTTAATTGGAGTTATCTTTCTTTGTCCAGAATCAACTTAAATCTTTGTTATATACAATATACAATGTATATTCACTTTTTACTACGAAATGATAAATTTAAATGATCTTTACCATTCAGTGATAACAAGCAGTTTTTTTACATCTTAATATTTTATGATGTATTTAAATGAGTAGTTATTTGTGCAAACTCCATTAGATAATTTTAATTGAGATTAGTTTTGGAATAAGGGAAAGGGGGGTGTGATTAAAAAATTGGGTTCAATTTTTCTCATTTGAAATTTCATAAATAAAAAGAAATTTTCTTCAAACATTTTTTTGAGAGGATTAATATTTGACAGCATAGTGAATTGCTCTAAGAGAAAACAAAAATTTTAAGTTCATTAGTACACATTCATTCTGTGTCAGAAACCTATGCTGTGTCAACTATTTAATCACAATCCAAATTTAGAGCTGAATCCAGCTTGAATGTTGTGTCCATACTTGCCCCAACTGTTCAGGGTTCAACCTCTGCGGTCGTATAAAGCTACGCCCTGCGGAGCATCTGGTTTATAGACTTAACTCGTGTCTTGCGTACATCATTTTAATTCTGGTATCTTTTTATATCTACATACCTTTTTATATAAATTGGTTACTTTGAAAGTGTATACAGGTATTAATAAACTTCTGAATTAAGGAATTCTTCGGCAAAACTAAGTTTCCCAGTATAATGTTTGAATTGATTTAAGTAAAATCAGGAAATCCTTAAAATTTGAGATGTTTTATGAGACCAAAATAAGTCTTTTCACAAGAGGTCCGAATAAATTGCATGCCACAGGTTTCACCACATATAAAACATCTACCATGAGTAAAGACAGCTTCAAATACGAGTTGGGTATAAAGGCATTCATGTGGGAAACAAAATATAAAGATATGATAGATAAAATAAATGCATCCAGAATTCCAGATTACAAAACAAACTGAGAGCATAAATTTATATTGCGATAGGTTTGTGTAATTTGTATAAGTCATCCGGTTAGTAGAAATGAGAATTTGCCAAAGGGTTATAATTGGAAAAAAATATGTACATTCCCAAGTAATAAATATAATAGTCAAGCTTTAAAATGACTATTCAAATCGGCCCATTCAAATAGAAGCTGTAAATATATACTTTCAACTGGCTTCTTCTATTCATAGTCAATTATTTAAACGCAAAAGAAAAAACAAATCAAGCAACACTCTTTTGGTGACCCGGCAGACAGCGGTCTTAGGTTCATGTATTGCTTTTCTTTTTTTAAAAGAAAGCAACTTGTTTTTGTAATTGCCTATATTGGATTCATGTGGTACTGATTAGTGTATGAAATATTTTAGTCTACTCAGTAACGCTTTGATTTCATTGTAAAATATTAGGACAGTTACCTGAGGAGATGCAACCTTACTGCAAATGTTGATATAAACACAAAATAATACCCAAACAAAGTTTTCCTGTTATCTGATTATATCTGTGAAAATGTATATAAAATAATTTCAAGAATTAAATATAATTTCAATCGGTTGAATTTATGAATTAGTATGAAATTATTTTCTTCTGAATTGTCTGCCCATAGGTGGCGTTTTTAGGTTATGTGTTTCATCTGATTTGGCGGTTAAATCTTTCGGCACGACAGGGTCCACTGGATCGGTCACGTTTATTGTTCTAGTCAGTAGTTGTGTTTTATCGATTTAAGTTCCTTCGAGATTAATCATGGATAGTGAAGGTGAACCAGATATTTGGTTGAGAACTGTGTTAACAGCTGTAAACTAACAGAGTAAAGATATCGAGGCGATTATTGACGCTAAAGTTACGGAGAAAATTGGTGGATTAAGAGAAGAGTTGCAAGGGGCCAATCAGCTAATGAAATCCCAGGTCAAGAAACTTAAAACAGATGCTTCCTATAAATGGAAATACGAAGGTAACAAGATTCAATTTGAGTTCAATACTGAAAATCTCGAGGATCTTGTTCAGACTTTGTGGGCTATAGACAATGGGAAGGTAGATGACGCACGAGATTTGTTATCAGCTACCGTAGATAAGATTAAGCATCGTAACAAGCTCATCAAAATTGCTGACACTTCCGAGGGAGGTTGGGATACCGCTAGGCAATATGATGCTAATCCTATTGCATCCGACTCCGAGGATGAAGCAAAGATTATCAGAGCTGACAATAGAGCTGTCCGCAAGAAGAAAGGGAAGTCCAAGCAGGTTAGAGGTAATGGTTCCAAAACTACGGCTAGTAACCAGTCTCTATCAGCACAGGCTCCCAACTTCGTTCCGCAGCCCTTTCGTGGGCCTCAGCAACCTTGGTTCAATGGAATTTCCCTTCAGCAAGGTTTCAACACTGGAAAGACACAGAGGGGACAATGCTACTCGTGTGGGTCATACGCACACTACAGGTCCAGCTGTCTGTATGCTAACAGCAGTAAACCAGCAACCCAAACCAGGCCCCAGTGAATTTGTAAAAGATGAGTATTTTAATTATCTTGAACTTTCACATGACAATTTAGTAGATAATCATATTGATGGCAATTTGACCAATAATTATTTTGAATACGAACTAGGTCAATCTGATATAATTGTTAAAGGTAGACTTAGAAAAAACATTCAATTTTGGATAGACATTGGTGCTCCTAAATTTATTATAGATACTATTAGACATGGTTATATTTTACCTTTCTATTCCAATCCTATATCGATTTGTTTATCTAATAATTTATCAGCTCTAAATAATGCAGATTTTGTAAAATCGGCTATTAACGATTTATTAGCTAGAGGTTTAATTGTGGAGACATTAGATATTCCATTTGTTGTGAATCCTTTAACTGTTGCTGTTCAGTCAAACAACAAAAAGCAGTTAATTTTAGATTTGAGAGAGATAAACAGAAATTTATGGAAGCAGAGTGTAAAATTTGAAGATATGCGTATTGCAAAACATTATATAAATGCACATTCATATATTTTTAAGTATGACGTTCATTCTGCATATCATCACGTCGATATCTTCCCGCCTCACACTAAATATCTAGGTTTTGCATGGGAATTTAACGGTGTTAAAAAATATCTTAAATTTTTAGTATTACCGTTTGGTCTCAGTACGGCTTGTTACATATTTACAAAACTAACTAGACCACTTATTAAAAAGTGGAGAGGAGAAGGCAAGCAGATTATAATGTACTTGGACGATGGGCTTGGTGTGCATGATGATAAGGAATTGTGTATTGAAATGTCTATACAGGTTAAAAAAGACATAATAAGTAGCGGTTTTGTACCTAAAGCTGAAAAGTCTATGTGGACACCTACTAAAAATCTAACTTTTTTAGGTACTAATATTGATACAGATTAAAGCGTTTTTACTATTCCTGAAAATCGTATTGATAAGATTATGAGTACTATTTCAGACATTGATTTGTGTTTAACCAAAAGTGGTAAAGTATTTGTAAGGAAGGTAGCTTCCTTGGTAGGACAGATTATATCTACGTCTCCCGTTATAGGCAATATAGTATATTTAATGACTAAACATTTGTCTATTGACATTAATAGTGTTCATTCATGGAACAATTATATACATTTATCTGTAGAAAGTATTGATCAAATTAATTTTTGGAGGTTTAATTTACATAAAGCCAATGTTAAACCTTTTAAGACTGATGTTTCTTGGCAGACTATTGTATATAGTGATGCAAGTAATACGGGTTACGGTGGTTATATCGTGGAAAACCCATATAATATTGCTCATGGTATGTGGTTAGAATCTGAAGTTTCTACTAGTTCTACATGGAAGGAGTTGACTGCGGTGAAAAATGTATTTTTGTCGCTGATAGACTTTTTAAGTGGCAAGAATGTAAAATGGTTTACTGACAATCAAAATGTTGTTAGCATTGTTAGTAAAGGGAGCACTAAATCAGTACTGCAAAAGTTAGCTTTAGACATTTTTAGCACATGTATATAACACAATGTTAATATAGATATGGTATGGATCCCCCGTACTGAGAACGAGAGAGCTGATTATCTAAGTAGAATTATTGATTCAGATGATTGGGCTATTTCTGAATTTGTATTTCAGATAGTTGAATCCCTTTGGGGACCTCACGAGGTTGATTGGTTTGCCTCTGACGACAATTTTAAATTGCACGTTTTTTATTCCAGATTTTGGAATGTGAATTCATCAGGTGTTGATGCTTTCACGGTTGATTGGCGAGGGATCAACGGGTTATTTGTTCCACCTGTTTCTTTGATCCCTCGTGTATTGATGTATATGCGGCATTGTAAAGCTGTTGGTACTTTAATTTTACCATACTGGCCCTCTGCCAGTTTTTGGCCAATGCTTTGTCCTTTTGGTGATGGGTTTATTTCTGAGGTGGTGGATTCTATAGATCTTCCTACTTACAAAAATGCTTATATAGCTGGTAAGAGTAAGAAGGCCATATTTGGCAATGTTGATTTAACTTTTCGCATGTTAGCGTTAAGGATGGATTTTTCATCCAGTTAGCTCATTTTGATGTGAGCATGTATCATAGATCTCTCTTGATCTTTTCTTACTTAGATCTCTTTTGATCTTTTCTTCATAGATCTCTCTTGATCTTTTCTTACTTAGATCTCTTTTGATCTTTTCTTCATAGATCTCTCTTGATCTTTTCTTATAATATGTTATTTTATATGGATTTCTTGTGAGTTTGTAAATGGTGAACATTATGTACAGTGACATTTTGATTGTAGTATTAGATGATTGTAATAATTTTAAATGATTTTCATTATTAATGTTTCCTTTCAATTACACATATATTTTTGCAGGCTTTCGCTGGAGAATTGCAGAATCTACCTGTGTCTTTAGTTAGTAAAGTGAATTTACTTCCAGAATTACTTTCGGAATCTCGAGCAGTATCTACAACAGAAGGGTATTATCAAAGTTTTTTACGATGGAAAAAATGGGCTATTTTGAATGGAATTGAAAATTGTGATATTCTACCTGCGAAAGCATTTCACGTAGCTATATATTTAGCTTCTCTGGCACAGTCGAGCAATACTGTTAGTCCAGTTGTACAGGCGTTTTATTCTTTAAAGTGGATACATTCACTAATTGGATCTTTATGTTCACCGACTGATTCATCTTTAGTTATTAATGTGTTAGAAGGTGCGAAACGCAGTTTGGCTACTCCTACGAAGAAAAAGGAACCCATTTCGGTGGAATTGCTGCATAAAATGTATGATACCATGTTTTCTTTTGGTAATTTGTATAATCAACGTATAATTTGTGCATGTTTCACTGCATTTGCTGGTTTTTTAAGAGTTTCTGAGATGCTTAATATTAGAAGAAGTGATATAGTTATTTTAGAGTGTTATATGTCAATTCTAATACAACATAGTAAAACAGATGTATATAGAGATGGAAATTCAGTTTTAATCGCTCGTACACATTCAAATAAGTGTCCAGTTAAAAACATGGAATTATATTTGCAGTGGGCTGATATTTCATGTGATTCTGATGAGTTTGTTTTTTGAAATTTAACAAAATATAAAGATGCATATGTTTTGCGTAAAGATAATACCCCTTTGTCGTATTCAAGGATGCGTGAGCTCTTTATTGAGGCTTTCAAGCCTTTTGTTCATAACATAAAGCGATATGGATTGCACAGTTTGAGGTCTGGGGGTGCTAGTGTTTGTGCTAATTTGGGTTTACCAGACCGCCTTTTTAAGAGGCACGGTAGATGGCGTTCTGAAACGGCCAAAGATGGTTATGTTAAGGATTCATTAGAAGATTTGCTTAAAGTTTCCAAAAATTTAGGCTTATAAATTATTGCTTTAATTTTGAATTCTTTTATTGCATGATATAAAACTTTCTTAAAATTTTCCCGTTCTTTGTGTTTCGGCCATCGGCTCTGTCGTGTGGTATTGCACTTTACTATTTCTTGTGATTATTATTATGAGAATAATATGTGGTTTTTGATATATGGGTATTAACGGAAGAAGAAATATAATTTCAATCGGTTGAATTTATGAATTAGTATGAAATTATTTTCTTCTGAATTGTCTGCCCATAGGTGGCGTTTTTAGGTTATGTGTTTCATCTGATTTGGCGGTTAAATCATTCGGCACGACAGGGTCCACTCGATGGGTCACGTTTATTTTTTATATTAGGGTTTTCATAGATTTTGTATCATGCATTAAAAGAGATTATTTTGCTTTACATGTGTGGGTTCACTGAATGAACTATATTTATATATTTAATATAAGAGGACATTATAAAGATGTTTATATTATGTACATGAGATATATTATTAATTGGTAATTAAACCAGCCATCGGCTCTGTCGTGTGGTATTGCACTTTACTATTTCTTGTTATTATTATTATGAGAATAATATGTGGTTTTTGATATATGGGTATTAACGGAAGAAGAAAAAGTAACTGTTATTTTTTTTTTTAGATTATACCTATAAAGTATTATAAACTGTTTTATTTTATGTTTATCTGTTTTTTACATCAATTGACTTTTATTTTTACCTTGAAATTTTAAAGAAAAAATTATAAATTAAAGAGAAGATAAGTAACTTCAAATTTGGATATTATTACCTCCCTTTATATTTTTTTTTTTTTTTGGAATAAAATACACAAGAACAATGAAAATGATTAATTTATGTAGAAAAGAATGTTTTAAATACTAAGATAATAAATGATTTTACTAGAAAGCTTGATTTTTTAGATATCGTGTACTTATTTAATGTGTTTTTAGCTAATTAGGATATGTCAATTGGTACATTTATATTTACATGGCACACCATACTTTTTTTTTAAAAAGTAGTTCAAACAAGTTTCTGACCAATTATTTTTTTTGGCAAGCCTTGATTGTTTTGACCAAGTATTGTAAACCATGTACAATTAAGGTATAGCATGCCCTAGATACAACATTAAGGAACATTTTTATTATTTTTTTACAGGTATTAATGACTCCAGGAATCCAGTGTACTTTTTGTGCTGTTGAACATTTGAGTGGTAAAGGAATACAATATATGATATAATACAGCTTAAAGGAGAATTCTGTGATAAAGTAGGATATATGACAATTATTTTGATATACAATATGACCATATTTGTTGCTAAGAATTATTTTTAATATATTTATTTCCATTTGTTAAAAATAGGGTCCACATGAACCTTAACAATTTATGGAAAAATGAAAACATTCCTGACTTGGAATATTTTATGAAAATATCTCTTCAATGAACAATAAACAAACAGTTTAGTTCTATTATCTATGAACTTAGCACTCATATAGAATGAATAACATTATCAACAATTCAAAACATATATCTTATCTGTAACAAGGATATAACATATTTACAGCATAATACAAAAATAAAAAAATATATGCCCTGGGGGTTACTTGTCACAATATAAACTAAAGACCAAAGCTGAAAAGCCCATATTTAACAGAATGAATTAAGAAAATTATTTGCATTCGTGGAAAGTGCAAGCTTATTTTTAGTTTTGTTTAATATGTTTTAATCGTTTGAAATTGGAAATTGTATAATATCCTATATTAAGGTAGTTCAGGGGTATAGAAAAAAAATGACAGAATTTTCTTATACTTTGTGAAATTTAACTTTGAAGTATTATAAATGAAAAAATGCAAAAAAAATTGGGGGTCACCGGCCATCTATGAGATATTTTGACCTCTGAAAATGAGTGCAAATAGGTTATAGGAAATTATAGGGAAAATGGACACAAATACACTTTGATTGAAATTTCAGAGCAAAATAAATGACAGAAGTGGCTCATTTTTTCATACTGTATAGCTTGATGTCTCTATTTTATAAAATTGAAATAAAATTTGGGGGTCACCGGCCATCCAAGAGATTTTTTGACCTCTGAAAATGAGTGCAAATAGGCTAAATATAGGAAAAACAGACATAAAATCTCTATGATTGAATTTTCAGAGCAAACTAAACGACAGAAGTGGCTCATTTTTTCAAACTGTATAGCTTGATGTCTCTATTTCATAAAATTGAAATAAAATTTGGGGGTCACCGGCCATCCAAGAGATTTTTTGACCTCTGAAAATGAGTGCAAATAGGCTAAATATAGGAAAAACAAGACATAAAATCTCTGATTGAATTTTCAGAGCAAACTAAACGACAGAAGTGGCTCATTTTTTTCATACTGTATAGCTTGATGTCTCTATTTCATAAAATTGAAATAAAATTTGGGGGTCACCAGCCATCCAAGAGATTTTTTGACCTCTGAAAATGAGTGCAAATAGGCTAAATATAGGAAAAACAGACATAAAATCTCTTTGATTGAATTTTCAGAGCAAAATAAACGACAGATGTGGCTCATTTTTTCATACTGTATAGCTTGATGTCTCTATTTTATAAAATTGAAATAAAATTTGGGGGTCACCGGCCATCCAAGAGATTTTTTGACCCCTGAAAATGAGTGCAAATAAGCTAAATATAGGAAAAACAGACATAAAATCTCTTTGATTGAATTTTCAGAGCAAAATAAATGACAGAAGTGGCTCATTTTTAGCTCACCTGGCCCAAAGGGCCAAGTGAGCTTTTCTCATCACTTCGCGTCCGTCGTCGTTAACTTTTACAAAAATCTTCTCCTCTGAAACTGCTGGGCCAAATTAATCCAAACTTGGCCATAATCATCATTGGGGTATATAGTTTAAAAATTGTGTGGGGTGACCCCGCCAAACAACCAAGATGGCCGCCACGGCTAAAAATAGAATATAGGGGTAAAATGCAGTTTTTGGCTTATAACTCAAAAACCAAAGCATTTAGAGCAAATCTGACGGGGTAAAAATGTTCATCAGGTCAAGATCTAACTGCCCTGAAATTTTCAGATGAATCAGACAACCTGTTGTTGGGTTGCTGCCCCTGAATTGGTAATTTTAGGGAAATTTGCTGTTTTTTGTTATTATCTTGAATATTATTATAGATAGAGATAAACTGTAAACAGCAATAATGTTCAGCAAAGTTAGATCTACAAATAAGTCAACATAACCAAAATGGTCAGTTGACCACTTTAGGAGTTATTGTCCTTTATAGTCAATTTTTAACCATTTTTCGTAAATCTTTGTAATCTTTTACAAAAATCTTCTCCTCTGAAACTACCAGGCCAAATTTAAACAAACTTGGCCGCAATCATCATTGGGGTATCTAGTTTAAAAATTGTGTGGCGTGACCCGGCCAACCAACAAAGATGGCCGCCATGGCTAAAAATAGAACATAGGGGTAAAATGCAGTTTTTTGCTTATAACTCAAAAACCAAAGCATTTAGAGCAAATCTAACTGGGAGTAAAATTGTTAATCAGGTCAAGATCTATTTGCCATGAAATTTTCAGATGGATTGGACAAACTGCTGTTAGGTTGCTGCCCCTGAATTAGTCATTTTAAGGAAATTTTGCTGTTTTTTGTTATTATCTTGAATATTATTATAGATAGAGATAAACTGTAAAGGGAAACAATGTACAGCAAAGTAAGACCTAAAAATAAGTCAACATGACCTAAATGGTCAATTGACCCCATAAGGAGTTATTGACCTTTATAGTCAATTTTTAACAATTTTCATAAAATTTGTAAATTTTAACTAATATTTTCCACTGAAGCTCTTAGGCCAAGTTCAATATAGATAGAATGATTGTAAGCAGCAATAATGTTCAGTAAAGTAAGATATACAAACACATCACCATCAACAAAACACAATTTTGTCATGAATTCAAATGCGTCCTTTGTTTAATATTCACATAGACCAAGGTGAGCGACACAGGCTCTTTGGAGCCTCTAGTTTTCATACTGTATAGCTTGATGTCTCTATTTAATAAAATTTAAATTAAATTTGCGGGTCATCGGCCATCCAAGAGTTTTTTTGACCTCTGAAAATGAGTGCAAATAGGCTAAATATAGGAAAAACAGACATAAAATCTCTTTGATTGAAATTTCTGAGCAAAATAAACGACAGAAGTGGCTCATTTTTTGGGATACGATTGCTGTCAAGCAATCTGTAGACTTTTACCGTTGACCCAATGATACACTCCCTCATTTAGCAACATCTCAGATTCTTATGATTGTCTTGCTTTAAAAGGTAAAAACAAGCAAAACAATTGAACATAAACAACTTTCCTGTAATGTTTTACTCATAATCTTCATGTGTTATATTTTCCTTGACTTATATGTGTGTTTTTAACAATACGGAAAATCAGAATTAAACAGTATTTATATTAAGTGTTTTTATAAATTTAGAAACACGTCAGAGGGAATTCCCAAATTTTGATAACTTGCGAGAGTTCTCTGAAAGCCATTGATAATTCTATTTCTGTCACAAGTACTGAAGTGGAGTATTTCTATATTTTACCGTTATGAAACTGATATTTGATACTGTACTCTCATAAAGAAATGGAGAACCATTCATCATATCATTTAATAAACGTTCTTGTTCCAAATCGCAAGTCGCGGTTTGTTTATGTATTAATGTCCATGCATGGTCTCACTAATTAGAGACAAAAAGAATTGTAGAGACAAAAAGCGTCAAGAAGAGACAAGAAGAATAATGTTAGCAACAAGAAACTATTAAGCGACAAGAAAACATTTTTTTATTTATTTTACTTATTCGAAATAAATATTAAAAAAATATGCAAAAGAAAACAATTTCAACGACAGGAAAGTTAATTAAGATAGGGAAAAAAATGAAACTTGTAAATCTAATTCAGTTGCTACATTTATTTGCATGATATTTTATAAGGTATCACAGGAAGTATTACCTTTACCCTGTCGTTTTATGGTATTACTTTTACTTGTGTTTTAGAACAATAATATATTTTGTCTTTTTATTTGTTTTTACAATATATGATTAACTTGCAAAATGCATTATTTGTGCATAATTGTCCAGAAAATACATACACAAATTGTGAAATACAAATTAAGAACTGAAATCAAACAAGAGGAAAACATAATTAAAATGGTAATATTTTTCATCATTTTATTTAGTGTTTTGTCTCATTTAACGATATTTATCATGTTTATGCATATAGATTGAAGATTAAAGGAAACTGATGACAATCTTGAGTTTTCAACAGGTGTTCACTATTCGGTACAATAATTGTATATTCTGGTGCGTGTAATTGATGAAGGTGTTAATGGATGTTATTGTAGCAATTAAACAAAGGACACACACCTAGTTAATCTCATTTGATGCTCTTAATTGTGTATTACCTTAGAGTGAAGCCACAGCTAATGTTGGTCCTATCAGGAAAAAATAATTGTATAGTTAGGAAGGAAATAATATTTCATGTTTTTGTTTTATTAAATCCTTCAAAAGGAAGATGACAAATCTTTGTTTTTATTTTCATTCTATAGCGTTTACATTTCCTTTGCTCTTACACATGTTTAATTTCTTCATCTATCAATATGAAAATAAAAAGGGGCGAATAAAAAGTACACAATCTCTTCCTCGAATTTTTTTTATTTCTTCATCTATCAATATAATCCTAAAAAATTATTTTGATATATATGTGATAACAAACTGTATTCTTGTCGCTAAATAGCTTCTTGTTGCTTTTTGTCACTATTTTTTTTTCTTTTTGTCGCTTCTTGATGCTTTTTGTCGCTAATTAGTGAGACCCCACATGCGTGTAGTTTTCCTGATTTCAAGGGGTATCAGATTGAGTGATTCCCCGCTTCATTGATTAATTTGAAACTCATGGGATTCTTTCTATGTCTGTCTGCATATGGAGGGCTATTGTTGTTGCATTATTTTAAATCATACGCATATAATTTAAATTAAAATAAATGTTTCATCGTAAAAATTACCAATAACACCCCTTCAGCAGAAATGGAATCTTCCATATTATCGTTTCGAGTTGTCTCCCTTTTTGAAGTATTCGTCAAGAAGAATTAACTCGTTAATGCCGATAAACGTCGTATTATATTAAGAAAGATCTCAATGTAAACAGAGGAGTGTGTACGGAAAGGAGTCATGCCCTCTGACCCAAAGGAACTTCAATAATTAAAGAGAAAGAAAAGGGGTTCCTCCTAAACTGGTCCGCTGTTCTATATATAGCTTCGCACCGAAGGTCAGTGTAGCAATAAGTGAACACAACAGGGTCCAGTTTAGGGTTCTTCCTAGAATTACGGTGATAAGATACGGAAGCAAGACTAACTCGTACCACGGCATTGGAACCAAAAAAGTTAACTTGTACTACTGGGAAGTCGTACCATTCAGAAAAATATATTAAAAAATATGATGTTTTATGGGTTTCTGTTTGTAAACTTAATAGAAATAAAGTTGAATTACTTGAATTTTACACAGGAGTTAAATGAAAACTTTAGACAAAAATAAAGAATGTTTTAAAGCATTAATGTTTTAACTGATCTTTCAAACTAGAACATAGGCAGATCCAGGGCCCCCTTTTTCGTGGAAAAAAATTGGTTGATTATAAAGGGAATCATTGAAGCATGACTGGAGCGGGCCCCCTCTTAGGTCAGTCAGCGGGCTCCCCCTTAGGAAAAGTTCTGGATCCGCCACTGTAGAACTTAATCCAGAGGAAAGTTAAAACATTGCTTTAACTGTACCTTATAAAAATTGAACATGTTGAAAATATATATATCCAATTTAAGTTAATTAAAGCTGTAATCCATGATCACAAATTGAATGCTATGTTTACAATTGTTGAAAGCCATGTGCTTTTTTTGCGGGGGAAATGCGGACCCCCTTAACAGGAATCAGTTACATTTCATTTTTATTTATAGACAGTAAAAATAGTTTTGGCAATCATTTTGACTAACTGCTAAGATTTAATTATTCATGAAAATTTTTTTTTGGGTGAAACTGTTTATACTTTAATTATCTACATCTGCCACAGTATTTTCTATCCAATATACAAGGAACATTAGCTAAAATTGGTCATTGTACTTTCAAATTATATACATTTTACAGACTTAAGAGGTATTGGGTGAAAGTAACATATATCATGTATATTCATCATTTAAAACCAATTGAATGCATTTAAATAAGTTGGTACGAGTTAGCAATGGTACGAGTTTGCATTCGTACAAGGTTTTTTAGTGGTACGAGTTTACAATGGTACAGGATAACTATAATTCGATAAAACACAATAAGTACATGGCTCATACACTTCATCTTGTAACGGGGATTGGCTATTCTTTAAGTTGAGTGACTATTTAGATTGTTACATTTTGCATGTGCAGTTGAATTAGTTTAGAGAAGAATACTATCCAGCTATACCAGGGTTACTGGCCAAAAATGCTTGAGACTCATGCATGTTCATGCTTTTTTGCGGCAGTATTCTTGGATCTATTTTTTTCCTCTTTGATCTTTTCAATTTTGGACAAATCTCATGCATTTGTTTAATGAAAATTTGGCAGAACTGCTATACATGTGTCAATGAAAACTATGGCAATCGTATCCCTCAGAGCATTCTGCTCTTTGATTCATACTGTATAGCTTGATGTCTCTATTTTATAAAATTGAAATAAAATTTGGGGGTCATCGGCCATCGGAGATTTTTTTTAGCAAAATAAATGACAGAAGTTGTTCATTGTTCAAAGAGGGGTTGACCTCTGCGGTTGTATAAAGCTGTGTCCTGCGTAGCAATAGGTAATTATTATGCTTAAACCATATTTGTGACAACATATGAAAACTGTGAGCTGACAGTCTGCTTAAGTCTCATTCTGACTTTCTATCTAAAAGGTTTTTATGTGTCAATATTTGTGTTTCAATACAAAAGGAAGATGTGGTATGATAATTGATTGTTTATGAGGCAACTCTCCGCAATAGACAAAATGACACAGAAGTTAACAGCTACAGGTCAAAAGCCGTTATCGCATAGTGAGATGTAAAAGGCCCTTCAATGACTAATGAAAAACAATTCAAATGAGAAAACTGAAGGCATATAAATGTACAAAATGATGAACTAAAAAAAATTTGTGACACAACAAAAGACAACCACTGTCTGAATTACAGGTTCATGACTTGGGACAGTCACATACATAATGAGCCACTTCTGTCACATACATAATGTTGTGAGGTTTATGTTTGAAGGTGACAACCCTTCCCCTTAACCTGGGACAGTGGTGTAATTTGGTACAACATAGGGGTTTTATCAATTTGTATTATTCATTTTTGAACTCTAAATCTAGCAAAAAGTAGATTATCACAGATAAATTTGCAGAATGAGTTGACCCTTGTTTAACAAACTTTATGGAGCAAAAAAAATGTGATGAGGTTTGTATGTACATAAAGTCTGTCATAAAATTAAAGGTTTCAGTATATTCACATTTTACAATATTTTTTGTAACTGCTGTATTTCACATGTTATTTTTCTTTTCTACTGTAGGATAGTAAGTGGTTCAAATGTACATGTATGCCTCTTGAGACTTAAATTACATGCAATAGAAATCAGCCCCCCCCCCCCCCCCCCCCCCCCCCAAAAGCAAATTTTAATAACTTCAGCTGTAATATGCATTTTTAAATGTAATGTATGTGCTAGGGGCCTAAATTGACCCTGAATTATTTCAAGTGTTTTGGCCTTAGACTTTTTAATACTTAAAGTACTATTAAATTATTACATGTATATTGTAATATACTATGCAATTGGTAATTTCCTTTTTATTTAAAGTACATTTTAAACATATGGGAGGATTCAGAGGCAGCCCTGGGGAAAATTTGGTTAATTATATTGGGAATCACTGGAGCATGACCTGAGCGGGTCCCCTTAAGGGCAGTCAGTGAGCCCCCTCTTATGAAAAAATCTGGATCCGCCACTGGGATTTTTTATACAACAAAAACATTCATGAGGTTTTAAATTGCAGGAAAAAATCACCTCTTCATACAAGCCCCCCCCTTTTTTTCATTCAAAAACCTACTAAACATGCTAAAAGTCACATACATTTGTACTTATACATTTGTATAATTTTGACTTTTTAATAATTATTAAACATTCTACATATACATGTATATCAGATACATGTACATCAATTTAGTCTGTAAAAAAAAATTGTCTATAATATATATCTTATAATTGCCATGAAACTTGGTCCGTAGACTTTTAATTTAGTAATCTCTGGTCATACAAAGTTGGTTAAGATCAGTTAGTTCCTACTATCCTATTACACTTTAGAAACATCCTTTGATTTTATCTTTATTTACAAAATAAAGACTCTTGTGTGGCCATTACCATGCGTTCTACATGAAAATCAATTATATAATAATTTTTGTAAATTTGATTACATATATCTTGAAATATTTTTTTATACACCTTTAATAAATATGCCTTAAAGATGAAGTATTTTTAAAAGAGTTGAAATTATACTGTAACTTTTGGTCATGAATGGACCACCTAAAAAACCTTAAAAAATGTCTGAAGCTATCATTGAAAAGAAAATGACACCCACTAAGTTCAGGTGTAATTTTTTAAAGTTTGCATTTAATGTCTTTAACATATTAAAGAAATGCACTTCGAAATAACTGTGTAGACCCCAAACAAGCTTTTAGATTTAGAAAAAATATCACTTTATGACCAGACCACTTTTCCTGTTTAGGTAGTAAAAGTTTTGTTTTTCTCTCATGAAGATTCTGTGCCAGGGATCAAATATATTATAGGGGGGTAAGGAAAAGTTTTAAAGAATAGAGAAAAATGCATGTAATGTTCACAATCAATTATTTTTTTGCCACCTCTTTCGCCAAAACAATATACTTTTCGCCACTTTATGAGTCACAATACATTTGTAAATAAAGAAAATAGACATACATGTAACAATGAAGAAAAACTGGGTTGTTAAATTATAAGAAGTACAGAAAAATGGGAAAAAATAAATAGAGATAAATGGTTTAAAGAATTAGTTAGGAATGAAATGAAGGACCCTCAATCCAGACCATTGGTAAGAAAGGTAGCTTTGTGAAATGATTCATTTTTTAAAATAATTTATACGGTCTAGATCCTGCTAACTTGTTTAAACTCGCCACAATATTCATGTATGTGTCTGTCCCAAGTCAGGAGCCTGTAATTCAGTGGTTGTCATTTGTTTATGTGTTACATATTTGTTTTTCATTCATTTTTAGCTCACCTGGCCCGAAGGGCCAAGTGAGCTTTTCTCATCACTTGGCGTCCGGCGTCGTCCGTCGTCGTTAACTTTTACAAAAATCTTCTCCTCTGAAACTGCTGGGCCAAATTAATCCAAACTTGGCCATAATCATCATTGGGGTATCTAGTTTAAAAATTGTGTCCAGTGACCCTGCCAACCAACCAAGATGGCCGCCACGGCTAAAAATAGAACATAGGGGTAAAATGCAGTTTTTGGCTTATAACTCAAAAACCAAAGCATTTAGAGCAAATCTGACATGGGGTAAAAATGTTCATCAGGTCAAGATCTAACTGCCCTGAAATTTTCAGATGAATCGGACAACCTGTTGTTGGGTTGCTGCCCCTGAATTGGTAATTTTAGGGAAATTTTGCTGTTTTTTGTTATTATCTTGAATATTATTATAGATAGAGATAAACTGTAAACAGCAATAATGTTCAGCAAAGTAAAATCTACAAATAAGTCAACATAACCAAAATGGTCAGTTGACCACTTTAGGAGTTATTGTCCTTTATAGTCAATTTTTAACCATTTTCGTAAATCTTGGTAATCTTTTACAAAAATCTTCTCCTCTGAAACTACCAGGCCAAATTTAAACAAACTTGGCCGCAATCATCATTGGGGTATCTAGTTTAAAAATTGTGTGGCGTGACCCGGCCAACCAACAAAGATGGCCTCCATGGCTAAAAATAGATAATAGGGGTAAAATGCAGTTTTTTGCTTATAACTCAAAAACCAAAGCATTTAGAGCAAATCTAACTGGGAGTAAAATTGTTAATCAGGTCAAGATCTATTTGCCATGAAATTTTCAGATGGATTGGACAAACTGCTGTTAGGTTGCTGCCCCTGAATTAGTCATTTTAAGGAAATTTTGCCGTTTTTTGTTATTATCTTGAATATTATTATAGATAGAGATAAACTGTAAAGGGAAACAATGTACAGCAAAGTAACACCTAAAAATAAGTCAACATGACCTAAATGGTCAATTGACCCCATAAGGAGTTATTGCCCTTTATAGTCAATTTTTAACAATTTTCACTAACATTTTTCACTGAAGCTCTTAGGCCAAGTTCAATATAGATAGAATGATTGTAAGCAGCAATAATGTTCAGTAAAGTAAGATATACAAACACATCACCATCACCAAAACACAATTTTGTCATGAATTCAAATGCGTCCTTTGTTTAATATTCACATAGACCAAGATGAGCGACACAGGCTCTTTGGAGCCTCTAGTTTTATATACAAATAAGGCCTTTGTTTTCTTGTTTAAATTGTTGTACAGGTACATCATGTACAATATACATTGTCAAATCTGGGACTTTCATTGCTGACTAGTATATATACATGTATGTGGTATGGGCTTTGCTTATTGTTGAAGGCCGTACGGTGACCTATAGCTGTTTATGTAGGTGCCATTTTGGTCTCTTTTTGGATACATTGAAGTTGTCTTATCCAAGCAATCATACCACATCTTTTTTTATACAGATTGGTTTTGTTCTAACATGTCTAAATTTTAAGTGTGCATGCTAAATCAAAAATGTTATAACTGGAATCCCGGCAAAATCAACTCCATTCACATTTGAATACTCCAGGTTTACAACAAGAAAATTCTTTTTGCATATGCATGTAATACACCTCATCGCTATTAGCCTACTTGGCCGGCCGACCTGGTCGCTTGACCTTTTGACGCATACAACAATCACTTTTCCATTGTGACATCAGATATTTTGTTTTATGATGTCAAAATGTACGGGAACCTGTGTGATATCCAGTACATTGTAATGGTGGACAAATAGCGATAAGGTGTATTACATGTCTTACATGTATATAAACCTTTACTTCCATGAATCATGACCTTTACTCCCAGAAACCTAAATGGTCTGAACCCTATGCAGATGACATATTTCTCAGGTCCACAAATTTCAAATCTATTACATGATAAAAAGTACCATGAGCTATGCCTTTGGTTGCATTAATAATTAATTTTCAGCCTGAAAAGGGGGGGGGGGGGGGGGGTCATTGTTTTGTTGTTCGACACAGATATTGTTCTGAAATTATTTACGCTTGCATGTTATTTTTCAGTGGTCGTGAATCGCTCTTGAACATTTATATTCAATTCAATAGTACTTACTTGTCAGTTTAAATTTCCCCTTTTTCATGATTTGTTTACATCATCTTTAGCATGTTTGTCGGACCTTTTCTAGTGTAAGGCTAGAGTGAAACTGCTTCATAAGCTACCAAAATGAAGATCGTTATCTATAATTTTGATCTGCATTACAGTAATCATGAAAAGCAGTTCACGTGTTCGATAAATGTGAGTTATTCTCTTTTCATTCTTCTCCTTCGTCAAAAACATGGTATTTATTTTTAGAACAGAAGTCCTATTTCAACATTGACAATTGTAACAATAAATTTTATTAAGTTTTAAAATTGCATTTAAAAGTTATTCAACTCTTTCTCAATGCATTTGAATAAAAAATATTATTTAAATGATCATATTTTACTGTTACGGAAAATTACGACTATGTACATCACTTACGATATCCATGCGCAACTTTATGCTCAGACGGTCAAGTGAGCTTTTCTCATCACTTGGCGTCCGTCGTCTGTAAACTTTTACAAAAATCTTCTCCTCTGCAACTACTGGGCCAAATTTAACCAAACTTGGCCACAATCATCCTTGGGGTATATAGTTTAAAAAATGTGTCCGGTGATTGGCCATCCAACTAAGATGGCCGCCATGGCTAAAAATGGAACATAGGGGTAAAATGTATATTTTGGCTTATATCTTTGAAACCAAAACATTTAGAGCAAATCTGACTTGGGGTAAAATTGTTGATCAGGTCAAGATCTATCTGTCCTGAAATTTTCAGACGAATCTGACAACCTGTTGTTGGGTTGCTGCCCCTGGATTGGTTATTTTAAAGAAATTTTGCAGTTTTTGGTTTTTTTCTTGAATACTATTATAGATAGAGATAAAATGTAAACAGCAATAATGTTCAGCAAAGTATGACCTACAAATAAGTCAACATGACCAAAATTGTCAGTCAACCCCTTAAGGAGTTATTGCCCTTTATTGTCAATTTTTAATAACTTTTCGTTATATTTTGTAACTTGTACAAAAATCTTCTTCTCTGAAAGTACAAGGCCAAATTTAACCAAACTTGGCTACAATTATCATTGTGGTATATAGTTTAAAAAATGTGTCTGATGACCCTGCCTACCAAACAAAATGGCTGACATGACTAAAATTAGAACATAGTGGTAAAATGCAGTTTTTGATTTATATCTTTGAAACTAAGACATAAAGGGCAAATCTTTTAAGACTTAAATGTACATCAGAATAAGATCTATGCCCATACTTGCCAACCTCTGACAATGGAAAATCATGTCATGACATGACATGGCATGTTAAAAAGCGTGTGAAAACGCGTGACGTAGTTGCAGAGTTTTTAATATGAATGTGGTATAAATGTTCATAATTTCACATACAAATTTGTTTATATAAAAAAACAATATATATTCTACTGCAAACTTTTATTGTAGTAAGTGGTTTGTTATGTTGCTTTTAAAGCAATATACCACTAGGCACATATTTAAAACAACTGCTAGTTTCAAGTTTAGCTACATTTATTTGATAATTTCATATAACAGCACTCAATATAAATGTAAAATAGTCAAGTTCTGATCAGAATTCAGTGTCAATTTCTTTATAATTGAAAATGCTCTCCCACAGTAGGAATTGATATTTGACTGAATAAGCTTCATCAAGATTTTAAAGAATGTCATAATGTTTTGTTCATTTTGCAATGTAAAAAAAAATATCATCTATTATCTCTGCCATTGCTTCCATTGCCTGGTCAAAACTGGGTAGTTCATCAGATGATAGCTGGTACTATGAAAGCTAATCCAACAGTTCTGTGATATTTTCATCCCCATGGCCTGTAGAAATCTGTTGGCTAGATTTGAATCTGAAATTGAAAAAGAAAAATGTTTTATAAATTTGATTTCCATTAAATAAACGTGTTAAATGCTTATTTAAATAGCTACATGGTATTTCTCCTCTCCCATGTATTGTTATAATCAATGCAACATAGAATGCACAATGTGTTACTTGTCACACGATCATTTAAACTCGAACTCCAAAATATATAAATCTTGAAATTTATCTTGATACGTAAACATCGTTTTGGCTTAACAATTATCGACGCTTTAGACGACAGGACATGCACTGAAAGCGACCTATTTGTGTGCTCATTATCCACACAAAGTGAATTTGAAAGAAAGTCACAAAATCGTAAAAACTAATCAGAAACTACTTACCTTTTACTGTTTGTCCATATAGAAAAATAAACAATATGGCAGCCAAACAAATTCTTCGAATTTTTCGGTATTTATCTCCGTGTAATGAAAAAAAAACGAGAATAGCGATATCACTAACGAACAAAAAATGAAAAGAACGAAAAAGCGTGTAATTGCGTGTAAAGTGGTGAAAAGCGTGTACACGCCATGTGACAAAATTCTCGCGTGTAAAACGTTGAAAAAGCATGTATTACACGCGAATATCATGTCACTTGTCATGTATGTCTATGCCCTCTCAAATTTTCAGATGAATCCAACAAATCATTATTGGGTTGCTGCCCTAAAATTTATAATTTTAAGGAAATTTTGCAGTATTTGGTTATTATCTTGAATACTTTTATAGATAGAGATAAACTGTCAAGAGCAATAATGTTCAGCAAAGTAAGATCTAATATTCAAAAATTGTTAGAGGAACCATTAAAGGGAAACTTCGCAAAAAAATCAAAAATTGATATTATGTTCATTCTGTATAAAAATGCTCAAATTCATAGATATTAAAGTTTTATTCCGCTAGATAAGCGATCACCATCGATTTTAAATTTAGAGTATCAATTCTTTGCGATCCGCCATCTTGTCTTCTTTCCCGATTAATAAAAAAGATATGTCTATAAACCACAAAGAAACAAAACTACAGTAACCGATGTAGTCGTAATTGCGTGTCGATATCTTGTCAATCGTACGGTTGTTTTATCCGACTAACTTACTTGATACGGAAAATATTCTAACTTTAAATTAATTTAAATTACCATGGTCTGTTGTTTTTAAACTGTTGATATTGGAATTAGGTGAAAAGTCAAAGTTGAAATCATAAATAAGTGTTCCGTGAAAATTCTTTTCGAAAATCTAATTTGTTCATAATTCTTTAAAGTAATAAACTTTTTTCAAATATATATTGATCTTCCCTCATCTGATCACCGGCATGGCTAAAGGTATTACTTCCAAAGGTATTGTGAGGGGTGTGAGGTGACACGTCCAGGTATTCAAGCGATTTCCTGTCGGGCTTGCAAGCTCATGCATCGTTTCACTTCTGCAGGTATTGATCAGTGTACACGGCTGATAACTTATAACTTTCCATTTTGAACTATCAGATGTATAATTTACAACTCTGTCTTACTTGTCATTACTAAACTCATACGCTTGTTTATAAATAACATTTCTGGTGTAAAGAATATAATTCATAAAAATATAAATAATACCCAAAAAATAAGATTTGATGAAGTTAAAATCTATTTAAATATTTTTTCCAAGGGTGAATTTGGGAAAATGTAATATATAGTCATTGTCAATAGTGAAGGACAGATTGGAACAGACCAGAAATATTGATTTTAAAAAATGTACGCACTTGCCAACGATTCGTTTATACGACTGGATAGAAAGTTACGGAACTATAGCGCAATTTAAAATATATACATGTATACATTGAACATAAGAAAAAAACATATATTTTGAATAAATAGGGGTAAAAGTGTTGTAAATAGACTAGTCCACGTATGCCAACAGTATGTAATCATCGAATGTCAATAGACTATTGTATACCAAAAGAAAAAGAGAACCAATTTGATTTAAATACAGGTCGATGTATAACTTTTGCTTTGGTTCATTGAAGCTGTGGACCTAGGAAAATCACAGATTTATATTTCAATAAGATTGTTCTCGAACAAAGGAAGGAATTCGTCATCACAATTGTTATATATGCCACTGGACGAACACTTATTATCCCCAGGGGATGTGAATATTTTGCTGGGAAACTTTTGAGTATCAAAGTTTAAAATTAATTTCGGGATTTATTTTCTTTCTTTGTATTCAATAACAGAAAAAAGAATAAATTACTTGTTCGCTAAATAGGGGTATTCTTGTCAGATAAAAGACTTTTAGTTATATTTAAAAAATAGGCAAATATGACATTAAATTGGTTCTGTCTTTTTTTAAACATCGTTAAAAAGATGTGTGTCTAAGGTGAACGCCACAAGAACCCTGTAATACTAGTACGAGAGTATAGCATGTAAACATTCCTTCTCAATAATATGGTTGTATTGGAAATCTTTTCATACAGATTGACAACTCATTGTCCGATATGCATGTAATATTTGCCACATGACGCCCAAAGTTCTTTCTACCACCATCACCTTATTCTTTGATATGGCTGTAAACATCGATGGTTCACACCCAAACAAAATGGGATTAATGGACCTTCAGAGCTTCTCCGTGTTATACACTTGTGAAATATATAGACGAAATTTCTGTATTGAAATGAATCTACATCTCACAAACAGGATTTTCAAATAACGATTTTGAGTAATCATCTTACAAACCAATATAAACGTATGGCAAGATATAACCATGAAGGAATTTAGTTTTTATCAGACGCAAGAACTCATCACTATATCATAATTTCAAATATCAAGAACAAGCGGTCGATGTCGATAGTCTGTTTTCTAACTGTCCAGAGTTAGACATGTCACTTGTTCATTCTTGGAAGCCTTCATATTCCCCGTCTAACGATGGGAACTCTTTCTGATTGTGTTGACTATAAATGCTTGTATGGTAATTCTGTCGTTTATCTGTACAAGCGGTTGCATTTCCTCTCCTTTCCCAACAAACAAACGAACAAAACGCCACTAGTCTGATTTCTCTGGAGCTCATCTTCAATGGCTCTTATACGTCAGGAAACTTGCATGTATACTAAAAATGATTGTTTCATGAACAACGATGTATGGACGAACTATTATAAATTCGTCAATATCAGTTATGCATGACTAAAATATAACTTTTATTACAACTACTGTATTACTTATTTGGATTAATGACGGCTATCATGTTCAACATTGCACAAATATTATCATAGAATTTTTTTTTAAAAATCCTCAAAAATCCTCAAAAGAAATAATACCTTAGCTTAGATAATTGGTATTCTTTTCACAAAAAAATCGTGTAAATGATTGTCAAATGAATTTAATTATGTAAGAATAAAATGTTAAAAAGAAACTAAAAAAAAATCATGCATGTTGTATGTTGTATTTTTTTGTCAATTAAAAACTTTAAAATTGCAATAGTTTTATTAGCATTTAAACACAGCCAGATTTGAATACAAGTTAAGAAATTCCGGTAAAGTCAATGATATCAAACAGATGTACAATGGTATATCAAATTGGGTAATATTGCATTTAGTGTTTATTAAAGATTAAAACTACTATTTTTTGCTTCATATTTGAATCTTTACGCCAATTGCCGCTTTGAAAGTAATCAAAAATTGTTTCCTTTTATTTTTATACACTTTCGGAATTACTAATCTGAATTTTATTTTCAATTAATTTACACAATTTAATTATTATATCTTTATTCTCATCGTGTATTAAATCTTAGTGTATTAACATCGTGACAGCATATACTCTTTCTAACCTTTCTGTTTATCCTTTCCAAATAACAACATTTATACCTGTGTACGCTTGAACTCACACCTGCAGCTACATAGCTACAAGGTAAACGAATTGACCTCGTGCCGAGAAATATACAGTGACCTTTACAAAATAATATACACACTCTGCTCACACATTAGTTGCATTGAAATGATTATCAAAACAATAACGGTAAATAGAACTGAAATATTTTCAGTTCAATATCAGTAAAAATGTTCAATAAATATTTTATGAAAAATATCTGAACAATAATTAATTAAAATTTCAAAAACATTTACTAGAGATAATTTTATAGGAGTTTAATTCAATCAATACAAAACGGTATATATATGCATATTCATTTTCGTTTATACTTATATTGTGGTTAATAACTTCGACCATTCGTCAGCTGTGCGCTTTTAATTACGTATATTGTCGATAAGCTGTAAGAGTTGAACAGATTTTATTTTTTCCCAGAATTCAATAAATCGGGCTAATACGTCACGACCCACTTGAGAATTCAACCAAAAAAGTTACAAATACTTGATTTTCTCCGTTTTTAGAAGGAATATAAATTTAAAACTTCGCAAATGTGTTTTTTATGTTAAGATGAACATAATTAGATGATAAGTAAAAAATCGTGGAATTTCCCTTTAAGGAGTTATTGCCCTTTATATAGTCAATATTGAACAACTTTTCCTCATTTTTGTCGAGCCTGCAACTTTTGTTGTAGAAAGCTCGACATAGGGATAGTGATCTGGCGGCGGCGGTGTTAGCTCACTTCTTAAAAGCTTTATATTTTAGAAGGTAGAAGACCTGGATGCTTCATACTTTGTATATAGATGCGTCATGTTACGAACTTTCCGTCAGTCATATGTCCAATGTCCTTGACCTCATTTTCATGGTTCAGTGACTACTTGAAAAAAAAGTTAAGATTTTTTGTAATGTTGAATTTTCTCTTATTATAAGGGTGCAATCAACAGTTTTTTCCTATGACGTCATATTTTGAGGGACCATCTATAATTGACCCTTAGTGGTGTTAATGTTAATGAAGATACTTGTATAAAACTAGATATCATTGGAATCAGAATTTTCTCTAGTTTATGATGAAATAAAAATAAATTGTACTTTTAATAGTACCAAAAAGTTTCATCCAGAGAAAATGGGAAAAACATTGCCTAATCTATGCATAAAAAACATGAAATCAGGCCATGTGCACACCCATGCAGACATGATACATGCACATTTTTCATATTCAAAACTGTATGAATTTCATAGGTTTTTACCTGGTCTTTCTAAAAATTTATGCTTCAGGCTACATTCGCCTGCTCCGAAAAGAGCTACATTGGGTGCAAATAAGTTTTGCACTTTTTACTGCCAAAAAAACAGGATGTTTACAGTTTGTCTCCCCTTAAAACATGTGTATTTAATCTAATTTTAAAAAATTATTTTGATCATACAACCTGTTTTAATTGAAGCTAATTAACTTATTTTTACAATCAAATATAAAAAACATGATACTTTTTTACCAATTATGTTGATAAAAAGGGACTTCCCTCCAAGTCTATTTTTAGTTGGGGAATAACCCCTAGTTTTTTATACGAAACTGTTTATAGCACCCTTAAGCAAAACCTTGTATGCGATATATAAAAACTTCTCAGCTTTTATGAATCTGTACACAATACCGATTAAAATGATGTCTTACTTTAAGGATTGTGACCCCGAATGGTGAAACTACAGCTAATTTTATATGTTGCATAGTTGTGGTATTTTGGCCAGTGGCAAATAGTTGAACTGGCATATTCCAAACATTTCCTGTATTCTATTGTCATCAGTTTATTTAAAAAGAAAAAACATAAAATTGGGTTTCTTTTGAATAAATAGAATAAAAACTGTAAAATTAGCATAAATAAAGTTACTTTAAACATATTTTGTCCCTATTATTATATGAACTAAGTTGTAGCTGAGTTGAGAAAAATATTGAAATAGTGTATTTCTTATATATGATACTTGGAGCCTTTTACACTACAAACTGCTCAGAGTCTGAATTGACCAGTTTTTGTGCTCGACCAGTAAATTCGAGCACACATTTTACTCGACTAGTCTCGACATTGTCTCGACTGGACTTAACTGTACTTAAGTGTACTCGACTAGGTCTCGACTTTACTTAATTAGTCTGAAATGGTCTTGACCAAGGCTAGACCTGTCTCGACCTGTCTTGACTAGTCTCGACTCAGTCTGAACCAGTCTCGACCTGTCTCGACTAGTCTTGACCTTCAAATTTAGTTTTGACTGGTATAAAGAAGCCCATCTAACTAAATTAAATATTGATCTTACAAAATTCAAGCTTATTAGGTAGCTTGATTACTGGCTGTGAAATAAAAAAAAAATTTTTTTTACAATAGGTAAAAATAAAAATTATTTTATAAATTCAGATAGGCATCTTTAAATTTTCTAATAACTTTTTCAAATCAACTTGGATTTTCATCAAACTATGCACCTATCTAAGATATATATCAAGCTTACTGAATCCCATTTCATTTACTTTTTTCTTGTAAAGCTATGAAATTTAAGAATTAAAGTCATCTCGGTAAAAAAAGCTAGGATTTGCAATTTGGACAAAATAGAGATAGGCATCTTTAATTTTTTTAATAACTTTTTCAAAATCACTTGGATTTTCATCAAACTATGTAGCTATCTTAGATATATATCAAGTTTACTGAATCCCATTTCATTTACTTTTTTGTTGTATTGCTGTAAAATTTAAGAATTAAAGTCATCTCGGTAAAAAAAGCTAGGATTTGCAATTCAGACAAAATAGAGATAGGCATCTTTAATTTTTTTAATAACTTTTTCAAATCAACTTGGATTTTCATCAAATTATGCAGCTATCTTAGATATATATCAAGCTTACT
The DNA here is from genome assembly GCF_036588685.1 of Mytilus trossulus. Taxonomy (NCBI): domain Eukaryota; kingdom Metazoa; phylum Mollusca; class Bivalvia; order Mytilida; family Mytilidae; genus Mytilus; species Mytilus trossulus. Next base: position 28,617,176 of record NC_086381.1, read on the forward strand.
GAATCCCATTTCATTTACTTTTTTGTTGTTTGCTGTAAAATTTAAGAATTAAAGTCATCTCGGTAAAAAAAGCTAGGATTTGCAATTCAGACAAAATAGAGATAGGCATCTTTAATTTTTTTAATAACTTTTTCAAATCAACTTGGATTTTCATCAAATTATGCAGCTATCTTAGATATATATCAAGCTTACTGAATCCCATTTCATTTACTTTTTTGTTGTATTGCTGTAAAATTTAAGAATTAAAGTCATCTTGGTAAAAAAAAAGCTAGGATTTGCAATTTGGACAAAATAGAGATAGGCATCTTTAATTTTTGTAGTTACGTTTTCAAATCAACTTGGATTGTCATCAAACTATGCAGCTATCTTAGATATATATCAAGCTTACTGAATTCCATTTCATTAACTTTTTTGTTGTACTGTTGTAAAATTTAAGAATTAAAGTGATGTTGGTAAAAAAAGGTTTTTTAGATTTTAGTTGTATTGCCGTAAAATTTAAGAATCAACGTATTCTAGGTAAAAAAAAGCTAGGATTTGCAGTTTTGACAAAATAGAGATAGTACACTATAATTGTTTCATAACTTTTGGAAATCAACTTAGATTTTCATCAAACTCTATAACTATCTTTGCAATACTCTTGCTAAATATCTTACTAAACCATAAGTTGTTATTTAGTTTGGTGTATTTCTGTCAAATTTAAGAATTTAATTAATCTACATGTAGGTCAAAAAGCTTTGATATTAGAAATATATCTTTCTTTAAATAAAAATATCAAATTTTTGTTTTAACAAAAAAAAGGTGTCTTTTTTAAGATTTCATATCTTTTTCAAATCAGCTTTAACAAAATAAACCCCTTTTTTTGTAGTAAAACAAAAAAATAATATCATGAACATTCATAACAATCCTTGATAACCTTTTAAAAAAAAAAATGTGTTCCAAAGTTACAGTAAACATTTATTTTAATCAAATCTTAAAATATTTTTTTGTCAAATTTAATGACATGGCACTATACATGGTTTAATTACATCAGTACACCTGAGTTTTACAGGTAAAAAGAAAGCCCTACTTTTCTTACACTCGTGTATTACTTATCAAGAGAATTAAAAAAGCCTTGCGATTTAGATTTAACAGGATGTTGCAACTTTGAATAAATGTTATTTAGAATTTAAAACTCTCTGGTAGATGTGATCTTTTTAATAAGTTTGCCCCAAGCAGAAGGTATTGCCTTATAAATCACCACAAATCAGAAGAACTATTTGAATAATTTCTTTTATTTTTCTGTGCTTTTTGATATATTTATAGGATATATATATCAAAAGGAATAAAACATTAAAAGAATTATATAACTAATTTATATATACTTTTTCCAAAATTATGAGGAAAGATATATATCTAATATTGTAGCTTTTTGACCTACATGTAGACTAATTAAATTCTTAAATTTGACAGAAATACACCAAACTAAATAACAACCTATGTTTCAGTAAGACTGATACATCACCAAGGTAGCTATATAGTTTGAATAAAATTCAAGTTGATTTGAAAAAGATATTAACAAGTTTAAAGTGTACTATATCTATTTTGTCAAAACTGCAAATCCTAGCTTTTTATACCCAGATTAAATTAATTATTAAATTTAACAGCAATACACCAAACTAAATAACAATCTGGGATTCAGTAAGATTAATACATCAACAAGGTAGCTCTATAGTTTGAATAAATCCAAATTGACTTGAAAAAAATATTAAAAAAATTAAAGTGTACTATCTTTATTTTGTTTGAACTGCAAATTCTAGCTTTCTTGACCTAGATTAATTAAATTCTTAAATTTGACAGCAATTCAACAAAAAACAAAATAACCTGGGATTCAGTAAGCTTGATATATATCTAAGAGAGCTGCCTAGTTTGATGAAAATCCAAATTTATTTGAAAAGGTTATTAGAAAATTTAAAGTGTGCTATCTCTATTTTGTCCGAATTGCAAATCATAGCTTTTATTTATCTAGATGACTTTAATTCTTAAATTTTACAGCATTACAAAACAAAAGTATATGAAATAGGATTCAGTAAGCTCGATATATATCTAAGATAGCTACATAGTTTGATGAAAATCCAAGTGATTTTGAAAAAGTTATTAAAAAAATTAAAGATGCCTATCTCTATTTTGTCCAAATTGCAAATCCTAGCTTTTTTTTAACGAGATGACTTTAATTCTTAAATTTCATAGCTATACAACAAAAAAGTAAATGAAATGGGATTCAGTAAGCTTGATATATATCTTAGATAGGTGCATAGTTTGATGAAAATCCAAGTTGATTTAAAAAAGTTATTAGAAAATTTAAAGTGTACTATCTCTATTTTGTCCGAAATTTCAAATCCTAGCTTTTTTTACCAACATTTCTTTAATTCTTTAATTTTACAGCAATACAACAAAAAAGTAAATGAAATAGGATTCAGTAAGCTTGATATATATCTAAGATAGCTGCATAGTTTGATGACAATCCAAGTTGATTTTAAAAAGTTTTCAAATAAATTAAAGATGCCTATCTCAATTTTGTCCAAATTGCAAATCCTAGCTTTTTTTACTGAGATGACTTTAATTTCTAAATTTTACAGCAATACAAAACAAAAGTAAATGAAATGGGATTCAGTAAGCTTGATATATTTCGAAGATAGCTGCATAGTTTGATGAAAATCCAAGTGATTTTGAAAAAGTTATTAAAAAAATTAAAGATGCCTATCTCTATTTTGTCCAAATTGCAAATCCTAGCTTTTTTTACCGAGATGACTTTAATTCTTAAATTTCATAGCTATACAACAAAAAAGTAAATGAAATGGAATTCAGTAAGCTTGATATATATCTTAGATAGGTGCATAGTTTGATGAAAATCCAAGTTGATTTGAAAAAGTTATTAGAAAATTTAAAGATGCCTATCTGAATTTATACAATAATTTTTATTTTTACCTATTGTAAAAAAATTTTTTTTTTATTTCACAGCCAGTATCAAACTACCTAATAAGCTTGAATTTTGTAAGATCAATATTTAATTTAGTTAGATGGACTTCTTTATACCAGTCAAAACTAAATTTGAAGGTCAAGACTAGTCGAGACAGGTCGAGACTGGTTCAAACTGAGTCGAGACAGGTCGAGACTGGTTCAGACTGAGTTGAGACTAGTAAAGACAGGTCGAGACAGGTCAAGCCTTGGTCAAGACCATTTCAGACTAATTAAGTAAAGTCGAGACCTAGTCGAGTACACTTAAGTACAGTTAAGTCCAGTTGAGACAATGTCGAGACTAGTCGAGTAAAATGTGTGCTCGATTTTACTGGTCGAGCACAAAAACTGGTCAATTCAGACTCTGAGCAGTTTGTAGTGTTAACTATAAAAAGTACAAAAAATATAAATTAATGAAAAAAAAATCCATGTTACACTAATCAGTAGTACAGGCCAAAGAAGAAAAAATCAACACTTTGCATGTGCAACTTTTGGTTCCATATATAGGAGAGAATTAATAAAAGTATCACGACGTCGCAATAATCTGAAAAACTTCAAAATTTGAACAGAGTCTGGTTTTCTTATATCTGGTTGCTATGTACAAATCTGTAATATTTGCATTAAATATACCAAACTGATGCTTTAAAATTAATGTACACATGCCATACAATATTTTTCAGAATTGTTTTAGTCCATTCACTAACACATTTCTATGCGAAAACCTCACTATATTATATGTTTGTCCCTTTAAGGGTGCAATCAACAGTTTTTTCCTATGACGTCATATTTTGAGGGACCATCTATAATTGACCCTTAGTGGTTAATGTTAATGAAGATACTTGTATAAAACTAGATATCATTGGAATCAGAATTTTCTCTAGTTTATGATGAAATAAAAATAAATTGTACTTTTAATAGTACCAAAAAGTTTCATCCAGAGAAAATGGGAAAAACATTGCCTAATCTATGCATAAAAAACATGAAATCAGGCCATGTGCACACCCATGCAGACATGATACATGCACATTTTTCATATTCAAAACTGTATGAATTTCATAGGTTTTTACCTGGTCTTTCTAAAAATTTATGCTTCAGGCTACGTTCGCCTGCTCCGAAAAGAGCTACATTGGGTGCAAATAAGTTTTGCACTTTTTACTGCCAAAAAAACAGGATGTTTACAGTTTGTCTCCCCTTAAAACATGTGTATTTAATCTAATTTTAAAAAATTATTTTGATCATACAACCTGTTTTAATTGAAGCTAATTAACTTATTTTTACAATCAAATATAAAAAACATGATACTTTTTTACCAATTATGTTGATAAAAAGGGACTTCCCTCCAAGTCTATTTTTAGTTGGGGAATAACCCCTAGTTTTTTATACGAAACTGTTTATAGCACCCTAAGTAATTGGATAACTATAATTAGTATGTGCGTACCTTGCAAGGTCCTCATGCCTGTCAGACAGTTTTCACTTGACCTGGACCTCATTTCATGGATCAGTGAACAAGGTTAAGTTTTGGTGGTCAAGTCCATATCTCAGAAACTATAAGCAATAGGTCTAGTATATTCGGTGTTTGGAAGGACTGTAAGGTGTACATGTCCAACTGGCAGGTGTTTTCTGACCTTGACCTCATTTTCATGGTTCAATGGTTATAGTTAAGTTTTTGTGTTTTGGTCTGTTTTTCTTATCATACTATATGCAATAGGTCTACTATAATTGGTGTATGGAATGAATGTAAGGTGAACATGTCTGCCAGGCTGACAGGTGTCATCTGACCTTGACCTCATTTTCATGGTTCAGTGGTCAAAGTTAAGTTTTTGAGTTTGGTCTATTTTTCTAATACTTTATGCATTAGGTCAACTATATTTGGTGTATGGAAATATTTTATGATCTAAATGTCGGTTACGCAGGTTTTATATGACCTTGACCTCATTTTCACAGTCCATTGCTAAGTTTTAAGTGTTTGTGTTTTGGTCTGTTTTTCTTTATTTATAAGCAACAAGTCAACTATATTTGTTGTATTGAAGAATTGTTAGCTGTACATGTCTGCCTGGCATGGTTCATCTGACCTTGACCTCATTTTCATGGTTTCATTGATCAATGTTTCATTTTCTTGGTTAATGTCGAGTTTTTGTGACAGTTGTAATAAAGCTTTATATTTAGGTCTATCACGATAGTATCAAGGATTAGTAAAGAAGGTGAGACATTTCAGTGTGTGCACTCTTGTTATAACTTGTACAAAAATCTTCTTTCCTAAAACTATGGGCCAAATTTAACCAAATTATGCCACAATCATTACTAGGGTACCTATTTAAAAAAGTGTCTAATGACCCCACCTTCCAACCAAGATGACCGACATCACTAAATACAGTAACAGGTGAGCGACACAGGCTATTGAGAGCCTCTAGTTAAGGGTTATTACATATTTTTCAGTGGTGTCTTGCCATGGCTTTGTTTGGACTTGTTAGTTTGCTTTTTGGCCTTAAATGTTTGTCCCTATAACATTTTATGAAATATGTATTTGCATTCCGGTATTGCAGATCAAATTTATTCTTTCATAGTGTGCTAATGTATGTTTTTTGAATGAGCAAAGCCTTCCAATTGATATTTTATCATGCATTTTTATACGACCGCAAATTTTGAAAAAATTTTCGTCGTATATTGCTATCACGTTGGCGTCGTCGTCGTCGTCCGAATACTTTTAGTTTTCGCACTCTAACTTTAGTAAAAGTGAATATAAATCTATAAAATTTTATCACAAGGTTTATGACCACAAAAGGAAGGTTGGTATTGATTTTGGGAGTTTTGGTCCCAACATTTTAGGAATTAGGGGCCAAAAAGGGCCCAAATAAGCATTTTCTTGGTTTTCGCACTATATCTTTAGTTTAAGTAAATAGAAATCTATGAAATTTTGACACAAGGTTTATGACCACAAAAGAAAGGTTGGGATTGATTTTGGGAGTTTTGGTTTCAACAGTGTAGGAATTAGGGGCCAAAAAAGGGCCCAAATAAGCATTATTCTTGGTTTTCGCACAATAACTCTAGTTAAAGTAAATAGAAAATAATGAAATTTAAACACAATGTTTATGACCAGAATAGGAAGGTTGGTATTGATTTTGGAAGTTAGGTCCCAACAGTTTAGGAATTAGGGGCCAAAAAGGGACCCAAATAAACATTTTCTTGGTTTTCGCACCATAACTTTAGTATAAGTAAATAGAAATCTATGAAATTTAAACACAAGGTTTATGACCATAAAAGGAAGGTTGGTAATGATTTTGGGAGTTTTGGTCCCAACAGTTTAGGAATAAGGGGCCCAAAAGGTCCAAAATTAAACTTTGTTTGATTTCATCAAAATTGAATAATTGGGGTTCTTTGATATGCCGAATCTAACTGTGTATGTAGATTTTTAACTTTTGGTCCCGTTTTCAAATTGGTCTACATTAAGGTCCAAAGGGTCCAAAATTAAACTTCTTTTGATTTTGACAAAAAATGAATCGGTTGGGTTCTTTGATATGCTGAATCTAAAAATGTACTTAGATTCTTGATTATCGGCCCAGTTTTCAAGTTGGTCCAAATCGGGGTCCAAAATTAAACTTTGTTTGATTTCATCAAAAATTGAATAAATGGGGTTCTTTGATATGCCAAATCTAACTGTGTATGTAGATTCCTCATTTTTGGTCTTGTTTTCAAATTGGTCTACATTAAAGTCCAAAGGGTCCAAAATTAAACTTAGTTTGATTTTAACAAAAATTGAAATCTTGGGGTTCTTTGATATGCTGAATCCAAACATGTACTTAGATTTTTGATTATGGGCCCAGTTTTCAAGTTGGTCCAAATCAGGATCTAAAATTATTATATTAAGTATTGTGCAATAGCAAGTCTTTTCAATTGCACAGTATTGCGCAATAACAAGAAATATCTTATTGCAAAATATTGTGAAATAGCAATTTTGTTTTTAATTAGAGTTATCTTTCTTTGTCCAGAAAAGTAAGCAAGAAATATCTAATTGTAAGAATTTTTTTTATTTGGAGTTATCTTTCTTTGTCCAGAATCAACTTAAATCTTTGTTATATATACAGTATACAATGTATATTCCCTTTTTACTACCAACTGATAAATTAAAATAATCTTTACCATTCAGTGATAACAAGCAGTTTTTTTACATCTTAATATTTTATGATGTATTTAAATGAGTAGTAATTGTTGCAAACTCCATTAGAAATTTTAATTGAGATTAGTTTTGGAATAAGGGAAAGGGGGATGTGATTAAAAAAAATGGGTTCAATTTTCTCATTTGAAATTTCATAAATAAAAAGAAAATTTCTTCAAACATTTTTTTGAGAGGAATAATATTCAACAGCATAGTGAATTGCTCTAAGAGAAAACAAAAATTTTAATTTCATTAGAACACATTCATTCTGTGTCAGAAACCTATGCTGTGTCAACTATTTAATCACAATCCAAATTTAGAGCTGAGTCCAGCTTGAATGTTATGTCCATACTTGCCCCAACCGTTCAGGGTTCAACCTCTGCGGTCGTATAAAGCTACGCCCTGCGGAGCATCTGGTTCTATGTTGTGATGTTATCCACTTGTTTCAGAAAAAGGGAGAAGGTTTGGTATCATTAAAACATTGAACTCTGCTGCAAATGTTTGCACCTGCCCTAAGTCAGATATCTGATGTACAGTAGTTGTGTTCTGTTGATGTAATTTATACGTGTTTCTCATATTTTTGTCTCACCTTGACGGAGTCAAAAAGCGAGACATAGGTATGCTGTTTCCGTCTGTGCTAGCGACAACCGCAATGGCGTCAACATTGAATGTACAAGTTTGTGATTAGGTCTAGTTTATTGTCGAGCCTGCAACTTTTGTTGCAGAAAGCTCGACATAGGAATGGTGATCCGGTGACGGCGGTGACTAAGGCGGCGGCAGCGGTGTTAGCTTACTTTTTAAAAGCTTTATATTTTAGAAGGTGGAAGACCTGGATGCTTCATACTTTGTATAGATGCCTCATGTTACGAAGTTTCTGTCAGTCACATGTCAAATGTCCTTGACCTCATTTTCATGGTTCAGTGACCACTTGAAAAAAAAGTTCAGATTTTTTGTAATGTTGAATTTTCTCTTATTATAAGCAATAGGATAATTATATTTTGTATGTGAGTATCTTGCAAGGTCCTCATGCCCCTCAGACAGTTTTCACTTGACCTCGACCTCATTTTATGGATCATTGAACAAGGTTAAGTTTTGGTGGTCAAGTCCATATCTGAGATACTATAAGCTATAGGGCTAGTATATTCGGTGTATGGAAGGACTGTAAGGTGTACATGTCCAACTGGCAGGTGTCATCTGACCTTGACCTCATTTTCATGGTTCAGTTGTTAAAGTTAAGTTTTTGTGTTTTGGTCTGTTTTTCTCATACTTTATGCAATAGATCTACTATATTTGTTGTATGGAATTATTGTAAGGTGTACATGTCTAGCGGGCAGATGGCATCTGACCTGGACCTCATTTTCATGGTTGTGGTCAAAGTTTTAAATTTTTGAGTTTTGGTCTTTTTATCTAATACTATATGCCATAGGTCAACTATATTTGGTGTATGGAAATATTTTAAGATCTATATGTCAGTCGCGCAGGTTTTAGGTTTTAGTCAGGAGCCTCTGGCCTTTGTTAGTCTTGTATGATTTTAAATTTTAGTTTCTTGTGTATTATTCGGAGTTAAGTATGACGTTCATTATCACTGTACTATTATGCATATTTTTAGGGGCCAGCTGAAGGACACCTACGAGTGTAGAAATTCTCGCTACATTGAAGACCCACTGGTTGCCTTCGGCTGTTGTCTGCTCTATGGTCACGCTTTGACATATTCACCATTTCCTTTCTCAATTTTATTTTGATTATTTTACATGTTCAAGTTTATGATTAGGTCAGTTTATAGGGAACTACAGGTGGATATAACTCTCATAGGGGACGATGGAATCATATTCAGACTCACATGGTAATACATCATAATGAGATTTACATTTTGAAGGTCAAAGATATTTGGTATGCAGTTGTATAAGCATTGGCATATGTTCTTTCCTATGAGATAGTTTTGCTCTGCCCCCTTAGTCATGGTCTATTGACTTTGAACATTTTTGTAAGTTATCATGCTTTAGTTTGTGATTAGGTCAGTTTATGGGTAACCACAGGTGGTAGGTCAATGATATTTGGCATGCAGTTGTATAAGAATTGGCATATCTAATTTCCATGGAGATAATTTAGCTCCACCCCCTTAGTCATGGTCTATTGACTTTGAAATTTTTTGTAAGTTATCCCCTATGTATTAGTTTGTGATAAGGTCAGTTCAAGGGACTATTAATGGTAGGCCAATGTTAATTGGTATTCAGTTGTATAAGCATTGGCACATCTCATTTCCATGGAGGATATATGGCCTCGTCCCCCCGTCACAGTCAAATTACTTTGAAACTTTTCTTAGTTTACATGTATTAGTTTGTGGTAATTAGATTAGTTTAAGATGAAATGCTCATATATGTTAAATTAATGATATTTGGTATGCAAATTTGCAAGTATTGTTTCTTTCTGGGATTATATAGCCCCAACCCCTCTTCATGCTTCATTGACTTTGAAACTTTCACATTGTTTACAAGTTAATTTTTAAACGACAGCAAAAATTGAAATTTTTTTGGTCGTATATAGGTATCACGTCTGTGTCGTCGTTTGTGGCGTCAGAATACTTTTAGTTTTCGCACTCTTACTTTAGTTATAGTCAACAGAAATCTATGAAATTTAAACACAAGGTTTATGAACACAAAAGGAAGGTTGGGATTGATTTTGGGAGTTTTGGTCTGAACAGTTTAGGAATAAGGGGCCAAAAAGGGCCCAATTTGGCATTTTCTTTGATTTCGCACTATAACTTTAGTTTAAGGCAATAGAAAAGTATGAAATTTTGACACAAGGTTTATGACTACAAAAGGAAGGTTGGGATTGATTTTGGGAGTTTTGTTCCCAGTTTAGGAATAAGGGGCCAAAAAACGGCCCAAATAAGCATTATTTCTGGTTTTCGCACAATATATTTAGTATAAGTTAATTGAAATCAATGAAATTTAAACACAAGGTTTATGACCATAAAAGGAAGATTCATTCTCATAGTTGCATAATTTCCATCAAATTTACCGTTGTCCTGTTGGAAAGTCGTCAGTTGCTACAATGCAAAATCTAGTCAAAGAGACGTAATTCGCACAAAACATTGATTATTTTCCGGAATCCTGTAGACAGAGTTCATTAACTTGATATTTTAACACCTGTCTGTTATGAACTGTTTAATATATGTGTCAAATAAAAGGCTAGCAGAAAAACTCTGTCTTTGTATGAAGCCTTTCTTGAAAGTGCATTATGGTGACTTGAAAAACACCAGTATCACTCAGATTACATTTCCACTGGTATTAAAGAGATAATCGTAACTGCAATTACGATTATCCCAATATGGCGACGGCAGATATAGGTGAAATATTTACAGTCATTTTTAAAGGCAGTGCTTTAAGGCCTGACTTTCAAGTCATGAGGTTCATCTTTCCTTACGCAAATCTTTGCTGGGGGTCATTTTGCAAGATATAGATCAGGAAATGTTTAAATTTCTCCTCTACTTTTTGTGGTATGAAATGGTTTTTGTTCCTTTCATTTGCATTGGGAAATAAAGAAACGATCAGTGTGTATTGTTCGTTTTAAAAATCTGTTTATTAATGTGTCTTTTGCATTATAAGCAGTCAATCTGATTACAAACTATCATTATTCGAATTCCGTGTGGAAAGAGGTCCGTTCAATTTCGAGTACTATTTGCGATCTATAGATATTTTAAAATCATTTCACTCGTTGATATAACATGATATTACAATTAAAAGTCGACTGACCGTGAATTATATTGCATAATATACAATTTAAAGTATTTCTGTACGTGAAGCCGTATGACGTTATAGTTATTTCGGTCTCAGTTATGTAAAATATGAAATTATCGTTCCTGAATATGGTTCCACTAATTAAAGACAAGAAGCATCAGAAAGTGATAAGAAGCGACAATAAAATTAGAATAGCAATAAGAAGCGACAATATAATTAATTTAGCGAAAAGAAGCGTCAAGAAGACTATATAGCGACTATACATAAATAAAAAAAATGTCATTGCAACAACTCATTCCCAATAGATATTAAAAAAAACATGCATTATTTTTTTAATATATAGGGGCGGTTTTAAAACATTTTTTTTTTATATTACTGTACATTGATAGATAACAATATGATTTTATTAAGAAGAAAGGGCTTGCATAGTTTTTATTAGATAAAAAAAATATGTTTTATGCACACACAAAAAAAATTCAATTTCCTTTTAAAGAATTTATTGAATCAAAACCATGCAATATCATTTCCTTTCTAACAGTGAAATTCTTCTTTTTCATAGGGACATATTTGATAGGTGTAGCTTCACACTATCACATCAAATGAGAATAGCCTCGTAAGAGAATTACGATTCGCTTGTCCCTTGTTAGTTGTTGTCGCTTCGTCACTAAATAAATCTTCTTGTCGCTGTTTGTCTCTAAAATCCTTTTTGTCTCTTATAAGTGAGACCAGTCAGTTCCGTCCTTAACTTCCGTTAGGGTCCCTGTCTGAGGTCTATCTGACATCACTATTCCATTATCGAAAACAAATAAAATGTTTAATATATAACAACAGTACAAATATTCACTTAAAGTAATCCAACGGGAGGCTGGATATTTCACAGCTTTTATTCTAGATATGGTGGTGTTTCCAACGAGATCGCGGCGATCTAAGATCCAACTCCTTGGCCGTTACTTACAAATCAAGTATGTGTGTTGTGTACCACCATGACTTTTAATTTCAAATAATTTAGTTTTGTAAGCTACAAAAAGGAAGATGACATATGTTTCAGTCATCTAAAACAATTCTCACATAATTAATAGTATTATTACAATGTCCTTTTTTGTCACAGGGTCTGATAAAGGCATGGAGCCTGACATGGCTTTGTCCATGGTTACAAGGATGGACGTTAGAGGGTGCACAGTTGGCATTATTCACCCAGATAATGACTACAACAGCCCCAAGGCTGAAGCAAAAATGAAGAAAAAATGAAGAAAAAAAAGAAACAACAAGAACCATGTAAAGAAAAATATAACGAAACAACTGTATACAGCAGCAAATAAGTACAAAGAGCTGAAGGGGAAAGGAGTTATTTCTTACATACTAATGTAAGGGTACCCAAATTGCACCGAGTACCCAAATTGCACCTATTTAGAAAAAAAATAGCAACAAAAATCTTACAAGATTTCCTAGAGACTAAACAATTTGTATTTTTATGATTTGATACTATGCATGTCTTTCAACATAGGTAAACATATTTAGATATACACAAAACGTTCACAGTTTTTATCAACAGATGGTCTGTTTACTGAAAAAGCAAAATGTACGAAAAACGTCACCATGCGACGTCATCAAAACGTCATCTTTTTAAAATAAGCAAATACAATATATTATAAGTATCCATTTCGTAAAATATGAAGATAGTGCAATATGCAATAATATTGCAACCAATGTAATAAAACTAACTGACCTCATCAAAAGAATGATATTTCATTGTGCACTCAGGTATGAGTAGTTATAAATAAAGCTTATTTAATCTATTTAAAAGTACAGATTGCTGGAAGTTTAAAATGTTATAAACGATTGAGGAATATGAAAAATAAAGATCTGTTTTCTCTTTCTAGAAAAATATATACATTGATATCACTTTTGTAGGGAGATTTATGATTATTTTAGTTATCCAAGTCTCACATATGTACTAGCAAAATTGAGAATGGAAATAGTGAATGTGTCAAAAAGACAACAACCTGACCAAAGATCAGACAAAAGACGAAGGCCACCAATGGGTCTTTAATGTGGGAAGAAACTCTCCAATTCAGAACCATACTTCAGCTGGCCACTAAACAAAAAAGTATACTAGTTCAACTTCAGTGATAATGGAGATCATACTAAACTCTGTTCTCTCAAAAAAAGACATTTGCGTGAAAAAAATGAAGATAATAATACTAAATAAGGAAAAATTTAATGTAATTGCCTTGCAGATATCATCTAGCATTGATTCATTTTCATGGTTTCCTAATTTTTATTTTACAGATTGAAAAAAAATGAAATGTACGTGACTTTGTCAGCAAGACATTGAATAGAATGATAATTATGGGGACACAGCTTTTTCCTTAATTGGTAATGATACTTCCTGTTGAACAATTCGGCAATGCATCACAGAATAATGAGAATGGTAAGTAATATTTCAAGAAATACTAAGTTGGACAAGTTATTGATTGATTGTTAGTTGCTTTAAGGAGCATTAGCATAAAAAGGCTATATCGCGTCGAGAGCTTATTCTAATATTTTTACAATTTGAAGCATATTTTTAAAAATCAGACAAAAGTTTTTTTCAATAAACTAAAATTCTAGACTAAAGCAATGGACATTTACAAATAAAAGTCAACAGTAAGATAACATGATAAAAATGGATTTAAATATGATAACATTTTGAAATTTTATGAAAAATTCCAATTTCTGTAAGAATGCAACAGTATTTGTAAATGAAACCTTATTAAATAAATCATACATATTATTGACATTGAAATGCTTCGAACCATCAAATAAAGGCTTTTTCCCCTGGATAAAAATCCCAATTTGAAAAAAAATTGGCTTAAAATTATTCCCAAAAAGACATTTTTTTTCCAAAACAGTGCAGTCTCAGTAGTTATTGTGCATGAATACAAACTGAAAAACACTCATTTATAAATGACTATATGTGAGCTTATGCCATCACTTGGCGTCCGTCGTCTGTCGTCGTCATAAACTATTTCAAGAATCTTCTCCTCTGAAACTATTAGGTCAAATACTTCCAAACTTTAACTGAATGTTCCTTAGGGTATCTAGTTTATAAATTGTATCCGAAGTTTTGATCTATCAACAAACATGGTCGCCATTGCTAAAAATAGAACATAGGGGTCAAATGCAGTTTTTGGCTTATATCTCAAAACGAAAGCATTTAGAGCAAATCTGACAGGGGGTAAAATTTAATGACAATTTTTCACAATTTGTTCATCATATTTGCTAACTTTAAAAAATCTTCTCCTCTAAAACTACTCAACCAAATTCAACCAAACTTCAACTGAATGATCAGTAGGGTGCATAAAATAAAGTTTGTGTTTTATTTTCTATTTCGTCTAAAAAAACATGGCCATCATGTCTAAAAATAGAACACAGGTTAAAATGCAGTTTTTGGCCTATATCTCAAAAACTCCAGCATTTAGAGCAAATAAGACAAGACGTTAAAGTATTTATTAGGTCAAGGTCTACCTGTCCTGAAATTTTCAGCAGAATCGGGTGACTGGTTTTGCAGGTATAATGCCCCTAAATTGATGATTTTATAGATATTTTGCAGTTTTTGGTTATTATCTTGAATATTATTATAGATACAGATAAACTGTTAATAGCAAAAATGTTAAGCAAAGTAAGATCTACAAATAAGTCAATTTGACCAAAATTGTCAATTGACCCCTTAAGGAGTGATTGCCCTTTAAAGACTTTTTTCACAATTTTTTCATCATGTTGACTTACTTTAAAAAATCTTCTCCTTTGAAACTGCTGTATCAATTTCAGCCAAACTTAGGCTAAATGAGTTTCAGAGTATCTAGTATAAATTTTATATTTTATTTCCTTGTATGTCAAGAAACATAGCTCCTATGGCTAAAATAGAACATAGGAGAAAATGATTATTTTTTTTGGCTTTTGAAGAAAATAGGACGATCCAAAAAATATTTAAATAAATTGAAAAGCCAAAATAATCATTGATGAGAGATTTAACCAAAAAAATTCAGGTGAGCGATTCAGGCTCTTGAGAGCTTCTTGTCATGTATTACCACTGAAAAAAGTAGTCTTATTTCAAAGCAGGGTTTGACACTTGAAAGGGGGTCTGTAAATTGAAGTTTCAGTCAAATTCATGGTTTATTCTAAATTTCCCAATATGATGAAAATTACTCATATTTTCCCAATAAAAAAGGGTACAGGTAGTTTTGAAAAAAGCCCACAATATCACTGGTACGAATAATATCCAATGGGCCAAGTGAGCTTTTCTCATCACTAAGTTGCGTCCGTCGTTAATTTTTACAAAAATCTTCTCCTTTAAACTATTGGGCAAAATTAAACAAAACTTGTCCACAATCATCATTCACTGGTGGTAAGCGGATGGTCATAAATTAAAGTTACAACCATCTGAATATGGGAGACAACTCGGGGGATAAGTTTCTTTTCCGATTTTCGTGCAGTTACATGTTCATTTGAGTCAAACTGCTAATTTCATATACACTTATTGTGATTGCATTGTTATTAAAACCAAATTTGACAAGTTTAATCATTTCCAATTTTCGTAGATTAGCATTCAAAAATTCAACATGATGGACGTAACTTAATTGTGATGATTGTAATTATACCCCCGCTTTAAAAAAAAAGGGGGGGGGTATACTGTTTTACCTCTGTCTATCTCCATCAGTGTGTCCGGCAGTCAGTCCGTCCCATGAAACTTTCGTCACATTTTTCTCAGGAACTATAATACAAGGATTTCTGAAATTTGGTTTCAGGGTTTATCAAAGTCAGCTATACCGTGTGATGCATTTTCAGATTCATCACTTGACAACTTCCTGTTTACCGAACACTTGTATGATTTTACACATGATAGCCAAGTTGAAAATTTTTGTCACATTTTTCTCAGGAACTACATTACAAGGATTTCTGAAATTTGGTTTATCTTAAGTCAGCTATACTGTGTGATGTGTTATCAGATCAGCAATAATGTTCAGCAAAGTAAGATTTACAAATAAGTCAACATGACCTAAATGGTCAGATGACCCGTTTAGGAGTTATTGCCCTTTGTAGTCATTTTTTTACCATTTTTCGTAAATCTTAGTTATGTTTTACAAAAATCTTCTCCTCTGAAACTGCTTGGCCAAATTAAACCAAACTTGGCCACAATCATCATTGGGGTATCTAATTTAAAAATTGTGTCCGGTGACCCGCCCAACCAACCAAGATGGCTGTCATGGCTAAAAATAGAACATAGGGGTAGAATGCAGTTTTTGGCTTATAACTCAAAAACCAAAGCATTTAGAGCAAATCTGACGGTGTTAAATTGTTCATCAGGTAAAGATCTATCTGCCCTGAAATTTTCAGATGAATCAAACAACCAATTGTTAGGTTGCTGTCCCTCAATTGGTCATTTTAAGGAAATTTTACTGTTTTTGGTTATTATCTTGAAAATTAATATAGATAGAGATAAACTGTAAACAGCAATAATGTTCAGCAAAGTAAGATTTACAAATAAGTCAACATGACCAAAATGGTCAGTTACCCATTTAGGAGTTATTGCCCTTTATAGTCAATTTTTAACAATTTTTCGTAAATCTTAGTAATCTTTTACAAAAATCTTCTCTGAAACAACTGGGCCAAATTTAACCAAACTTGGCCATAATTATCATTGAGGTATTTAGGTTAAAAAATGTTTTGCGTGACTGCTAACCAACCAAGATGGCTGCCACAGCTAAAAATAGAACATAGGGGGTAAAATGCAGTTTTTGGCTCATAACTCAAAAACCAAAGCATTTAGAGCAAATCTGACAGTGTGTTAAATTGTACATCAGGTAAAGATCTATCTGCCCTGAAATTTTCAGATGAATTGGACAACCCATTGGTGGGTTGCTGCCCCTGAATTAGTAATTTTAAGGAAATTTTGCTGTTTTTGGTTATTATCTTGAATATTATTATAGATAGAGATAAACTGTAAACAGCAATAATGTTCAGCAAAGTAAGATTTACAAATAAGTGAACATGACTGAAATGGTCAGTTGACCCGTTTAGGAGTTATTGCCCTTTATAGTCAATGTTAACCATTTTTCGTAAATCTTAGTAATGTTTTACAAAAATCTTCTCCTCTGAAACTACTGAGCCAAGTTAATTATAGGTAGAGATAATTGTAAGCAGCTAGAATGTTCAGTAAATTAAGATGTACAAACACATCACCATCACCAAAACACAATTTTGTCATGAATCAATCTGCGTCCTTTGTTTAATATTCACATAGACCAAGGAGAGCGACACAGGCTCTTTAGAGCCTCTAGTTTATATATTCCGAACGACCATCATTTAGGAGTACTTATCAACTCGCATTAAGCCAATGCTTGAGTATTTATTTATTAGCTCACCTGGCCAAAAGGCCAAGTGAGCTTTTCACATCACTTGGCGTCCGGCGTCGTAGTTGTCGTCCTGCGTCTGTCATCGTTAACTATTACAAAAAACTTCTCCGCTGAAACTACTGAACCAATTTAAACCAAACTTCATCTGATTGATTCTTAGGGTATCAAGAATAAATTTTGTGTTTTAATTTCCATTTCATCAAAAAACATGGCAGCCATGGCTAAAAAATAGAACATAGGGGTAAAATGCAGTTTTTATACGACCGCAGATTTTGAAAAAAATTTCGTCGTATATTGCTATCACGTTGGCGCCGTCGGCGTCCGAATACTTTTAGTTTTCACTCTCTAACTTTAGTAAAAGTGAATAGAAATCTATGAAATTTTAACACAAGGTATATGACCATAAAAGGAAGGCTGGTATTGATTTTGGGAGTTTTGGTTTCAACAGTTTAGGAATTAGGGGCCAAAAAGGAGGGCCCAAATAAGCATTATTCTTGGTTTTCGCACAATAACTTTGGTTTAAGTTAATAGAAATCGATGTAATTTAAACACAATGTTTATGACCACAAAAGGAAGGTTGGTATTGATTTTGGGAGTTTAGGTCCCAACAGTTTAGGAATTAGGGGCCAAAAAGGGACCCAAATAAGCATTTTTCTTGGTTTTTGCACCATAACGTTAGTATAAGTAAATAGAAATCTATGAAATTTAAACACAAGGTTTATGACCATAAAAGGAAGGTTGGTATTGATTTTGGGAGTTTTGGTCCCAACAGTTTAGGAAAAAGGGGCCCAAAGGGTCCAAAATTAAACTTTGTTTGATTTCATCAAAATTGAATAATTGGGGTTCTTTGATATGCCGAATCTAACTGTGTATGTAGATTCTTAACTTTTAGTCATGTTTTCAAATTGGCCTACATTAAGGTCCAAAGGGTCCAAAATTAAACTTTGTTTGATTTTAAAAAAAAATGAATTGGTTGGGTTCTTTGATATGTTGAATCTAAAAATGTACTTAGATTCTTGATTATTGACCCAGTTTTCAAGTTGTCCAAATCTGGGTCCAAAATTAAACTTTATTTGATTTCATCAAAAATTGAATAAATGGGGTTCGTTGATATGCCAAATCTAACTGTGTATGTAGATTCTTCATTTTTGGTCCTGTTTTCAAATTGGCCTACATTAAGGTCCAAAGGGTCCATAATTAAACTAAGTTTGATTTTAACAAAAATTAAATTCTTGGGCCTCTTTGATATGCTGAATCTAAACATGTACTTAGATTTTTGATTATGGGCCCAGTTTTCAAGTTGGTCCAAATCAGGATCTAAAATTATTATATCAAGTATTGTGCAATAGCAAGTCTTTTCAATTGCACAGTATTGTGCAATGGCAAGAAATATCTAATTTCACAATATTGTGAAATAGCAATTTTTTTTTTAATTAGAGTTATCTTTCTTTGTCCAGAATAGTAAGCAAGAAATATCTTATTGCAAGATTTTTTTTAATTGGAGTTATCTTTCTTTGTCCAGAATCAACTTAAATCTTTGTTATATACAATTCACAATGTATATTCACTTTTTACTTCCAACTGATAAATTTTAATGATCTTTACCATTCAGTGATAACAAGCAGTTTTTTTACATCTTAATATTTTATGATGTATTTAAATGAGTAGTTATTGTTGCAAACTCCATTAGAATATTTTAATTGAGATTAGTTTTGGAATAAGGGAAAGGGGGATGTGATTAAAAAATTGGGTTCAATTTTTCTCATTTGAAATTTCATAAATAAAAAGAAAATTTCTTCAAACATTTTTTTGAGAGGATTAATATTCAACAGCATAGTGAATTGCTCTAAGAGAAAACAAAAATTTTAAGTTCATTAGAACACATTCATTCTGTGTCAGAAACCTATGCTGTGTCAACTATTTAATCACAATCCAAATTTAGAGCTGAATCCAGCTTGAATGTTGTGTCCATACTTGCCCCAACCGTTCAGGGTAGAATGCAGTTTTTGGCTTATAACTCAAAAACCAAAGCATTTAGAGCAAATCTGACGGTGTTAAATTGTTCATCAGGTAAAGATCTATCTGCCCTGAAATTTTCAGATGAATCAAACAACCAATTGTTAGGTTGCTGCTCCTAAATTGGTCATTTTAAGGAAATTTTACTGTTTTTGGTTATTATCTTGAATATGATTATAGATGGATATAAACTGTAAACAGCAATAATGTTCAGCAAAGTAAGATTTACAAATAAGTCAACATGACCAAAATGGTCATTTGACCCCTTTAGGAGTTATTGCCCTTTTTAGTAAATTTTTAACTATTTTTTGTAAATCTTTTACAAAAATCCTCTCCTTTGAAACTACTGGGCCAAATTTTATTAAACATAGCCAGAATCATTATTAGGCTATCTAGTTTAAAATTTGTGTTTTGTGACTGGACAAACCAACCAAGATTGCTGCTACGGCTAAAAATAGAACAAAGGGTAAAACACAGTTTTTGGCTTATAACTCAAAAACCTTTAGAGCAAATGTGACAAGGTTAAAGATGTTAATCTTGTCAAGATCTATCTGCCTTAAAATTTTTAGATGAATCAGACAACCCATTGGTGGATTGCTTCCCCTAAATTGGTAATTTTGCTATTTTGGGTTATTATCTTAAATATTATTATAGATAGAGATGAACTGTAAACAGCAATAATGTACAGCAATTTAAGACTCAAAAATAAGTCAAAATGACAAAAATGGTTAATACCCCTAAGAAGTTATTGTCCTTTATAATCAATTTTTAAACAATTTTCATAAAATTTGTAAATTTTTACTAACATTTTCCACTAAAACTACACGGACAAGTTCATTATAGATAGAGATAATTGTAAGCAGCAAGAATGTTCAGTAAAGTAAGATGTACAAACACATCACAATCACCTAAACACAATTTTGTCATGAACTGTCTGCTTCCTTTGTTTAATTCACATATACCAAGGTGAGCGACACAGGCTCTTTAGAGCCTCTAGTTACTGTACGTTAAAGCATGAAATTGTTGAATACACGTGTATGTTTTCTTTTAGATATTTTTTTTATTTAAGACTTTGTATTGCCTGCAATCATGTCGGGAGATGAAATTATTGAACGTAAAATTTTGAACAATCATCTTTAATTTTAAATCAGCTATTGCAGTTTGGCTTTCAAATATTCAGCTTTTGATCGTTTATGATAAATGATTATCCACAAATGCGCTTCAGAGTCCTGGTGTTTTTAACGAGTTTTTATTTTTTATCAATTGCATGACCATCTTACGGTATATATCATCAATATTTGTTATTGGTACGGAATAAAAACATAATCCATGATGTTGCAAAATATTCCTAAATATTTACAACATTGAGTACAATCAATAAGTATGTTATTAAAATAAAGATCATGTTTGATATGTTTGCCTGCCTTGTTAAATACAAGCACCTGGGTTTAAATAGGATTAATTTTCAAACACCAGTCTTAACAAAAAGTATTTAATACATCAAGTTTACTCTGAAGTCCATTTGCTGAAGTTGAAAAATGACAATATCATCAGCATATATAGTAAATCATTGACTGGTTGTGAATTAAAAAACAACAGCAGGATCAGAGAACTTTTAAAACAATTAGGAAGATCATTTATGAAAATTTTGAACAAAATTAGACTAAAATTGTCTCCCTGTTTTACTCCAACTTTATGTCTAAAGAGATCTGTTACCCTATTCTTTAACTATATCCAATAGCTTAAGTTTTATACCTGGATGATTGACAGCATCTAAGATTCAAAAGCTCTGGAATTCAACAAAGCAAGCAAACACTCTACCTTTGTATTACAATACAATAGTTTTTAGAATGAATATGTGGTCAGATGGTCATGTTGTTTTTTTTTTTGGTTAACCCAATTTAGCTATCATCAATGATATGATATTTATCTAAGAATTTACAAAGAAGTGTATCAAGTATATCTTATTAAAAAGCTTCCCAAATGAATCGGTAATTGTAATTCCTCGATAGTTATTAAGATAGGATGCATCTTTCCCTCTATGAATTGGGAAAATACCTGTTGTCCAAGGTTCAGGATATTTTCAATAAGAAAGACAAAGATGTATAGCGGATAGCATGGTACCAATAGGCGTATTCAGAATTTTTTATAACAACGGATACTAATAATTATACATGAACTTCGATATTGCACCTTATAATCAGCTTGACTACCAAACGACAATACGACTTTTCAAATCAAGGCTAAGAAAAAGGTGTATGTTCTTTAATTCGAGAACGGACCTGAGCATTCGCGGGTTTTGTCTAGTCTCGATAATGACCCCCTAACAGTATTTTGATTTGATACCTTACTTATGCTCTTCCAACTTAAAGTATCAAATTAAATTGTAGATTTTTCTTTTAAATTCCACCTAGTAAGTATAATAGTTTTTAGTTTTTTTAAAGTTTATCTTTTGAATAGATGCAAAAAAACAAATGGTCCGAGACCACAATTGTCGTCCCTTGATTTTCATTGTTCACAAATATAGTCCCTATAGTGTTGATAGTGGGTTGTAACTTGCCATTGATTTTTATACCCCTTCCAAATTTATTTCTCCATGTTTAATGCCTCAAATTGCAAGTGGGGGGGGGGGGGGGGGGAACATTTGGGTCCAGAATTTTAAAGGAAAGTAGTGATTTGGTCCAGATAAAAAAAGGTTGAAAAATAGCACTTCGGAAGCTGTCAAAAGATTTCAAGACACCCTTAAAGGGAAATCACACTATTGTTTATACGCATCGCTCTCGGCCCAGCTATAGTGTTGTAACTGTATTATGATGTCGCCGTTTTCATGTCCGTCGTAAAGGTTGCAAGCCGCTCGAAGGAAGGTTCCACTAAAGCAGGATAAATGACTGAACATATCATATTTTTTTTAGAACTGTTGTAATTAAATGAAAAAATACGTGTCCACTAAAAGGGTCTGATTGCATTGGGTTACAATTAGGGAATACAGAATAATGGGCAAATACTGCAGAATAAAGGCAAAAAAAACCAGATGAATAGAGAATGGAGCTTAAATATAAAGAGTAAAAAATATTGGTAACACAAAATAAATATTAATAAACAAATGACCCTCTAGAAAGAGGGTCATTCGTTTATTTATATTTATATTTATTTTGTGTTACCAATTTTTTTTAATTCAGACCCTTATGATAAAACGAACATATCAATACAAAACACCTAATCATCATATTTAATCAACACTTAGAACAATAGAATTTCATAGCATATTCAATATAAATTAGTAAGCTCTCGGACCATTTTCTCGAAAACGAAGTTGGTGACAATTACTTTTCTTTGGCAGCGTATCGTCGTGATGCAGTATGTAGAGTTCATGGTATATTTTCATGATGAGGGGGAGGGGTACAAATAAACCAAGAGTAGCAGCATGTAAACGTACACCTTCCGGAATCGGTAGTTTTCAGTCGAACAGAGAGTTGTAAATAGGAACAATGAGTTTATACAGTTTTCTTATATCACATGCATGAAACGTCATGACTATAGCTGAACACAAGTGATTTGTAGAGTAATCATATTTATTGAAATATTCAATTAAAAACATAATAAAATAACGAAAATCATCCAAAATTTTACATCGGTTGCTGGCTGTCGAAACCAATGAAAATTTAGCACCATATTGTATGGTACATGATACTTGATCTCTTTTCAATGCTTTGTTCATGCTAACATTGGGCACAAAAAAATCATATTTTGTAGTATTTCTTCAAACTGTCGTTAGCGAACTGTAGGACCAGCAAGTTAGAAATAAGGCCGCTAGACGTCAAATAATCTTGGAATATCAAACACTATGCATAGTTATATATTTTGGTACTATTGATGACCTACACCAACAACAATAAAATGCTACGCTGAACGCAGTCTGATACGCCCGCAGAGGTTGAACAGTTTTGACACGTTTGGACACAATATCCAAGCTTGATATATATACTGAATTTGGACTGTGATCAAATTTTTGACATATTATAATTTTCTGACACCAAATTAATATAGTCGAAGGTCTTAAAAAACTATTGTGCAATTGGAGATTTCTTCTTGATATATTTCAAAAAATTTTAAATTTCAAAAATTTGCAAAAAAAATTATAACCCCCCCCCCTCCCCCCAATTTCTTTTGTTGTAATTACCCCCAAACTCAATCCCAGTCTTCTCTTTGTGGTGTGGAACCTTGTAGTACAATTTTAGATAGATACATACACTCAAACACAAGTTAGTGTAAAATAGTAAAGCTAGTAAAATGCTTGTTTTTATACGACCGCAAATTTTGAAAAAAATTTCATCGTATATTGCTATCACGTTGGTGTCGTCATCTGCGTCGTCTTCGTCGTCGTCCGAATACTTTTAGTTTTCGCACTCTAACTTTAGTAAAAGTGAATAGAAATCTATGAAATTTTAACACAAGGTTTATGACCACAAAAGGAAGGTTGGGATTGATTTTGGGAGTTTTGGTCCCAACATTTTAGGAATTAAGGGCCAAAAAGGGCCCAAATAAGCATTTTCTTGATTTTCGCACTATAACTTTAGTTTAAGTTAATAGAAATCTATTAAATTTTGACACAAGGTTTATGACCACAAAATAAAGGTTGGTATTGATTTTGGGAGTTTTGATTCCAACAGTTTCGGAATTAGGGGCCAAAAAAGGGCCCAAAAAAGCATTATTCTTGGTTTTCGCACAATTTCTTTAGTGTAAGTGAATAGAAATCAATGAAATTTGAACACAATGTTTATGACCACAAAAAGAAGATTGGTTTTGATTTTGGGAGTCTTGGTCCCAATAGTTTAGGAATTAGGGACCAAAAAGGGACCCAAATAAGCATTTTTCTTGGTTTTCGCACCATAACTTTAGTATAAGAAAATAGAAATCTATGAAATTTAAACACAAGGTTAATGACCATAAAAGGAAGGTTGGTATTGATTTTGGGAGTTTTGGTCCAAACAGCTTAGGAATAAGGGGCCCAAAGGGTCCAAAATTAAACTTTGTTTGATTTCATTAAAAATTGGAATTATTGAAATTCTTTGTTATGCCGAATCTAACTGTGTATATAGATTCTTAAGTTTTGGTCCTGTTTTCAAATTGGTCTACATTAAGGTCCAAAGGGTCCAAAATTAAACTTAGTTTGATTTTGACAAAAATTGAATCGGTTGGGTTCTTTGATATGCTGAATTTAAAAATGTACTTAGATTTTTGAATGTTGGCCCAGTTTTCAAGTTGGTCCAAATCGGGGTCCAAAATTAAACTTTGTTTGATTTCATCAAAAATCGAATAAATGGGGTTCTTTGATATACCAAATCTAACTGTGTATGTAGATTCTTCATTTTTGGTCCTGTTTTCAAATTGGCCTACATTAAGGTCCAAAGGGTCCATAATTAAACTAAGTTTGATTTTAACAAAAATTAAATTCTTGGGCTTCTTTGATATGCTTTATCTAAACATGTACTTTGATTTTTGATTATGGGCCGAGTTTTCAAGTTAGTTTTCCAAATCAGTATTTAAAATTATCACATTAAGTATTGTGGAATAGCAAGAAATTTTCAATTGCACAGTATTGCACAACAGCAAGAAATATCTAATTGCCCAATATTGTGCAATAGCAATTTTTTTTTTCAATTGGAATTATCTTTATTTGTATGGAATAGTAGTTGAATCAACTTTAATCATTGTTTTATACAATATACAATGTATTTTCATTTTTACTACCAACGGATAAATTAAAACAATCTTTACCATTCAGTGATAACAACCACTTTTTATAACATTTTAATATGGTATGATGTATTTATATGAGCAGTTACAGGGGTCGAAATTAGCGCTAGTCCGGTAGTCCGGGACTAGTACAATTTGCGTGGGACCAGTAGATTTTGTCAGCTGGTGGTCCGGCGGACTAGTAGAAATTTGTCGATAAAAATCACTGATCGGAAGGAGTTAAACTGCAGGACAAAAAAATAAAGATAATTTAATGTTGTCCCTTCCTGCTCATTCTGCTAATCCTCAGTGCAGAAATGCGGTTTTCTGAGATGAAACGTGTAAAGAATGATTGGCAATTCAAAATTGCGTCCAACTGTTTTATCAACTATTTTATTCATTCTGATCCTGAATTTGATAAAGAAAATCATTGAGATTACCAAAGCCTTTATCAGAATCAGAATAAAGACTATTCCTTTGTTACTGTTTAACTTATGTAAACGAAAGCATCAAAATTAAACATCTGTCGTTTATATTAGTGTTTGTCAAAGTAATGTCATTGTTGCAGGACCAGTAGATTTGGAGCCGGACCAGTAGAGTTTTCAGTCCACTGGTCCTGCTGGCCTCTACACAAAAAAGCTTAAATTCGACCCCTGCAGTTATTGTTGCAAAGTTCATTAGAAATTTGAATTGAAATCAGTACATTATAACTTTAGTATAAGTGAATAGAAATCTATGAAATTTAAACACAAGGTTTATGACCATAAAAGGAAGGTTGGTATTGATTTCGGGAGTTTCGGTCCCAACAGTTTAGGAACTTGGGGCCCAAAGGGTCCAAAATTAAACTTTGTTTGATTTTGACAAAAATTGAATTCTTGGGGTTCTTTGATATGCTGAATCTACAAATGTACTTAGATTTTTAATTATTGGCCCAGTTTTCAAGTTGGTCCAAATCGGGGTCGAAAATTAAACTTTGTTTGATTTCATTAAAAAATTGAATAAATGGGGTTCTTTGATATTCCAAATCTAACTGTGTATGTAGATTTTTAATTTTTGGTCCAGTTTTCAAATTGGTCTACATTAAGGTCCAAAGGGTCCAAAATCATAATGTGACATAAACCTATGTTGTGTCAACTTTTTAATCACAATCCACATTTAAAGCTGTATCAAACTTAAAAGTTGTGTCCATACTTGTCCCATCTGTTCAGGGTTCTACATCTGCGGTCGTATAATGCTGGGCCCTGCGAAGCAACTGGTTGAAACCTAATTCCTGAATGTTTAGAGCAATTACATGTACCCCCAAGTTCAATTTGTGATATGAAACCTTGTGGTACAATTTCAAAGAGATTCATTACTTCTCAATGTCATATAAGAAACTAATGAAAATCAAAACGGAATTTACATCAACAAATTTAAACAATTCATCAAAGTTGTATGAAAATTGGAAAAAGCATCTTAGAGTTAGGCGTACGAAAACTGGAAAAGCCCCCCTTTTAATGAATAAAACCCAATATCTCAGAATCAGACAATCGAAAATTTATAAAATTGAGCCTACATCAATCGATATAAACAATGCACTATAATTTCATGAGAACTGCTGAAAACACTTATTGAATTATTGTCCGAAAACTTAAAAAAAGACCTTTTTTAATAGTAAAACCGTATTTATAACTTGGACACGTAAAATCTAAAATTCATAAAAGACTAAAGGAAGCTCACGCCAATAGATACACAGATTTATCAAAGTTTTTGGCCAATTGGTTGAAACGTCCAACATGTTGACAGACGGAGGGATGGACGGACAACGATATACCATAAAACATGTATGTCCCGTAAACGAGCGTATACAAATTTCTTAACACGTACTTAACATTTGGCTTTAAAAGTCTCCATCAAGAGAAATATTCAACACACACACACACACACAGGTAGAGTTACATTTCTCACAGAGTACTGCTTAACTGTAACCAACACATTAATGATCCGTCTGGTGAAGGAATGTTCCACTCATATAGACAAAAGTTTTGTGCTGATGATCATGAAATATTCCCCACTGAAAATTTTGCAAACTTCATGAAAACAATAAAAGAAAAACTAGTTATGCTAGTTCAAATCACTTGCCTGTCGACATTGGTACAGTCAGATTGTCGGATTTCGTCCATGATTGAAAAGGACAACTAGTTTTTTTAATACAAAGGTAGCTAATTAACCTCTCAGTATTTGGTTCTTTTAAAAAAGGAAGGTTAATATGATATAGCAGAGAGTGCTTAAATTTACACACCGATTCAATCAGTCATTTTCAAATTAACTATCATTAATCGGTATCGGCAAACAAATAGTACATATACCATCATAAAAGATAAATGTGATAAAAGAATATACATTCAAAGAAATAGAGTTACAACAACAGAAAATAGAAGCTTACTCTTAATTTCATCGGATCTCAAATTGTGTATGCACTCTTTCCAAAATTTTTACTCTTAACAGAATAAATCGAAATTTTCTAAGTGTAACTCTAACTTTGACTAGAAATCTTATTTGAATAAATGTTCGAAATCAAAATAAAACTCGAACTCAAAATTTACCTGGAAGTCGAACTAAAATTTGGTTCGATTATATATATATATTGAGCGTGGTGTAATTACGGAAATAATGACCAATTTCAAATTTCTTCCGAAAATGGTGTCATTTTTATAAGGGCTTTTTTTATAGTGCCCAGTTTGTGGATTTTTAAACACGGCATATCAGGTTTTATCTTCCCAGTGCGAATATATACAAGTTAGTGAATTTATTCTGTTTGTAGTCTATTGGAAAGTGTTATTTTTCAGCCCGGATTACATCAGTCTTCCGAAGTAGATGATTCTTTATCTGCAAGCTGTAAATTATTTCTTTGATACGGCATGAGGCAGACAATTGTTTACCCTATACAATGAATGCAATTAAAAAATGCAGATGATTTCAACTTTGACAATTAATTTATAATAAAGATCAATAAACTGTTACTGTATTTAATTTATATGTTTAACGTTTCGATAGATTGATAAAAATATCAATCAATAATCGAAATACCCTGAAAAAATGTTATTATATTTTGTAGTGACAAGGTTTAGTCCAACCCAATAGTTCCAAGCATTGCCAGAAATGCTCCTATGCTGGCAACGTCGTTCTATAACGCTAGTTATAAATAATTCCCGCCAAAATTCAATAATAATGTTTCCGTTTTAGCGGATTTAAAACATGGGTGACCCCCCATTTTTATTTATGGTTTTAAAATCTTCCCTAAAGCTGCAACTTATGCAGAAGTTTGAAGGAAAAAACATTAGTAGATTTTTTTTATTTCAAGAAAAATCGAAATTAAGTCGAAATTAAAAACGGTGGGAAATGTTCAAAGGCCTTGAAAAATAAGGAAACTGCGAAAAATAAATGTGTATAAGGTAAAAATTACAATTGACTGTTATAGTTTTATCAATAAAACATCGTTTTTCAATAATTTTGCCTTCAATTAGCAGTGTAGAGCGCTATTTCTATATTTCGGTATAACGCAATTCTTTACTTTTTGATGACGTCATATCTCGAAAATAACATCGATGACCCCAATTTTTTTCCAACCTAAAATATTGTAAAAAGTATGATCTGTCTACATGCAAAATTTCAATGAATTATTATTAGTAGTTTAAATAATGTGATTTCCCTTTAAGATGAAATTGTCCATATTTTGAGTTAGAGACGATGAGGTTTTCTATAATTTTGATATAATTTGTCCCAAAAGTAGTACAACACACTGTAAAAGTTTCTTTGAGAAAGCGCAGGTGGGATTTTTTTAATTTTCATTTATGTTCTAAAAGAAATGCACTACGAAATAATTGTGGTCTCAGACCAAATCAGGAAACTATTGTTTCATGTTATGTCAAGTTTGTTAAAAAAAAACTTTCTTTTATATTAGTAACTAAAATGATTATAACCAGAGCTGTGTTTCTTGTTTTAAAATGAATTCTCCACTTTTGAGAAATTAACATGAATAAGTATATTGTGTTTTTTTTCTTCTCTCAATTCGTTTCAATGTTCATCTGTTTCGCACATTACTGAGACGTACCCCTCTCTTCGCCCCTTTTAGTTTTTGTCATTTGGTGAAATCAACTTCACAAATACCTGTTGTTGACCTTCTGCTGTTGTGTTTTTTTATTTGGTCGGGTTGTTGTCTCTTTGACACATTCCCCATTTCCATTCTCAATTTTATTTTTTACAGAGTTTGTCTTTAGTGCTGTGTGGGGGCAGTAGAGTGCCTCCCCGTGCTTTAGGTTTATGCTCTTATAATATACTAGATTATGGAGTGTGTGTCCGAGCGAGAACTGCTCTAGTTCATTACTTTAGGAATATTTAAGCACAAAGGTGTCAGTATTCACCTCAGAAACTTACAAAACCTTTGAATAGACTTATTAAGAAGGGATATAATTACGATACTGTTGTCAAGTCATTAAAGATTGCATATTTTGGCGTTAATATTGAGTCACTGATAAGGTCTTTGCGTCGGAACTAAACACATTTATTCTAAAAACAGTTGTTGGCATGACACGGGTTATGTTCTTCTCATATATGTTATGATGGTATGATACTAAACCCCTAACGGGAAGGATTGTGCCTGATGTTCATATGATGAAATCATAATCTTTCAGTCAGTTTAATTGAAGTCTGGAGCTGGCATGTCAGTTAACTGCTAGTAGTCTGTTGTTATTTATGTATTATTGTCATTTTGTTTATTTTCTTTGGTTACATCTTCTGACATCAGACTCGGACTTCTCTTGAACTGAATTTTAATGTGCGTATTGTTATGCGTTTACTTTTCTACATTGGTTAGAGGTATAGGGGAGGGTTGAGATATCACAAACATGTTTAACCCCGCCGCATTTTTGCGTCTGTCCCAAGTCAGGAGCATCTGGCCTTTGTTAGTCCTGTATTATTTTAATTTTAGTTTCTTGTGTACAATTTGGAAATTAGTATGGCGTTCATTATCACTGAACAGGTATATATTTGTTTAGGGGCCAGCTGAAGGAGGCCTCCGGGTGCGGAAATTTGTCGCTACATTGAAGACCTGTTGGTGACCTTCTGCTGTTGTGTTTTTTTATTTGGTCGGGTTGTTGTCTCTTTGACACATTCCCCATTTCCATTCTCAATTTTATATCATATAAAATATTCATGTCATAAAATATACTAAAACTCTTGACTTGTCTAAAGTTTATTTTTGTCCTATTTGTCCTAAAGAGTTACGACCATCACAAAATTAACTTACGACCATCCTGAACATTTTTGTTGTTTTAGTTACAACCATCATGCTCAAATTATTGAATGCCAGTATTTTACGAAAATTGGACTGTTTTTATGTATCAAATTTTGTTTCAATATAAACACACTGACGATTAGTATGCATGAGATAAGCAGTTTGGCTCGAATAAATCTTTTACTGCACAGAAATCGGAAAAGAAAAATTTATCTCTAGAGTTGTCTCCCATTTTCGAATGGTTGTGACTTTAAGTTACAACCATCCGTTTACCACCAGTGATCATTGGGGTATCTTGTTTAAAATATGTGTCCATAGAAATGTTTGAACAACTAAGATGGCCACCATGGCTAAAAATAGAACATGGGGGTAAAATGGAGATTTTGGCTTATATCTCTGAAACCAAAGCATTGAGAGAAAATCTGACATGGGGTAACAGTGATATTGTTTGCCTTAAATTAAGGGAGATTAAATGCTTTTTCCCCTGGAGAAGAATCCCAATTTGAAAATAGAATGGCTTAAAATTATTCCCAAAATTATTCCCAAAAAGACTTTTTCCCAAACAGTAGTAATCATGCATTAATATAATCTGAAAAACACTAATTAAAACATTTTTCATGTCTAAAATGACTATTTGCAGATTTGAGGGTCTATTCATGTATCATCACTGACAATTAGGGGTCTTAATTTAAATGAATACCTCTTGGGAAAGGTTTTGTCAAATTCATGGTTTATTATAAATTTCACAATTTGATAAAAATGACCCATGATTTCCCAATAAAATGTAGTTTGGAAAAAAGCCAACAAGTTACAATATCACTGTGTAAAATTGTTTATCGGGTAGAGATCCTGACATGAAATTTTCAGATGAATCTGAGAACCTGTTGTTTGGTTGCTGCCCCTAAATTGGAAATTTTAAGGAAATTTTACTGTTTAACCAAACTTGTCCACAACCATCATTATGATATCAAGTTTAAAAAATGGGTCTGATGACCGCCATGGCTTAAAATAGTACATAGAGTAAAATGCAGTTTTTGGCTCATATCTATGGCACGCCGTTTTTATATTTATTCAAATTTGAAGATATCTTATTTATTTAACAAGATATCTTATTAAGTATTAAGATATCTTATTTAATTTGAAAGTAAAGAAGATATCTCTATTAGATTATAAGATATCTCTATTAGTTTATAAGATATCTCTATAAGTTAATAAGATATCTCTATTAATTAAAAAGATATATAAGATATCTTACTTCTTTATAAAGATATCTTTTAAATACGGAAGCCTGGAGTTGCCTTGTATTATTGTTTATAACTAAACCATATATGATAATCAGCGCGATAATGTTTTGAATATTGCAATACGACGCCTTATTTATTGCAATATTTCGCTATATTTAACATCAAGGCACTTTATTTAGCGCAATGATTTTTTATATTTAGCAGAAAGAAGACTTAATTATCGCAAGAATTTGCTTTATGTAATAAGACGACTTATTTATCGCAATAGTTTTGCTATATCTAACAACAAGGCACTATATTTAGAGCAATGCATTGCTATATTTGAAAAGAAGGAGCCTTACTTATCGTTATTATTTGCTATAAATAACAAGACTCCTTATTTATCGCAATATTTCGCTATATCTAACAACAAGACGTCTTAGTTATCGCAATGATTTGCTCTAGACACCTTATATATCGCCATACTAACAAGACGACTTAGTTATCGCAAGATTTTGATTTTAATAAATATTACCACACTTCAGACTGTCTATTAACTCCTGTGTACATTAACCTCAATTTCAGATATAGAGATATACTCTTCTATGACATGTGCTTTTGACCAATCACAAGAATTTGCAATCATCCGATGTTCAGTACTTCAATACTTTGAATAAAATCTTTCATTGTATATCATGGACCTAACGTGACGGTACCCAAATTGCACCTATTTTGACAGTTTTTTCACCTACGTTTTTTTATGATCAAGAAAAAAATGTCCATACTGTGTTTATTTTGTAGCCCTATCCTTCTTGATTGTATAGGTACCCTAATTTTGAGTCATTGAAAAATGGGTTTGAATCAACCTCCAAACTATCCATGATTCTGTAATGAGGAGTACCCAAATTGCATCCATGCTTAGATTCACATCGTCAAAAGTCTAATAACCGGGCTTTTGTTTAATTTCTTCAAATATTCTGAACAATTGGATATTTGTCCATGCTTACTCTTCATATTTTACGAAATGGATACCTATAATATATTGTATTTGCTAATTTTAAAAAGATGACGTTTTGATGA